>NC_044976.1:187102128-187846674 GCF_008728515.1 Papio anubis | reverse complement strand
TGAGCCTACCTGGTCTCATTATTAATTTTAAAGCCGAGAACACTGTAACAGAGATGTTAGGTAATATGCTGGTCATGTGGCAACTAAATTTATTCTTATTTTTGAGCTGGTGATTCCTTCTGTAATCTTTCTTTAGTGGTACCACTAGACAATGTACATTTCTGGTAATCATGCCAGATTTCCTCACTTTTTCCTTCCATTAAAAAATAATCTTCCATAAATATACATATCTACTGTGTACCCACAAAAATTAAAAAGAAATAAAATGATAATAATAAATTACCTCTTGTATCTATAATTCCTTTTCATCTCCGCTTTCTTGATTGAGACCCTTAGTCATTCATTCAAAAACTACTTATTGAGCATCTACTATGTGCCAGACAGTGTCCCAGAAACTGATACAGTCCTGAATGAAATAAAGTCCTTGCTCTCATACAGAATACAGTCTCATCACCCAGATCACACAGCAACCTTTTTTTCTTCTCTTAATTTTTGAGACAGGGTCTCACTCTGTCATCCAGGCTAGAATGCAGTAGCATGATCAGAGCTCACTGCAGCCTCGACCTCCCAGGCTCAAGCAATCCTCCCACCTCAGTCTCCCCAATAGCTGCACCACCGGTATGCACCACCATGCCTGGCTGTTTTTAAAATTTTTTTTATAGACGGGGTCTCACAATGTTGCCCAGGCTGGTTGCAAACTCCTAGACTCAAGCTATCCTCCTGCCTTGGCCTCCCAAAGTGCTGGTATTGTGAGCCATCACACCTGGCCACACAGTGACCGTTTAACTGATCTCTGTCCTCAGGATAGTTCTTGCCTTCCTTTACCTTCCTCACAGCTGACAGTCACTTACCTACATCAAATTCTTCTATGACAACTCAATTTTTAAAAAGGATGATACACTTGAACAGAAAAGGATATTCAAATGGCAATAAGCATATAATATGTTCACTGAGGAGCGATTACTCATGAGGGGAAGAAGGTACTTAAAGCTTTTCATCTTAAAACTCTGGGTTCAATGGATTAATTAATGAATGTCAATCATCAGGGGAATAGGTGCTGCTACTTCATTATTTATGGATGCCTTTGTAAGAATATTATCTGTACTAGCCTTATGATATTCTAATTACTCATATGTATTTAAAGAGATTTACCATCCTATTTTCTATTCTAAGAATTTTATTACTTCAAAATCCCATCAAATTCTATTCAATAGTGATAGAAATAATAAACTGGAAGAGTCTTTTGTGCCCTCATGAACAGGTTTTCATCAACCACAGACCTACAAAATAAGACATTTCTGAAAAAACTAACTCAGATAATGAATAAATCCAAATAATCCATAACTCAATTTAAAAAACACTATACGAAGAGTCTTACATTTACTTTTTAAAGTTTTTGATAAACTTAATGAGAAGCTAGATTCAAGCAAAGAAGATTGACAGTTTTAACAAAAACCATTCAAAAACTGCTATGAATGGGACAATTAATGTAAAAATTGACATATAAAATACGGGATTTAAAAGCAGTAATTACAGGGAAAGCATTTCTAAATGAAGGCTGAAATCCAGGTTTTTTTTTTTTTTTTAATTTCAAGTACAGTACTTGAATGTGGAAGACTACTACTCTTTAAAAGAATGTCTCCACAAAAATGGACTTTTGAGCCAGTGTAACCAGCATACAGAAAAGTTAAATCAAGACCATAAGCAGTATGATTATTTTTAGCCAAGGACTAAGCACAGAGGGACAGCTTACCTCAAAAGAAAATCAAGAGACTGATATGAGGACCTCCATTTTTCAAGCTGTGAAAATTCCTAACGTGATGAGTTTAGGAAGATACAAGTTCATATAGTAACCAATCCGGGTTCTAGAGATCAAAGTGTAGTTTGAATAGAATCCAAAGGTAAATTACAGTCAATAAAGGATTTAGGATGCCAATAATGTTCAGTTTAATTCTATTCACCTTCAACAACCAATTCGTATTAACATTGAAAATTAGTTTTTAGGCCGGGCGCGGTGGTTCAAGCCTGTAATCTCAGCACTTTGGGAGGCCGAGACGGGCGAATCATGAGGTCAGGAGACCGAGACCATCCTGGTTAACCCGGTGAAACCCTGTCTCTACCAAAAAAATACAAAAAACTAGCTGGGCGAGATGGCAGGCGCCTGTAGTCCCAGCTACTCGGGAGGCTGAGGCAGGAGAATGGCGTAAACCCGGAAGGCGGAGCTTGCAGTGAGCTGAGATCCGGCCACTGCACTCCAGCCTGGGCGACAGAGTCAGACTCCGTCTCAAAAAAAAAAAAGAAAATTAGTTTTTGTCACCTAAAATGGGCCACAGCCAGCTACAGTGGCTCATGACTAATCCCAGCAGTTTGGGAGACTGAGGCAGACAGATAGCTTGAGCCCAGAAGTTCGAGACCAGCCTGGGCAACACCGCAAGACTCCGTCTCTACAAAAAATACAAAAATTAGTGGGGTGTGCTGGCATGCACCTGTAGCCCCAGCTACCAGGTGGGGATGAGATGGCAGGGGTATAGTCTGAGGTGAGCCTGGGAGGTCAAGGCTGCAGTGAGCCCTGATCCCTCTACTACACTCTAGCCTGGGCAACACAGTGAGACTCTGTCTCAAAAAATAAAATAGGTAACATATGAAGGGACAAATATTTTTTCATCAAGAGAATCAGCTATTTAGCTGATTAGGATAAATTTCCTCATTTTAGTTTCTAATTGTTTAAAGAATTATAAATAATATGTTTATGAAATCTACAGCTATAGTTTCTATAGACTTAACTTATAAAGATATTTAAAATCACATAATACATAATCAGTCTCCAATATCCTCTTCAAAATAACTTCTAAAAGTAGCCCCAACTAGTGGTGTTCCCGAGAAAGAACGAGAGCTGGGCGCGGTGGCTCACACCTGTAATACCAGCACTTTGGGAGGCCAAGGCAGGCAGATCACGAGGTCAGGAGATCAAGACCATGCTGGCTAACATGGTGAAATCCCGTCTCTGCTACACACACACACACACACACAAAATTAGCCAGGTGTGGTGGCAGGCGCCCGTAGTCCCAGCTACTTGGGAGGCTGAGGCAGGAGAATGGCATGGACCCAGGAGGTGGAGCTTGCAGTGAGCCGAGATCGCGCCACTGCACTCCAGCCTGGGTGACAGAGTGAGACTCTGTCTCAAAAAAAAAAAAAGAACTAGAATAAGGAGATCTAGATTCTAATACCAACTCTGCCATTTATTAGTGCTGAGATCTGCACACCTCTCCTGAATATTCAAAAGGTTTAGAGGAAAATAAAAAACAAAAAGATGACTCCAGATTTTAAGGACAAAAAAGATCAGACTATTATAGAATGCCGCCACATAAAATAAATTAAAAAAAAAAAAAGAAGGATCAAAAACAAAATAAAAATATAAAAAATAAATTTAAAAAAAAGAAGAGCAGACTAAAAAGAGATGATGCTGTGATGGAAAACCTAGGAAACCATGCTATAATGGACAACACTTGAAAAGGATGGTTCTTAGGGGGAGTAAAGGATTTTAAATATCCAATTGAGGGTTGCTGATAGTACAAGCAACAAAACAAAATAGATAATGCATTGAAAATGTAGGCTTGAGGAAAAATTGAGATCATGTAAACAGGAAAGTTCTCTAAGAAAGTGAATGGAAGTGGAGAATTGAACCTTGGGGGAATCATATATATCGGTGCTTTCCAATATGGTAGCCATTAGGTACATGTGGCTATTGAGCCCTTGAAATACGCTGGTGAGATGGAGGAATTAAATTTTAAATAAAATTTAAATGTATCCATACAATGGAATATTATTATTATTTTATATATATATATATTTTGTTTGTTTGTTTTTGTTTTGTTTTTGAGACATAGTCTCACTCTGTCGCCAGGCTGGAGTGCGGTGGCACGATCTCGGCTCACTGCAACCTCTGCCTCCCGGGTTCAAACGATTCTCCTGCCTCAGCCTCCCAAGCAGCTGGGACTACAGGTTCACGTCACCACGCCTGTCTAATTTTTGTATTTTTAGTAGAGACAGGGTTTCACCATGTTGGCCAGGATGGTCTTGATCTCCTGACCTCATGATCCCTGGCCTCCCAAAGTGCTAGGATTACAGGCGTGAGCCATCGTGCCCGGCCACAATGGAATATTATTAAGCGGTAAAAAGAAATAAACTATGAAGCCATGAAAAGACATAAAGAGGTCTAGGCACGGTGGCTCACGCCTATAATCCCAGCACTTTTGGGAGGCCAAGGGAGGAGCACTGCCTAAGCCCAGGAGTTCAAGATCAATTTCTATTTTAAACAAAAACAAAAACAAAAGAAGATATTCACGAAGGGACCTAAATGCATATTGTTAAGTGAACTATGCCAGTCTGAAAGGACTATATACTATGATTCCAACCACATGACATTCTGAAAAGGTAAAACTATGACTGTAAAAAGATCAGTGGTAGCCAGGGGTTCAGAGGAAGGAGGTAGAGATGAGTAAGTAGAACATGGGACATTTTTAGGTCAGTGAAACCATTCTGCACAATTCTAGAATAGTGGATATATAATGTTATGCATTTGGCAAACCCCATAGAACTGTCCAACACAAAGGGTGAATCCTAATGTGAACTATGGACTTTAGTTAATAATGTATCAACACTGGTTCATCAGTGATAACCAACACATCACACTAATGCAAGGTATTAACAGAGGAAACTGTGGGGGAGAGTATAGATGGGCACTGTGTATTTTTTTGTGCAATTTTTCTGTAAATCCAAAACTGTTCTAAAAAAATAAAATCTTTCAAAAAACTCAAATTTACATAGCCACACGTAGTTAGTGGCTGGTATTGAACAGCAGAGGCCCATATAAATAGACTGATGTGGGAAGAAAATGAGAATGGTATATGAAGAATTCCTTCATTTCTGACTACCATTCCCAAAAGTACACATATAGTTAACTGTATGTGTACTTATATATAAAACTATATATATATAAAACTATATATATATAAACCTTATATATAAAACTATATAAGGTTTTATATGTAGCTTCTATATTAACATTTTACAGTAGAACTCGATCAAAAATATTCTGGATGAGTATCTTTCTAAAATTATTTTTGTTAAACAGAATTTAAGGAGGAAAATAACATTTATTAAAGGTGTCAGGTACTATACTAAAGATATTATCATTTACATTTCCGTACAACCTTTAGAGAAAGGTATTACCATTTCTGTTTTGAGAGATGAGGAATTATAAAGCTTAAGTCATAAAAGATGAGAATCTAGATATACTGGCCTCCAAAGTCTATGTTCTTTTTTTTTTTTTTTTTTTACCAAAGTCTATATTCTAATATACACCACTCTACTGTATATATGTTTATGATTCCCAAAATTACAAACATAATTTTCCCACAATGAATTTTCCATCAAGGAGCAATACTCTATATATAACACAACATAACAGTTAATGATATACTCAGAGTCTAATGAGGTGTTGTATAGGTAACTGCTGTCCCTATTTTAAACAGCCTCAGGCTAATGTGACTTTTTTTCCTGCCACCCAGCTGGCCCTCCATCCTACCTATATGGCTCTACTCCAACATCTAATTTGCACCTTTTAATCTGCTGTGGGATGAGAAAATAGATAATCAAATTCCTTGAATTATGTACAAAGCAAGAGAACTTCTAAACCAATGTGTAAGTGCAGATGATTTAGTTCATTAATTTTTCTGACAATTACAGGCCTTTTTTTTTTTTTTTGGCCTACTTCTTAATCTAAGCTGAGACCTGGATAAATTAAATACTGTTCTATAATAAAGCTAAGAATTTAGTGATTCTGTTTCATTCAAAAGTTTTCGACTACACCTTTTTCGTTTTTTTGTTTTTGTTTTTGTTTTGAGAAAAGTCTCACTGTGTCGCCCAGGCTGGAGTGCAGTGGTGTGATCTCAGCTCACTGCAACCTCCACCTCCCAGGTTCAAGCAGTTCTCTGCCACAGCCTCCTGAGTGGCTGGGATTACAGGCACCCGCCACCACGCCCGGCTAATTTTTTTGTCTTTTTAGTAGAGACGGGATTTCACCATCTTGGCTGGGCTGGTCTTCAACTCCTGACCTTGTGATTTACCCGCCTCGGCCTCCCAAAGTTCTGGGATTACAGGCGTGAGCCACCACGCCTGGCCTCATATTTTTCATACATATATGATTTAATACAGGTGGGGTCTCACTATGTTGGCCAGGCTGGTCTGGAACTCTTAGCAAGTGACCCTGCCACCTTGGCCTTCCAAAGTGGTGGGATTACAGGTATGAGTCACCACCTCCTAGCCTATCCCATATTTTTCATGGATATAGCTCTAAACATCACCTCATTTAAAGACATTATTTTTATTTTTGTATTTGTTAATACTATCTGCTTCAAGATAAAAGTTCAGCCAGGTGCAGTGGCTCATGCCTGTAATCTCAGCACTCCGGAAGGCTGTGGCGGGTGGATCACCTGAGGTCAGGAGTTACAAGACCAGCCTGGCCAACATGGTGAAACCCCGTTTGTACTGAAAATACAAAATTTGGCCGGGCATGGTGGCGGGAGCCTGTAATCCCAGCTACTTGGGAGGCTGGAGACACAAGAATTGCTTGAACCCAGGAGGCAGAGGTTGCAGTGAGCCGAGATAGTGCCATTGCACTCCAGGCTAGATGACAGAGTGAGACTGTCCACCCGCAAAAAAAAAAAAAAAAAAAAAAGTATTTTTATAATTTAAATGTATTAATTGAGTACATTAGCCTTCTACTAAATGTTACTCTAAAAAATTAATGAGGTATATATAAAAACATAGAAACATGTATTTACAAAAAGTTGACATTTTCCTGAAAAAAATTATTACAGAAAACCAGAAATTTTACTACAGAGTTCTAAATATTCTGATATAATCCTTTTCCTTATCACTTTTTTTTTTTTTTTTTCCAGGTAGGGTTTCACTCTATTGCCCAGGCTGGTCTGGAATTCCTGGCTTCAAGAGATCCTCCTGCCTTGGCCTCCCAAAGTGCTAGGATTACAGGCTTGAGTCACTGCACTCAACTTAAGTTGTTCTTGTAACTAAATTATAATTATGTATATTAATAAAATTTTCCCTAAGGAGGGGAGATTAGTATCAAAATTTTAAATTATTTTTTTCTACTTAGAGCTCCCTGTAACCCCATTAGAAATCTTTACTAAGAAGATAAAGTGAGTTTTGTTTCTCATAAATTTTAAGATTTCAATTCAATTACAGTACCATTTTTGAATTTAAGATAACAATATATTTCCAAAGCTCCAAATGGAAATGTCAATCTTAGCAGTAACTCTAAAAGTCCAAGTTTATTATTCTTTATTCTAGAAAGAAAAAAAAACACACAAAAAAAACTAATTTTGTCTCCCTCAGTCAGCCAATTAAAACAATCCAAAAAAGCTTACTAAACAATTGCCTTTGTAACAGTATTCATGTTTTCAGAGGTGACCAGGTAGAGGGCCAAGATCAAGGTTTCTAACACTTATTTAACAAGGGATTAAAAGCAGAGTGTCAGGTATAGGGCCAAGATCAAGGTTTCTAACACTTATTTAACAAGGGATTAAAAGCAGAGTGTCAGGCAAGTCAAAACTAAATATTCTCAAAGATTAGATGAATAAAATAGTCATAAAGTTAGATTCACAGGGATCAAAGAGTTTCAACCTAATTCTAAAAATCATTTCCCAGTGTAACTTCAAATAAATCCTTTGTGAATGTTTCTAGTTTCTTCTACACATTAGGAAAACCTAAAAGGCAAACAAGTTCTAGATAGGAGACTAAGTAAGTATTAGTTGTTCACATTTGTATAGAACATTAAATTTTAGTTCTCACAACCCAGTGAAGAAATACAAATGAGTCTAAGAGTTTGAGCAAAACCCTCTGGGGTGATCAAAACAAACTGCAAACTTCTATGATTCTCAACTTTTCTTCCATAGAGTCCTTGGCAGCATGCTTACTGTACTTACAGAAGCATGCAAAGAATTAGGTGGTTTTTTATTCCTAACAATCACATCCCAAAGTTTTTTCTGCAATTTCAATTGTACAGAGCACTCTTCCTCGATGTTGACTCAAATTAGAGACAGAAAGCAGAATGGCGTTTGCTAGGGATTAGGGAAGAGGGGAATACAGAGTAACTGCTTAACAAGTACACTGTTTCCTTTTGGGGTAATGAACATGTTTTGGAACAACATTGTGAATGTACAAAGTGCCACCTAAACTGTTTACTTTAAAATGGTTAATTTTATGTCATGGGACTTAACCTCAATAAAAAAATTATGTTAATCTATAGATAAAACTGACCCCTTTAGAACTCTTTCCTTCCTCAAAAAAAACAAAAAACAAAAAAAACTGCTATCATGTTCAAATGCTATTTAGATATTGGAAATTTTTTAGATAAAATGCAATTATAAGTTAAATTATTACCACATGTGCACAGTAATAATCAATGAAGGTATACCAATGTCAGTTTAAAACATTGCTATGCCTGTAATCTCAGCACTTTGGGAGGCAGAGGTGGGAGGATCACTTGTGCCCAGGAGTTTGAGACCACCCTGGGCAACACAGCAAAATGCTATCTCTATAAAAATAATAAAAATTTAAAAAATTAGCCAGGTAAGGCGGGCATATCACTTAAACAAAGGAGTTTGAGGCTTAAGTGAGCTATGACAGTGCCACTGCACTCCACCCTGGATGACAGACCATGAGTGACTCTGTCATTCATTCATACATATACACATACAGCATTGCTAAAATGCTTGATAATTATCAAAATAATATTGCTCTGACATACATCTGTAAATAGCTGACTTTAAATTTGAGAAAAATTACTTCCCCAAACCTCAATCAGGAAAACATTATAAACTAATAAGAAGTACCTAACAAACAAAAAGCAACCAAGAGTATTACATAAGAAGTAAACAGGCACAATCGCGACCAAAAATGGACAGAAATAAATATGCTAAAGTTAATTATCTTAGGGATATAGGGCAACATTACTTCAGATTGGTAAACATCACACTTCAAAAATAGAAGGAATCTACCTTAAGAAACTCTGTACTAAGAAAAACTCCTTTGTATAAATGCCTGACAAAATTAATATTTTATCATAACCTCTAAATCCAGCCTAGATTCCAGGATTACACAAAAGAAAAAATCTTGGAGAAGGTTCTGGGAAAAGGCTGACTGAAATCTGTGACTGTTCTGATACAGGCCAATCTGAGAATTTTAATCCCTCTGAACCCAATCCTGAAGAATACCTGAACCCTGAGCACAGACAGGGCCAAAGCTAAACCAGGTCAGAATACCCTGCCAAGGAACATCCTGATCCGAGGTGTTCACCAAACAGGGATCATTTATCAGTTTATTCCTCACTTTGTTGGATGCTGACCACTTTCAAGATATAGACAAGAGTGGACTGATGAGACCCATCAAAATCCATTTCAAGTCCTAAGATCTGGAGATGAAAAATACTGCAGAATTCTAAATTATCCATGGCTTAAAGAAAAAAAAATTATAAATTAAGAACTTCAAATATTAGCTGACCCAACTTTAACATCACTGAATATCTTTAGTTATTTTTAAAAATTTATAAAGTATTTAAAAGGCACAATTTAGTAATTGCCTATATAACAAATTAACCATGAAAACAATTATAGCAGTATGATAAATCTGTCCTATGTAAACAGTATGAGTTTTTATATTTTATAGCATTCAGATATGCTAAAAACAAAAAGTTAAGTGTTTCTTTTGTGATTCACATGAACAAATACTTTCTTGTTCTTACAAGCAGATATCTGACAGGATACAAATAATGATAATAGGGTAAGTTCACAGGCAAAAAAAGGAATCTGTTGACACAGAAGATGCTGCAAAGTTTAACTGTGACACATGTGGTAGTGGCAAAGAATCTAATTTGTGTAACAAGACCTGGGTCTGAGTAAGCTCTTTTACCTATTAATTATGTGATCTTTTTGCGCATTATGTAGCTACTCCTAGCTTCAGATTCTTCATATGAAAAAATGAGGACAACAGAACTAATACTGCAGCATAATGAGGAAGATTAAATATTTTTATTCATTCAACAAATATGTTCTGAAAAACTAAATTTGTATTATTGTGTACAAAATTACCCTTTTTAATTTCTTCAAATAAATCAAGCATGTATTAATTTTTAATATTACTAAGAAAATATAAATCTAATTCTTAAGCTCTGGTCCCAAAACTTCTTAGAAGTAAATTTTTATTACTTGAGAAAATCTGAACTTAAGTAATAAGTATTGACACTGAAGACGGGACAATTGAGGGATCACATCTTAAAACTGTTTTGACATAAAATGAATAAAAACAATTCCCTAAATTTTTTCCTATTAAACAAATAAGGACCCAGACTAAGCCCATAAATTGCTGGGTCAATAACCAATCTCAAATACAAAACCTTACCACTTAAAAATACTTATTTTCAGGAAAATGATAGTAAATATGAGGTAAATCTGCCCTTGACATAACACGGTGAGATTTTTTTTTCATAACACAGTACATGAACCACTTAAAACTTACAAGCTATCAATTACTACAATTGTTCTAATAGGTTTAGGGCCAAACATAAATTTAACTATCATTATAACATGGACTTGGAATCTGTGCTGACCTAACAAAATTTAGCACAGAAAAAAAAATCACAGATCTGAGCATCTGAAAAACGGTGTCTTTTCTGAAATGTTTGCAAAAAAGTCACAACATCAGGAGCCACAGAAAGTTGTTCTTTCTCCATCACTCAAAAAATCAAAACATCTCCAACATTATTTATGCTAGGCATAAAATGAAAGTCAATATTGATATTCACTCACTATACTTCAAATCCTAACCAAGATAATTCAACCTGTATGTTTATTCAATTGCTAGTCTATTCAGTATCAATTGTTGTGGAAGAACTAAGAGGTAGACTAGTGCTGCTTACTAGACTTCATGTAACCTGAAAATGTTTTTAATTATAACAGACTTAGACCAATTCTACTTAGAAATGTACCCTTCAAAGAGGTGAAAGACATTAACTGGCATCTTTTCAGCACAGGTCAGTCTTCCTTAAGAACACAACCTATAACCCTTAGGCCTTACAGTTGAATGTTAACAAGTGAAAAGCAATTTCCTTGGATGTATCCAAGCAATTTTAATATAAATTTCTGCATACCTAGGTAGAAAGTTCTTTAGAAATAACTTAAATCTACCTTTTCCCTCACTTATAAGAAAATGTGGTAGAAGCCTTGAAAAATTAAGTTTAAGGCTCAGGCCTGTAATCCCAGCAATTTAGGAGGCCGAGGCGGGCAGATGACTTGAGGTCAGGAGTTCCAGACCAGCCCGGCCAACATGGTGAAAACCCCGTCTCTACTAAAAATACAAAAATCAGCCAGGCGTGGTGGCGGGCGCCTGTAATCCCACCTACTCCGGAGGGTGAGGCAGGGGAATCGCTTGAATCCGGGAGATGGAGGCTGCAGTGAGCCGAGATTGCGCCACACACTCCAGCCTGGGTGACAAGGCAAGACTCCGTCTCAAAAACAAAACAAAACAAAACAAGAACAAACAAAAATGAAATCAAATTTCTAACTCGGAGAAAAGACTGGTCTTGAACAATTTAGGGACAAATTACTGGAACAGGAGACAAGGCACAAGAAGCTCTATGGCTGGAGATGAACCACCTCTGTGTCTCCTTTAGAAGTGCTTCCTGAGGTCCACTTTACGCTAGTTAATGTTGCTTCTTATACTGCATGTTAGTAATTTAAAACGCCTAGCTGGAATAAAAGTTCTCTTTAAACATTACAATTTGTCTCCGCGTTGAAAGTAAGTGTTTGTCTCCAGTTTCATGGGCTATTCTGATATGTCAAGAGTAGTATTATTACTGTTCCAAAAGAGCTCTTGTTTCAATTCACTTTCAACTGGGACGCGGGCATAACTGATGTTTACAGAACTGATGCTTAGAGATGTTTAGAGAGGCGCATCCCTTACCATTCCATCCTTTATCGATAACCACATTTTGTATGTTTTTGTTGCATTTCAGTTTTTTTTTTTTTTTTTTTAAGACACCTGCACACACACAATTTTCCCACCGCCAGCAGGGAGAAGACCACAGGCTAGGTCTCCAGGGGCTTCAGGGAAACAGACACCGTGAACCCCGCTTGACCAAAGAGGGAGAGCGCTTCAGGGGCTGGGGGAGGGAGCAGCCCTAAGGTGCTGGGAGTCAGAGGCGGCGCCTGTTTACAGACGCCTTCGCCCTCCCCCACCCCCACAGAGGAGGGGTCCAAAAAGCAGTTCCCGTGCGCACTCCCCGACTGGCCCAGGCCCTGGCAGCACCAGAGGAGCCAGGCAGCCCTTTCGCCCCCTCCCTCTAGTCCGAGCCGCCCTTCGCCCTCCTCTCGGCCTACCTACCCCTACAAGCCCTCAAGGCGGCACGCAGAGGCCTGAGGCCTAAAGGACGCCGGCCACTGACAAGCCCCAGAGCAGCCGGCGGGGGCCCTGAGGAGCCTGGGGCCGGCCGGGCGGCCGCTGCGGCGGGGAGCAGAGGGCGGGCGAGGACAAATCCTTCCCGACCACAGCTGCCTATTGTTCCCGACGGAGGCCCCGGCCGCGGCAGCCCCGCTCCCCAAGTCGCCGCCCGCCGCTCGCTCACCGCGCTGGTCCGAGCAGCAGCTCCTCTCAGCTCCGAGTCCCCGCGGCCGTCGCCACCACCGCGGCAGCCACCGCCGCCGCCGCTGCCACCGTTGACTCTGATTCTGTCCCAGGCCGCCGGGCCACGGCTGCCGCCGCCACCGCCAGCACCGCCTCCGGCCTCCCACCTGCTGCTGCTGAGGCTGCTCCTGCAGCAGGGGCCATCTTGTTGGTCTGCCTCCTCTTCCTCCTCCTCGTCCTCCGCCGCCCAGTCGCTCGTTGTCCTCGTCCCCTTCCTCTTCCTCAGGCTCCGGCCCGCCCCGGAGACTGGGGCGGAGACGAGGGCGAGGATCCTCCCTCAGAAGGCGGGGCGGGCGGAGGGGCGGGGCGGGCGCGGGAGCAAAGCTCTGAGTCACCGGCCACCAACGCCCGGGAGGGAGGCCGGCGACGCTCTCCGCCGCGACCCAAAGTCTCACACTCCCTGAGCAGAGGAACCGGTCCCTCCGTCCGGCCTGCCCTCCCGCACCGGCGCCTTTGGGCTCAGCAGGCCAGTGGCCAGATGGCGAGAGTAAATTGGAGGAATTTCTGTCGTTTCCATCGAACCCCGCAATACGTCTACTCTTTTGGCTTTCTCAGCCGTTGTCCCCCAACTATGGTTTCTTTTTCACGTCTTGTCCCCCACCCCATTTGTCTTCTTCCATATTATCCAGGTTCTGGATCTCATCAGCTTTGTCCTCGTCACCCCTCTTGGAGTTCAGCCTCCTAAGGCTGTGAAACAGCCCAAAGGCCCGGACACGCTACTCCAAAACGTCTCTCCTGGGCTGTGTGAACAATAAGAGCTATTTGGGGACGACAGGAAAAGATGTGGCTCGTCGAAGAGCTCCTGAAATCTAACCTTGCTACTCTTTAAAAGTTTCTTGTCCCTTGTGGAAAAGGTGCCGTTTTGGTTTTGGGGAATGAGAGGTCCCTTCAGACAATTCATTTTAGCCAAACCCTCTTTAGCTTTTGAGAGGGGGAAGAGATGGGATTATTGTAACACCATACAGTACTGATTTCAAAATAAATCATCTAGAAGAGAAGAGAGAGAGAGAGAGTCCCCAAATAAACAACCATTTAATACTCTCTACTCGGCAGCATCACCTTTTTTGCTTCAGGACTTGACCAAGAGAGCAGAGATTATGTTTTTCTGTCCTTTCTTCACTGTTTACATCACAGTACCCCAAGAGAAGCACTTCTGCCTTTAACTTGATACATTGGAATCGCTATCACAGATAGTATTTTTGTATTATTTTAAAGAAATATCCCACACCTTCCTAAACTCTCGGCAGAGGAGAATTCTTTTTAGTTGTTAACACCCTCCTGCTCCTGAAATCTCAGCTTCTGTTTAGAAGACCTATTGATGTCTTTCTATTGATTGGAATTTGCTGCCTTTGAACTGGGTTTAATCTGTAATCGTCTTTTCAGCCTACTAAATAGTAACCCTAGTCCTACAGAGAGTGAATTTCTAGCTGCCACAGGGGGATTTAGGTTAGCATGTGCCAATCTAAAGGGATCTCTTAAAGCCTTTCCCTCCTCAAACCAGGCCTCTGTACCCTGCTAGGAAAAACAGATTAATCTGCTCCTCCTGCTTTTCCTCCTCCTCCCTTCTTCTCACTCCTAGGGAACCTTCCACAACAGAAGGTTTTAGCGACTGTTGCTAGGCAAACATGCCAACTTCCTTGTTTAGGTGAAGCAAGTAACTCAACTGCCATTACAAGCAACCTAGATAATGTAATTTCTTCCCCCCCACCCAGACGGAGTCTTACTTTGTAGCCCAGGCTGGAGTGCAGTGGGGTGATCCCGGCTTCTCCTCCCAGGTTCACACCATTCTCCTGCCTCAGCCTCCTGAGTAGCTGGAACTACAGGCGCCCACCACCACGCCCAGCTAATTTTTTGTATTTTTAGTAGACATGGGGTTTCACCATGTTAGCCAGGATGGTCTCGATCTCCTGACCTCGTGATCCACCCGCCTCGGTCTCCCAAAGTGCTGGGATTACAGGCGTGAGCCACCGTGCCCGGCCAACTTCTTTGAACTATTAATAGTTGTACCTCAGTTGGTAAGGCTCCTTAAAAGGTTCCCTTAAGCAATATGATTTTTAAGTTGTTTATTTTTATCTCGTCAAAGTTTCAATTAAAAATACGTTAAAGGTCAGATACAGTGGCTCACGCCTGTAATCTCAACATTTTAGGAGGCTGAGGGGGGCGGATCACCTGAGGTCAGGAGTTCAAGACCAGCCTGACCAATGTGGAGAAACCCCGTCTCTACTAAAAATACAAACATTAGCCAGGGGTGGTGGCGTGTACCTATAGTCCCAGTTACTCAGGAGGCTGAGGTGGGAGAATCACTTGAACCTGGGAGGCGGAGGTTGTAGTGAGCCGAGTTCGCGCCATTGCGCTCCAGTCGGGCAACGAGAGCTAAAAAAAAAAAAAAAAAAAGTTAAAAATGGAGACGCTTCCCCGAACCCAAATTCATTTTAGTGATATAAAGACACATTTGACAGAAAAAGAAGAGCAACTTTGAAGAAAACACGTATGTTCACAATAAAAAATGAAAAAACTAATCTGTGAGAAGTCATATGTTTTGAACTCCCCAGTCAGACTAGAAGTATAAGACACAGAAGAGGTCGGGCGCGGTGACTCAAGCCTGTAATCCCAGCACTTTGGGAGGCAGAGCAGGCAGATCACGAGGTCAGGAGATGAAGACTATCCTGGCCAACGTGGTGAAACCCCATCTCTACTAAAAATACAAAATTTAGCCAGGGGTTGTGGCGCGCGCCTATAGTCCCAGCTACTCCAGAGGCTGAGGCAGGAGAATCACTTGAACCCGGGAGGCGGAGGCTGCAGTGAGCCAAGATCGTACCACTGCACTCCATCCTGGACGACAGCAAGACTCCATCTTGGCCGGGCATTGTGGCCCACGCCTGTAATCCCAGCACTTTGGGAGGCTGAGGAATGGATAGCCTGAGGTCAGGAGTTGGAGATCAGCCTGGCCAACATAGTGAAACCCCGTTTCTACTAAAAATACAAAAAAATTAGCTGGGCGGGGTGGTGGGCACCTGTAATCCCATCTACTAGGGTGGCTGAGGCAGGAGAATCGTTTGAACCTGGGAGGCGGAGGTTGCAGTGAGCGGAGATCGTGCCATTGCACTCCAGCCTGGGCAATAAGAACGAAACTCCGTCTCCAAAACAAACAAACAAACAAAAAATTAGCTGAGTGTGGTGGTGTGCACTTGTAATCCCAGCTACTTGGGAGGCTGAGGCAGGAGAATCGCTTGAACCCAGGAGGTGGAGGTTACAGTGAGCCAAGATCATGCCACTGCACTCCAGCCTGGTGATAGGCAAGACTCCATCTCAAAAAAAAAAAAAAAAAAAAAGATACAGAGGATAATTTGTCTCTTTAAACTGAGTCTATTTAGAAGAAAGATAATATGGATATTCAGCAAGGGGGAAAAATGATATTCTGGGTTTTATTCCCAAATTAACAATTATTTGAAAATTTAGCAAAATAAGCTCTTTTTAAAAAGTTTATTTAAAATGTTTTTACTCTTGTTAGAGTATTGAGATTTGTTGTGAGTTAATACAAATAAGATTAAATGAGGCCGAGCATGATGGCTCATGCCTGTAATCCTAGCATTTTAGGAGGCTGAGGCAGGAGGATTGCTTGAGGCCAAGAGTTCAAGACCACCTGGCCAACATAGTGAGACCCAGTCTCTATTTAATTTTTTTTTTTTAATTTATAAAAGATTAATGACACCAGGTGAGGTGGTGCACGCCTGTAATCCCAGAACTTTGGGAGGCTGAGGCAGGCGGATCACCTGAGGCCAGGAGTTTGAGACCAGCCTGGCTAACGTGGCAAAGCCCCATCTCTACTAAAAATACAAAAAGTGGCTAGATATGGTGGCACATGCCTGTCATCCCAGCTACTCAGGAGGCTGAGACAGGAGAATTGCTTAAACCCAGAAGACAGAGGTTGCAGTGAGCCCAGATTACGCCACTGCACTCCAGCCTGGGCGACAGAGCAAGACTGTCTCAAAAACAAAAACAAAAACAAAAACAAAAAAATCACTATTTTGTAGCTTCAAGACAACTTAAACAAATTGGTTTTATCTCATATTTTGTTAATAATTCTGACCCTCTCTGGGCTCCGACCTAGTTCGCGGCGATATGGTCAAACGCACCAAGAAAGTCGGGATCGTAGGTAAATACGGGACCAGCTATGGGGCCTCCCTCCGAAAAATGGTGAAGAAAATTGAAATCAGCCAGCAGGCCAAGTACACTTGCTCTTTCTGTGGCAAAACCAAGATGAAGAGACGAGCTGTGGGGATCTGGCTCTGTGGTTCCTGCATGAAGACAGTGGCTGGCGGTGCCTGGACATACAATACCACTTCCGCTGTCACGGTAAAGTCCGCCATCAGAAGACTGAAGGAGTTGAAAGACCGGTAGACACTCCTCTACTCTTTGAGACATCACTGACCTACAATAAATGGGTTAATTTATGTAACAAAAAAATAATAATAATTCTGATGTGGAATACCCAGAAATTTAGACTTTGCTCTGACTTCCTCTACTGATATACTATGAAAATCAAATGAGTCATTTCATATAAAATATCAGTGCATGGCATATAGTAAGTACTCAATTTTTTCAAATTCACTTTGTGCATATGTTATTAGAGTCTTTTGTTTCTTAATCAGTCAGATAAGAATGACAAGTCATCAAATACATTTTTGCTCTTTGCATGAACCCTAAAAAAAGATTAATGCAACTTTTCAGATCATACACAAATCAGTTAAAATAATGCCTTATGTTTTCAATATGTATTCTAATATGCCTGTACTATATTTTCTGATATGCCTGTACTATATTGTTTGTTCCTCTGATTTTTTTTTTTTTTTTTTTTTGAGACGGAGTCTCTCTGTCACCAGGCTGAAGTGCAGTGGCACAATCTCAGCTCACTGCAACCTCCGCCTCCCGGGTTCAAGAGATTCCCTTGCCTCAGCCACCCGAGTAGCTGAGACTACAGGCAGGCGCCACCACACCCAGCTAATTTTTTGTATTTTAGTAGAGACGGGGATTCACCATGTTGGCCAGGATGGTCTCAATCTCCTGACCTCATGATCCTCCCACCTCGGCCTCTCAAAGTGCTGTGATCACAAGCGTGAGCCACTGCGCCTGGCCTCCTCTGATTTTTTTTTTTTTTTTTTTTTTAGAATAACTTAATGCTTTTTAGGTTAGGCTGCATGACTTTTTTAACCTATTACATGCTTTAAAATTGTTCTAGAATGTGTAAATGTCAGCCTAACACACTGTCTGTCATATTAAGGCTAGAAATGACCTTAGATACTCATTTATTTCAGCAGTTGAAGCTGAGAGTAAGAAAGACTGGATAGATCACTTACCTACACAACTACTTCTTTATAGATAAACACCATGTAATTGAGAAGGGGGTTAGGGAGCAAAGAGGGCTAGGAAAACAGGAGAAAAGATGAATGAGGTATGTATCCCTGCCTTAGAGAAACTGAATAACCTAGTAGGAACAATACAATAGGATATTCATGTAAACTAGAGTATAAAGTACCTTAGTGATTAGTGCATAGAAAGTACAGTCAGGCCAGGTGCGGTGGCTCATGCCAATAATCCCAGCACTTTGGGAGGCCGAGGCAGGTGGATCAGGAATTCGAGACCAGCCTGGCCAACATGATGAAACCCTGTCTTTACTAAAAATACAAAAATTAGCCGGGCATGGTGGCTGGTGTCTATAATCCCAGCTACTCAGGAGGCTGAGGCAGGAGAATCACCTGAACCCAGGAGGTAGAGGTTGCAGTGAGCCAAGATTGTGCCATTGCACTCCAGCCTGGGCAATAAGAGTGAAACTCCATCTCAAAAAAAGAAAGAAAGTACAAAGTCCTCTGAAAGTTAAAATCATTCTAATGTAATGGAACCTACCTTCTGACAGGTGGCAATTCTGTGGTATCAGATGTGTACCCAGGGCCTAGAAATCCACTCAGCTCTCAATTTGGGACACCAAGGGGATGAAGGAGGATAATGAATGAGAAATTGAAAGGTATGAGAGTAGAGTTTGGATTAACTAAAAAACCTACCTCAGGCCGCTGGGTAGCCGGGATTATAGGCGTGAACTACCATGCCCAGCTGAGATAAGTATAAGACGTTTTATGTAAGCGCAGGGTAACCACAAAGCAAAAGCCCATAATAGATGTGCAGGCCAGGCACAGTGGCTCACACCTGTAATCCCAGCACTTTGGGAGGCCGAGGCTGGTGGATCATGAGGTCAGGAGTTCAAGACTAGCCTGGTCAACATAGTGAAACCTTGTGTCTACTAAAAATACAAAAATTAGCCCGGCATGGTGGCGCACGCCTGTAGTGCCAGCTACTCGGGAAGCTGAGGAAGGAGAATAACTTGAATCTGGGAGGTGGAGGTTGTGGTGAGCTGAGATCGTGCCACTGCACTCCAGCCTGGGCAACAGAGCGAGATTTTGTCTCAAAATATATATATATGTGTGTGTGTGTGTGTGTGTATATATACATATACAAATCAACCAGAATAACAAAACAATAACTAAAAAAAAAAAAAAAAAACAGAAAACAATTTTTCAAACGACACTTATAAGTCCTTACCTATATATAATTACTTTGAATGTAAATGGATTAAATTATATAATCAAAAGGCATAGAGTGGCTGAATAGATTTAAAAAAAAACAAAAAAACCCAAAAAAACAAGACCCTTAGAGGCTAGGCATGTAATCCCAGCACTTTGGGAGGCCAAGGCGGGCAGATCACCTGAGGTCAGGAGTTCCAGACCAGCCTGGCCAACTTGGCGAAACCCTGTCTGTACTAAAAATACAAAAATTAGCTGGGCATGGCGGCAAGTGCCTGTAATCCTAGCTACGTAGGAGGCTGAGACAGGAGAATCGCTTGAACCAGGGAGGCAGAGGTTGCAGTGAGCCGAGATGGTGCTATTGCACTCCAGCCTGGGCAATAAGAGCAAAACTCCATCTCAAAAACAAAAACAAAAACAAAAACAAAAATTAGCCAGGCATGGTGGTGGGCACCTGTAAGTCCTGCTACTTAGGAGGCTGAGGCAGGAGAATGGCTTGAACCCAGGAGGAGGAGGTTGTAATGAGCCAAGATCATGCCATTGCATTTCAGCCTGGGTGACAAGAGTGAAACTTCATCTCAAAAACAAACAAACAACAACAAAAAAAACACACAAAAAAACCAAAAAAAGAAAAAAGAAAAAAAAGACCCTTGGAGCTGAAACAGTGGCTCACCCTTGTAATCCCAGTGACTCAGGAGGCTGAGGTGGGAGGATTGCTTGAGCCAAGAGTTGGAGGCTGCAGTGAGCTATGACTGTGCTGCCATACTCCAGCCTGGGCAACAGAATGAGACCCTATCTCTAAAAACAAACAAAAAACAAGACCAAATTATATGCTGCCTACATAAGACTCACTTCACCTTAAAGCAGGGGTCCCCAGCCTCTGGGCCATGGACCAGTACCGGTCTGTGATCTGTTAGGAACCTGGCCACACAGCAGATGAGCAGCTAGCAAGAGACCATCACCGCCTGAGCTCTGCCTCCTGTCAGATCAGTGGCAGCATTAGATTCTCATAGGAGCACAAACCCTATTGTGAACTGCACATGCAAGAATCTAATGCCTGATCATCTGAGGTGGAACAGTTTCATCCTGAAGCCATCCCCCACCCCTGTCTTGTCCATGGAAAAATTGTCTTCCAAGAAACTGGTCCCTGGTGCCAAAAAGGTTGAGGATCATTGCCTTAAAGGACTCTTGTAGACTGAAAGTGAAGGGAAAGATGAACGTTTGTTTATATAACTAATGATTGGTACTTCATGTGGGGCTCTGTCTGTCTAAACATACAATTCTAGATATACTGAGTTCAATATACTTTGTAACCAAATGATGTCCTCTAGCACAAATGTATGTTCAGTATCTATTGGGCCATATTAGGTTTATCTGATCATGAGTATCAGTTAAGAAAAAGTTGAACATTCATATGTAAATCATTCAGGAAACTAGAATTTGAAACATAATGCTTTAAGCAATATGGAGAAGAAACTTCCTTTTGCTCCATACTTTACTCTGTATGATCTGGACTTGGGGGAGTCTTTGTAGAGTTTTTTGTTTTTCTAAGAGGTTAAGGACCAAAGATTATCCCTATCACTTGGAGGCAGTTCATGAACCATGCAGTAAAATGTCTGCATAGCACTCTCCTCATTGAAGATGAATATTCAGCTTCATGTTACTCCATGAGTTTATTTTCTTTTTGCTGTCCTCTAAGTCTGAATAAAGTGTTTGAGAGCTGTAGTCTTTTCTCAGTGCTAATCTTCTATTAATGGGAAAGTTCTGCAACCATACTTGGGCCAGTATAGCACCAATGATGGGAAATACCTAGAGCTCCATCAGAGGAAAAGCAAATCCCTGGGGGTCAAGAGTCAGAGTCCTTCTCCATCTTGATATTTTTCCTCAGCTGTCAAACTGGGACAGGCAGAAAGATCTAGTTCAAGCCCTTGTTCCACTACTTACTAGCTGTGTGATCTTGTACAAGTTAACCTTAGAAATGTTCACTTTCCTTGAGTATAAGATTTGTCAAAAGTATCTGATGTAAAATACAAGGATTGTGAAATTTATTTTATGGAGATTAAAATGAGAAAATATATGTAGAACATCTAGTACAATGCCTGACATCTATTAGGCACTTGATGAATGAGAGTTATTAAAATTATACTAGGTACTGTACATAGCATTGGGCTGGTGGTTCTCAATTTTGCTGTGAACTTCTAAAAACTATGGTCCAGGCATGGTGGCTCATGCCTGTGATCCAGCACTTTGGGAGGCTGAAGCAGGTGGATCGCTTGAGCTCAAGAGTTCAAGGCCAGGTTGGGGAACAGGGCAAAACTTCGTTTCTACAAAAAATACAAAAATTCACTAGAATTTGTGGTGGCACACACCTGTAGTCCCAACTATTTGGTGGGCTGAGGTGGGAGGTTTACTTGAGCCCGGGGAAGTCGAGGCTGCAGTGAGCCGTGTTTGCACCACTGCACTCCAGCCTGGGACACAAAGTGAGACCCTGTCACAAAAACAAAACAACAACAACAACAACAACAAAAACTATGTGTCTCCAGCTCTGACTCTAGAGATTCTGATTTGGAGTGCTGGTGTGGGGCCAGGCATCTTTATGTTTTTTGGATTTTACAGGTGATTTCATCCTATCTTCTCGGGTGAGAACCACTGACATAGGGCAATGGTCAGCAAACCTTTTTGGTAAATGGCCAGATAGTAAATATTTTAGGCTTTATGTGGCATATGGTCTCTGTCACAGCTATTTGACTCTGTCATTGTAGTTTTAGAGCAGCTATAGACAATATGTAAACAAATAAGAATGAGTGTTTCTAATACAACTTTATTTATAAAAACAGACAAAAGGAAGTGGCAGACCAGATTTGGTCCCCAGACAATTACTTGCCAATGCTTTCTTACATGGAGGGAGATTTTATTTGTTATAGCCAGGGAAAGTATATTATTATTATATTCAATGGCGGCATTAAAAGCCTTACAGTGTTTGGTGCAATGCACAGTTAATTAAACAGACAATGCTCCTGCCTTCCAAAGAATTAGTCATTCAAAACAACAACACAGACATAATATTTATAAGTAATCCTGCATGAGTAATTATCACATAAACAAATGACTATACAAGACTACATGTGAAACTGAGTTCGGGAATGGCCAGATTCTCCTAACGCTTCCATTTACAAATATCAGATAAAATAAAAGGAACATAAGGACTCATTCAGGAACCAATGTAAAGAAGAGAATGATGCCCCAGTGTAGCTCCCTTTTTTCAGCAAGAGGCTGTAAGGGAGCATCTTTTAAAAAGGGATCCTTTAAATAGTACTTCATGGCTTTCCACGTGGCTGAATTTACCTTCTCTCAACACTGATTTCTTCATCAAAATACATTACTGTCTGATTTATCCTGAGTTTAGGGGCTATATTACGATTGAGTTTAATGATAGCAGTGCTCATTACCTTTAACCTGGAACAAAGAAAAATATCTTCTGTCTCAATAGGAATAGTAAACTTCAGGGAAAAGCCAGGGGATCCGTCTGTGTGGATGTGTGCGCATGTGTGTATAGGTATGTTTAAATAAAGTTATTGGTAATTTAGTAACCTACTGCCTACAATGGTGGAAAGGATGCAGTAGTAGCTGTTGGATAGGGCAAGGTTCTTATATAGCCCTGAGGGATGGGCAAGTGTTGTGAACTTAGTAATTTTGGCTGACCAGCATCTGACTCTCTCCTCCTCCCTCTCTTTGGGAATTCTCCATTTGGGAGTTTTAGTGGATGGCAGGGTCTCTTCTCCCACTATAAGGACTGGGAAAGTTCAGATACTTGCCTAAATGCCCTCCCCTAATCTGCCAAACACAAAATACACACCCAACTAGGGTGAAGGAAAGTGATCTAAGCTTGGTTGACTATAGATGTTGTTAGCTGGGACTGTGAATCTGCTGTGAGTTACACAGAATTAAGTAGAATTCATCCCACTAGCAGCGCTGGTACCAAGAGTCTGGTGGGACATCAAAGTCTGATGGCAGCAATCCCTGAGGTGATGGCCAGCATCCACTGGCAGTGGCAATGGTACCCTTACCAGGGCATTTGAAGGCTGACATTAGCTGTGATTCTGGCTATCTAGGTTCTCTCAATTCCTGTTCTTCAAAACTGTGAACTGCCTAGGTGCGGTCGCTCAGGCCTGTAATCCCAACACTTTAGGAGGCTTGAACTCAGGAGTTCAAGACTAGTCTGGGCAACATGGCAAAACCCCTTCTCCACCAAAAATACAAAAAAAAAAAAAAAAAAAAAAAAAAAAAAAGCTAGGCATGGTGGTGTGTGCCTGTGGTCCCACCTACTCAGGAGGCTGAGGTGGGAGGATCACTTGAACCTGGGAGGCTGTGGCTGCAGTGAGCCAAGATCATGCTACTGCACTCCAACCTGGGTGACAGAGTGAGACCCCCTCAAAAAAACAAAAGAAACAAAGAAACTTTGAGCTACTCAGTTTGCTCCTAGTAAATTCCTATTCTGCTTAAGTTAGCCACTGAGATAGTTTGACCTTTAGGAGAAAGAGTGTAGAAAACAAGGGACTGCATAAATAATCTATTTTTCTGTTTCTCAGAGACACACCTTTTACTCAGTTTAAAGGAATTCTCCATGTTTTTTCTTTTTCTGTGCCCTGATTTTTATGATTGCAGTTGTCAGAGTCTCAAAACTTCAAGGTACATCTGTATCCATTTCCCTTAAATTGAAGTGAAGGTATCCTAAACGACATGTTTCCTTCTGTTAACTCAGTTCATTTATTATTCCCAAATAAGCCGTCCTTTCAAGCTTTTGATTTGAACTTTTTACCCATCTGCCAAGAATGTTCAGTGTCTAGTTTAAAACTAATATTGCAGTAATTTCTCAAGGGGAAAGTCTCCATATCAACTTCTCTCTTAGTCAGGATTTATATACTAGGGGAAAAAAAGAAGAATAAAATAATCTCTTTCTTGGCTAAAAACTATTACAAAAAATAATTTTTTTCCTTGAATTGTTAACAAGAATTTTTCTAATCAAGCATTTCGTCTGGGGCAATCAAGCAATCAAAGCCTTCCTTGCTAAAATTACATGGGAAAATAATTATTTTCTACATTTTTGCAAAAATATTTTAACTACCAAAATTGAAATGTTCATTTATGGCTTTTTTTTTTTCTGCAAAGAAACTTAACCTTGTTTCTGCAACATCTAAATTGAGTCACAAATGTTCTCAAGTGATGATATAAAAGTCACAGAACAAAACTAATTTGCATTCACTTTATCACAATCACAACAAATATTTGGTAACCTGCTATGTGCCACATAACACCATAGACACCGTGCTATTTTGTTTGTTTGTTTGTATTTCTGTCACCCAGGCTGGAGTGCAGTGGCACCATCTTAGCTCACTGCAGCCTCTGTCTCCCAGGTTCAAATGATCCTCATGCCTCAGCCTCCCGAGTAGCTGGGATTACAGGCGCCTGCCACCACACCAATTCCTGACCTTAGGTGATTTGCCTGCCTCAGCCTCCCGAAATGCTGGGATTATAGGCATGAGCCACTGTGTCTGGTCGTGCTATGTTGATATAACAGTAAACAAAACAGACAGGGTCTGTCCCTCAGAGGCTTATAGTTTAGTGTGGAAGATAGAAGACTTATAATTAAATAACCACAAGTATGTTGAGTGTCCTGAAGGCCAAAGTACATGGGATTTTTAGCAGTAAGAATTGACCTAGTCTGATGAACAGAGAAGGTTCCTCAAGAAAGTGGTGTTTAAGCTGAAGCGAAAGGATGAGTAGGAATTAGCTAGGCAAATGAGGGGTAAAATATTTCAGGCAGACGATACCATGTGCAATATCTCTGAGGTAGGAAGAAGTGTGGTATATTCAAAGTGTGGTATATTCAGAAATCCAGTTTGGCTAAAGAAAGTATAGAGATTCGGCCGGGCGCGGTGGCTCAAGCCTGTAATCCCAGCACTTTGGGAGGCCGAGACGGGTGGATCACGAGGTCAGGAGATCGAGACCATCCTGGCTAACACGGTGAAACCCCGTCTCTACTAAGAAATACAAAAAACTAGCCGGGCGAGGTGGCGGACGCCTGTAGTCCCAGCTCCTCGGGAGGCTGAGGCCGGAGAATGGCGTGAACCCGGGAGGCGGAGCTTGCAGTGAGCTGAGATCCGGCCACTGCACTCTAGCCTGGGCTACAGAGCGAGACTCTGTCTCAAAAAAAAAAAAAAAAAAAAAGAAAGTATAGAGATTCAGAGGGAGCCTAGCAAACAAAGAAGATGCCACAGAGTCCGGCAGGTAGACCTTGGAAGCCAAAGTAGAGATTTTGAGGTTTATTTAATTTATTTTTTCAATGTCTTCAAATCATTTAATTGAGCTTTATTTTAAGATAAGTTTGTCAGATAGTGTACAGGATGTCAAACTAATTTATATTTTAATTAAACAATAGTATTTTAGTATATGTCCCAAATATTACATGGAACATAAATTGAAAAAAATATCCATTATTTATATGCAATTAAAATTTAGGCCAAGAGCGGTGGCTCACGCCTGTAATCCCAGCACTTTGGGAGGCCGAGGCAGGCAGATCACCTGAGGCCAGGAATTTGAGACCAACTTGGCCAACATGGTGAAACCTCATCTTTACTAAAAATATAAATATTAGCTGGGCATGGTGGCTTGCACCTGTAATCCCAGCTACTTGGGATGCTGGGCAGGAGAATCGCTTGGACGATTCTCCAAGGTGGAGGTTGCCATGAGCCAAGATCGTACCATTGCACTCTAGCCTGGGCAACAAGAGTGAAACTCTGTCTCAAAAAATAAATAAATAAATAAAAAATAAAAAACTAATTTAACTGAGCATCCCATATTTTACTTTGCTAAATCTGGCAACCCTACTCCTTATTTATTTATTTATTTATTTATTTAGGAGATACAGGGTCTCACTCTGTCTCACTCCAGGCTGGAGTGCAGTGACACGATCATAGCTCACTGTAACCTCAAACTCTTGGGCTTAAGTGATCCTCTTGTCTCAACCTCTTTAGTAGCTAGGATACAGGCAAGCTCCACCTCACCGGGCTATTCTCTATTTTAAGAGCAAAGTCTGAAAGGCTAAAGAGGGACATGGCAAGATTTCCTTGTTAGCCAGGTGCAGTGGCTCATGCCTATAATCCCAGGACTTTGGGAGGCTGAGGAGGGCAGATCACTTGAGCCCACCATCATAAAAAGAAAGCATCCCCCACGTCTAGAGGCTTTATATTCATTATATTGAATCTTTACAATACTGGAAGATGGATATTATTATTGCCATTTTACAGAATAAGGAACTGAGGTTTGGGATGGTTCAATAACTCACTCCAAATAAAACAGAGTAAATAGCAGAACTGGGATTCAAAGCCAGTTCTACTCATTCCAGTATACTCAGTCTATATTATAACAGTGCTGACTCTCTTGGCTATCTCAAGTAAATTTAGCTAATCTAAAGCTTGAATGGCTTTCTTTTTTTAATGATAGTAATAACCCATTTGACTCAGTTAATGATAAGATACAGGGCTGGTCCTGAGCCTGTTTACCTCCAGATCCATTTCTTGCTTTACTTGATCTCTGAATCACAGTAAGGACTGGCCTTCCTGTGTCAGCTGCCTTCGTGGTGTGCTTGGCTAAGCAGGAGGAAAAAGAAGCCAAGTTACTTCTTGCTGATTCTCTTCCTCCTGCTTCAGGTGGAATCCTGGGCAACAGCTATTTCCTTCATGGCCCCAGCTGAGGCTGAGCAGGCTTCCATCAGGTAACTTTAGTCCCTGGGCCCCTGTAAAACATTTTCCTCTTTGTCTCTTTAAGCTAGTGTTGTTGGTGGCTAATCTCTGGATTGCCCCTTCTAAAACTATGTAATTAATTCCGTGCATCAAACTTTGTCTGTTTTAAGTGTTTAGAGTATCTTCCACAAGCCTGATAGGACCCTGTTGGTATGGACATTGTCTTGGCCAGTGTCATGGATAGGATATTGCTAGTTTGGACTGAAGGACCTCTCTTCTCATTCTGATAATATCTAATCTTACTGGTGAGAGACTAAAAATACTATTACTATTATTATTTTTTTTAGCTTAAAGCTTTGAATTCTGTCATTGATAATACCACCAAACATTTTTACATGCTTCAACTATAATCGAAGAACAGGGCTGGGCATGGTAGCTCATGCCTGTAATCCTAGCTCTTTGGGAAGCTGAGGAGGGTGGATTGCTTGAGCTCAGGAGTTCAAGACCAGTCTGAGCAACATGGTGAAACCCCATCTCTACAAAAAAACACAGAAATTAGCCAGGTATGTTGGCGCACGCCTGTAGTACCAGCTAATTATGGGGCTGAGGCAGGAGGATTGCTTGAAATCTGGGAGGTCAAGGTTGCAGTTAGCCAAGATGGCGCCGTTACACTCCAGCTTGGGTGAGCAAGTGATATCCTGTTTTGATATATATACATATGCATATATTTATGTATATGTATTCAAAGAATAGTCTATTTCACTAGAAGGGCTAATTGTACCCACAGCCTCTTTCTAGGGAAATCTTTAACAATGCAATATCCTTGGGTATCAGAATAAGTGGATGTGTTTGTTCCTCTTGACTGGACCAGATGAGTGCCATTGGCCCAAGAACGGCAAGCTATTGACTGGCTGGCTCCCTATGAAAGAACTTGGAGTGAGAGCTTTGTCGTCAGGTCCTTAGTAACAAT
This sequence comes from Papio anubis, assembly GCF_008728515.1. NCBI lineage: Eukaryota > Metazoa > Chordata > Mammalia > Primates > Cercopithecidae > Papio > Papio anubis. The sequence goes on along the minus strand of NC_044976.1, from coordinate 187,818,628 downwards.
CTATCTGGTGTTTGATCTATAGATTTAGGGGGTCAATTAGTTGGTATTAGAAGCAAGGGCAGAAAGTCACCCTGAGAGAAACAGAATCATAGAGAAAAGATATGATGTTAATAGCTGAGCACTCAGGAAATGTTGGCAAGTTCTTGCAGCAGAAAGGATGCTTTATTTGTGCTGAATCCTGAAGAAGTTTTTAGTTTAGAAACCACAGTATTGACTCTGTCCATTTCAGATGTATTCCGATTCACATTATTCCTGTGTAATCCAGTGATCTTGCCATTTCCTATTTTCCTGGTTGACTGAGATTTGTGGCTAAGATTTGTCTTTATTTTCTTTTTAAAATTTCCCTGAATATCTTTTTAACATCACACACTGGGGCCTATTATGGGAAGTGGGAAAGGGGAGGGATGGCATTGGGAGTTATACCTGATGTAAACGATGAGTTGATAGGTGCTGACGAGTTGATGGGTGCAGCACACCAACATGGCACAAGTATACATATGTAACAAACCTGAATGTTGTGCACATGTACCCTAGAAGTTAAAGTATAATAAAAGAAAAAAGAAAAATACAGGGAGGTAGTATTCTTTGTCATCCAATATTGATACAATTTTTAAAATTATAAATGTGTTATTGATAAAATACTTTTATAAAATTACAGTTCTATAAAAAAACTTCCCTGAATATCTTTTTAGTAAACCATCTACTACTTGATATAATCTGAGTGTACTTATGTTTCCTGCAACTGATATAAAAACCTAAAACAGTTTTTAAGGCATCTTTAGATTTTTTCCATTTTCTTTTCTTTTTTTTTTTTTTTTGAGACAGAGTCTTGCTCTGTCACCCAGGCTAGAGTGCAGTGGCGTGATCTCAGCTCACTGCAACCTCCACCTCCTGGGTCCAAGTGATTCTCCTGCCTCAGCCTCCTGAGTAGTTGTGATTACAGGCAAATGCCACCACACCCTGCTAATTGTTGATTTTTAGTAGAGATGGAGTTTCTCCATGTTGGTCAGGCTGGCCTTGAACTCTTGACCTCGTGATCCACCTGCCTTGGCCTCCCACAGTGCTGGGATTAAAGGTGTGAGCCACTGTGCCTAGCCACAACCGACTAATGTTTAGTAGAGATAGGGTTTTGTCATGTTGGCCAGGCTGGTCTCGAACTCCTGACCTCAAGTGATCTGCCCACCTCAGCCTCCCAAAGTGCTAGGATTACTGGCATGAGCCACTGTGCCCAGCTAGCAGCTAATCTTAATTGAGTGCTGAGGATGTGTCAGGCATTGTTCTAAATGTACTAACTCATTTAAATTCTTACAACAGCTTTATAAATTGGTATTATTACTATTATCACCATTTTACAAATGAGGAAATGTAGGAAAGAGAAAGGTTAAGTTACTGCCCAGCAGTCACTCATCAAAACTGTGGGAGAGCTGGAAACTGAGCTTGGCAATCTGCTGCAGGATCTGGACTGTGAAGTCATCCTGCTAAACAGTAGGAGGAAAAATTACTCAATATTGTTGAAAATGCAAAAACATATTTTCAAGTATACTCAGTGGAGATTTTGGAATCAATCCAAGAGATCAGTTTGGTTTTGACCCTCACAAGAGGTTGAAGACTCAGAAATATTTATTGGGCTGGATGCAGTGGCTCATGCCTATAATCCCAGCACTTTGAGAGGCTGCGGCCAGAGGATTGCTTGAGGCCAGGAGTTTGAGACCAGCTTGGACAACACAGTGAGATCCCTGTCTCTACAAAAAAATTAAAAAAAAAAATTAGCCAGGCATAGTGGTGTATACCTGTAATCCTATCTACTTGGGAGGCCATGGTATGAAGATCACTTGAACCCAGGAATTGAGGCTTCAGTGAGCTATGATCGTGCCATTGCACTGCAGCCTAAGTGACAGAGTAAGACTCTGTCTCTAAAAACTAAATAAAATATAGAAATTTATTGAAAGTCAGAGTGAATTAAAAAATTCATCAGTGTTCTAAATCACCCAAAGAATATATGGGATACAATGTATTTCGATACCCTAGGAAAATAGCCACATAAAAAAGCACATCCTTGGGCATTAACCAAGAGTTTACTTGTATTACAAACAACTTTATCTACTGAACAATTGGAGGCTGTCTCTTTGTAGGCTGAGAGTAAGCATTGGGCCAAGCTTAAATCAGCAGCTCTTGTTCACAAGATCATGAAGGCTGGGTGTGATCCCAACACTTTGAGAGACCAAGGTGGGAGGATCACTGGAGCCCAGGAGTTCAAGACCAGCCTGGGCAATGTGGCAAGATACTGTCTCTAAAAAAAAAAAAAAAAAAAAAAGCAAATCAACACCTTTGGACAACTTATTTCTTCCCTCAGGGGTTTATATAATTTGTCCTGCATTCCTTTGTCCTACACAGTTGCCACCACACCATCTATGTTTCTCCTCACAAGGTTGTCTAGGAAACCATCTCTTTAGCCTTCTCTAACCATCCTCAATTACCTTAGAAAAAAAGCCCAGAAGACCTTTTCCTTTTTAAGGAATCACTGTTAATTGCTATCGGGAAACGAATTTGTAGGCAAAAGAAATAGACGAAAATGGGGAAAGCAACAAATAATCACAAAATGTAAATAAGTTCTACAATTTTTTCCTAATATTTTACCAAAACGAGTCAGGAGACTGGGGCTAAACTAGTTTTATCATAGTCCTACCCGGAACTTGCTTTTTGCATAATTGTTATTTTTTGAGCACTTATATGCTGGGCACTGTCTGAATCATTTTACTTATCCTAGCTCCTCATAACATCCTTGTGAAGTAGGCATCCTATTTCATATGAGGAAACAGGCACAGTTTAGCATCCTATTTCATATGAAGAAACAGGCACAGTTTAGCATCCTATTTCATATGAGGAAACAGGCACAGAAGGGTTGGCTACTTGCCCAAGGTGACAATGAATAATAACAGAGTCATGATTCAAACTGCAGCTGCCTAGCTCTGAAGTCTACTCTCTTGACTACTGCACTATATGGCTTTTCTGGTGTGGTCAGATCAGGACAGATGGTTGTCAAGCAGAAGTGTGTAACAATTTGGGGCACTGAGTGGAAGTATGGCTTAAGGGTTCTGGCAGGCTCTCCTTAGCAGAGTACTTGGCAAGATCACCACTGCCTGGTGACTGCTCCTCAGCTTTGGAGATTCGTAAACTGGATTTTCTCCATTACCCAGATATGAATAGTGTCTTGAAGGCAATTCACACTGACCAAACTCGGGACACTTATGAACTGGCCATAATGTCATAAGGCATTTCTCTTTCCAGCGTCTGGAAACTCTTACTGCTCTCTGGGGCTCCCTCTTCCTGCCATCAGGGGCCCTGGAAAACCAGAGAGTTTACTAGTGAGAGTGGAATTGTAGCAAGGGAAGTAGAAAATTTGAGAGGTAATATAGGTTGAACATCCCTAATCTGAAAGTCCAAAATCAAAAAAACTCCAAAATCTGAAATATTTTCAGTACTGACATGTTGCCACAAGTGAACAATCCTACACCTGATCTCGTGTAATGGGTCAAAATGCAGACGCACAACACAGTTTATTCAGCATCCTCAAAGGAAACAAGACCCTCCCACTTGTGTGTGAATTTACTTTTGTGTAAATAAGTGTCAGAAAATTATTGTTTGTCAATAGCACATAAATTTTGAGTCAGGAATGATGGTGATGCCAAACAAACACATGTTGTCCACATGGGTAACCAAGACAGTGACACCTTTGCTTTCTGACAGTTCAATGTACACAAACTTTGTTTCATGTACAAAATTATTTAAAATGTTGTATAGAATTAACTTCAGGCTCTGTGTATAAAGTATGTATGAAACATAAAGGAGCTGAGCACCATGGCTAGCTCCTGTAATCCCAGTTACTCAGGAGGCAGAGACAGGAAAATCCGCTTGAGGCCAGGAGTTCAAGGTCAGTCTGGGTAATGTAGCAAGACCTCATCTGTAAAAAATTTTTAAATTAGCTAGGCGTGGCAGCTTGTACTTGTAGTCCTAGCTACTGGGAGGCTAAGGCAGAAGGATCATTTGAGCCCAAGAGCCTAATAATTTAAGGCTGCAGTGAGCTATGATCATGCCATTGCATTCCAGCCTGGTTGACAGGTTTTTTTTTTTTTTTTTTTTTTCCCTCTAGAAAAAAAAAAAAAAAGAAGAAGAAGAAGAAAGAAAAGGAACATAAATGAATTTCATATTTAGTCTTAGGTCTCATCCCTGAAAGATCTCATTATGTATACACATTTTTTTTTTTTTTTTTTTTTTAAACACAGAGTCTCACTCTGTCGCCCAGGCGGGAGTGCAGTGGCACGACCTCAGATTACTACAACCTCCGCCTCCCAGGTACAAGCAATTCTCTGCCTTAGTCTCCTGAGTAGCTGAGATTACAGACACCTGCCACCATGCTTGGCTAATGTTTTGTATTTTTAGTAGAGACGTGATTTCACCATCTTGGCCAGGTTGGTCTTGAACTCCTGACCTCATGATCCACCCACATCAGCCTCCCAAAGTGCTGGGATTACAAGTGTGAGCCACTGCGCTGGACCTTAAGTTTTTGTATTTTTAGTAGAGACGGGGTTTCACCATATTGGTAAGGCTGATCTCGAACTCCTGACCTCAGGTGATCTGCCCGTCTTGGCATCCCAAAGTGTTGGGATTAAAGGCGTGAGCCACTGCGCCTGGCCCAAATCTTTTAAAATCCAGAAAAATCCAAAATCTAATCCCAAGCATTTTGGTCTCCAGTTTTTTGTTTGTTTGTTTTTGAGATGGAGTCTCACTCTGTCGCCCAGGCTGGAGTGCAGTGGTGCAATCTCAGTTCACTGCAACCTCCACCTCCTGGGTTTAAGTGATTCTCCTGTCTCAGCCTCCCGAGTAGCTGGGATTACAAGCGTGTGCCACCACGCCCAGCTAATTTTTTTGTAGTTTTAGTAGAGACGGGATTTCACCATGTTGGCCAGGCTGGTCTGGAACTCCTGATGAGGTCACTTGAGAGTGATCCACTCCCCTCAGTCTCCGAAGTGGTGAGATTACATAGGCATGAGCCACCGTGCTGGCCATGTTGACCCAATTCTATCTTCCTACCCTCTCATTGAACTGTCTTCCCCCAACTCGCATGTAAAACTTTGAGGACTGAAATCAGATCAAATATTTCTTTCTTTCTTTTTTTTTTTTTTTTTTTGAGGCAAGGCCTCACTCTGTCACCCAGGCTGGAGTACAGTGACGTGATCATGGCTCACAGCAGCCTCCTGGGCTCCTGGGCTCAAATGATCCTCCTACCTAAGATGCCCAAATAGCTAGGACTACTGTCGCGTGCCACCACGCCTAGCTAAGTTTTTTTTTTTTTTTTTTTTTTTTTTGTGACGGAGTCTTGCTCAGACGCCCAGGCTGGAGTGCGGTGGTGCGATCTCGGCTCACTGCAAGCTCCGCCTCCCGGGTTCAAGTGATTCTCCTGCCTCAGCCTCCCGAGTAGCTGGTATTACAGGCATGCACCACTATGCCTAGCTAATTTTGTAATTTTAGTAGAAACAGAGTTTCTCCATGTTGGTCAGGCTGGTCTCGAATTCCTGACCTCAGATGATCTGCCCCCCTTGGCCTCCCAAAGTGCTGGGATTATAGGAGCGAGCCACCGTGCCCGGTGTTAATTTTTTATTATTTGTAGAGAGGGGTCTTGCTATGTTGCCCAGGCTGGTCTTGAACTCTTGGCCTCAAATGATCCTCCCACCTCAGCCTTCAAAGCACTGGGATTATAGACATTAGCCACTGTGCCTGGCTCAAATACTTCCTATAAACTCTTTTTGACTAGTTAATAAATGCATATCTCAATAGGAAAAAATCTCAAGAATCAAGAATCTTCATTATGGTTTTTAGGCTGCATTCTTTGAACATTAAGCGTATACTTTTGTTTTTCACTTCTTTCTTTTTTTGTTTTTGATATTTAGGTGTCCAAAAGCAAAAAGGATGTATTTTATTAGTCTACAAGAGAATTATTGGATACTACCTTTTTTTTTTTTTTTTTCAGAGACCACGTCTTGCTCTGTTGCCCAGGCTGGTGCTGGAGTCCAGTAGCACAATCATAGTTCACTGCAGCCTTGACCTCTTGAACTCCTGGGCTCAAACAATCCTCCCACCTCAGCTTCTCAAGTAGCTGACACTACAGGTGCACACCACTACACTCGGCTAATTAAAAAACATTTTTTTCTTAGCCGGGTGCAGTGGCTCATGCCTGTAATCGCAGCACTTTGGGAGGCCGAGGCAGGCAGATCACGAGGTCAGGAGATCGAGACCATCCTGGCTAACACGGTGAAACCCAGTCTCTACTAAAAATACAAAACAATTAGCTGGGCATGGTGGCAGGCACCTGTAGTCCCAGGTACTCGGGAGGCTGAGGCAGGAGAATGGTGTGAACCTGGGAGGCGGAGCTTGCAGTGAGCCGAGATTGCGCCACTGCACTCCAGCCTGGGCAACAGAGCAAGACTCTGTCTCAAAAGAAAAAACATATATGTTCATATATATATATATGTTTATACAAATATAAACATATATACACACACATATATATATTTTTTTATTTGTAGAGACAGGGTCTCACTGTGTTGACCAGGCTTGTTTTGAACCTCTGGCCTTAAGCAATCTTCTAGCCTTAGCCTCCCAAAGTGCTGGGGTTACAGGCATGAGCCACTGTGGATACTACCTTCTTTTTTTTTTTTTTTTTGCTAGTTCCCTATACACCTGAAAATCTCTTGAGTTCCATTGTATTCCTCCAAATATTGTTTGATTCTTCTCCAAACACTAACAAAGATAACTTTAGAATTATCTAGAGTTACTTAGAGTTAACGCTCTACCTTTCGTAAAGAGCCCAACATTCTCTATAATGTGTACTGGTCTTATTATTTTATGTAGACACACTGCACTTCCTCAGTGCCTTTCATCTGAGGATCATCAAGTGCACAGCGAACATTAATTAATTCTTACAACAACTTTGTGAACTATAATTTTTATGTGCATATAGTAAATGAATCACCCAAAGACCAGCAAAACACAGCCTTTGTGAGGGAAGACTAGGCTTGGCACAACTGAATGTATAAACAACCTATTCAAATGGTTTAGGTCAGGAAACAAGACATCATTTTTCATTGAACTGAAACCACCAATGGAGTTTCAATAAGAAAATGATTATCCAAATAATGACTTACCTAACTGTCCACAAGCAGAACTTGGACTTTTGAAACAAACACTATCAGAAAAAGAAGGAGGCGTTAGAGTCTATTAATAGCTACACCTTCAATCTTATTGTCACTCCCAAAACAAGTACTTGGGCAAGAAGGAAGCAGGCCTAGTCATTAACTGCAGCTTTGATTTAGTATCAGTCAAAGAAAGCGTGCTACAGGCTGACTCATCAACACTCTGCTTCCTACCTAGATTCCCCTGAGTTTCTCTCACTCAGGTGTGTAGCAGGCCAAGGCCTACTTAGCAGAAAAGAGATTAAATCATTATTGTGTTTTAGGCCACTCTCTTTAACAAAAATAAAATCAGAAATATAATTTATAAAGGAAAATATTTACAAGAAAATGGCTTCCTTCTTTTCTGAGTTGACTTACTGAAACTTCAAGAATATGTACCAACAAATGCTTTGCTCAGGGAAACTGATTTAACACTTTTTCTTTTATTGGGAGCTCATCTTCATTCTAGCTTTTTATTTATAGATTTTCTTTTTTTTTTTGAGACTTGAGTCTCGCCTGTCGCCTGGCTGGAGTGCAGGAGTCGGATCTCAGCTCACTGGGGCTCGGCTTCTCCCTGGTTCACGCTATTTTCACCAGCCTTCGAGGAGCTGTGGGACTATAGACGCCCGCCACTGCCTCGCTAGTTTTTGTATTTTCTTATTAGAGACGGGCTCTCACCACATTAGCCAGGATGGTTCATTCTGACTCCGCGATCCGCTGCCTGCTCTTCCAGTGCTGGGATTACAGGCTTGAGCCACCGCGCCCGGCCTAGATTTTCAAGTATACTTAAAGTAGATAGAATGATATAATAAAAACCTCAGAGCCAGACACAGTGTCTCACGCCTGTAATCCCAGCACTTTGGGAGGCCGAAGAGGGCAGATCACCTGAGGTCAGGAGTTCAAGACCAGCCTGGTCAACATGGAGAAACCCCATCTCTACTAAATATAAAAAAATCAGCTAGGTGTGGTGGCACATGCCTGCAATCCCAGCTACTCAGGAGGCTGAGGCACGAGAATTGCTTGAACCCGAGAGGCAGAGGTTGCAGTGAGCTGATTTTGCATCACTGCACTCTACCTGGGGGATAGAATAAGACTCTGTCTCAAGAAGGAAAAAAAAAAAGAATTAATAAAAACCTCAGGTACCCACCACTCACCTCTAGCAGTTACCTCAGCTCCTCTTACTCAAACATCGTCATGTAATGTACGCTGCAGAAATTCTCAGTCTCTTGGTTTGACAATAGCACAGTTATCTCAAAGGGTCACATGGAATCCGGAAAGTTAAATTCTATTTTTATTTTTATTTATTATTATTATTTTTTGAGGGCCTTCTTGCTGCATCCTCACTTGGAAGAAGGAAGGCAGAGGGCAAAAAGAGCTGAACTCTATGTGAAACTTCTTTTTTATAAAGACCCTAATCCCATTCACAAAGGAGGTGCCTACAAGACCTAATTACCTCCCAAAGGCACCGCCTCTTAATATTATTGCATTGGAAATTAAGTTTCAACATGAATTTTGGGCAACACATTCAGACTATAGCATTGTTAACAACCTAATTAGAATCCCAATCCATTTTTTCCCTAGTTTACCCCCAAATGTTCATACATGTCAGAAAAGTAATCTTTTTCTTTCTTTTTTCGAGATAGGTTCTTGCTGTGTTGCCTAGGCTGGAGTGCACTGGCTATTTATAGGAGCGTTCATAGCTCACTGCAGCCTCTAACTACTCCTATCCTTCTGCCTCCACCTCCTTAATTGCTAGGACTGTAGGCACATGCCACCACGCCTGGCTGCAGTCAGTTTTCTTATTTTCCTAGAGCCTCATATGTGGAAACTGCTGTTTTGTTTCTGTCTGTATTGATTGCTCTCTAGGCCTGTTTCTTTGCTATTGCATTGTACTATTTCCTAGATTCTATGTTTTTCTCTGTCTTGATCTATATCCCTTTTTTTTATTGAAGTGTATTCTTAATGAAAGTCAGAGAAAGATAGAAATAAATTTTCTGGGTCCTTGAATACATGAAAATGTCTTTAATCTATCTTCCAGTTTGAAAGGTATTTTTTTTTCCTCAGAATTCTGAAAGCATTGCTTCAATTAACTTCTGGCATTCAGTACTGACAACAGAATTCTGATATTGTTCTCTTTCTTGCTCTTTTGAATAGGATCCGTTTTTCCTCTCTGGAAGCTTTAGAATCTTCTCTTTATCTATGGAGTTTCAAAATTTCACAATGACAAATCCTTGTGTGAATTACTTTTTTTCAGTCATTGCTCAAGGTATTTGGGTTTCTTTCCATTTGTAGACTACTGTCTTGTGGGTCAGGGCAATTTCTAGTATTATTTTTTTGATAGTTCCTCTCTATTGACTCTTTTTCAGAAATTTACAACTTGGATGTTGGCCTTTCTAGATTGATCCTTTACGTCTCTTTTATTTTCTACTGTTTGTTTTCTGAGAGATTTCACTTTCTCTTTTAATCCTTCTAACCATATTATTCTTTACAAGGGTCCCCAGACCCCGGGCCATGGACTGGTACTGGTCTGCGGTCTGTTGGGAACCAGGCTGCACAGCAGGAGGTGAGTGGCTGGCAAGGGAGCATCACCGCCGGAGCTCAGATCAGTGGCAGCATTCGATTCTCGTAGAAGCGCGAACCCTATTGTGAACTGCACGTGTGAGAGATTTGGTTATGTGCTCCTTATGAGAATCTAATGCCTGATGATCCGAGGTGGAACAGTTTCATCCCCAAATCATCCCCCCAACTCCCACAACTGCCATCCATGGAAAAACTCTTCCACAAAACCAGTCCCTGGTGACCGCTACTTTAAGGGATCACATTTTTAATTTCTAAGATATCTTTTGTGTTCTCTGCTTATTTTTTAACAGCGTTCTGTTTTTGTTTTAAAATCTCTTACTTTCTCAGAAAATTTTAGAGTTTTAAAAAGAGTTTCTTCTTTCTATGTTACCGCTGACTTCCCTGGGTCCTTTTATTCTGTTTATTTAGTTTAGGACAATTAGGTGGGAACCAGCCATTTCACTTGAGGGCCATCTTTTTTCAGGGATTGTTCAGATTTTGCTCTATGGAATAAGTTAGCATTTAATTTTAGTGGGGTTGTAGGTGGGAGAGGAAATAATTTCATGTGATCAATCTGCCATCTTCAAACAGAATCTACGAGAGAAATAGAAAGGCTTTCACATATACAATCTTTAGATTCCTCTTGATGATCATCGTTAGTAGGAGTAGCAAGATTTGTAGAAACAGTCTTTAAATTTTGCTTTTTAATAAGCTTTCTATCTGAGCCTATTAGCCCAGTTGTACAGAGGATGGCAAAATAAGGTCAAGGTTATGAGTTTGCTCTCCATGGAGTTTAATTAAACTTACTTAATTTCATGAACTCCATCTTCTCCCCTAACTCACAGAGAAGGTCAAAAATGTTATTCTGGGAAGCTATAAATGTTATTTTGGGTAGCTATCAGCAGCTGTAAAATGAAAGCTGGATTATTTCTTGTCAATTATATAGGCAAGAAATAATCCAGCTTTCATTTTATTGCTGCTGTTAGGACTCCATGTCCTAATGAAATTCTATAACATGTTACTACAGGAGCATAAAAGGTATTAAAAATACTGGCAAATTAAAGGAAAATAGAGAGAAAAATAGTACAGACGTATCACTATACATCAATTTACTTCTGCTGGGGGAGAAAATCAGCCCATTTGTCTTACTTAGGTCATTTTCCCAGAACCTGGCTTTTAGGTGGAGATTGGTAAGAGAAAGGTTTTTTGTTAACGTTGTTTTGAGACGGAGTCTCACTTGTTGACCAGGCTGGAGTATAGTGGCACGATCTTGGCTCACTGCAACCTCCACCTCCCAGGTTCAAGTAATTCTCTGCCTCAGCCTTCCTGGTAGCTGGGCCTACAGTTGCATGCCACCACACCAGGCTAATTTTTGTATTTCTAGTAGAGACGGATTTCACCATGTTGGCCAGGTTGGTCTCGAACTCCTAGCCTCAAGTGATCTGCCCTCCCCGGCCTCCCAAAGTACTTGGATTATAGGCATGAGTCACCACACCCGGTTTGTAAGAGAAAGGTTTATTGGGGAGTGCTCTGAGAGACAACACCCACAAGAGAGTAAGGGCAGGGGGAGAAGTTGAACTGTGATACAATCACAACAGAGGCCTCAGCTGATCCCACAAGAAGCTCTGGAACTGGGAATTCCTTCAGAGTTGTCTCACTCTGAGGCAAGAGGCCGGAACTTTCTAACCTCACATTGACCAGTTGTTGGATAAGAGCTATCCCCAAGAAAGGACATGACCTTCTGGGGTCAGGACTTCAGTGAAGCGCCTCTCTTCAGCTGACAGCAGTCTCCAGCGTTTTGCAGCTGTGATCCAGCAATCAATACACCCGGCAGCTGGGGTGCCAGACCACAGCATCTGCTAGACCGGGGTCCCCAACCCGTAGGCCACAGACTGGTACCAGTCCATGGCCTGTTAGGCACTGGGCCGCTCAGCAGGAGGTGAGTGGTGGGCAAGCGAGCAAAGCTTCATCTGTATTTATAGCCACTTCCCATCACTCCAATGACTGCCTGAGCTCTGCCTCCTGTCAGATCAGTGGCAGCATTAGATTATCTTAAGAGCGTGAACACTACTGTGAACTGCACATGTGCGGGATCTAGGTTGTGCACTCCTTATGAGAATCTAATGCCTGATGATCTGTCACTGACCACTGACCATCACCCCCAGATGGGACCATCATCCCCAGATGGGACCACCCCCAGATGGGAATTCTCCCATCCCCCTCAGATGGGAAAACAGGCTCAGGGCTCCCACTGATTCTACATTATGGTGAGTTGTATAATCATTTCATTATATATTGCAATGTAATACTAATATAAATAAGGTGCACAATTAATGTAATGTGCTTGAGTCATCCCTGCTGCTGCTGGTTCATGGAAAGATTGTCTTCATGAAATTGGTCCCTGGTGCCAGAAAGGTTGGGGACTGCAGCACTGACTACATAAAGTAGTACTTGATCTCTTGAAAGTTCATGAGCTGAAATACTGTATTTTCCTTTCATTTCTTCTAGATACCTACAGGAGGAGAAAACAAACTATGTTTGAACTGAGGAGGAACAAAGGATCTGTTTCGTCTGTAAACTAGATAATTAGCATCCAAGAAACAGAATGAATGGAATAAACTTTTGAAGAGTTTAACTATTTTATTTCATGCTGTTTTTGCATTTTGGGCGTACTTCCTTTGTTTAGCAATCATTCTTAAGTTTTAAATATGAAGCCAAAGTCATTATGTTTAGGTTTATAGTACTAAGTTGGGGGAAGTTCAAAGACAATACTTACAGGAGAAAGAAACAGTTGGCATGTATTTTAACTTCAGTTAACGGGTATGGAAAAGTAATAGTCAAAAATTCTAATTTTTTGCCTTGTATTTAGGGAGAAAGAGAAAAATAGAGACAAGTATACTAAAATAGTTAAGCCTTTAAAGATATAGAGAAGTTCGGGCATGAACTTCCTGTAATCCCGGAACTTTGGAAGGATTGCTTGAGTCTCAGGAGTTCAAGACCAGCCTGGGTAACATAATGAAACCCCTATTTCTAAAAAAAAAAAAAAAAAAAAAATTAGCTAGGCATGGTGGCACACACCTGTAGTCCTAGCTATTCAGGAGGGTGAGGTGGGTGGATCACTTGAGCCTAGGAGGTTGAGGCTGCAGTGAGCCAAGATCGTGCCACTGCACACCAGCCTGAGAGACAGTGAGACCCTATCTCAAAAATAAATACATAAATAAACGTGGAAGAACAAAACTTTCTGTAGTACATTAAAGTGTTTCCACCTTCAACCTGACTCACAGTTGTTGCTGCTGTTGTTGTTGTTTTCTCTCTCTCTCTGTCTGTTGTTCTCCCCCTCTCTCCAACTTAGGGTTTCTGTATGTTATTTTATCTCTAAAAAATTACATTGTATTTCTTGGAAAAGGTAGGGAAATTTAGTAACATCTTTTTTTTTTTTTTTGAGATGGGGTGTCTTGCTCTGTTGCCCAGGCTGGAGTGTAGTGGCACAATCTCAGCTCACTACAACCTCTACCTCCCAGGTTCAAACGGTTCTCCTGCCTCAGCTTCCCAAGTAGCTGGGATTACAGGCATGTGCCACCACACCAGTTAATTTTTTTTTTTAATTTTTTAAAATTTTTAGTAGAGACGGGATTTCACCACGTTGGCCAAGCTGGTCTTGAACTCCTGACCTCAGGTGATGAGCCAGCCTCAGCCCCGCAAAGTGCTGGGATTACAGGCTTGAGCCACTGCGCCCTGCAGTAACATCTTTTGTTGTTGCTGAAAAGTCAGCAATTTAATATTTTCTAAGCAAAGATATATAAAAGTCGTTCAAGACAAAAAGCTAAGGGAAACAATGATTTGAAACTTTAATTCTACTCTCTTAAGCTTCAAATCTGTGGAAAGCAGAAGGTAAAAGAAGAGAGAGGAGCTTCACAGTCTAGGAATCAATTTTCCCTTGTTTTTGGGAAACTGAAGAACATTAATCAAATAACCCAAGACTTTTAAAGAGGGAGGGAGCAAGTTTTCGTTTGGTGGTGACTTAACTGGGTTCAGTATGACAAGACGCATTGTGAAGTCAAGCAGTGGCTGAGTCATGTATTGGAACAACTGAGCTTCACTTCCAACAGGCAGCTGGATTTAGTGTCATGTGGGAATTGAGAACAAAGGCAGCTGGTTTCTCTGTGTCATAATAAAGGCTCCAAAATGGTGCGGGGAGGGGAGTGGCTTCAGCATCATCTCAGAGAATCTTCAGAAAACTTTTCCTGGAGATTAGGCTCATTCAGTTGAATTCTGTTCCGTATGCTCAGTTGTTCCTGTCTTTGTGTCAAAGAGAGCTCCATCAACTGTGAAATCTTGGACCGATAAAATTCAAAAGGTGCTTTCGGATAGGCAATGAAAAATAAGCCTTCCTCCTCTGTCCTCCAACTTTCCCGTTCCTTTCCCAAAGACAAATCTTTTTTCCAGTTTCTGGAGTATTTATTTGCCTCTGAAATATTCTAACATGTAGGTTTTTAAAATATACACTTTATATTTTTGCTGCCACAACCTCCTAAGTATCTATATATATAATAGATTTGTTTTAGAAAATGAATTTAGTCTTATGAGCTTATAATAAACCTGTGCTGATGCTTAACAATTGATTACTACTTCTTTTTAAAGTGATTCTAAACAATGTGTGTGTCCTCAAATTTCTCCTGGGACAGAATTCTATAGTTTTTAGGGCTGACACATTGCAGTTTCTCTGAAGGCCAGGCAGAAAATTGAAATGTAAAATATCTGGGAGAAGACAATTGGAAGTGGTGGGTCACGTACAAACTGAAGTTCCTAGTCTAAAGGTACTTCAAACACCGAGATTGTTATAGATATGGAACAACTAAACTACATAGTTGTATGGCCCCTTGTTATACAGTTCATTCTTCTTAAAAATCACAAATATGTGTATCTATCACCAGCATTCTACTACCTAGCCCATTTTTCCTAATTTTAAAAAAATTACAGAGATCACTTCAATAATTTCAGGATCTGGTAGATAATTTGGTTTGGTCCCAGGAGATTTAAATGTAGTGTGGAAATATTGTTTTAATTTCATGAGGTGGCCATGCACGGTAGCTCACACCTGTAATCCCAGCACTTTGGTAGGCCAAGACAGGAGGATTGCTTGAGCCCGGGAGTTCAAGACCAGCTTGGGTAACATAGTGAGACCCTGTCTCTACCAGAAAAAAAAAAAAAGAATTAGCCAGGCATGGTGTTGTGTACCTGTAGTTCGGCTACTCAGGAGACTGAGGCAGGAGGATCACTTGAGCCTGGGAGGTCAAGGCTGCAATGAGCTATGATTGAGCCACCACACTTCAGCCTAGGCAGCAGAGCAAGACTCTGTCTCAAAATAAATAAATAAATAAATAAATAAATTATGAGGTCAAATCAAAGAGTGCTTGAGGACATAGGCCCTGAGTTCTGAGACCTGAATTTGAACTTTAGGTTAGACATTGGCCAGATTGGGCAAGTTCTCCAACTTTTTGGGAACTTAGCTGCTGCTGCTTCTTTTTTTTTTTTTTTTTTTTTTTTTTTTTAACAAAATAGGGATTAATAATAGTTGTTTCAAATGTTACATTAGGTAAGTCAGGTTAAGTGCTTCACATGGTACCTGATACCTACCTGGTAACTCAATAAATGAGAGCAATGATTATTACTTAGAAAACCTTGTATAATATTATACTCCTTGGACTTGAATTCCCTGATAACTAGCTTTTTCCTACTTATTTTAACTTGAAGATCATTAAAAAATGTTTTTCTATCACCTTAAATATTTGTCTCTTCTTTATGCTAGAACCATTCCAATTCTTCTCTTCTGGTTATTTTGAAATATGTTATGGTCACCATACTAATCTATATAACAATAGGTCTTATTTCTTCTATCAGAATGTTTATTTGTACTCATTATTATCAACTTCTTTCTCTTCATTCCCTTTTCTCATTATCCTTCCCAGCCACTAATAAACATGAATCTACTCTCTGTCTTTATGAGATCCACTTCTTTAGCTCTCATATATAAGTGAGAACATGTGGTATTTGTCTTCCTGTGCCTGGCTTATTTCACTTAACATAATAGCCTCTAGTTCCAACCATGTTGCTGCAAATGACAAGATTTCATTCTTTTTATGGCTGAATAATATTCCATTGTGTGTGTGTGTGTGTGTGTGTGTGTGTATCACATTTTCTTTATTCATCTATTGATGGCACTTAGGTTGCTTTCATACTATGGCTATTGTAAATAGTGCTGCAATAAACATGAGAGTGGAGAGATCTTTTCCATATGTTGATTTCCTTTCTTTTGTATAGACATATCTAGTAGTGGGAATTGCTGGAGCTTGTGGTAGTTCTAATTTAATTTTTTTAGGAAACTCCATGCTATTCTCCATAGTGACTATACTAATTTATATTCTCACCAACAATGTATGATGGTTTCCTTATCTCCACATCCTCACCAGCATCTGTTATTGCCTGTCTTTTTTTGAGACGGAGTCTCGGGCTCTTTCTCAGCCCAGGCTGGAGTGCAGTATGCCGATCTCGCTCACTGCAGCCCGCCTCCCCGGTTCACGCCATTCTCCTGCCTCAGCCTCCCGAGTAGCTGGGACTACAGGCGCCCACAACCGCGCCCGGCTAATTTTTTGTATTTTTAGTAGAGACGGGGTTTCACCGTGGTCTCGATCTCCTGACCTTGTGATCCGCCCGCCTCGGCCTCCCAAAGTGCTGGGATTACAGGCGTGAGCCACCGCGCCCGGCGTGTCTTTTTTTTTTTTGAGACTGAGTCTCGCTCTGTCTGCCAGGCTGGGATGCAATGGTGCAATCTCAGCTTGCTGGAACCTCCACCTCCCGAGTTCTAGCGATTCTCCTGCCTCAGCCTCCTGAGTAGCTGGGATTACAGGCACCTGCCACCACATCTGGCTAATTTTTATATTTTTAGTAGAGATGGGGTTTCACTATGTTGGTCAGACTGATCTCGAACTCCTGACTTCAGGTGATCCACCCGCCTCAGCCTCCCAAAGTGCTGGGATTACAGGCATGAGCCATCACGCCCAGCTGCCTGTCTTTTTTCTAGAAACCATCTTAACTGGAGTGAGATGATATCTCATTGAAGTTTTGATTTGCATTTCTCTGATGATTAGTGACATTGAGCATTTTTTCATATACCTGTTAGCTGTTTGTATGTCTTCTTTTGAGAAATGTCTATTTAGATCTTTTTTTTTTTTTTTTCTGTTGAGGCAAGGTCTCATTCTATTGCCCAGGCTGGAGTGCAGTGGCACGATCTCAGCTTACTGCAACCTCCACCTCCTGGGTTCAAGTGATTTTCGCACCTCAGCCTCCTGAGAAGCTGGGACTGCAGGTGCACCACCACGCCCGGCTAATTTTTGTATTTTTTGGTAGAGACAGGGTTTTATCATTGGTCAGGCTGGTCTTGAACTCTTAACCTCAAGCAATCTGCCCACCTTATCTTCCCAAAGTGCTGGGATTACAGGTGTAAGTCACAGCGTCCGACCCATTCAGATTTTTTTTTTTTTTTGAGATGGAGTTTTGATCTTGTTGCCCAGGCTGGAGTACAATGGTGGATCTCGGCTCATTGCAACCTCTGCCTCCTGGGTTCAAGCGATTCTCCTGCCTCAGCCTCCAAAGTAGCTGGGATTACAGGCATGTGCCAACACTCCTGGCTAATTTTGTATTTTTAGTAGAGACGGGAATTCTCCATGTTGGTCAGGGCTGGTCTCCAACTTCTGACCTCAGGTTATCTGCTCGCCTCAGCATCCCAAAGTGCTGGAATTACAGGTGTGAGCCACTGAGCTCCACCAACCTATTCAGATCTTTTAACCACTTTTTAATCAGATTTTTTTCATCTTTTTCTATTGAGTTATTAAAGCTCCTTATATATTCTGGTTATCAGACCATTGTCAGATGGGTAGTTTGCAAATATTTTTTTCCCATTCTGTAGTTTATCTTTCAACTTTCTTGGTTGTTTCCTTTGCTGTGCAGAAGCTTTTAAACTTGATGCAATCCCATTTATCTATTTTTGCTTTGGTTGCCTGTGCCTTTGAGGTCTTATCCAAAAAATCTTCATCCTTGATGGGTGCAGTGGCTCATGCCTATAATCCCAGCACTTTGGGAGGCTGAGGCAGGCCGATCACCTGAGGTCAGGAGTTTGAGACCAGCCTGGCCAACAACGGGAAACCCTGTCTCTACTACAAATACAAAAACTAGCTGGGCATGGTGGCAGGTGCCTGTAATCCCAGCTACTTGAGAGGCTGAGGCAGGAAGAATTGCTTGAACCCTGGAGGTGGAGGTTGCAGTGAGACAAGATTGTACCACCGCACTCCAGCTTAGGCGACAGAGTGAGACTCCATCTCATAAAAAAAGCTTTGCCCAGACCAATGTCCTGGAGTTTTTCCCCAATGTTTCCTTCTAGTAGCTTCATAGTTTCAGGTCCTACATTTAGGTCTTTGATTCATTTTGATTTGATTTTGTGTATGGTGCGAGGCAGGGGTCTAGTTTCAGTCTTCTGCATATGGTTGTCTAGTTTTCCCAGCAGCATTCATTGAAGAGACTGTCCTTCCCCCAGTGTATATTCTTGGCACTTTTGTCAAAGAGTTGCCCGTAAATGCATGGATTTGTATCTGGGTTCTCTATACATTCCATTGGTCCATGTATCTGTTTTTACGCCACTCCAATGCTTATTTGGCTGCTATTGCTTTGTAGCAAATTTTGAAATCAAGATAATATGGTGCCTCCACCTTTGTTCTTTTTGTTCAGGATTGCTTTGGCTATTCAGGGTCTTTTGTGGTTCCACATAAATTTTAAGATTTTTTTTTCTATTTCTGTGAAGAATGTCATTGGTATTTTGATAGCAATTGCATTTGTTTGTTTGTTTCAAGACAAGGTCTCACTCTGTCGCCCAAGCTGGAGTGTCATGGTGCAATCTCAGCTCACTGCAACTTCCGCTTCCTCAGCTCAAGCGATCATTCCACCTCCAGTCTCCTGAGTAGCTGGGAGTACAGTCACATGCCACCATGCCTGGCTAATTTTTGTATTTTCTGTAGACACGGGGTTTCACCATATTGCCCAGGCTGGTCTCGAACTCCTGAGCTCAAGTAATGGGCCCACCTCAGCCTCCCAAAGTGCTGGAATTACATGCATGAGCCACCGTGCTCCACCTGTTATTGTCTTTATTTGGAAAGTAAATATATTTAAGGAGATTTGTAGGCGTTCCAAGTTGACAAGGGGTGAACTTTTGGACTTAATTTTAGGTGCCAACTTGTCTAGATGAAAGAATGCCTAGAAACTTGGTAATGCATTATTTTGGGTGTGTCTGGAAGGGTGTTTCCAGAGAAGACTGTAGTGTGAGTCAGAGTGGATTAGGCGGGAAAGATCTGCCTTTAGTGTTCGTGGGCACCGTCCAATCCACTGACGGCCTGGAGAGAACAAACACAGAAGGCGAATTGGTCTCTCTCTGAGAACTGGGACAGGCTTTTTTTTTTTTTTTCCGTTGCCTTGAACATCAGACCTCCTGGCTCACCAGTCTTTGGGCTCCAGATTTACACCAGCAGGCCCCCAAGTCCTAAGGCTTTTGACCTCAGATTGAGAGTTACACCCTCGGCTTCTCTGGTTCTGAGGCCTTCAGACTTGGCCTGAGCCATGCTAATGGCATCCCCGGGTCTCCAGCAGATGTTGTGGGACTTCTCAGCCTCCATAATTGCATAAGTCAATTCCCCTAATACTCTCTCCTATATGTATACACATATCCTATTGGTTCTGTCTCTCTGGAAAACCCTGACTAATACAGACTCAGTATTAGGGAAGTTGAAAATCATTCCCCCTTACTGACTTTCTCACAACATAATGGAAGAGATCTGTGAAATTGTTTCCTCACAAAAAGGTTGTGATCATTGTATGAGTTTGCTTAATGATGAAATATAAAAGTCTAAAAGCTAATTATTACTGATGCTGTGAAAGCAGAAAATTGCTTAATTGCGATGGCTGAGCAATAACCAGAGTTTCAAATGGACAGCATATACTTTAGAAATTTGTAGGCCGGGTGCAGTGGCTCACGCCTGTAATCCCAGCACTTTGGGAGGCTGAGGCAGTCCGATTATTTGAGGTCAGGAGTTTGAGACCAGCCTGACCAATATGGCAAAACCCTGTCTCTACCAAAAATACAAAAAATTTAGCCAGGCATGGTGGTGCATGCCTGTAGTCCCAGTTACTCAGAAGGTTGAGGCAGGAGAATCACTTGAACTCGGGAGGCGGAGGTTGCAGTGAGCCCGAGGTGGTGCCACTGCACTCCAGCCTGGGTAACAGAGGAAGACTATGTCTCAAAAAACAAAAAAAACAAAACAAAAAAAAACCTTGACTACAACCACTCTTTAAATACAGGTGCAGTGAGTATTTTGAAGATTACAGAAGTGAAAATACAGGCAAAAAATCCAGCAAGTCTCCCCTGCTAAATTATTCAGTCATTTGTGACTTTTACCCCTTCACACATAGCACCATTCTTGCCTTTAAAGAATGCCCTTTGTCAGAGAATAAAAATAATTCAACAAGCTCAGCAACCTTCTGAATTCAAAGTTATTTGCTGATATTGAATGGCGAACTATCCTGAATTCCGGATTTGACTGTTGAAGAAGATAGACTTCTTGTATCTTCCAGTAAATCTAACAGAAAAATCAGCACATGCTTATCTTTGGCTAATGGATGGCACTTTCAGAACTGTCCACACTGTTTTTTCTTTTTTAATGAATTATATACAATTTATGCCCCTGTTAAATCCAAAATCTCTAGAATTTATTTGCTTATTTATGTATTAATGACTGAAAAAAGTGAGGCATATTGTAAAACCGTATTTGTAGATTTGGTGGACTTTGTAGAAGAAAATGGATTTCAACTGAATCCTCAAACTGTAATGACAGGTGTGGAATCAGGACTAATCAAAGCCTTCTAAAAGTGAATTTCAAGGTATTACTAATAAAATTGGTTTTTTCCATTCAGCCCAATGTATTTGGTGGAAAATTAGATGAGGGGATTAGCCAGGCAGTAAGGGAACAATGAAAACTTCAGTTAAAAAAATATGTCATTTGCCTGCATCGACATTCCTTCCAGATGATGACATTCCAGGAGTTTTTGATAAATTAAAGCCACATTTGCCTGAAGAAGCTAGTGAAGTTACTGACTAGTTAAAAAATAATTATGTACGTGGTAGGATGAGAAGGCACTCACCGGTGTTGCTGGGTTTTTTTTATTTTTTGTTTTGAGACAGTCTTGCTCTGTTGCTCAGGCTAGAGCACAGTGGTGCGATCTCAGCTCACTGTAGTCTTTGGCTCCTGAGTTCAAGCGATTTTAGTGTCTCAGCCTCTCGAATAGCTGGGATTACAGGTGCATGCCACCATGCCTGGCTAATTTTTGTATTTTTAGTAGAGATGGGGTTTTACCATGTTGGCCAGGCTGGTCTTGAACTCCTGACCTCAAGTGATCCACCCACCTCGGCCTCCCAAAATGCTGGGATTACAGGTGTGAGCCATGGTGCTGGCCTGATATTGCTGTTCGATCACCAGTATTGTTTCCACCAAATCTGTGGTCTGTATATGAGTACATGTGAAATGGATTTCCATATGGCCAAAACAACATAGATGCATGGCATGGGAAAATTGATAGGAAATGCTGATATCTATGTACAGAGGATCATAGAAAAATTTCAAAAAGAGCAGTGTCACATAGAAAATGAATGTGAACATATTTTTCAAGGAGACTCGTGCCCTAAAAGAAAAAAAAGCAGGGATTCATTGAGGTGTAAGACTTCAAAACATGGTCAATGATTGTTACAGTCGTTCAGCTCTTATGGACTACCTCTGTGCAATTACCCATAGTCTATCTTTGTAATGCACTTTTTTGTATGTCAGATTTTCTTTTCGGCTTTTGGTTTAGTTTAGTTTAGTTTTTCTCCTGCTACTTTAAATTACTGGCATTATTTTTTAGAAGTCTCTATGGTATGTATCTCATCTTTGCATCACTTCCAATACTGGAGGTATTAATTGTGTAAAGACTTTCAGAGTTCTAATTCTTTTTTTTTTTTTTTTGTCCGAGCCTTGTTCTGTCATCCAAGTGGAGCGCAATGGCCACTCTCTGCTCACTGCAATCTCTGCCTCCCAGGTTCAAGCAATTCTCCTGCCTCAGCTTCCTGAGTTTTTCATGCATTTTTTGCAAATTTGTCTCCACAAAGGTGCATTTATTATAAACGTACATGTATATGAAAACATTGATGTCCTCAAAAATTAAGGATGTGTACTGTGCGTTTGTGTTGAGTGAAGGCCAGGAATTCTCGAGTTCAGCTCTTTGGATGTTAAAATAATACAGTGGTGAACCATCATGGTTTTTGATCAGCCTCATCAAAAGACTTGGGTTGCCCATCACGAGATGCCAGATTATTGATTACCTCAAGCTCTTCCTTTCTTTCTCCCTTCCTTCCTTCCTTCCTTCCTTCAGCCTTCCTTCCTTCCTTCCTTCCTTCCTTCCTTCCTTCCTTCCTTCCTTCCTTCCTTTCTTTCTTTCTTTCTTTCTTTCTTTCTTTCTTTCTTTCTTTCTTTCTTTCTTTCTTTCTTTCTTTCTTTCTTTCTTTTCTTTCTTTCTTCTTTCTTTTTCTTTCTTTCTTTCTTTCTCTTTCTTCTTTCTGTTTCTTTCTTTCCTTTTTTCTTTCTCTCTCTTTCTTTTTTCTTTTTCTCTCTTTCTTTCTGTCTTTCTTTCTGTCTCTTTCTTTCTTTCTTCTTTTGAGACAGATTCTTGCTCCATCACGAGATGTCAGATTATTGAAGTTACATAAGCTCTCTTTATTCTTTCTTTTTCTTTCTTTCTTCTTTTTTCTTCCTTCCCTCCCTCCCTCTCTCTCTCCTCCTTCTTCTTCTTTCTTTCTTTCTTTCTTTCTTTCTTTCTTTCTTTCTTTCTTTCTTTCTTTCTTTCTTTCTTCCTTTCTTTCCTTTCTTTTCTTTCTTCCTTTCTTCCTTTCTTTCCTTTCTTTCCTTTCTTTCCTTTCTTCTTTTCTTCTTTTGAGACAGGTTCTTGCTCCATCACCCAGGCTGGAGTGCAGCAGTGCAATCTCCGCTCACTGCAACCTCCGCCTCCTGGGCTCAAGCAATTCTCCTGCCTCAGCCTCCTGAGTAGCTGGAACTACAGGCATGCACCTAATTTTAGCTCATGCACCTAAAATTAGCTCAGCTGATTTTTGTATTTTTAGTAGAGACGGGGTTTCTCCATGTTGGCCAGTCTGGTCTCAAACTCCTGACCTCAAATGATGCCCCCGCCTCAGCCTCCCAAAGTGTTGGGATTACAGGCATGCACCACTGCACCTGGCCGTAGTTCTTTATAAATATGCTTCATCTGCTCATAAATGTTACACCCATGTGACTGTTTTTAGAATATCTGAGTGTTTATGCTTGCAAAAATATGCATCTTGATGCCTATTCTATTGTGTAAAGTGGTCTATAAAGTGTTCTGTTTGTTCTTGTTGTTGTTTTTGTTGTTTGAGTCAGGGCCTCACTCTGTCACCCAGGTTGGAGTGCTGTGGCGTGATCATAGCTCACTACAACTCCACCTCCCGGGGTCAGGCGTCCCACTTCAGCCTCCCAGGTAGCTGAGACTATAGGTGCTCCCACACCTGGCTAATTTTTCATATTTTTAGTAGAGACGGGGTTTTGCTATGTTGCTGAATTGCCGAAGCTGGTCTAGAACTTCTGGGCTCAAGCGATTCACCCACCTCAGCTGTAAATGCTGGGATGACTGGGGTGAGCCACCATGCCTGGCCTACTTCTGTTGTGTTTTTATGTTTCTCTAATAAGTACCCTTTAAAAATGTAAATAAATATCTTTAAATTTTTTAAAATTATGTTTCTAGAATTATATTTTCATAATTTTGCTCTTTTGAGATTTCAACATTCAGGATTATGGTGTTCAGGATTGTGTCTTTCAGGATTATGATCGGCTCCTACCACAGTGATCTCGTTGGGTGCTATTCTATTTTGGTCTTTGCCAGAGGCATTTGCAAATGTTTCCCTAACACTATGCTGGTTATACCTATAGTCATGTAGCCATCCTTCCCTGGATCATGTCCGACTTCTCCCTGTAAAAACCTGAAGACACAATTTATCATTTTGTCACATTTCCCCTACCTCCCACCCACAACTCTGCTCCACAAAACACTGAGAAGAAGAGCCAGTTTTTACTAAAGATTTTATGGAAAGGAAAAGGCAAAGAATTTACAAGGCACACCACATACAAAAGACTTGAAGTTCCCAGTTGAACATTTTTTGTCCTCTCCCCAAAATGCTACCAGCCAGTTTCTTGCTCTCGCCTAATCCTTCATACACCCTCTCTTAGAGTAACTTAGCACTTTTTGATTTCTCTATCATTGTCAACTTTCCCATGATTTTGAAGCCTAGTCTCTCTAAATGGGTTTAATCAAGGCAGGTCTGTCCCTAGGGAAGGATTCTCCTGCTTCTTCTCCCCTCATCGTCTTATTCATTTTGTTACATTCCTGATTCTCTTTTTCCAGGCCAAATCCCTTATGAACTTTTCATATCTAGTTGCCACCTGTCTTCTCTGCCTGAATGTCGCATAGCTACTTTATTTGATGATGTCTCAAATCCAACTTGCATTCTTTCCTGTCTTTCCAATTCTGTTTCTCTTATTTCAGAAAAGGGTACCACCACCCACCCAAGTATTCCAAGGCAGAAGCCCGGGAACCATCTTTGACTCTTCCCTCCTTCCTCACACCCATGTTATCACTCCTTCCATCCATCTAGCAATCAATCACCAGGTACTATCGAGTCTGATTTTTCAAAAAATATTTTTAATCTACTCCTTTCCATCCTCACTTGCCATAATGAATGAATCTCTTCTGCTCAGAAATTTATAACAGGCTGGGTGCAGTGGCTTATGCCTGCAACACTAGCATTATAGGAGGCTGAAGTAAGAGGATCGCTTGAGCCCCAGAGCTTGAGACCAGCCTGGGCAACATAGTGAGACTCCATCTCTATAAAAAATTAGCCAGGCTTGATGGCATGCCCCTGTAGTCCCAGCTACTATGGAGGCTGAGGTGGGAAGATGGCTTGAGCCCAGGAGGTCGAGGCTGCAGTAAGCTATGATTGTGCTAGTCTTGGTAACAGAGCAAGCAACCCTGTCTCATTAAAAAATAATAAAAATAATAAATTACAACAATGCTCCATTGTTTGACACATAAACTAAACTTTGGCTTTTAAAATGGATACTAACTTGAAAACACTTCATTATGATCAGAGGGTTGTCTGTTTTCCTCCCAAGAAAGCTATTTGCATCTGATTAAATTGTAGAGTCCCTTTCACTGTCTCCCTCTTTATTTATTTATTTATTTATTTTTAAATGGAGTCTCCCTCTGTTGCCCAGGCTGGAGTGCAGTGGTACAATTTGGATCACTGCAATCTCCACCTCCCAGGTTCAAGCAATTATCCAGCCTCAGCTTCCCGAGTGACTGGGATTACAGGCACCCAACATCACGCCTGGCTAATTTTTGTATTTTTACTAGAGACAGGGTTTCACCATGTTGCCCAGGTTGGTCTCGAACTCCTGAGCTCAGGTGATCCGCCAGCCCTGGCCTCCCAAAGTGCTGGGATTACAGGTGTGAGCCACCACGCCCAGCCTCCTCAAACTTCTGTATAACATATTCCTCTTTCTTGTTTTGTGTTTCCGCCTAATTTGGGCGAAGCACACACCAGTAGCTTCCTAAGAAAGAGTACATGAGAGGTAAATTTTTTGAGACCCTGTATGTCTGAAAATTTCCTTAATTTACTCTCATGGCTAATTGGTAGTTTGATCAGATATATAATTCTAGGTTAGAAATAACTTTTCTAAAAGAAAACATTGGGAAAACACTCTAGGACATTGGACTGGGCAAAGATTTCTTGAGTAATACCCCCAAAGCACAGGCAACCAAAGCAAATTTTGACAAATGGGATCACATTAAGTTAAAAAGCTTCTGCGCAGCAAAGGAAACAATCAACAAAGTAAAGAGACAACCCACGGAATAGGAGAAAACTACCCATCTGACAAGGCATTAATAACGAGAATATATAAGGAGCTCTAACAACTCAATAGGGAAAAATCTAATAATCTCATAAAAATGAGCAAAAGATTTGAATCGACATTTCTCAAAAGAAGACATACAAATAGGCTAGGTGTAGTGCCTCACGCCTGTAATCTCAGCACTTTGGAAGGCTAAGGTGGGCAGATCACCTGAGGTCAGAAGTTTCAGACCACCCTGGCCAACAAGGTGAAACCCTGTCTCTACTAAAAATACAAAAATTAGAGGGCATGGTGGCACCCACCTGTAATCCTAGCCACTCAGGAAGCTGAGGCATGAGAATTGCTTGAACCTGGGAGGTGGAGGCTGCAGTGAGCCATCATCGTGCCACTGCACTCCAGGCTGGGTGACAGAGTGAGATTCTGTCTCAAAACAAAACAAAAAAATGAGTGAGAAAACCAGACATTACATGCTGTCAGATGTTAGGCAGTATTAGGTATACAACACCATTATTTAAAAAAGAAGAAGAAGACATACAAATGGCAAAGAGGTATTAGAAAAGGTATTCAACATCATTGATCATCAGAGAAACGTAAATCAAAATTCCGGTGAGATATCTCAGCACAGTTAAAATGACTTATATCTAAAAGATGGGAAATAATAAATGCTGGCAAGGATGTGGAAAAAAGGGAATCCTGGTACACTGTTGCTGGGAATGTAGATTAGTACAGTTGCTATGGAGAATAGTTTGGAGGTTCCTCAAAAAACTAAAAATTGAGCTACCATATGATTCAGTGATCCTACCACTAGGTATGTACTCCAAAGAAAGGAAATCAGTATATCAAAGAGATATCTGCACTCCTATGTTTGTTGCAGCACTATTCACAGTAGCCAAGATTTGGAATCCACCTAAGTGTCCATCAACAGGTGAATGGATAAAGAAAGTGTTACATGTACACAATAGAGTGCTATGCAGCCATAAAAAATAATGAGATCCTATCATTTGCAACAACATGAATGGAACTGGGAGTCATTACGTTAAGTGAAATAAGCCAGGCACAGAAAGACAAACTGCACGTTCTTATTTGTGGGAGATAAAAGTTAAAACAATTAAACTCACGGAGATAGGAGAATGATGGTTACCAGAGGAAGGGTAGTTGGGACCAGGGGGGCGGGCGGATGGTTAATGGGACAAAAATAGAATAAATAAGATCTAGTATTTGATAGCGCAGCAAGGTGACTATAGTTAACAATAACTGACTGTACATTTTAAGGTAATTAAAAGAGTGGAATTGGATCATTTATAACACAAAGAAAGGATAAATGCTTCAGGTGATGGATACTCCATTTACCCTGATTTGATTGTTATGCATCGTATGCCTTTATCAAAATATCTCATGTACCCCATAAATATATACACTACTATATACCCACAAAAATTTAAAGTAAAAATTTTTATTTAAGAATGCATAACTTTTCTTCAGAATTTTGAGTGTCATGGTTGTCGTCCGGCTTCTGCTGTTGCTGTTGAGAAGCTGTATTAGTTTTCTACTGCTGTTAATAAATCACCACAAATTTAGCAGCTTAAAAAAATACCCATGTATTAGTTTACAGTTCCATAGGTCAGAAATCTGAGCAGAGCATGACTGGATTCTCTGTTCAGGGTATCCTAAGACTGAAATTAAGGTGTTAGCTGGATTGAATGCTTGTCTGGAGACTCTGGGGAAAAATGTGCATCCAGGTTCACTCAGAGTGTTGGCAGAATTCTGTGCTTTGTGGTTGTAAGACCATGATAAGCGTTTTCTCGAGGGCTATCAGCCAGGGACCACTCTCAGCTCCTGCAGGCCTCTGCATTCTTTGCACTGTGGCCTGCTCATCTTCAGAGCCAGCTATGGAGAATTTCCTTTGCCAGGAAGAGTCCTCTCAGCCCCTCATAAGGCTAATTAGGTCATGCCTTTCTCAAAGCCAACTGTTCCGTAATAACAACCTAATTATGGTCATGAAATCCATGACATTTCTGGTACCAGAGACATGTCCACAGCGGGTGGGGACTCTTGCAGGCCATCTTAGAATTCTGCCTACCACAGAAGTCTAAAATTATTCTAATTTGTGATTTATATTATATGCCCTATTTTTACCTCTGGATGCTTACAAAATTTCCCATTGTCCTCAGGTTTCTGAAATGTCATGATATGCCTTTGTATGAACTTATTTTTATCTATTGTGCTATACATTATATAAACCACTTCAGCATGGAGACTTACATTCTTCAATTTAATTTGATTATTTTCATTAACTATTTTCTCCCTTTCATTTTTCTGTTCTTGTTTCTGGAACTGTAATTATTTGCATGTTGGTCTGTCTGGATTAATCCTCTCATCTCCACTGGCTTTTTTGTCCTTCATTTCTAACTTTACTTATTTTTTCTCAGCATTATCTTCCAGATATTGATTTTTTCATGTAGGTTCTCAACATTTTAATTTACAAGAGCTGATTTTTTTGGTTTTATTTTGTTTATTTGTATCATAAATGTTCCTATTGTATGGCATCATGGTCTGTTTAATGGATGCAACATTTTCTCTTATTTCTCTGAGGACATTTATTTATTTAGTTACTTTCTTTTGAGACAGAGTTTTGCTCTGTCACCCAGACTGGAGTGCAGTGGCATGATCTCAACTCACTACAACTTCTGTCTCAGGTTCAAGCAATTCTCCTTCCTCAGCCTCCTGAGTAGCTGGGATTACAGGTGAGTGTCACCACACCCGGCTAATTTTTGTATTTTCAGTAGAGAGAGGGTTTCACCATGTTGTCCAGGCTGGTCTCAAATTTCCAACCTCAGGTGATCCACCCGCCTTGGCCTCCCAAAGTGTTGGGATTACAGGCATGAGCCACCATATCCACCATCTCTGAGGATATTTAATGAGGGTTTTCTTTAGGGAGTATTCTTCTCTCCACATGGTCTTCATTTCCTCCTAACAAAATATATTTGTTAGAGGCTTTCCTTAGATAACTGCGATCTTTGCTCATCTGTTTCAAACCACTAAAAGGCTGGTAGGAAGCTCTGTGCCCATGAGTACGGTTTGTCAACTGTGAAATTTACTGTAGAGTAAGCTGCTTTGGCCACTATGCTAAGGAACTCCCAATGCTGTTATCTTCAAGTCTTTCCTCTTGAACAACTCAGATAGTCCTGAAAAGACATCCTAAAGCCTTTCACATCTCCTGCCTAGAGGTTGTTGGCCTATTTCTCAGCTTCTTAGAGCTAAGTAGAAGATAAAAACTTAGGGCGTATATTCCTGGCAGTGTGCCTGGAATTCAAAATCCTCTGTGTGGCATCGATGTTAATACATCCTGTGTTTTCTGCCTCCACACCTGCTAGAGTACTTAGAATGCACTCTCTGCTTCTCTTTTTTGCCTGTTGAATTTCTATCATTCTTCATAGTTAAGTTCTATTGACCTGCCTAGAAGTCATCCTTCCCACCTTTGTAATTGTTTAAAATATGTTTTATATTACCATAACACTTTATTATGCCTGCCTTGAATTGTATATAATTGTTTACTTATTCTGCAATTCCTGAGCATACTAATGCTTTTCTTCAACAAAGAGACTCTCAAAAACCTGGAAAAGCCATTTTCTCAATATTAACAATGTAGGCAAGTGGCTGGATTATCAGAATAATTTTTTTCTCTTTCTAGCTCTATATTAATTCTGGTGGACATGTTACTTTTTTTCTCATGGTATCAGTTTCATTTTGTAAAAATGGCAAATAAAATGCCCTAAATGTCAGTCATCAAATATTTTTTGGAAAAACATCTTGGAAGATGCAACTTCTAGAAGCTAAATTTTCTCCTGCTTTCTGATTCACTATAGAGATTATGGTAGCTAATTTTAAACCTCCTCCTATTTACTTTTCTCATAATTCTCACTTAATTTCTCTTCATCCTTTAAGCCCCAGCACAAATTATACCCTCTTTACTAAATAATCCATGTTAAGTACAAAAAGTTTTGGAAGTATAAAACAGAACAAGAAGAAGATTGAAATTTGCAATCCTACTATTCAGGGAAATTGATTTGCTAATATTTTGGAATCGCTTCCTTTTTTCTGGATAAAAGTATATAAATAATTTATTTTAAAATTGTATATGAAATTATATTAATATATTGCATTTTTTGACTTAAAATTATATTATGGATATTTTTCCATATTGGAATGTTTCTTAGGGAATGGCGGAGTTAAAAGCATGGTTTCTAAAGTTAAACTCTTCTCTGGATTAAAATCTCACTTCTACTTATCAGCTATACGATTATGGGTGAATTACTTAGACTCTCCAAGCAATAGATTCCTTTTCTATACAATGGAGATGATAATGAAATACATACTTCAGGATTTTTGTGTTTATTAAATGAGTAATTATATGAGTTACTGGATATAAAACACAACAATACCTTGCACATAGTAAGCACTTAATGGACATTAGCCATTAATATTTTAAAATATTTTAAGTTATAACATAGCACACCATTATTTGGCTATACTATAATTTATATAATTGATTCCTTATTATTGGACACTTAGATTGTTTCCAATTTTTTTGTTGTTGTTGTTTTGAGATGGAGTGTCGCCCAGGCTGGAGTGCAATGGCTTAACCTCTGCTCATTGCAGCCTCTGCCTCCCAGGTTTCAAGGGATTCTCCTGCCTCATCCTCCCAAGTAGCTGGGATTACAGGCTCCCACCACCATGCCTGGCTAATTTTTGTATTTTTGTAGAGACAGGGTTTCGCCATGTTGTCCCGGCTGGTTTTGAACTCCTGACCTCAGGTGATCCGCCCACCTTGGCCTCCCAAAGTGCTGGGATTACAGGCCTGAGCCAAAGCGTCTGGCCGGTTGTTTCCTTCTTTTTTTTTTTTGAGACTGAGTTTCATTCGCTCTTGCTGCCCAGGCTGGAGTGCAATGGTGCGATCTTGGCTCACTGCAACCTCTGTCTCCAAGGTTCAAGCGATTCTCCTGCCTCAGCCTGCCAGGTAGCTGGGAATACAGGCACCCACCACCACGCCTGGCTAGTTTTTGTTTTGTTTTGTTTTGTTTTGTTTTGTTTTGTTTGTATGTTTGTTTTTGAGACGGAGTCTCGCTCTCTTGACCAGGCTAGAGTGCAGTGGCACAATCTTGACTCACTGCAAGCCCGCCTCCTGGGTTCACACCATTCTCCTGCCTCAGCCTCCCTAGTAGCTGGGACTACAGGCGCCCGCCACCAATCCCTAATTTTTTTTGTATTTTTAGTAGAGACGGAGTTTCACCGTGTTAGCCAGGATGGTCTTCATCTCCTGACGTGATCCACCCGCCTCGGCCTCCCAAAGTGCTGGGATTACGGGCGTGAGCCACCGCGCCCAGCCTAGTTTTTGTATTTTTAGTAGAGACGGGGTTTCACCATGTTGGCCAGGCTGGTCTTGAACTCCTGACCTCAGGTGATCCACCCACCTCAGCCTCCTAAAGTGCTGGGATTATAGGCGTAAGCCACTGCGCGCCGTCTCCAATTTTTAAAAATAATAAGTAACATTGTAATGTGTCAACATGTTTGTGTCTACATCTGTGTATATTTATCTGATTGTTTACCTTGTCAAATTCCTAGATATTGTGGGCAATCTTGTAATTAATTTATTATTTCTTCTTCCTCTCCCTGTAAGTTCCACACGGCAGAGAATTTACCTTTCTTGTTTAGTAAAAGTATTTACCTTTAGTACTAGGTAGTGACATCACATGGATGTCACTACCTAGATATCCATGTGATATACCCTAAGGACCTGAGAAATCCTTGTTTGTTGAAAGAAGTACTATATCAATTTAAGTAATCTTAATAGATATTGCCAAATTAATCTTCAAAATTAACACTTTCACCTGAAAGTATGAGTCCCTAATTCGTGACTACTTTTCCTATCTAATAATTTCATTTACATTCTTTGCCTGAAGAATCTTTGATATCAGTATCCATGAGGTGTTATTGTAATTCTGGTATGCTGTTTATCATACTCCACTAAATGTATGTTTGTTAAAGATGGTGCCTAGCCTTATATTTTCCCTCAATATTTTGTGTATAGAATGATATTCTGTTACAGTTAGTCCTGTCTGTTCATCATGCTTATTCTTATTTTTATGACTACTGGGCTTGGATAAGGTACATTGGTTCTGAATAACAGCAACTAGCACAAAGTGATTTAAGCAAAAAGGGAAATTATTTTAAGGATATGGTGTTTTCTCACAGAACTCAAGGATAAGAATGTAGTAAGAGACTCTGGAAGCATCTAGTAGGTTCTAGAACCAAGAAATCAGGATTTTTTTTTCCTCTCTCTCTTACTTTTTATCTCTGCGGATTGGCTTTCCCCACTTCTCTGCCCATCTGTGGCTCCTGATTTTATGTGGTGCAGTTCCAGCCATGCTGAGGGAATTACCTCCCTATTTTGAACCTCAGTTCAGAATTTCTGAGATAGAATTTGATTGACTTGACTTGGTTTGGGTCAAGCATCCAGTGCAATGACTTCTCTTGTGGCAAGATTGATTAGACTGCTCTGGATGTCTACCAGGTGCCCATTCCTGTGGAGGGAGGACCAGTTCTGAGAGAAAAAGGAGAAATTACTCTGAGATGAGCAGAAACCCTAGAAGTATCTACCACAATGATCTTGCTCAAATCCTTTCCCTGCCTGAACTTGTTGGTTTATCTAAACTTTATCCCTCCTTAAAAAGCCCAGGAAGAATCTCCAATTTGGGGACCATAAAAATTCCTTGACGGTCCAAATTATGTTTTAATCTCTATCCTTTCTGAGTGCCTTATTTTCTGCCCTGTACAATTTAGTTTTATGTTAAACAATAGGTCATTTTCCAATTGGTTTATTCAGGAAGCTTTTGATTTCCAAACTGATAAGCATTTTAAGGAAGAAGGATATCTCTTAAATTTCATTTCTTTTTTTTTTTTCTCTCTGTCACCCAGGCTGCAGTGCAATGGCATAATCTCCGCTCACTGCAACCTCCGTCTCCGAGGTTCAAGCGATTCTCTTTCCTCAGCCTCCCGAGCAGCTGGGATTACAGGTTCCTGACACCACAACTGGCTAATTTTTGCATTTTTTGTGGAGACAGGTTTTTGGCATACTGGCAAGGGTGGTCTCGAATTCCTGACCTCAGGTGATCCACCCACCTTGGCCTCCCAAAGTGCTGGGATTATAGGCATGAGCCACCATGCCTGGCCTCAAATTTCATTTCTATACACTCCAAAGATATTCAATTAATATAATGAAGTGATTAAAGTGCTTGATAACAGCTTTGAGTTCATTAAAAGTTAACAGAATTCGGCCGGCCATGGTGGCTCACGCCTGTAATCCTAGAGCTTTGGGAGGCAGAGGTGGGCGGATCACGAAGTCAGGAGATCAAGAGCATCCTGGCTAACAAGGTGAAACCACGTCTCTACTAAAAATAGAAAAATTAGCCAGGCGTGGTGGCGGGCCCCTGTAGTTCCAGCTACTTGGGAGGCTGAGGCAGGAGAATGGCGTGAACCTGGGAGGCGGAGCTTGCAGTGAGCCGAGATCGCGTCACTGCACTCCAGCCTGGGCGACAGAGCGAGGCTCCATCTCAAAAACAACAACAAAAAAAAAAAAAAAAGAAAAAAAGAAAAAGTTAACAGAACTCATTCTGTCAAATGAAATTATTGTATTTTGAGTTATTTTCCAATGTATATTTTGCATAGAAACACTTCACTAATAACCAGTAGAACTATCAGTATCTCTTAAAATACCTTTCAAATTTATGAACAACTTTACATCTCTATCAACGCATTTATTGAGTTCATTGTCATCTATCTCAGGGAAAATTGCATTAGACTTTTATTTTATCTCCCTGTTGCTATTTGTTTCTTTTCAACCCATTCTTCTCAAAGTAGCAAGAACCTTCTTAAAATACAAATTCAATGATGTTATTTCTCTGTTTAAAATCCTTCAGTGACTTTATATCTTCCTTAGAACGAAATCCAGACTCCTACCACAGCCCACAAAACCTGGTATCTGACCCCAACTTAACTCTTCAGCCTCGTTTTTTAAAAGCACTCTTCCCCTTGCTTGCTATGCTCTGAGTGTCTGGTTTTTGTTCAGTTCAGTTCTGTTTTGTTTTCAGCTCGTCAGGCACATCAGGCTCTTTCTCTTCTCAGGGCTTTTGCGCATGCTATTTATTGCCTCTGTTGGGAGAGCTGCAACCCCTGAAAGGCTGCCTCTCCTCAGGTTTCAGCTGAAGTGTCAGCATCTTTGCTTGACCTGACTTCTTGAACAGCCTGTCTTCGATCGTTTTCCTCTGTTCTTTATTATTTCACCCTCATGATTACTTTCTCTACAAAATATTCACAACTCACAACTATTTTCCTTCTCTCCTCATTTTTTTGTCTGCCCCTCCCCCTCCCATAAGCTCCACAAATAGGCAGGGACTGAACTGGTTTTGTATTTTTGTTTTTTCCCTAATGTATCTCTAGCATCTCCCACAGGGCCTCGCATGTAGTAACTATTCAAAACATATTTGATTATGTAAACAAAAGAGTAATAAGATAGAATGCTAATTTTATTTTTCCTTTCTTTGAGACAGTCTCGCTCTGTCACCCAGGCTGGAGTGCAGCGGCATGATCTCAGCTCACTGTAACCTCCGCCTCCCAGGTTCAAGCAATCCTCCTGCCTCAGCCTCCCTAGTAGTTGGGACTACAGGTGTGTGCCACCATGCCTGGCTAATTTTTGTATTTTTAGTAGGGACGGGGTTTCACGGTGTTGGCCAGCCTGGTCTCAAACTCCTGAGCTCAAGTGATCCACCTGCCTTGACTTCCCAAAGTGTTGGGATTACAGGCATGAGTCACCTCGCTGGCAGAATGCTAATTTTCTAGTAGCTCTAAGTGGTTCCAGTGGTTTCTGGTGGTTCTGTGATTGTCAGAAGGCATAATCTCCCTCCTCCCTCTTTCACTCTCCAGTGGGTCCCCGTATCTTTTGTTCCCTTCTTTGTGTCCATATGTACTAAATGTTTAGCTCCCACTTACACATTTGATCCTTTTGTTCTTTAGTTTCCCACACATAAGTAACATATAATCATACCCTATTAATTGGTTTATGGAAACATTATTCATAAAGGCAATTTGGAAGTGATGATGAGTGGCCGTACTTCTAGTCAGGCATGCAAACAGTATGTGGTTTGAGTACATTTAAGAAAATGAAAAGCATACAGCCGGGTGCACCTTCTCCCTGAAAACTGAGAAATCTCTCTATGCAAACCAGTGGCAGTTTGTCTGAGGACAGTGCATGATCACATGATGAAAAGATCTTTTAGCAAATCTTTATGAATTAATTTGCTTTCTTCTTTGATGTGGAAAAGGGACTGGTAGTCGGGGCGGGGTGGTTGAAGCCTGTAATCCCAGCACTTTGGAAGGTCTAGGCAGGCAGATCACTTGTGCTCAACACAGTGAAAGCCCGTCTCTACTGAAAATACAAAAATTAGCTGGGCATGGTGGCAACAGCTGTAGTCCCAGCTACTTGGAGGGCTGAGGCAGGAGGATTGCTTGAACCTGGGGGATCAAAACTGTAGTGAGGTGAGATTGCTCCACTGCACTACAGCCTGGGTGACAAAGTGAGACCTTGTATCAAAAAAGGAAAAAATGAACGTGTAAAATCTTAAGGGGCTGGAGAAAATAATCTTAAAATCGTGACTATAGGTTGCTGGTTTTTATCTCTGTTTGGACTAATAAGATATATACCACTACCGGAAGATTCCAAAGCCAATTGTTACAGGCCTAGAATCAAAAGGATATTATGTAAGATTGCATTTTGTTTCTAGAATTCTTTTTCTAACAGCTTGACATTTTATATGTTAATAATACTTTATGCATTTACAACATTTTGCAACACATTTTCACATTCATAAGCAAGGGAGACATTATCACTATTTTAGAGGGGTGGAAACAACACCTCTCAAATGTTAAGTATTTTGCTCCAGGTCACAGAATTAGTGAAAGGCAATGTGAGTGGAGAAAGGTGCTCTCAAACTCTAGATTTTTTGCTTCTGGCCCAGGGTTTATTCCACTACCCTGAGCCATCTCTCTCATAAGTGCGAAGTGATAAACTGATGTTTCCTGGTAGCACTAATAGAGGCTTGCAGATAAATAATGGAAATCATTTTATAAACAGAAACACTAAAAAAATCTATAATTGTGTAAGCATCTCAAATATTGAGCTGAGTGATCTTACCCATATTCACATTTCAAGCCTCCTTTATTTGGTTCATGGTTTATTCCAGTTTTGAAACATTTGATATGCTTTTAAAAATCATGACTCTGTTTTTAGATACAGTTCAGAAAGATACTTTTATTAACTAATTTGGCCACAGGAAGTTCAAAACTATCTTGGTTACCTAGTGCCCTCTGCTGAAACAGTCATAGTATAACAAATTAATGATAGAGGAATGAATTTCTTCTAAGAAACTGAATATTGATATTATGTCTCAAGATAGTAAAAACCCCCTAATTTTATAGTAATTCTTCAAGAAACTCCTCATATCTAAGTGTATTAGATTATATAAATGAATAATTTATATTACTAGTCCCTAACTCGGTGGCCAAGTTATAAGACATTTAATAAATGTTTGGTGAATTCATGTACATATACTTCAGTTTATTCTAGTGGTACTCATGTGACAATCTACTGCGGCATGCCTTTGTGAAGTAGGATCATTCCTTTACAGCTTCAATTAGTCTTGAGTAATTTTCTCTTGTATTCCTATAGCCCCGTGTTGAGACTTGACAGTCATAGTGATTCCTGGTATCTCCCCACTCCCACCCCCCAGATTGTTATTTTGGTTTTGCTCAGAATACACTGGAAGTTTCCAAGAGCTCAGACTTTTGAGTAAGACAGATCTGAGTTTAAATCCAGGCTCTGCCACTTTCTTTGACAAATTACTCATCCTTTAAAAGCGTTTGTAACTGTAGAATGGGGAAAATAGTCTAGCCTAACTCATAGGATCATTGTGAGGATTTAAATGATGGAATGCAAAGAAAGGGCCCAGCACAACACATGCCACTTAGCAACTGGTCAGTAATTGCTAGCTTTTATCTATAATTCTGTTTCATATCTCACATTCTAACAAGTTTCAGCCAAAAAGACTTGCCCTAGACTCCTTTTCCTTTTAGGCCTCTTTACACTTATCAACCATTTTTTATTAGTTCTTCCTCCTTCGTTGTGAAGATGATAAATGAGATGGTCTTCATTTAATACACTTATCAACCATTTAAATTTAAATTAAATTTTAACAAAGGAAACATCTTGGGTTTGTTGTGTTTTCTAAATTTACTTTAAATTTTTATTACACCTTAATGCATGTACATAGTTTTAAAAGCCAAAAAGGATGATAAGACTTGTAGTAAAAAATGCAGTTTCTAGTCCCATCCCTCCCCCAAAAATGGCCCCCTCCTTCCATTCCCCAGTAATAACTGTTTCAAGCCTTTTAGCTGGTATATTAGAGTTATCCTGAGAAATAGAACATATATATATTATATATATATTTATCTTATATAATATATATAAGATATGATATGCACGTATTATCTATCATAGATAGATAATCGATATTATCTATATACTCTTGGCCATAATGGTCTTTTGAAAAATAGTTACATCGACCGGGTGCAGTGGCACACGCCTGTAATCCCAGCACCTTGGGAGGCTGAGGCGGGTGGATCACTTGAGCTCAGGAGTTTGAGACCAGCCTGGCCAACGTGGTGAAACTTTGTCTATACTAAAAATACAGAAATTAGTTGGGCGTGGCTGTGCGTGCCTGTAGTCCCAGCTACTTGGGAGGCAGGGGCAGGAGAATCGCGGGAACCCGGGAGGTCGAGGCTGCAGTGAGCCAAAATCGTGCCACTGCATTCCAGCCTGAGCGAAAGAGGGAGGCCCTATCTCAAAAAAAAAAAAAAAAAAAAAAAAAAAAATCGGCTGGGTGCAGTGGCTCACGCTTGTAATCCCAGCACGCTGGGAGGTTGAGACGGGTGGATCTCCTGAGGTCAGGAGTTTGAGACCAAACTGGCCATGATAGCAAAGCCCCATCTCTACTAAAAATACAAAACTTAACCGGGCGTGGTGGTGCATGCCTGTAGTCCCAGCTACTTGGGAGGCTGAGGTAGGAGAATTGCTGGAACCTGGGAGGTGGAGGTTGCAGCTAGCAGAGATTGTGCCACTGCACTCCAGCCTAGACAACACAGCAAGACTCCGTCTCCAAATAAATAAATAAATAAATAAATATTAACATAAAAAACATAAAAATAAAAATAGCTTTATCATCTAGTATAGGGATGCTAACTCTTTTATCTATTTGAAGATGTTAAAGTATGGGTTTTTTTTTTTAACTGTAATTTTTTTTTTTCTGCTGTAAGGATATCAGACACAGTTCAGATTGCTAGTTAATTTCCTCAGAGAGAAGTTCTCTAATTAAAAAAAGTAAGCCAAACCACACAGTGCACTTAGTGACATAGTAGATTTCCATTGTTGCACAAAATTCCATATCTTGTTGTAGACCAATAATGAATACCAGTTTGTGAACCAAACATTGGGTAGCAATGTGTTAATCGCTCTCTAAGGAATGAAACCCTGGATGCCAACATCCTGGGGCTCAATTGGGGGTTAAATATATTACTTGGAATAAGTAGATTTTCACCTGCCGCACATTTACTAATTTCAGTAAATTACTCATACCTTCAGCTATTCCTAGTGTCTCTGAGTCTACCTTTTCTCTGCTTCAAACTTTCCAGATAATAAACCTCCAATCTAATGGTGTGATTCTCAAATTCTAGCATGTACCAGAGTCCCATGGAGGGCTTGGTAAAACACAGGTTGCTGGGTCCCATTGAGGCAGGAGAATAGGGTCTGGAGACAGGGAACCTAAGGCTGTTTCACTCTGACTTCCTAGAACTAAATTGAAAGGAAAACCCTAACTTTCCATGCCTCAGTAACAAAAGAAGCAGAGGCTACTCCCTTGGACCTTTTCTGCGTGGCAGATGGGAAATTTGCTGTCCACAACAAATCATGCTGAGTGCGGGTGGAGTCTTTGTTTGCAACTTTGTGACTTCACTCCAACCTCTGAATGGTTGCTTTCTGTAACCAATCAGACTGAGTAGGGGATACCACTTCATTTACATGAGGTGAGCATGAAGTACCCAAGGGGAATCTTCTAGGGGGTATTTGGACCCAAGAAGATTCTGTATCTGGGCTCTTGAGCCACAGCTTGGGTCTGCTCCCACACTGTGGAGTATACTTTCTTTTTCAATAAATCCCCACTTTCGTTCTTTTGTTGCTTCATTCTTTCTTTGCTTTGCTGGGTGTTTCTTCCAAATCTTTGTTCAAAACGCCAAGAACCTGGACAACTTGCAGTTTTGACTCTCTACCGGTGACACCAACTCTAGAGTTTCTCATTCAGGAGGTCAGGGGTGAAGCATGGTAATTTGTATTTGTAATTTTCTATTGCTGCCGGTCAACGACCTCACTTTGAGACTACTGGTTGACAGCCTATGTGGGTTGAAAGCAGGAATCTACAAATGACCTTCCCTCCTTATAATTCAACCAGTTCTTCTATTTTCAATACCATACTTACCCCTCCTCTGGAGACACCTGTGCCTTCAATTTAAGAACCATTCCAGGATGCTGCAATAAAATTAAGCTTACTTCTCTCTGGATTCACACCCCCACCTCCAACGTACGCACACACACAACTTTAGGCTTAGATTTTGGCTTTTTCAGTTCTCTGAAGTCAGTTCTCTCTAGTCCATCCACTTTTCAGCTTCCAAAATTTTCCTGACACATCTTAACCACTATAGTCTCCTCTCCTGGGCTTTTAGTACTTTTGAGCTTATGCCTTTTTTTAAGAAAAAATTCTGACATTTTGGTGTAAGCAACAAAATGAACACTTGCTTCAAACTGTCATGTTTTATAGAAAGTCAATGCAGGAAGCTATAAAGGAGAAACTAATAGTTACCTTCAAATTTCACCATTCAGAAATAATCATCATTGACATTAGGTAAACATCTTTCCTTGAATATATACATATAAAAAATAGAAGGCCGAGCGCAGTGGCTCACGCTGGCAATCCCAGCACTTTGGGAGGCCAAGGCAGGCTGATCAAGAGGTTAAGAGATCAAGACCATCCTGGCCAACAGGGTGAAATACTGTCTCTACTAAAAATAC
Organism: Papio anubis; assembly: GCF_008728515.1. Classification (NCBI taxonomy): domain Eukaryota; kingdom Metazoa; phylum Chordata; class Mammalia; order Primates; family Cercopithecidae; genus Papio; species Papio anubis. Next base: position 187,778,546 of record NC_044976.1, on the reverse strand, counting down.
AAAAATTAGCTGAGCGTGGTAGCACACCTGTAGTCTCAGCTACTCAGAAGGCTGAGGCAGGAGAATCACTTGAACCCGTGAGGTGGAGGTTGCAGTGAGCCAAGATTGCGCCACTGCATTATTCCAGCCTGGTGACAGAGTGAGACTACATTTCAAAAAAAAAAGAAAGAAAGAAAGACTATTTATTTTTATACGTGATTATATTATATGTGTTTGTTAAAATTTATTTAAAAGGAAAATTTTAAAACTGAAAAAATTATTGAATTAAAAATAAATATTTTTTATCCAAAGTGATATTAGTCCTCACTGGGGGCATCACATTATCTGACTTTATTTATTTATATATTTTTTGAGATGGAGTCTTATTCTGTCTCCCAGGCTGGAGTGCAGTGGCACGATCTTGGCTCACTGCAAGCTCTGCCTCCCGAGGTCACGCCATTCTCCTGCCTCAGCCTCCCGAGTAGCTGGGACTACAGGCACCCGCTGTTATGCCCAGACCGTTTATTCCCCGAAGAAGACCACCAGAGTCCAGAGTCAAAGCCAAGCAGCAAGGATCTTTATTACAGGTTCGAACCTGGAACTCTCCCTCGCTCGCGAAACGAGACGGGCAGGAGAGCTCCCCCACTGAGCTCCGAGCAGTGTTATATAGTCTAAGAAAAGTGGGCATAGAGTTATTATACAAATCAGATATATGATTGGCTAGTGTTTGAACAAGGCGATTTGGCTAACTATGATTGGTTCCCGCCATTTCTGATATTTCGGTTCAACCTTTGAGGCGGGAGAGCAGGTTTATGGCAGCAAGAGTTTATCTTACTTAAACACGTCTTGTGACCTTGCCTCAGAACTTACAAAATCTCTGGTATGTGCAAAACAAAATCTCTGGTACGTGCAGAAAAACAGGTGCTCACAGAACTTACGAAATCTCTGGTATGTGCAAAGATTAGAGAGCAGAACAAAGGTGTAGCGGGGGGCGGGTACACATCTATCTTTGTGTCCTTTCACCGCCACCAGGCCTGGCTAATTTTTTGTATTTTTAGTAGAGACAGGGTCTCACCATGTTAGCCAGGATGGTCTCGGTCTCCTGACCTCGTGATCTGCCCGCATCGGCCTCCCAAAGTGCTGGAATTACATGCGTGAGCCACCACGCCCGACATTATCTGACTTTAAAATCTACTACAAAGCTATAGTAAGCAAAACAGCATGGTAGTGGCATAAAAACAGACACATAGTGTCATGCGTGTCCATGTGAAGAGACCACCAATTAGGCTTTGTGTGAGCAACAAAGCTTTTTAATCACCTGGGTGCAGGCAGGCTGAGTCCGAAAAGAGAGTCAGTGAAGGGAGATAAGGGTAGGGGCCATTTTATAGGATTTGGGTAGATAAAGGAAAATTACAGTCAAAGGGGGGTTGTTCTCTGGCGGGCAGGAGTGGGGGTTACAAGGTGCTCATTGGGGGAGCTTTTTGAGCCAGGATGAGCCAGGAAAAGGACTTTCACAAGGTAATGTTATCACTTAAGACAAGGACCGGCCATTTTCACTTCTTTTGTGGTGGAATGTCATCAGTTAAGGCGGGGCAGGGCCTTTTCACTTCTTTTGTGATTCTTCAGTTACTTCAGGCCAGCTGGGCTAATATGTGCAAGTCACAGGGGATGCGATGGCTTGGCCTGGGCTCAGAGGCCTGACACATAGACCAATGGAACAGAACAGAGAACTCAGAAATAAATCCATACATTTACAGCCAATTCATTTTCAACAAAGGCACCAGAAACATACACTGGGGAAAAGACAGCCTCTTCAATAAATAGTACAGGGAAAACTAGATAACCATATGCAGAATAGTGAAACTAGACCCCTATCTCTTTTGACCATATACAAAAATCTAATCAAAATGAATCAAAGACTTCAATGTAAGACCTGAAACTATGAAACTACTAGAAGAGAACATTGGGGAAATACTCCAGGTCATTTGTCTGGGCAAAGATTTTTTGAGTAAGATTTAAAAAACACAAGCAACCAAGCAAAAATACACAAACAGGATTACGTCAAGCTAAAAAACAAACAAACAAAAAACCCTTCTAAACAGCAAAGGAAATAACAGAGTGAAGAGACAACCTACAGAATGGGAGAAAATTTGCAAACTATCTATCCGATGACAGATTAATAACCAGAATATATAAGGAACTCAAACAACTTGATAGCAAAAACAACAACAACAATGACGAAACCAAATATCTGATTTAAAAATGGGCAAATAAGCTGAATGGACATTTCACAAAAGAAGACATACAAGTGGCCAACAGGTAAATGGAAAAGCGCTCAACATCACTAGTCATCAGAGAAATGCAAATCAAAACCACAATGAGATATCATCTCACTCCAGTTAAAATAGGTATTGTCAGAAAGACCATTTGCTAGCAAGAATGTGGAGAAAGGGGAATGCTCACATACTGTTGGTGGAAATGTAAATTAATACCGCTACTATTACAGTAGCTGTACACTATTACACTACATAAAGGAAAACAGTATGGAGATTCCTCAAAAACTAAAAATAGATCTTCCATATGATCTAGCAATTCCACTGCTGGGTATACATCCAAAAGAAAAGAAATCAATGTACCAAAGAGATATCTGCACTCTCATGTCTACTGCAGCAGTATTCACAATAGCCAAGATTATAAACAACCTAAGTGTCCAACAACAGATGTAAGGGTACTTCTCTGTAGAGTTAAAAGAAAAAAAACCAAAAACAAACAAAAAACAAAAACAAACCCAAAAAATTCACAGACCCTTAGAAAGAAGCAACTTGCTGCTGTAAACTCCATCAGACAGTAAAAAAACTGAGTGGCCAATGTGTGAGAGGGGAAAGTTTGCCTCTGAACACACATCCTCACTGGGGAACCTGAAAATCCAGATCACAGGAGAAAGATTTAACCTAACCTATAGCTGAAACAACTTTAGAGAGCTGAGCGAAATATAAAGGTAGAAGAAGCAGTGGGGAAAGCCCTATAGGCACTCCTGGTCCCCAGGGAAGGCCAGGAAGGTCATTTCTGACTTTTTCTCACAGGGATCTTTGTTGGGGGGCTGCCAGTGGAACTGGGGAAGGACCACAGGGGGAAAGAAACTTCAAGTTGAACTTTGTAATAATTTTGACCAAGCGTGAATTTTCCTGGGCAAAATGGAGAGGGGGGTGAACAGGAAGTGCAGATAAGAGCATGGAAACCACAGCAGGCAGGGAGAGGCGGGGCCTGAAAGCCCTGCTTGCTTTCTCAGCAGGGAAGCTTGTAGCCTGGGGCAAGATCTCAGTCTTGCTCACCTGGATATAAACTCCATGCTGTTGGTGGGGCATGGTGGTGAGACTGGCTTTGCTGACTGCATGGGAGCTGGATGAGACGTGTCACTGCCATCAAGTGTTCCTGAGGAAGAAGAGAAATCTGAAAGTCTGGAAAACTTATTTGAGGGAATAATCGAGGAAAACTTCTCTGGCCTTCCTAGAGATCTAGACATCCAAATACAAGAAGCTCAAAGAACACCCAGGAAATTTATCACAAAAATATCATCACCTAGACATATGGTCATCAGGTTATCTAAAGTCAAGGCAAAAGAAAACATCTTTTTTTTCTTTTCTTTTTTTTTTTTTGAGACAGAGTCTGGCTCCGTCGCCCAGGCTGGAGTGCAGTGGCCGGATCTCGACTCACCGCAAGCTCCGCCTCCCGGGTTTCCATCATTCTCCTGCCTCAGCCTCCCGAGTAGCTGGGACTACAGGCGCCTGCCACCTCGCCCGGCTAGTTTTTTGTATTTTTTAGTAGAGACGGGGTTTCACCGTGCTAGCCAGGATGGTCTCGATCTCCTGACCTCGTGATCCACCCGTCTCGGCCTCCCAAAGTGCTGGGATTACAGGCTTGAGCCACCGTGCCCGGCAAAAGAAAACTTCTTAAGGACAGTGAGGCAAAAGCATCTGGTAACCTATAAAGGAAAGCCTATCAGAATAACAGTAGATTTCTCAGTAGAAACCCTATAAGCTAGAAGGGATTGGGATCCTATCTTTAGCCTCCTTAAACAAAACAATTATCAGCCAAGAATCTTGTATCCAGCAAACCTAAACTTCATAAGTGGAGGAATGACAAAGTCTTTTTCAGACAAACAAATGCTGAGAGAATTCACCACTACTAAGCCAGCACTACAAGAAATGCTAAAAGGAATTCTAACTCTTGAAACAAAACCTCAAAATACACCAAAGTAGAACCATTTTAAAGAATACATCCCACAGGGCATCTAAGACAATAACAACAACAATAGCAACAACAAAAATAAGGTATTCAGGCAACAACTAGCAGGATGAACAGAATAGTATCTCATATCTCAATATTAACGTTGAATGTAAATGGCCTAAATGATCCACTTAAAAGACACAGAATGTCAGAATGGATAAGAATTCACCCAATCAAGTGTCTGCTGTCTTCAAGAAACTCAGCTAACACATAAGGACCCACATAAACTTAAGGTAAAGGGGTGGAAAAAGATATTTCATGCAAATGAACATCAAAAGCATGCAGGAATATTTATTTTTATATCAGACAAAAAAAAAAAAAAAAAAAAAGACCTTAAAGTAACAACAGGTAAAAAAGACAAAGAGGGACATTAAGTAATGACAAAAGGAGTAGTCCAACAGGAAAATATCACAATCCTAAACGTATATGCATCTAATTCTAGAGCTCCCAAATTCACAAAACCATTACTACTAGACCTAAGAAAAGAGATAGACAGCAACACAATAATAGTGGGGGACCTCAATACTCCACTGACAGCACCAGACAGGTCATCAAGACAGAAAACCAAAAAAGGAACAACGGACTTAAACTATACCCTTGAACAAATGGACTTAACAGATACTTACACAACATTCTACCCAACTGCAGAACATACATTATATTCATCTATAAATTCAATGCAATTCCCATCAAAATACCACTATCATTCTTCACAGAACTAGAAAAAGCAATCCTAAAATTCATATGGAACAACAAAAAAAAAAAGAGCCCACATAGCCAAAACAATACTAAGAAAAACAAAAAACAACAACCAAAAAAACACAAATCTGGCTGGGCACGGTGGCTCACACCTGTAATCCCAGCACTTCAGGAGGCCGAGGTGGGTGGATCACCTGAGGGCAGGAGTTCGAGACCATTCTGGCCAACATGGTGAAACTTCATCTCTATTAAAATACAAAAAATTAGCCAGGTGTGGTTGTGCATGGCTGTGATCCCAGCTACTTGGGAGGCTGAGGCAGGAGAATTGCTGGAACCCAGGAGGTAGAGGTTGCAGTAATTGCACTACTGCACCTCCAGCCTGGGCAACAAGAGCAAAACTCCATCTCAAAAAAAAAAAAAAAAAAAAAAAAAAAAAAAACGGGGGGAAAACATAACCCTACATTAAAAAAAACACGAAGGCATAGTCACCAAAACGTCAGAGTACTGACACAAAAATAGACCAATGGAACAAAATAGAGAATCCAGAAATAAAGCCAAATACTTATAGCCAACTGATCTTCAACAAAGCAAACAAAAACATACAGTGGGGAAAGGACACCCTATTCAACAAATGATGCCGGGATAATTGGCAAGCCACATACGGAAGAATGAAACTGGAGCAAAACTCTGTCTCAAAAAATAAATAAATAAAAATAAATTAAAAATCTGCCAGGTGTGGTGGCCCATGCCTATAATCCCAGCATTTGGGAGGTCAAGGAAGGAAGATCACTTGAGCCCAGGAGTTTGAGACCATCCTAGGCTGTAACATGGCAAAACTCCATCTCTACAAAAAATTCCAAAATTAGCAGGGCGTGGTGGCATGTGTCTGTAGTCCCACCTACTGGAGTGCAGTGGTATGATGTGGGCTTATCACAACCTCTGCCTCCTGGGCTCAAGCAATTCTGTCTCAGCCTCCCGAGTAGCTGGGACTACAGGCACATGCCATCACACCTGGCTAATTTTTGTATTTTTAGTAGAGATGGGATTTCACCATGTTGGTCAGGCTGATCTCGAACTCTTGACCTCAGGTGATCCATCTACCTCAGCCTCCCAAAATGCTGGGATTACAGGCATGAGCCACCGCACCCAACCAGCCTTTCATGTCTTTTAATGCTATTGTGAATGTTGGGCCTTAAAATTTTCAATTCTGATTTTTTGTTCCTAGTATTTAGAAATACAATTAATTTTTGAAATTGATCTTGTACCATTCAACTGTGCTGAACTCATTTATTAGTTCCAGCAGCTTTTTTGTACATTCTGTAGAATTTTCTACTTCAAAGTATGTCATCTGCAAGTAAAGGCAGTTTAATGTCTCCCTTTCCAATCTGGATATATTCTATTTATTTTTCTTGCCTTAATATACTGGCTTTCTTTAGTACAATGTTGAATACAAGTGGTGAGAACTTACATGCCTGCCTTACTCCTAATGTTAGGGAGAAACATTCAGTCTTTCATCATTAAGAATCATATTAGCTTTAGATTTTGAGGGGTAACTTTATAAAGTTGAGGAAATTTTATTCGTTTTATTCCTTCTACTCTTAGTTAGGTAACATTTTATTTATTTATTTGTGTGTGTTTGTTTATTTGTTTACTTATTTGAGGCAGTCTTGCTCTGTTACCCAGGCTGGAGTACAGTGATGCAATCATGGCTCACTTCAGCCTCATCTCCCCGGGCTCACATAATCCTCTCACCTCAGCCTTCTGAGTAGCTGGGACTACAGATGCATGCCACCATGCCCTGCTAATTTGGGAATTTTTTATTTATTTATTTATTTTTATTTATTTTTATTTATTTATTTATTTTTATTATTTTTTTAAATTTTTATTTATTTATTTATTTATTTTTATTTATTTATTTATTTTTTGAGATGGAGTTTTGTTCTTGTTGCCCAGGCTGGAGTGCAATGGCATGATCTTGTCTCCCTGCAACCTCCCTGTCCCAGGTTCAGGTGATTCTCCCGCCTCAGCTTCTCAAGTAGCTGGGATTACAGGCATACACCATCACTTGTGGCTAATTTTGAATTTTCAGTAGAGATGGGGCTTCACCATGTTGACCAGACTGGTTTCAAACTCCTGACCTCAGGTGATCCACCCACCTGTGCCTCCCAAAGTGCTGGGATTACAGATGTAAGCCACCACATCTGGCCCTGGCAGATTTTTTAAAAAATCGGGAACAGATACTGGATTTTTGTGAAATCTTTTTCTGAATCTACTGAGATGAACATATAGTAGGTTTGGTTTTTGTTTGGTTTGGTTTTGGTTTTTTTATATGGTAAATTCCATTGATTTTCAAATGTTAAACTAAACTTGCATTTCTGGGGGGAAATTCCAATTGGGCATAAGGTATTACCATTTTTGGACATTGTTTGATTCAACTCGGTAAAATTTTGTTAAGGCTCTTTTTGCATTTATGTTCATGAGGTATATTGGTCCTTAGCTTTTGTTTGTTTGAGTCTTGTAATTGTTGTATTTTGGTGTCAGAGTAATGCTAGCCTCTAGTCTCATAGGATGAGTTAGTATTTTATTCTTCTCAAATTTTTGGAAGAATTTGCATAGCATTGGTGTTATTTATTTCCTAAACGTTTGGTAGAATTTGCCAAATAATTTAATTTTTAAAATTTGTTTAATGTTTATGTTTTAACTTTTATTTTAAGTTGAGGGTTATATGTGCAGGTTTATTATATAGGTAAACTTATGTCATGTGGGTTTGTTGTACAGATTACTATCCAGGTATTAGGCCTAGTACCCATTAGTTACTATTCCTGATCCTCTCCCTCCTTCCAACCTTCACCCTCTGATAGACCCCAGTGTGTGGTTCCCCTGTATGTATCCATGTGTTATCATTTAGCTCCCACTTATAAGTGAGAATGTGCAGTATTTGGTTTTCGTTTCTTTGCTAGTTTGCTAAGGATAATGACCTTCAGCTCCATTCATGTTCCTCCATAGCATAGGACATGATCTCATTCTTTTTCATGGCTGCATAGTATTCCATGGTGTATATGTACCACATTTTCTTTATCCAGTCTCTCATTGATGGGCATTTAGGTTGATTCTATGTCTTTGCTATTGTGAATAGTGCTGCAATAAACATATGCATGCGTGTATCTTTATAACAGAACAATTTATATTCCTCTGGGCATATACCCAGTAATGGAATTGCTAAATCAAATGGTATTTCCGTTTTTAGGTCTCACCAAATAATTTATATGAGCCCAGAGTAGTTTTATTTTAATAGGAAGATTTTAACTATAGGTGCAAGTTCTTTAATAGAAAAGGTGCTATTTGGGATTCTGTTTCTTTCATGTGTGCTTAGGTAGCTTGTATCTCTCAATGAATTTGTCCATTTCATCTAAATTGTTGAATTTATTGGCATGACATTGTTCCTAATTTCCTTTGTTTTGCTTTTAATACCTGTGGATTCTGCATTGATATCACGTCTTACTCCTGACATGGGCAATTTGTATCCTCCCTATTTTTCTTTTAATTCCTTCCTTCCTTCCTTTTTTCCTTTCCTTTTTCCTTCTCTTCCTCCTCCTCTTCCTCCTCCTTTTACATCCAGAATACACACTGCAGTTCCTTTCTTCCTTTTACTGATCAGCCTGGCTAGGAGATTATCAATTTAATTGATCACAAAGTAACAGCCTTTGGTCTCATTGATTTCCTCTGTTAATTTTCTGCTTTCTGTTTAATTATGCTCTTTATTCTTCTTATTTATTTATTTATTTATTTTTGCTTACTTTGGGTTTCATTTACTCTTTTCATTTCTAGTTTATTAAGGAGGAAGCTGATGTCACTGATTTGGTTCTTTTTTTCTAATTTAGGCACTTAGTGCAATAAATTCCCCTCTGAGTGCTGCTTTAGCTACATTTTACAAATTTCAATATGTTGTCATTTTGTTTTAACTCAACTCAAATTGTTTTCTGATTTCCTTTTCTGATTTCTTCTTTGACCCTATGGGTTGTTTAAAAGTGTGTTATTTCATTTACAACTATTTTGAGGGTTTTTTTCAGATATTTCTATTTTTGATTTTTAATTTTATTCCACATTGGTCAGAAAACATACTTTATATGATTTGAATCCTTTAAATTTATTGAGATTTTTGGGAGGCTCACAATATCACCTGTCTTAGTAAACGTTCCATGTGCACTTAAAAAAATGTATATTCTGTTGTCATGGAGTGTTTTATAAATTTCAATTTTGTCAAATTATTTGATAGTGTTTTTCAATACTGTATCTTTGCTAATTTTCTATTCACTTGTTCTATCACATATTGAGAGATGGATATAAAAATCTCTGACTATAATGAAGGATTGCATCTATTTATTCTCAGAGTTCTATCAGTTTTGCTCCTTGTGAAAATGTGTTATTAGGTCCATAATTTAGGATTATTATTTCCTCTTCATGAATTGACTACTGTATCATTATAAATCTTCTTTATCTCTGGTAGTACTTTTTAAGTACTGAAATATTTGTCTATAACTACTCCAGTTTTCTTTTGATTAGTATAAGCATAGTATATATTATTCTATTCTTTTACTTTTAATGTATTTGTATTTTTATATTTAATGTGGGTTTCCTGCAGGTAGGATATAATTAAAATCTTACTCTTTGCCTTTGAATGGGGTATGTTTAGACCATTTATATTTAATATAATTATCATTATCATTATTATTATTATTATTATTAGAGATAGAGTCTTTCACTTTCACCCAGACTAGAGTGTAGTGGTGCTATCATTGCTCATTGCAGTCTTAAACTCTTGGACTTAAGCAGTCCTCCTGCCTTGGTCTCCCACAGTGTTGGGATTACAGGAGTGAGCCACCATGCTTCCCGTACATTTAATGTGATTTTTTTTTTCTTTTACGTTTTGCATTTCTCTGTTTTTTTATGTCTTTTTTTTTTTTTTTTTTTTTTTTTAAGTTCAAGGGTACATGTGCAAAACGTACAGGTTTGTTACATAGGTAAAAATGTGCCATGATGATTTGCTGCACAGATCATCCCATCACCTAGGTATTAAGCCCAGCATCCATCAGCTATTCTGATGCTCTCCTTCCTCCCTTCTCCTCCCACCCTCAACAGACCTCAGTGTGTGTTGTTCCCCACTATGTGTCCATGTTTTCTCATTATTCAGCTCCCACTCATAAGTGAGAAAATGCAGTATTTGATTTTCTGTTCCTGCATTAGTTTGTTGAGGATAATGGCCTCCAGCTCCATCCATGTCCCTGCAAAGGACATGATCTCATTCTTTTTAATGGCTGCATAGTATTCCGTGGTGTATGTGTACCACATTTTCTTTATCTAGTCTATCATTGCTGGGCATTTAGGTTGATTCTATGTCTTTGCTATTGTAAATAGTGGTGCAATGAACATAGGCATGCATGTATCTATAATAGGATGAGGGCTGGGCACAGTGGCTCATGCCTGTAATCCCAGTACTTTGGGAGGCCGAGGCAGGTGGATCATCTGAGGTCAGGAGTTTGAGACCAGCCTGGCTGGCATAGTGAAACCCCGTCTCTACTAAAAACATAAAAATTAGCCAGGCATGGTGGCATGCACCTGTATTCCTAGCTACTTGCGAGGCTGAGGTGTAAGAATTGCTTGAACCTGGGAGGTAGAGGTTGCAGTAAGCCCAGTTCACATCACTGCACTCCAGCCTGGGTGACAGAGCCGGTGACTCCACTTCAAAAAAAAAAAAAAAGAATGATTTATATTCTTTTGGGTATATACCCAGTAATTGGATTGCTGGGTCAAATGGCATATCTGCCTCTAGGTCTTTGAGGAATTGCCACACTGTCTGCCACAATGGTTGAACTAATTTACACTTCCACCAACAGTGTAAAAGTGTTCCTTTTTCTCCATAACCTTGCCAGTATCAGTTATTTTTTTACTTTAACAATAGCCATTCTGACTGATGTGAGAGGGTATCTATTGTGATTTTGTTTTGCATTTCTCTAATGGTCAGTAATGTTGAACCTTTTTTTATATGTTTGTTGGCCACATGTATGTATTCTTTTGAGAAGTGTCTGTTCATGTCCTTTTCCCACTTTTTAATGGGATTGTTTTCTTTTCTTGTAAGTTTAAGTTTTTGTTCTTCCTTGTAAATGCTGGATATTAGACCTTTGTCAGATGAATAGATTATAAAAATTTTCTCCCATTCTGTAGGTTGTCTGTTCATTCTGATGATCTTTTCTTTTACTGTGCAGAAGTGCTTGAGTTTAATTAGATCTTATTTGTCAATTTTTTATTTTGTTGCAATTGCTTTTGGCATCTTCATCATAAAATCTTTGCCTGCACCTATGCCCTGAATGGTATTGCCTAGATTTTCTTTTTTGGGTTTTTATGGTTTTGGGTTTTACATTTAAGTCTTTTTTTTTTTTTTTTTTTTTTTGAGACGGAGTCTCGCTTTGTCACCCAGGCTGGAGTATAGTGGCTGGATCTCAGCTCACTGCAAGCACCGCCTCCCAGGTTCATGCCATTCTCCTGCCTCAGCCTCCTGAGTAGCTGGGATTACAGGCACCCACCACCTCGCCCAGCTAATTATTTTTGTATTTTTAGTAGAGACAGGGTTTCACCGTGCTAGCCAGGATGGTCTCGATCTCCTGATCTCGTGATCCACCCGTCTCAGCCTCCCAAAGTGCTGGGATTACAGGCTTGAGCCACCGTGCCCTGCCTACATTTAAGTCTTTAATCCACCTCAAGTTAATTTTTTTTAATATAAGGAAGGGGTTCAATTTCAATTTTCTGCATATGACTAGCCAGTTCTCCCAGCACCATTAGTTAAATAGGGAATCCTTTCCCCATTGCTTGTTTTTGTCAGGCTTGTTGAAGATCAGATGGTTTTAGGTGTGTGGTCTTATTTCTGGGTTGTCTATTCTGCTCCATTTGTCTATGTGTCTGTTCTTGTACCAGTACCATGCTCTTTTGGTTGTTGTAGCCTTGAAGTATAGTTTGAAGTCAGATAGCATGATGTCTCCAGCTTTGTTCTTTTTGCTTAGGATTGTCTTGGCTATTTGGGCTCTTTTTTGGTTCCATATGAATTTTAAAATAGTTCTTTTTAAATTCTGTGACAAATGTCAATGATAGTTTATTGGGAATAGCATTAAAGCTATAAATTGCTTTGGACAGTGTGGCCATTTTCATGATATCGATTCATACTGAAAGGACACAAAGATAGATGTGTACCCACCCCCCTGGCTACACCCTTTTGTTCTGCTCTCTAATCTTTGCACATACCAGAGATTTCATAAGTTCTGTGAGTACCTGTTTTTCTGCACGTACCAGAGATTTTGTAAGTTCTGAGGCAAGGTCACAAGACGTGTTTAAGTAAGATAAACTCTTGCTGCCATAAACCTGCTCTCCCGCCTCAAAGGTTGAACCGAAATATCAGAAATGGCGGGAACCAGTCATAGTTAGCCAAATCGCCTTGTTCAAACACTAGCCAATCATATATCTGATTTGTATAATAACTCTATGCCCACTTTTCTTAGACTATATAACACTGCTCGGAGCTCAGTAGGGGAGCTCTCCTGCCCGTCTTGTTTCGCGAGCGAGGGAGAGTTCCAGGTTCGAACCTGTAATAAAGATCCTTGCTGCTTAGCTTTGACTCTGGACTCTGGTGGTCTTCTTCGGGGAATAAACGGTCTGGGCATAACAGTACTATCCATGAGCATGGAATGTTTTTCCATTTGTTTTTGTGTCATCTTCCTTTCTTTTTGAGTTTTTATTGTTTTTGCATTGATTCTTTCTTTTCTTTGTGGGCTTATCTACCTTCAGTATTCAAGGTTGCTGACCTTTGAGTGGGATTTTTGTGTTGTTTTCTTTGTTGTTGTTGTTTCCTGTTTGTTTGTTTTTCTTTTAACTGTCTGGCCACTTTTCCATAGGTCTGCTGTGGTTTTCTGGGGGTCTGCCTCAGACCCTAGTCACCTTTGTTTTTCCTGTACCTGAAGGTATCACCGGTGAAGGCTGTGAAAGAGCAAAAATGGCAGCCTGCCTCTTCCTCTGGAAGCTCCATCCCAGGGGGGTACTGATCTATTGTCAACCTGAATGCACCTGTAGGAGGTGGCTGGAGACCCTGGTTGGGAGGTCTTACCCAGACAGGAGGAACGGGATCACAGACCCACTTAAAGAAGCAGTTTGGTCGCTTTTTGGTAGAGCAGCTGTACTGTGTTGGGGAAACTTTTGGCCCCAGATTGGTTTGGACTCTCCAAGGCCCACAGGATGAACTGGCTGAGAAACCTGAATGGCCAAGGTGGTGGCCTGTCTGTTCTGGCATGCTTCTAATGATATCAGAATCGCCTGGATCAATGATGGACTGCGTGCATATGCTGCGGTATTTCCCACATGCTATGCCCAATTCAAAAGTATTGTCACTGTAGTGATGCACGCCAGTTTGGGTCAACACAGTATAGCACTCTATTTTGGATTTCCTCAAAGCTGGGCAGTTTTCAGTGAGGATAGACAATTTTGCTTTGCCTTGCCTGATCATCTTTAGAGTCTGTTTGTACCCCAGTATGTACTTCCCACTTTTTATAACAAGTAGGAGCCTAGAGTTGATCCATTCCACTGACTTCTTTGCAACCACCATCTTCCTGCATTAGGTGTGGAATGGCCCCCAAACAAAAGCAGCTGCCAAGATAACCGGGAGGCAAGAAGGGAAGACCTAGAATTTTTCTAAAGCAAAACTTTGGCTGCCCACCTATTTCATCCCCAGGCACCTTGTAATTGTTAATTATTGCCACAAATCTCTTGGGTTAAAGCTCTTGATTAACATTTCCTCTCTGCAGCTTAATGTGGTAATTGCATCTATCCTGTCTCTGATTATTAAATGCTGCCGCCTGGCCTTCTACACACCAGGATTCTATTATTCCATTGAAATCAGGGATTCCTAATTTCATGGCAACATTTCCGACCATCATCACTGACCTACAGAATCAGCCAACACTGAGCTTTAAAAGAATACCGAGGCTTCCAACCCAAGTATTTATTAAATGATTGATTTTTTATATTTATTAATTTGTTAATGATTTGGTGAAGGGAATACCCTCTAGGCCTCCAGGAGGTATGGTTGATATGTGGGTGATCATATCTGCTCTAACATACTGATTTCCCTAAGCCTGTGGCTTAATTTCTAGAGCATACCAAAGAAGTAATGGCATCTCAATTTTTTTTTTTTTTGAGACCGAGTCTCACTCTGTCACCCAGGCTGGAGTGCAGTGGCACGATCTCAGCTCACTGCAAGCTCCACCTCCCGGGTTCAAGCCATTCTTCTGCTTCAGCCTCCTGAGTAGCTGGGATTACAGGTGTGTACCACCACACCCAGCTAATTTTTGTATTTTTGGTAGAGACAGGGTTTCACCATCTTGGCCAGGTTGGTCTTGAATTCCTTACCTCGTAATCCACTCGCCTCGGCCTCACAAAGTGCTGGGATGGCATCTCAATTTCATTCACTATAGGCCACTATTAAAGTCAGTCCTGCTAACCAACCAAACAAATTGTTAGTTACACCTAGGCAGTTAAACATATTAAATCTCCATATTTATATTAATAAATTTAGCCAGACCCAACCTTACATTTTTTTTCTCTGTGGACTAATACCTTTAGAATATACTGTCAATATGCTCCCCAAATTTATGACAATATGAGTTATCCTTCAACTGCTGCATTTTCTGTGTTTATAGTATTTTCTCTCACTCATTAGACCTTGCAATTTTCCCTCTGAGCTATGCTGGGAATTAACTATTGTGAGTTTGGAGCCGATGCAGGTCTTCAGGAGAGAGTTTTTTTTTTTTAATTGGATACTGTCAGAATATAGATTGTATTTAAGCCACAAGATGGGATGTGACCATCAAGACAACATAGACAAGAAAGAAAAGAGTTGCAAGGGCCAAACTTAATATTTAGGGATCAGGCTGAGGCAAATGGATCAGCAAAGGAAGAATGACCAATGAGGTAAGAGGAAAACAAATCCTGAAGCAAGTGTAGAATGTGTTTAGCAGAGAAAAAAATATCAATGGTCTGAGAATTGACCATTTGATTTGGCCACAAAAAGGTTATTGGTGACCTTGGCAGGCAGTTTGAGTTGTGTTGAAGGCAAAACCCTAACTGGAGCAAGTTTAAGAGAAGACATGGAAGGAACTTGTAGACAGAAAATACAGGCAACACTTATGAAGAACTTCGTTGTAACAAAAGCAGAGAAATGGAATGTAAACTGGAGGAGGATGTCAGGTCAAAGGGGGACATCTCTCTCTTTTTAGAATGGGGGATTTTTCAGCATGTTTCTGTGCTCATGTGAATGATCCAGTAGAGACAGAAAAACTGATGCAGGAGGGCGAGAGGAGAATTACCAGAGTAATGTCCTCAGTGAGGTGAGATGAGAAGGAATGGGATCTAGTGCTGCAATGGAAGAGTGGCTTTAGGAGAAAAGACAGTTCATTTTTATAAACAGGAGGAAAGGTAGTACCTGGGCACAGATGTAGGGTGGGTAGATATGATGATGGTAGGAACCTGTGGAAATTCTCTCCTGGGTGCTTTTTATTTATTTTTCACTAATTAATTTTACTGATATATAATTTGCATACAGTAACATGCACAGATCTTTTGTATATAATCTGATTGATGAGTTAAGACAAATGTACCCTTCTGTGTAAAAAACACCCCAGTCAAGACAGACACAGAACATTTCTGTCAACACAGCAAGTTCCCTCCAGCCTCTTTCCAGTTAATCCCCTCATCCCCCTCCTTGCCATCAACACCCCCTCCTACTGCCCAGCAACCCCAGGCAACAACTAATTTGATTTTTATTACTATAGACTAGTTTTACCAGTCTTAATTTTCACACAAATAGAATAATAAAATCTGTAGTGTTTTCTGGCTTTTCT
Organism: Papio anubis; assembly: GCF_008728515.1. Taxonomy (NCBI): domain Eukaryota; kingdom Metazoa; phylum Chordata; class Mammalia; order Primates; family Cercopithecidae; genus Papio; species Papio anubis. The sequence continues at coordinate 187,762,644 of NC_044976.1, read as the reverse complement.
TCCTTAATATGATGTTTTGAAGTCACCTATAGTATTATTATATCAATAGTTTATTATTTTATTACAGAGTAGTATTCCATAATACAAATGTACCACAGTATGTATATTCATTCTCCCATTGAACATTTGGATTGTTTCCAGTTTTTGGTTTTTGTGAATAAAGCTACTGTGAACATTCTTAGGCTAATCTTTTTGACAATTGTTTTTAACTCCAAGACCTGTACATTGAGAAAGATATTGTCCCTTAGTTTCAGATTCATATACCTAGTTGTCTACTTGAATGATTCCCAGGTTCCTCAAACTCAAAATATTCCAAACTGAGTCCATCCCTTAAACCTGGTCTGCCTCCAAGATCTCCCTTCTCAGTAACAGCACCATTATCCACCTCACGGCCCCTGCTAGAAACTTAGAAGTTGCTCTTAACTTTTCCTCTCCCTCGCCTGCTGTTTCCAGTCACTCACCATATCCTGTTGATTTGATTTCCTATCTTTTTTTGCAAACATCTTATGAATCCACCCATTATCTACTACAGTCTGAACCATTTCCTACATAGAAAAAATATGGTTGGGCATGGCGGTTCATGCTTATAATCCCAGCACTTTGGGAGGCCCAGGCAGTCGCCTAGGCAACATGGTGAAACTCTGTCTCTACAGAACAAAACAAAACAAAACAAAACAAAACAAAACAAAACAGGAAAAACTAGCCAGGCATGATGGTGCAAGTCTGTGGTCCCAGATACTCAGGGGGCTGAGGTGGGAGGATTGCTTGAGCTTAGGGGGTTCGAGGCTGCAGTGAGCCATGATGGTGCCACTCTACTCCAGCCTGGGCGACCAAAAGGAGACCCTGTCTCTTTTTTTTTGAGACAGAGTCTCGCTGTGTCGCCCAGGCTGGAGTGCAGTGGCCCGATCTCAGCTCACTGCAAGCTCCGCCTCCCGGGTTTACGCCATTCTCCTGCCTCAGCCTCCCGAGTAGCTGGGACTACAGGCGCCCACCACCTCGCCCGGCTAGTTTTTTGTATTTTTTTAGTAGAGATGGGGTTTCACCGTGCTAGCCAGGATGGTCTCGATCTCCTGACCTCATGATCCGCCCGTCTTGGCCTCCCAAAGTGCTGGGATTACCGGCTTGAGCCACTGCGCCTGGCTAAAAAAGAATATTTTCTGAAGCTCAGATCTGATCATCTTGTTCCTGATCAGCTCTTTCATAATAACTATCCCTTGCCTTACCTTTATGATAAAAACCAAAGCTCTTAGCATGGCTTACAGTCCTGATCCAGCCCCTGATTACCTTGGTAGCCTGATCTCAAAGCTCCAGGCCCAGTGAACACATTTCCATTTTTCAAATGTTCTCTCTTGCTTGAGGCTCTTCACTTTGTCTATAAGCTTCTCTTTCCTGCTCTTGTTTGCCTGGCTAATTTCCAGCATCGTTTTAACATTGCACTTCCTCTGGGTGGCCCTCGACCTCCACTATGTGCTTCATAGCACACACTTGATCATAATTACTTTTTTTTTCTCTTTTTGAGTCAGAGTCTTATTCTGTCACCCAGGCTGGAGTGCAGTGGCACCATCTTGGCTCACTGCAACATTCACCTCCCAGGTTCAAGTGACTTTCCTGCCTCAGCTTCCTGAGTAGCTGGGATTACAGGCACTCGCCACCACGCCTGGCTAATTTTTGTATTTTTAGTAGAGATGGCATTTCACCATGTTGGCCAGGTTGATCTCGAACTCCTGACCTCAGGTGATCCGCTCGCCTCAGCCTCCTGAAGTACTGGAATTATAGGTGTGAGCCACCGCGCCCGATCCATACTTACTTATTGAATTGTCTTTATCTCCCTCAAGTGGAATAAACAGTCTTGTTCACTGTTGCATTTCCCTTGCTTAGTACATAGTAAAAATACTTAATAAATATCTGTTAATTGAATAAACAATACTTAATAGGCTTTAATGTTCATTGTTCATATTTTATAGCACAACTTCCTCATTTGGAATTCCTTTTTATTTTCTTTATTTTTTTGAAACAGAGTCTTGTTCTGTCTCCCAGGTTGGAGTGCAATGGTGTGATCTCAGCTTACTGCATCCTCTGCCTCCTGGGTTCAAGCAATTCTCCTGCTTCAGTCTCCTGAGTAGCTGGGACTACAGGCGCCTGCCACCATGCCTGGCTAATTTTTGGATTTTTAGTACAGATGGAGTTTTACCAAATTGGCCAGGCTGGTCTCGAACTCGTGACCTCAGGTGATCTGCCTGCCTCGGCCTCCCAAAGTGCTGGGTTTACAGGCATCAGCACTGCACCTGGCCTTCATTTGGAATTCTCATTCTGATTTCTTAGTTAGTTGAAGATACTCAAGATTTATTTATTTATTTATTTATTTAGAGATGGGGTCTCACTCCAGTTGCCTGGGCTGGAGTGTAGTGGCATAATCTTGGCTCACTGCATCCTTGACCTTCCTGCCCCAAGCGATCCTTCTGCCTCAGCGCCCTGAGTAGCTGGGATTACAGGTGTGGGCCACTATGCATGGTTAGGCATTTTTTTTTTTTTTGTACTTTTAGTAGAGACGAGGTTTCACCATGTTGCCTAGGCTGGTCTTGAACTCGGAGCTCAAGTGATCCTCCCACTTTGGCCTTCCAAAGTGCTAGGATTATAGGTATGAGCCACTGCTCCTAGCCAAGATTTATTTCTTAAAACTTACTTTTCTTAAAAAATTTTTTTTTCATTGTGGGGAGCTTTCTGGTAAAGACCAGAAAACCTGCTGGACAAATTTTAAAAGAGCTGTAATGTGATTTATTTTTTATTAAAAAAAAGTTTTTAGACATGGGTTTCACAATGTTGCCAAGACTGACCTCGAACTCCTGGGCTCAAGCAATCCTCCCACCTCAGCCTCCAGAGTCCTGAGTAGCTGGGACTACAGGTAAAAGCCACCATGCCTGGCTATGCTCAAGACTTTTTTAAAGAAGAAAATATGAGTATTATTTTTATTCTGAAAACTTCTCATGTTTTCTCTTGCCATCATACATAAACACATTAGTTTACACTTAAACAGGAGCTTAAATTTTAAATTTTATCCATCCAAATTTTGTTACGAACTTTGTTATAATGGAAGCTCTAAATGAGGGTTATCTGATTTTTAGTTGTTTTTAAGTAATCTGTTTTAGTCTACCGGAATGCTTGTAAACTCCTTGTTATCTTCCCTGCTCCCTAGGATATGTCTAGATATGGATCTTTGAGTATGAATCTCATGTCACCTTTTTCTTTACTTTTAGGTCTTCTTTTAAGTCTAGATATTTTTATTCAATTTGCCTTTGAGTTACTATTACTTCTGTTTAAGTTAGTCTAGATTACTCCTCAAACATACTTGTAATTTTCAAATTGGGTTTTATCTCATCTCTTTTGTCTTTCTGCTTCTGTTTCATACAGGCCTCATCATCTTGCTTTCTTCTTGAGAATGTAAATTTTCTAAAAGAGGTATCTATTTCCTTAGACAATCACTTTCAGAGATAAGCGAATCTTCTGAATCTTCTGCATTATGATCCTTTCCCCTTTTATATATTATTTTTTATGTTTCTCTTGGGACAAGAAGAGGGCTTGGGAGTCTGATATGGACCAAGGTTCCAAGGACTTGGGACAGGTCATGTGCAAGTAAGCAGAGCTGACCACCAGCTGTGAATAGGGAACAAAGGGGAGTCAAAGTCTAAGAGCCTTGCCAAGCAGCCTTGAGAAGCAAACAATAGTCTGAAACTTGAAATCTGTGAGGGAAGATGAACTCAAGAACTGGATCTTTTTCAAGGGTTGTCAGGCAAGATTGACCTTAGCTAGTAGAATCTGGAGGCAGCCAGGAATGTTAACTTGAGGAAATAAAATACACAAGGATGTGATAGTTTTTCATACTGCTGGATATGGAGAGAATTAAGATCTTAGGTCAGTTTGGATAGGTTTTCCCCTTCTTTATTTTCTCATCTATATCCAGTATATCAATCATCTATTCAGACAGGAAATGTGAATTTCCTTTGGCTCCACTCTCCGATCTCTGAGTCCAGGTTGATATGCCCATGTAAGAGTAATTTCCAGGGTCTTTTTTATTCTATTGTTTTAAACCAGTGGAATCCATGATCAACTATCATTTCAGCAAGCACTGTGACCAGCACTCTCCCCGTACACTGTGTTCACAGGGACAAATGTGACAGGGTAAATGGACAACTACCTGTCTCTCCATCCACCCCATCTTTCCCCACTGAATTCTGGAAGTTGCAGTCCCCAGTTACACGCATAAAGATGATAGTCTCTAACAGTACTATAACCACCTCTCAAAGCAGGATTTTAGATTTGAGAGGCTGATATTGTTTGGATCTGTGTCTCTGCCCAAATCTCATGTCGAATTATAATCCCCAATGTTGGAGGTGGGGCCTGGTGGGAGGTGACTGAATCACAGGGGTGGATTTCTCAGGAATGGTTACCACCACCCCCTTCACACTATGCCTCATGATAGTGAGTTCTCGTGAGAGCTGGTTGTTTAAAAGTGTGTATCATCTCCTCCCTTGCTTTCTCTCTTGCTCCTGCTCCTGCCATGTAAGATGCCTGCTCCCCCTTTGCTTTTTGCCATGATTGGAAGCTTCTTGAGGCCTCCCCAAAAGCAGAAGCCACTATGCTTCCTGTATAGCCTTCAGAACCATGAGCCAATTAAACCTCTTTTCTTTATAAATTACCCAGTGTCAGGTAATTTTTTTTTTTTTTTTTTTAACAGCAATTCAAGAACAGACTAATACAGAGGCCAAAGAGGGCCAGCTGCTTAGTTTGCAGCTCTGATGGACACCGGCTCTCTAATTCAGTGAGCAGACAGTGGGAAAGGGATGCTCAGATGCCAAACTTTCTTTCAGATGGGTGGATCTGTTCTGTACCATGAAGTAGAGTATGGATAAGCCAGCAATTGTTTTTCTGCATCCAACTCCATTAGCCTCATAAATTAGGGCAATTCCTCCTGGTAGTGAGCGAGCAGCTTGTCATTCTTTATGCTCTGTGTTAGGATTAATTTTGTCATTTTTCTTTACCTTTTTATGTGTTTTAGGCAGCAGTTGAGAGATGCTGAGGCAGGGCTGCTAGCCAAATACTGTTTAAAGTTAGAAATGCCTCACTGATTTTTATTGTAGATTGCTTCAGCCTGTGTTCATTTCTTCAGCCTCTGACTGTAGGATTTCCCAGGGTACAGTCTTTGGCTGGCTGCTCAGTCTGCACTCTCCTTCAGAGGACTAATTTACTCTTACACCTTCACATTGGACACCTGAAGACTCTCAAACTGTTATCTCTAGTCTTGTCTCCTCATTTAAATTGTGACCCTGTATTTTCTGACTAAAAGACATTTCTACTTGTCTATCCCACAAAATTACTGTATCCCTGGTGTGTGTACTCTTACCTTAATTATTAAAACTGCTAAATTATCAAAGACCAAAGTCATGAGGACCAGAAACAAACATTTTGTGCAAGAGCTACTGTTAAAACTTTTGGAGGCACAACCCCATTTATACTCCTTTGGTTCCTGGAGAAGAGAAACTGCACTATGTATTATTCAAAGGTTCTGAGCATTTACCTCATCCTGCAGGACCACATCCCAGCTTCACACCCCAATATAGCATGGCCTGAGAGCTGGCAATGTAACTGGGTTTTCAGTAGCCATGTCACTATTCTATAAGATCAACCTCAAATGCTTCTGGCTAATGGGGTGCTAGATAAGACCTGTAAATCTAATGGGTATCAGAATATTAACTCACAGAGTTCATTTGTTGAAGCAATGTTGCATGGAAAACTCACATCACATAGGATGTTTTCATTTGCAAGGAGCAGACTGCCCAATGAGTTACAGTTCTTGAAGTTTCTCCCACAGCGAGAATATCCCTTTCCCACCATCCTTCAGGGTCTACCTAGATGGAACTGAATGTTACAGAAATCCATTTAGGGCAAGAGCTATCATACCATACAGAGATTTCTATTAACTTGGTTAGGTTTTTTTTTTCCCCTCCCCAGGCAAGTGATCATAAGGAAGTATCCGTGATTCCACAGGAGTGGGATATGGAAAGTGTGGCAGTGAAATCAGAAAAGGCATGCTGCAGTGTGAGCCATCTGCACATGCAACTTTCTTGTGACTTTGGACCTGTTGGGTCTAGTCCTATTTACATAGTTTCCACTTGATGATGGTGGAAACCATCCTCAGATATAATGTGGCTTTGGTTCTAGACTGCTACAATAAAGTGGATATGGCAATAAACCAAGTCACACAATTTTTTTTGTTTCCCAATCCATATAAAAGTTATTATTTACACTATGCTGTAGTCCATTGCTAGAGTACAATAGCATTATGTTAAAAAAAACACGTACATACCTAAATTAAAAATGCTTTATGACTAAAAATTGCTAACAATCATCTGAGCCTTCAGCAAGTCATAATCTTTTTGCTGGAAGAGAGTCTTGTTTCCATGTTGATGGCTGCTGACTAATCAGGGTGGTGGTTGCTGAAAGACGGAATGGATGCAGCAATTTCTTAAAATAAGACAACAATGAAGTTTGGCACATTGACTGACTCTTCCTTTCGTGAAAGATTTCTCTGTAGCATGTAATGCTGTTTGATAACATTTTACCCACAGTAGAGCTTCCTTCAAAATTGGAGATAATCATCTCAAAACCTCCCACCATTGCTTTATTAACTAAGCTTATGTAATATTTTTGATCCTTTGTTGCCGTTTCAACAGTGTTCACAGCATCTTCACCAGAAGTAGATTCCATCTCAAGAAACTACTTTCTTTGTTCATCCATAAAAAGCAACTTTTCATCTGTTCAAGTTTTATTATGAGATTGCAGCATTACAGTTAATCTTCAGGCTACATCAATCACAAATGTTTTTAATGGCATTAGAATGGTGAATCCTTTCCATAAGGTTTTCCATTGACTTTGCCCAGATCCATCAGAAGAATCACTATCTATGGCAGCTACAGCCTTACGAAATGTGCTTCTTAAGTAATAAGACTTGAAAGTTGAAATTACTCCTTAATCCATGGGCTACAGAATAGATGGATGTTGTGTTAGCAGGCATGAAAAAACATTAATCTCCTTGTACATCTCCATCAGAGCTCTTGATTGACTAGGTCCATTGTCAATGAGCAGTAACATTTTGAAGGAATTTTTTTTTTCCCCCCTGAGCAGGAGGTCTCAATAGTGGGCTTAAAATATCCAGTAAACCATGCTGTAAACAGATGTGCTGTCATTCAGGCTTTGTTGTTCCATTTGTAGAGCACAGGTAGAGTAAATTTAGCACAATTCTTCAGGGCCCTAGGAATTTGGGGATGGGAAATGAACATTGGTTTCAACTTAAAGTCAACAGCTGCCTCAGCCCCTAACAAGAGAGTCTGCCTGTCCTTGGAAGCTTTGAAGCCAGGCACTGATTTATTCTTTCTAGCTATGTAAGTCCCAGATGGCTTCTTCTTCCAAGAGACAGCTATTTCATCTACACTGAAAATATGTTGTTTAGTGTAGCCACGTTCATTAATTATCTTAGCTAAATCTTCTGGCTAACTTGCTGCAGCTTTTATATCAACACTTGCGGTTTCTCTTTGTACTTTTATGTTATGGAAATGGCTTCTTTTCTTTAACCTCATGAACGAATCTCTGCTAGATTCAAACTTTTCTTCTGCAGCTTCCTTACCCCTCTTAGCCTTCATAGAATTGAAGAGAGTCAGGGCCTCGCTCTGGCTTAGCCTTTGGTTTAAGATGTTTGGCTGATTTGGTCTTCTATCCAGTCCACTAAAACTTTCTCCATATCGGCAATAAGGCTATTTTACTTTTTTATCATTTGTGTGTTCCCTGGAGTAGCACTTTTAATTCCCTTCAAGAACATTTCTTTTGCATTCACAACTTGGCTATTTGGTTCAAGAGGCCTAGCTACTGGCTTATCTCAGCTTTTGTCATGCATTTCTTAGTAAGTCTAATCATTTCTAGCTTTTGATTTAAATTGAGAGATGTGTGACTCTTCCTTTCTCTTGAACACTTAGCAGGCCATTGTAGGGCTATTAATTGGTCTAATGTCAATATTGTTGTGTCTTAGGGAATAGGGACATGTGAGGAGAGGGAGAAAGATGAGAGAATGAGTAGTCTATGGAGTAGTCAGAACACACACAACATTTATCCATGAAGTTCACCATCTTACATGGTAGTGGTTTGTGGTGCCCCAAAACAATTACAATAGTAACATTAAAGATCACTAATTACAGATCACAATAACAGATATAATAATAATGAAAATGTTTGAAATATGACGAGAATTACCTAAATGTGACACAGAAACATGAAGTGAGCACATGCTGTTGGAAAAATGGTGCCAACAGACTAGCTCAATGCAGGGTTGTCACCAATCTTCAATTTGTAAAAAAACAAAACAAAACAAAAACGCAATATCTGTGAACACAATAAAGTGAATCACAACAAAATGAGGTATACCTGTACTGATGCTTGATTTTATGTCTGGTTAGATAATATCAGGTTAATGATTGGTACCAGGTATTTCACGGGCATTCATTCAGTGTCTATCAGGGATTATAGCAAGCAAGCCACAGGCTGTTTCTTGTTGTTTGTTTGTTTGTTTGGTTTGAGACGGAGTCTTGCTCTGTTGCCAGGCTGGAGGTGCAGTGGCATGATCTCGGCTCACTATGACCTCTGGCTCCTAGTTCAAGCAATTCTCCTGCCTCAGCCTCCTGAGTAGCTGGAACTAGAGGTGTGCGCCACCATGCCCAGCTAATTTTTGTATTTTTAGTAGAGACAGGGCTTCACCACGTTGGCCAGGATGGTCTCAATCTCTTGACCTCATGATCTGCCCAGCTCAGCCTCCCAAAGTGCTGGGATTACAGGCATGAGCCACCGTGCCCAGCTCGTTTGTTTGTTTGTTTGTTTTGTTCTTGTTGTTGTTGAGATAGGATCTCACCTCTCTTGCGCAGGCTGGAGTGCAGTGTCACGATCATGACTGACTGCATTTTCACCGTTCCCAGGCTCAGGCAATCCTCCCACCTCAGCCTCCCACGTAGCTGGGACTACAGGCACATGCCATCACACCTGGCTAATTTTTGTATTTTTTGTAGAGACAGGGTTTCCCCATGTTGCCACAACATGGTCTCAAACTCCTGGGCTCAAGCAACCCACTCGCCTCAGCCTCCGAAAGTGCTGGGATTATAGATGTGAGCCACCACACCCGACCCTACAGGGTGTTTTAAAAAAATTATATATAATTCTTCATTATATATTGTATTTTGTTGTACATTATGTTATATAATTTTTTTCTTTCATTTTTATATGTTTAATTTTTTGTTTTTTTTTTTGAGATGAGGCCTCACTCTGTCATCCAAGTTGAAGTGCAGTGGCATGATCTTGGCTCATTGCAATGGGGGCCTCCCATGCTCGAGCGATCCTCCCACCTCAGCCTCCCTAGTAACTGGGACCCCAGGGGCATCACCATGCTTGGCTAATTTTTTTGTATATTTTTTTTATTTGCCGAGGCTGGTCTCAAACTCCTGAGCTCAGGTGATCCATTCGCCTCAGCCTCCCAAAGTGCTGGGATTACAGGCATGAGCCATTGTGCCCAACCTACAATTATTTTTTTTAAGACAGTGTCTTACTCCATTGCCCAGGCTGGAGTATAGTGATGCAATCATAACTCACTGTACCCTTGCCTTAGCCTTTCAAGTAGCTGGGACTACAGGCATGTGCCACCAGAACTAGTTAAATTTTTTTGTTTTTTATTTTTGTACAGACGAGGTCTTGCTTTGTTGCCCAGGCTGATCTTGAACTCGTGGCTTCAAGAGATCTTCCCTGGCCAGGCACAGTGGCTCACGCATATAATCCCAGCACTTTGGGAGGCTGAGGCAGGAGGATAGCTTGAGTCTAGGAGTTTGAGACCAGCCTGGGAAACACAGTGAGACCTTGTCTCTACAAATAATAAAAAATAAACGAAATTAGCCAGCCATGGTGGTGCATGACAGTAGTCCTAGGTACTTGAGAGGTTGAGGTGGGAGGATCGCTTGAGCCTAGGAGGTCAAGGCTGCAATGAGCCAAGATCATGCCAATGTACTTCAGCCTGAGAAACAGAGTGAGAGCCTGTCTCAAAAAGGAAAAAAACAAAAGAGGAATCTTCCCCTCTCAGCCTCCTAAAGTGCTAGGATTACAGACATGGTCCACCACACTCAGCCTAAATTATATAAATTTTTGTAAGTGAGTATAGAACCCTGCTGTGATTCTCCTAACAAATGCAAGTGATTTGCATTCGTGATGGTCATCTGTGATCAGTGATCTTTGGTGTTACTATTGTAATTGTTTTGGGGCACCACCAACCACGCTCATATAAGATGGTGAACTTTGGCCGGGCGCGGTTGTTCACGCCTGTAATCCTAGCACTTTGGGAGACGGAGGCGGGCAGATCACCTGAGGTCGGGAGGTCAAGACCAGCCTGACCAACATGGAGAAACCTCGTCTTTACTAAAAATACAGAAATTACACGGGTATGGTGAAGAGGGCCTGTAATCCCAGCTACTCCGGAAGCTGAGGAAGGAGAATGGCTTGAACCTCGGAGGCAGAGGTTGCAATGAGTTGAGATTGCGCCACTGCACTCCAGCCTGGGCAACAAGAGTGAAACTCCATCTCAAAAAAAAAAAAAAAGATGGTGAACTTCATGTAAAAAATGTGTGTTCTGAGTACTTCATAGACAACTCGTTCTCTCGTCTTTCTTCCTTTCCTCATATTCTTCTTTTCCCTAAGATACAACAATATTGAAATTAGGTCAATTAATAACCCTACAATGGCCTCTAAGTGTTCAAGTGCCTCTAAGTGCTTCAAAGCCCTGCTGTTATTCTCCTAACAAAACTTGGCACATTCTCTATAAGGCATAATGGATCAGTCTTGAGCACCACTTGTACTTCAGCCTGGATGAGTTAGGATATTCCCTCTAAAATGATGATCATGTTTTTCTACTCTCCCTACCACTCAGGAAGAGACACAATGGTTTGTGAGCTTCCTTGGATTTTGGAGGCAGCATACATCGTATTGAATATGTTGCTGTAATCCATTTTCAGATTAACACAAAAGATCTCAGCTTTGAGAGGGCCCCAGAGCAAAAAAGTTTCTCTAGCTGATAGAGGTGGATCAGGGAGCTGCATGGAGATGATGGCAAGTTCTAGTAAAGGAGTCAAAATGGAGGTACCTGATAGTTTGGGAGAAAACTATGCCCTTTTTGGCAAGTGACTATTCTGTTTTTGATAAGCAACTCTTGTTCTGATACTGGTTTCTGATAGAAACTGAGCACCTGACTGTAAGGTACCAAGGAGCCATGGATTTTGAGGAACCTTCCATGAAACAAGTGTTGTATGACCTACCTAGCCATACAGTCTGATGTTGCCAGCAGCATTCCATCAAGTGAAAGCAGTGTATACATACGGCCAGAAACAAGCAAGGTACAAGTGTCATGTGAAGGTGTCTCATATTCACAGCATTTTTTCTGTTGCTTCTTCCTTAGCTCATACCTAAGGGCTTTGTGTAGAATTCTCTATGATTACGGGGAGGAAAAAAAATCCAGCTTGGTTACAGAGATTTAGGTTTTATTGGTGCCAACTGAAAAGCTTACAGTTTCATTCAGCTGGAAAAGCAGATCAGGGGCTTAATTTTTGAATGAAGTTTAAGATATGTATCATTAATCCAAGTGGAGTTTTTTTTGTTTTTTGTTTTTTGAGACAGAGTCTGGCTTTGTCACCCAGGCTGGAGTGCAGTGGTGCGATCTTGGCTCACTGGAAGCTCCGCCTCCCGGGTTCAGGCCATTCTCCTGCGTCAGCCTCCCGTATAGCTGGGACTACAGGCGCCTGCCACCACACCCGGCTAATTTTTTGTATTTTTAGTAGAGACGGGGTTTCACCGTGTTAGCCAGGATGGTCTCGATCTCCTGACCTCGTGATCCGCCCACCTGGGTGCTGGGATTACAGGCCTGAGCCACCGCGCCCGGCCCAAGTGGAGATTCTTTAGCTGGATATATGAATGCGAATTTCAAGGAAGAGGACTTGATGACAGCTTAATTCAGATGCGATCCTGAAAAGCAATGGAAAAAAGAAATCCCCCAGTTAATGACACTTTAATGAAGACTTCTCATTGTCCATTTATCTAAAAGAAGAGTTGACATTAGATAAATTAGTACAATGATTCCTGGAAAATAACAAAAGTGTCACTGAATGGTCAGGGACTTGGGAGTAAATGGACTGAAGAGCTGCTGACAAGGAGTTTTAGAAATGTGGTATGAGGCTAGATCTCTCAGAATGGGTCCAGAATGTTAGAATATTTGAGTCCTATGAGAATAACCACAAAAGATGTCTGCTTTAGAGGACAATCTCAATAATGAAGTGGATAAAATGACATACTATAGATGTCACTCAACCTCTTTCTGCATCTAAGTGCTTGCTCAGTGAGCTCATAAAGTGGCCATTGCAACAGATGATGGTTATGAGTTGGGTCGACAACATGGATGTCCTCTCACTAAGGCCACTATGACGGCTGCCTCTGCTGAGTGCCCCATTTTCTAGCAGCAGCAACAGGCTCTAAGCCCCTGATGTGTTACTGCATGAAAAAAAATCTCAATGCACATCTTATTTGACTTATCAAGAGCATTTGACACAGTTCATCTCTCTTTCCTCCTTGAAACACATTCTTCATTGGCTTCTAAGGTACCCCTCTTTTTTTTCAGTTGAAAAAGTGGAGGAAACTCCAGACATTGCATGGTTTGGGCTTTGGCCCTACACTCTTGCGAGTCTCCTGTCCAGGAGAACCATTAGTGCCTCAGATCTACTCGGTGCAGACCCTAAGGTCCTTTCCACCCCCATGAGCCACCTGTTAGGGTGAGCTGAGAAATCAGCTGTGGGGAGCAGAGTCACTTATGGCCAAGAGGAATTGTTCTGGGGGTTCGTTAGTAAGCAGGAGAGAGAAAGGGGAGAAGAAAATCGTGCACAGGGGTCAAATGCCTCCAGCCGAAGAGGGCGAGGCATAGAGATCTCTTATCACTAGGGAATGTGTCTGAGTCACACGGCACCAAAATATGTTTGCAGTGGTGAATATGAGTTGCTAGTGGCAAATCTGTATGGATCTGCAGCAACCTCAATTCTTGCCTCCTCAGAAGAAAGAATTCAGCTGAGGGGCATAAGGCAGAAAAAGAGACTGAGGCAAGTTTCAGAGCAGGAGTTGAGGTTGATTAAAAAAGCTTTAGAGGCCAAGTGCAGTGGCTCACACCTGTGATCCCAGCACTTTGGGAGGCTGAGGCAGGCGGATTACCTGAGGTCAGGAGTTCAAGATCAGCCTGGCCAACATGGTGAAACCCCGTCTCTACTAAAAATACAAAAATTATCCAGGCATAGTGGCACATGCCTGTAAACCCAGCTACTCAGGAGGATGAGGCAGGAGAATTGCTTAAGCCCAGGAGACGGAGGTTGCAGTGAGCTGAGATTGTGCCATTGCACTTCAGCCTGGGCAACAGAATGAAACTCTGTCTCAAAAGAAAAAAAAAAAAACAAACTTTAAAGCAGGAAAGAAAGTAAAGTACACTTGGAAGAGAGCCAAGCAGATACCTTGGAGGCCAAGTGCCACTCCTCCTTAATTTTCCGTTTTTAATCATTTCTTCTCAGAATATCTTTGCTAGTTCCTTCTCAATTCCCTGACCTCTTATATTGGGTGTCCCAGAGCTCTGTTTTGTTTTGCTTTGTTTTGTTTTTGAGATGGAGTCTTGCCCAGGCTGGAGTGCAATGGCATGATCTTGGCTCACTACAACCTCCACCTCCCGGGTTCAAGCGATTCTTCTGCTTCAACCTCCCAAGTAGTTGGGATTACAGGTGCCCACCACCACACCTGGCTAATTTTTGTATTTTTAGTAGAGACGGAGTTTCGTCATGTTGGTCAGGCTGGTCTCAAACTCCTGACCTCAAGTGATCCATCCTCCTCGGCCTCCCAAAGTGCTGGGATTACAGGCATGAGCCACTGCGCCCAGCCAAAGCTCAATCTTTAGACTTCTTTTCGTCTCTACGTGCTTTCCTTTCCTAGGTGATCCCTTCAAGTCTTGTGTCTTTAAGTAAGATAAACTTGCTAACAAGTCACATTTAAATCTTCAGCCTGGTTCTAAAATCTAGGCCCAAGTATCCAACGGAATATATTTCCACCTGCATGTGCATTTTACATTTAATTGGTCAAAAACTGAGCCTCAGATCTGTCCCCTAAGGCTGTTCTTCCTGCAGTCTTCCCTTTCTGAATTGATTGCAACTTCAACTTTCCAATTGTTTAGACCAAAAATCTTGGAGCCAGTATTGACTCTTTGTTTTTTTTGTTTGTTTGTTTTTGTTTTTTTTTTTGAGACAGAGTCTTACTCTGACGCCCAGGCTGGAGTGCAGTGGCGTGATCTCGACTCACTGCAACCTCCACCTCCTGGGGTCAAATGATTCTCCTGCCTCACCCTCTTGAGTAGCTGGGATTACAGGCACTTGCCTCCATGCCTGAGGTTTCACCATGTTGGCCGGGCTGGTCTCAAGCTCCTGACCTCAAGTGATCCACCTGCCTTAGCCTCCCAAAGTGCTGGGATTACAGGTGTGAGCCATGTGCCTGGCCTGACTCTCTTCTTTCAAACCACACATCTAATCCACCAGCAAATCCTTTTGACGCAAACTTCAAAATTAACCCCAAATTTGATCACTTACCACTGCCACTACCGCCCCCTTGGATCAAAACACCATAGTCTCCTGGATTACTGCATTAGCCTCTTGGTGGATTTTCCTGCTTTGGCTCTTGCTCCCCAATAGTCTATTCTCTATACTCAGGTCAAATCACTCTGTACTTAAAACTTTCCAATGAGTTTCATCTCATTCAAAGTAAAAGCCAAGGTCTTCACTCTGTTTCAGCCCCATTGGTCTCCTTAGGGTTCCTAGCATGTGCCAAGCTTGCCCCCACAGAAGGGTATTTGCACATCCTATTCCCTGAACTTGGAACATTTCTCCTCATCCCAACTGTACCTCCAAATATCACTATATTTTGTTATTTTATTTGCTTAAAATCTTTGTACAGATGTCACTTTCTAAGTGAGGGCTTACCCCAAAACCCTATTTAAAACTGCAACCATCATTGCCTCTGCATTTCTTATTTACTTTCTCTGTTTTTCTTCATGAAACTTATAATCGTACTATATGTTTTATTTTGTTTATTGTCTGTTCCCTCTACCTACCAAGAAAGCAGCCATTTATTGTCTATTTAATGCAGTGCCTAAAACACATTAAATACTCAAGAGATATTTTTCTTTCTCCCTATCTTCCAATTTCTTTCTTTTTTTTTAGACAGAGTCTCGCTCTGTCACCCAGGCTGGAGTGCAGTGGCGCCATCTCGGCTCACTGCAATCTCCGCCTCCCAGATTCAAGTGATTCACATGCCTCAGCCTTCCACGTAGCTGGGATTAGAGGTGTGCATCACTATGCTGGGCTAATTTTTGTATTTTTAGTAGAGACAGGATTTTGCCATGTTGGCCAGGCTGGTCTTGAACTCTTGATCTCAAGTGGTCCATCCATCTTGGTCACCCAAAGTGCGGGGATTACAGGCAGGAGCCACTGTGCCCAACCTTTTCCAACTTTTTTGTTTTGAAAATTTTCAAACCTAAAGAGGCCAGGCTTGGTGGCTCATTCCTACAATCGCAGCACTTTGGGAAGCCAAGGTGGGAGGACTGCTTGAGCCCAGGAGTTTGAGACCAGCCTGGGCAACATAGGGAGGCTCCATCTCTACAAAAAAAATTCAAAAATTAGCCAGGTGTGGTGGCACACACCTGTAATTTCAGCTACTTGGGAGGATCACATAAACCCAGGAGTTGGAGGTTGCAGGGAGCTATGATCTCACCATTGCACTCCACCCTGGGTGACAGAGTGAGACCCTGTCTCAAAAAACAAACAAAAAACCTACAGAAAATTTAACAGCAAACACAATGGATATCCATATCCCCTTCACCTAGATTCACTCATTGTTAACATTTTGTCACATTTGTTTTATTTCTCTTTCAGTTGCACTACATACACACACACACACACACACACACACACTTTTTTTGCTGACTTCATTTGAAAGTAAGTTTTAGACATCATGATCCTTCACTCCCAAATAATTTAGCCTGCATTAGCTATGATATAAAACATACATAACCACAATGCAATTATCATTCAGGATAATTGACAATTATATATATACACACACATACATATATATATACACACACACAGACCCTATTCAAATTTCCTCAGTTGTTCCAGTAATGTATTTTATAGCTGTTTTTAAAAAATTGATAAAGGACTCAATCAGGAATTATACATTTCACTTAAATGCCATGTCTCTTAAGGTTCTGAAATTTACAACAGTGCCCCAGCTTCTTTGTTTTTATTTTATAACACTGATAGTTTCAAGGGTACATGCTATTTGTCAATAAATATTTTATAAATTAATACATAATGATTTCCTCAAATGGTTTGACTTCCTGTCCCTGAAGCTCTGAGCTCTCATTATTTGGTGGTCTGAGAATGCAAGAGAAGAGTACTTCTACCAGGGAATACAACAGCAATTCCACTGAAGCTGAAATTCAATGGTCATTTCAGGTTCTTCTTACCACCAATGCAACTGGTAAGAAAGAGGATTATGGGATTGTTTGTAGTAATAGATTTCAGATATCAGGGGAAATAGGACTGCTGCTATAAGATAGGGGAAGGAGTAGTATAGACAAACTCCAGGTGACTATTGGGAGCTCCTTCTGTTATTGGCATATTCAGAGGTAAAAGGTAATGGAAGACTGCAACAACCTATACGGGCAGGATCACCAAAGGTACAAATTTTTCAGGAATGAAAGACAGTAACACACTAGATAAGACATAGATGGCTAAAGGCAGAGAGAACACAGAGTCAGTAGCAAAGAGAGCTCCAAGACACTGGCAGCCAAGCCTCGACCTGTTAGGCAGGAAGTTTGAAGAAACTTTTCTGGGGATCAGATCCATCCAAAAGGAAAGTTATAGATATCACTTCAGGGATTCCTTAGCAAATGATCTAGGCATATCATCTGACATGGTTTTGCTGTGTCCCCCCAGAAATCTCATCTTGAATTCCCACATGTTGTGGTAGGGACCTGGTGGGAGGTAATTGGATCAGGGGTACAAGTCTTTCCCCTGCTGTTCTTGTGATAGTGAATGAGTCTCATGAGATCTGATGGTTTTAAAAAGAGGAGTTCCCCTGAACAAGCTCTCTCTCTTTGCCTGCTGGCATTCCACATAAAATGTGACTTGCTCCTCCTTGCCTTCCACCATTATTCTGAGGCATCCCCAACCATGTGGAACTGTAAGTCCAATTAAACTTCTTTCTTTGGTAAATTGCCAGGTCTCAGGCATGTCTTTATCAGCAGTGTGAAAACAGACTAATACATCATCTCACAGTGAAACTGAGAGATAACATATTGCTGTGGTCTCAATGTTTGTGTCCTCCCAAAAATTCACATGTTGAAACCTAATCACCAACGTGATAGTACTAAGATGTGGGGCCTTTAGGTGGTGATTAAGTCATGAGGGCAGAGCCTTCATGATTGAGATTAGTGCCCTTGTAAAAGAGACACTAGAGAGCTATGTTGCCCCTTTTACTAGGTGAGGACACAGCAAAAAGGCACCACCTACAAAACAGAAATCAGACCTCACCAGACTCGGAATCTGCTGGCATCTTGATCTTGGAGTTTCCAGCCTCCAGAACTGTAAGAAATTAACTTCTGTTGTTTGTAAGTTATCCAGTCTGTGGTATAGCTTATATACCAGACTAAGGCAAGGAGAAATGGCCTCAAAATTCTGAAGCAGAATTATTTCCAACTTTGAATTCTACACCCAGTACATATGTTTTTTAAAAGGAGGGAGGAGACATTTTCAGACATGCAAGTATGCAAAAAATTTATTTCCCATTCATTGTCTCTGAGGAAGTTATCAAAGGTGTGCATCGTCAAAACAGATCTATCCTAGGAGAGAAGTGAAAGGATTTTCCAAGATGTTTATGAAGGGAGACCCTAGGATGACACCTATGTGACAAGTCAAAGTTAAGATATGTCAGAGGCCCTGGGACAGAAATATTTAGGAAGATGAAATTGATAGAATATGTGAATTTATAAACAACTGTAAGAGAGTTTGATTGAATTAGAAATTAGAAAGTTAAACACATGCACACAAATTATTAACTCTAGGGAAAGCAAAATATTTTGTAGGAAAGGAAAATGATCATAGTTGACTATATTGCTCCATTCTGAAAGCATATATAGTCATAATAATATAAACACTATATATTTATCTAACCAAAATTATATCACTATATTGTGATAAAAATGATAATTGCTTTGTATGTCTGTGTTTAATTGTGGTGTGGAGAGGAAAGACCATAGGGAATGCCTACAACTAAAATAATATGACATAGCAACACAAACATGTTCTCTAGAGTATGGAGGTACATACGAAGAGAATCATTTAGAGGTAAATGTAGTGTCTTTGGACATGGAAATGATGGGTGGAAGAACACTTGAGAGCTGTTCTTTATTTTAACATATCTCATAAAATTTGTTGACTTTAAAAAATAAAGACAAAAAGTTAATTTATAATCACAATATTTCAGAGGCATTACTTAAGACACCGAAATAGTTATTTTGTTTACCTTGTACATGGTAAAGACACCTAATTGTTTTTTGAATGGAATCCTTTTAAATGTGTCAGAAGTTATATAAGCCATTACTAGTCTGTAAAATTGAGATCAGAGATTATTTCTTACACTTCTTTCTTATACTTCAGGACACGGTGTGGCATTATTTGCATTGTATTTTTATTAATGCGCAGGATATTGTGTGTATAAGACTCAAGAAGAACCAAATCAAATTCTTTTTTAGTCTCAGTTAACGTATGAACAATCCTGAGTGGAATATTTCACTTTACAAATGAGATCTGCTTTTTCCCCCGCTATGAATCGAAACATTACCTCCCAATCAAGAAATCAGCAATGCGGTGGTTTGAATATATGCCTTCCAAAATTTAGGTTTTGTCAACGTGGTGGTGTTGGGAGCTGAGGGCCTTTAAGAAGTGAATGGGCCATGAGGGCTTCTGTCTTGTGAGTGGGATTGGATGCTCTTGTAAAAAGGTTTGATGGAGGCAATTGGTCCCTTTGCCCTTCTGCTTTCCACCATGTGAGGACACAGTGTTCCTCCCCTCCAGAGGATGCAGCAACAAGGCACCATCTTGGAAGTAGAGACTGGACCCTCGCCAGACAACAAATCTGCCATTGCCTTGATCTTAGATTTCCCAACCTCCAGAACTGTGAGAAATAATTTTCTATTGTTTATAAATTACCTAGTCTGGCCGGGCGTGGTGGCTCGTGCCTGTAATCCCAGCACTTTGGGAGGCTGGGAAAGGTGGATCACCGGAGGTCAGGAGTTTGAGACCAGCCTGGCCAACATGGTGAAACCCCGTCTCTACTAAAAATACAAAAAGTAACTGGGCATAGTGGCTTGCACTTGTAATCCCAGCTACTTGGGAGGCTAAGGCAGGAGAATCACTTGTACCCCAGAGGCGGAGGTTGCAGTGAGCCAATATGGCACCACTGCACTCCAGCCTGGGCAACAGAGCAAGACTCTATCTTAAAAATAAATAAATATAAATAAATAAATAACCTAGTCTGTGCTATCTGTAACAGTAGCATAAATGGATGAAGATAAATCAACAGTTTTTTTGAAGTACTTATCTTGGACAAGACAGATAACATAGTTTTAAAAATAAATTATAGTACCTAATAGTTGTTTTTGTTTTTTTCGAGACAGGGTCTCACTCTGTCATCTAGGCTGGAGTGGTGACACAATCTCAGCTCATTGCAACCTCTGCTTCCCAGGTTCAAGCAATCCTCCAGCCTCAGCCCACCGAGTAGCTGGGATTACAGGAGCATGCCACAATGCCTGGCTAATTTTTGTATTTTTTCGTAGAGACAGGGTTTCACCAGGTTGCCCAGGATGATCTCGAACTCCTGAGCTCAAGTGATCCACCCGCCTTGGCCTCCTAAAATACTGGGATTGCAGGAATGAACCACTCACCCAGTAGTACATATAGTTCTTTAATAACTGGATTACTGTATTTATTAACTATATTACATTCTCTAGGAAAAGAATCTGAGAGATTGCCAAGGTCACCCAGAGAATCAGGCATACTACCTCTTCAGATTATTTACCCTAAACTAAACTTTTGTGAAAAAAACACACTGAGTAGGTGTGAGGAAAAAGTCAGAAGGGTTTATCCCACTTGAGATTAACGAGCAGTGTAGTTTGTCTTCGACTATAGTGTTGATGGATAAAAGACAAAAACTGGTGTGTAAATTCAGCTTTCAGTTTGTTGAAAGGGGATTAAAAATAGAAAGGAATTCTATTTAGGTTTAGACAGTGAAAGTTGAGAAACAGAGCTTTTTTAAAGGAGTAGGCTTGAGATATTTTTTCCTAGTGAAGAGTCCAAGTTGTGGAGCTGCCAGAATAAGCATCTTGTCTGCCTGCTTGTATTTTTGGTGTCTCGATTAATTGCATAGCTGTCCTGCATCAGCAGTTTTAAATCTATAAATTCACGGCTCTCGAGAGTTAAGATTATCCAGACACTATTTAAAGGGCCAGAGATCAAAGAAACAAAGGAGCCTCTGTATAGGGGCTATTTGAGTACTTTACTAGTCCTTAGGCACTTGGTATTTTCACAAAGCAGATACGATGTATTTGTCAAGAAAATCTCTTTCAACACATTCTCTTTGTTTGTTCCCTCTCATTATAAACAGAGTCATATTCTATGCCTCTAAAAGGGTGTAATTATTTTACATAGAACAATTCTACTTTCTATTTGCTGTATTAATTGTTGTCTCCCGTATGGAAGCTTACTTTTGATACCTTAGGTTGAAAAAACCTCAGTAGAGAGTAGAATAGTGATTACCAGAGACTGGGGAGGGAAGGAAGAGAGGTTGGTTAATGGGTACAAAAACACAACTAGATGGAAGAAGTAAGTCTTAGTATCTGATAGTTCTGTAGGGAAATTATAGTTAACAATAATTCACTGCATATGTCAAAATAACTAGAAGAGAAGAATTTTAATGTTCCCAACACAAAGATAAATGTTTGAAGTGATGGATATCACAATTACTCTGATTTGATAATTACTCACTATATACATGTATCAAAATATCACAAGTACCCCCAAAATATGTACAACTATGATATGTATGTAAAATATGTACAAAAATGATATACAACAATTAAACAAATCCCAAAAGCTCAGAAGAGCATCCCTAAGACTTAAAGGATGGTAAGTATAATTCAGAGAACTTTGGAAAGAATGGAGTCTTGGAAACAATAAGTACAAGAAAACTGCATTAATAATTACCATTTAAAAATCTGCCATGCAGAAGATAACCACACACTTAAAATGACTTATCTGTTAGCTTTTATCATTTTAAGTGGATTTTCCAAGACATATTTCCTATATATTTAACCAAAGGACTCTTGACATTTTTAGCATTAAATATTGGAAGGTATAATAATTTAATAATAATGTTTTGCATTTATTGTTTTATACCTTTAAAATGCTTTCACATATGTAATTTGAGATAGATAGTGCAGGTATTATGATCATTTATAGATTGAGGAAACAGATATGAGAATTTAAGTGACATGGCCAAGGCCTCAAAACCACATTGTGAAAGGCAGGACCGGAATTCTTGTTCCAGTGTTTTGTTCTTTACTATCTATCGGTAAAAAATATATCTTTGATTAATTATAGGCATCCCCATTTTGTATTTCAGTATATGAAGATAAAACAAAAATCTTAAGAGGCTTGTTCAAGGTTACTCTGTAAGAGAATGAACAGCTATGAAAAATATACACAAACTCTGACTTGTTATTCTTTGCTGAAAATACTTGACCACAATGAATGTGAGAGTGAAGGCTGAAGAGTTGCACAGAACACATTGTCCATTACTGCTCTTCTTAAAGTTTGTCCTAGATAAAAGGTTCCCATTAAAATCCATTTCTTCTTGGCAAACACTCTAGCCTATGTGTAACTACTCTTCTCCTCATGACATACTAAAAAACAAAAAGAGAGAAACTTTTTTCCTGGATAAATAATAGAAATGGAGCAATTCTTTATGATGAACAAAGGTCAGGACAATTAAACTTTTACAAACAAAGTACAGTATTGTTTCCATCATGCAATTGCATAGTATATAACAGGTGTAAACTATTATGTGGCAAAATAATTACAATAATATTATAAGTAACATTCTATTAATCTGACTTTAAGAATTAATTTTGATGGTCTTCAGACATCTATTACATAAAAAAATATTTTGAAATCAAAGAAACCATTATATATCCAATGAATGTTTGCCTCACTGTGTTTAAGTAATATTAGAGAATTAAAAGTAATTTGGATATTAGTACAAATTAGTAGAAATCGGTCATTATTTGTGCCACTTCAACAGCTTCCCTATGTTTAGGATATGTCTCACCATGTAAATCTTCGTCACAAGCAAAGGCTGTCTCCCATAATGGAAGCAGAAGATGTCACAAACTTTCTCTGCGGTGCAGGCATGTGACCTAGGCTTTTCAGCCAGACATCTGGGTTAGACCATTGACTTAGAGCTGAGGAGACAAGCAACAGTTTTTTTCCTCTCTCTCTCCTCCCTTCCTCCTTCTCTCTTTCTTTCTCTCTCTCTCTCCTAGTGGCAGTAGAGGTTACTGCAAGCGTGAGTTCCCATTGTACAAGTGGCCAAAGGGCAAATTGTGTTGTCTAGTGCTTGATGTCTCTGACGCTAGCTGTAAGATTACCACATTGTCAGTCATATTTTGCCCAGCACTTTTCAGATTTTGGCATGGAAGGATCGGAATCCTTGGAAACTACAGAGTCACCAAAAAAAACCCAGGACAGTTAGTAACACTAGCCAACTTCTTCATCGTGTCAGTTTTGTGGGTGGTTGATCGTTGCTGTTTAAGTTCAAGGCTAGTTTTAAAGCCCTCTCAACAATTCTGTGAGCTACCCGATATCTTTTTAAATTTTTGTTTTTCGAGATAAGGTCTTGCTCTGTCACCCAGGCTGGAGTGCAGTGCCATGATCACAGCTCACTGCAGCCTTGACCTCCAGGGTCAAGCGATCCTGTACCTCAGCCTCTTGAGTAGCTGGAACTACAGGCGTGCACGACCATGCCTGGCTAATTTTTAATTTTTTGTAGAGAAGGAGTCTTGCTATGTTGTGCAGGCTGGTCTTGGACTCCTGGCCTCAATGGATCCTTCCGCCTTAACCTCCCAAAGTACTGGGATTATAGGCATGAGTCACTGCATCTGGAAAAAAAAAAAGTTAATGGAAGTATATAACTCAGTATCTGCTATGGTCTGAATGTGTGTATTCTCCCACATTCTTACATTGAAACCTAATCACCAACGTGATGGTGTTAGGAGGTGGGGCCTTTAGGAGGTGATCAGGTCATAAGAAAAGAGCCACTATGAATGAAATTAGTGCCCTTATAAAACAGGCCCCAGAAAGCTGCCTTGTCTTTTACACCATGTGAGGACACAACAAGAAGGTACCATCCTCGACTGAAGTAAGGGCCTTCATCAGACACCAAATATGCTAGTCCCTTGATTTTGGACTTCTCAGCCTCCAGAACTATAAAAAATAAATTTTTGTTGTTTGTAAGGTACTCAGTCAATGGTATTTTGTAATAGAAACCCAAATAACTAAGACAACACCCTTTTAATCAATTACTGTTCTGCTTAAATCAAAGAGAATCAGTCTCAATTATTCTTACCAAGAACGTTGACTGAAACAGACACCTTTGTGTATAAGCAGTTTGGTAACCTTCTACATTTCACAATGACCCTGTGAGTCATATTGGCTTAATTCAGCTTGTATAGTTATTACAGACCCTCTTTGATGTTAGTGGAACTTTTTAGCATGTTGAAACGTTCTGAAAAAGCATCAGTAATGAGTTCTTACTGTATTTTTGAAATCCTGAGATATTTCTGATGGTTGAGACTACCATGAACCATTTTTTTCTCTGGCGATGAGACAAACAAACATTGATCGAAAGTAAAATCACTTAAAAATAAAGTTGCTGACAGAAAATCTTAGATTTTCTCCATCCCATTCCATAATCTCCAAATTTATGAATGCTTAATTATCAAGATTAAAGTCAAGGGAATAGAAGAAAGTGGTAACCTAAAAAACTCATTTAACTATTCATCTTTGGACCATATACAAAAGTTCTTTGTTGTTTTTCCTGACAAGCATCTCTCCTGAACACACCCATCTCTCACCAGCTTCACCTTCCTAACATCCTCATATTCCTGCACTTTGATTTTCCATCCTTTGGAGAGGAAACCTTCCATAAAGATATTCCTGCTCATTAAAGTGGTTGTTACAATGTTATTGCATCATCAATACATCTTTATTAAATAAAATAAAAATACTGGAAGACAAATAGAAATGAGCATCCATAATTCTGCCACTACTAACATTTCGATATTCTTTTCTGTAAACACTCATGTCTTTAATTGTATAATTTTTAAAAATTTGGGGGGGGTCAAATGATGCATACTATTTCAGAACCTGCTTTATTGGTAGAATTGTGGATTTCTTTCTAGATAGATATAATTTCAAATGATTGCACACTTTTACAACATATAGAAGTATCATAACATGTCATCATTGAGTTTTCTTTTTTCTTTTCTTTTTTTTTTTTTTGAGATGGATTCTTGCTCTGTCACCTAGGCTGGAATGCAATGGCAGGATCTCCGCTCACCACAACCTAAGCCTCCTGGGTTCAAGCAATTCTCCTTCCTCAGCCTCTTGAGTGGCTGGGATTACAGGCGTGTGCCACCATGCCCAGCTAATTTTTTTGTATTTTTAGTAGAGATGAGGTGTCACCATATTGGTCAGGCTGGTCTCGAACTCCTGACCTCATGATCTGCCTGCCTCGGCCTCCCAAAGTGCTGGGATTACAGGTGTGAGCCACCACGCCTGGACCATCATTGAGTTTTTTAGGCTGAAGTGTAGTGGTGTAGTCATAGCTCACTGCAGCCGCAATCTCCTGGACTCAAGTGATCCTCCAGTCTCAGCCTCCTGAGTAGCTGGGACTACAGGCACACACCACCAGGTCCGGCTAATGTTTGTGATTTTTAGTAAAAAGGAAGTCTTGTTGTGTTGCCCAGGATGGTCTTGAACTCCTGAACTCAAACAATCTTCCTGCCTTGGCTTCCCAAAGTGCTGGGGTTACATGAGTGAGCCACCACTCCCAGGCTATCAATGAATTTTGTTAAACATTGTTAGTTTTTATGAATAATACTGCCAAAATTGTGTATTTATCCTTCAATATTTTTCTGATTATTTCTCAAAAATAAATATTAGAAATCGAATTTTTATACTAGAGATATGCCCAGTTTTGAGGGTTTTCTTGTATCTTGACAAATTGCCTCCCAGAAAAGTTGTGCCTTTTTTATGCTCTTACTAATGAGCTATGAGACTGTCTACTTCCACCCTCAACAACACTATTATTCTTTTTAATTGTCATTAATTGGATAAACAAAGAGATATCTCATTGTTTTATTGATTACAATTGAGGCTAACATTTTAATGTATCTTTTGGTCTTGTATTTCTTCTTTTGTGAATTATCTGCTCCTATCAAGTGTTTGTTTTTCTTCATTGTAGATATATGAGATTAACCACTTAATTCCATCTTGATATGCAGAGAAGCAAACCCAAATTCTGAAAGTAATTATCATCCCCTTCATGAATTGACATTATTTGGTTTGTCATCATCATCTAGCCATTTGGTTTTTACAAATTATTTCCTCCCTGAAATAGCTTTCTAGTTGATTTTCACTCTTTTACTTCATTCTCAAGAAGTGTTTAGATTTTCAAAATTTATTTTCTTTTACTCCTAAAAGTACCATACTCAGAGTGAATTATTTATTTTAAATATGGATGCTTGGAATTGCATACCTTGAATAGGAAGGAATTAAGTAGGTGGTACCAAAATGCAATTTATCTAATTAATCTGTTTTTTCTTTAGGTTAAATATATTTTCTCCTTTTCAAAAAGAAAAAAATTACATCTTTTGTCTTTTTATTTATTTATTTATTTATTTTATTTACTTAGAGATGGGGGTCTCACTTTGTTGTCCAGACTGGTCTCAAACTCCTGGGCTCAAATGATCCTCCTGCCTCAGCCCGACAAAGTGCTGGGACTACAGGCATGAGCCACTGTGCCCAGCTTTTCTTCTATTTAAAGAATATGTAAACTATTAAATAAAAATACTTATGATGCTGGCATTTGTCACAAGGTGGGAGTTTAGAGGAAGTGCAATCAGTATCTCTGCAGCAGTATTTGCTGCCTGTTTCCTAACTGCTTTGCTGTTTTTCGCTGACCTTCATGTCCAATATTACCTCAAAATCTATCATCACCCTCTTCTAAAGCCTACCCACTGGGCATTGCTGGAGGCTGTTAATATCAATCACACCAGAGTAAGGAGAGAAACTCTTCAGGGGTTCTTGTTGGCTTCCATATCTTAGCTCTATTTTTAACTCCCTGCAATCAACGTTAATGACATTAGACATTTGCTTAATCTCAGTGTACCCTTTCCTTGGCTCATTCCTCTCACACCTTAGAACCTTTTCCCAAGCTACACCCTATGCTGTGAGTGACCATATGCTCTTTATTTTCTGGAGAGTCTCAATTTCAGATATTCTGTCTTGTTGCCAAATCAGCTGCCAAGCCATATGCTTCATATTTTCTTTGGGGAAATATATTCACCTACTTATGCTTCAGTTCCTTGAACTCTG
This sequence comes from Papio anubis, assembly GCF_008728515.1. Taxonomy (NCBI): domain Eukaryota; kingdom Metazoa; phylum Chordata; class Mammalia; order Primates; family Cercopithecidae; genus Papio; species Papio anubis. Next base: position 187,735,729 of record NC_044976.1, on the reverse strand, counting down.
CTCATGAAGATTTTTATTAGTTTTACATAATAGTTTATGAAAACTTTTTATTAGCTCAAAATGTAGCTCAGATGTCTTTTCCCTTGGGAAACCTTCCTTCACAGTCCTCCTCCCCGAGATGATACTCTCACCGATTAGGATTTCCTTCCTTGGTAGGGTTGGGAAAAGTGAAGGTGAAAGGGGTTGCTCCACATCTGTTATGGGTTTACCCACCTGTACTCTGCTGCTCAGGATGGCTTCTCTGCCCAGTTAAAGGATACGCTTCATTTTTCTGCTGCAAATGGTTTGAGCCATAGACTGTAGTCTACATCTTCCTCCCCTCTCCTGGTAGTCGATGGATCTGAGTATCTTCAGCAGCACATTGCCTCACCTTGCACACTTTAGTCTAGAATAATACCACAGGGAAGGGATAAGGCTTCTGGTGGGCTTTACACTGTGAGTTCAGTTGCATAGTTTAGAGCCTGGGGAAGGGTTTTGGCAGGCTAAGGATCTGGGAGACAATTATTGGATGAGGCACATATATACACATTGATCTCCCAAGGACAGACATCAATTTTCAGAGCAGAATTAATAAGGAGGAAAATAAACATTTTCCTAACTATTCTATATAACACAGCCCTGGTATGCAATGAAGTTAGAGCTTTACCTTATAATGTGAACAGCATTAGGCCTTTAATTCATTTTCCCCCCTCCTCTTTTGCTTTTATATTATATTTTTATTTATTTAATTTAGTTTTTTCAGACGGAGTCTCCGTCTGTCACCCAGGCTGGAGTGTGGTGGTGTGATCTCGGCTCACTGCAGCCTCTGCCCCCCGGGTTCAAGAAATTCTCCTGCCTCAGCCTCCCTAGTAGCTGGGATTACAGGTGTTGCACTACCATGCCCAGCTACTTTTTGTATTTTTAGTAGATGTGAGGTTTTGCCATGTTGGCCAGGTTTGTCTCGAACTCCTGACCTCAAGTGATCTGCCCACTTCACCCTCCCAAAGTGCTGGGCTTAGAGGCATGAGCCATCATGCCCGGCCTTCTTTTGCTTTTAAATAGGAAAGTCCAGGCCAACTGAAAATTTTAAAATGGGCCAATTACTGACCCTAATTTCCCCTAATAAATGAAAATATGATATAAACTGTGGCCCTTCTCTTCAAGAAAAGATATACCCAGTCAATATACAAATAATTTTACTTAGTTTCAGGTCATACACACACCTTTCTAGAAGATTTCTGCATTTTACAATAATTCCTATCATATTTATATTTGTGCTAGGCACTGGGAAAATAGACATTAATCAAAGAATCATATAGACCAATGTAAAATTACCATTGTAATGTTAGATCCATAATAGGTTGAGTTACTTTAGGCAGAGAGGTCCCAGAAAGTTTCTCTAGTGAAAGGATGATTGAGGTAGAGTCAGCCAGAAGGACAGAGAGAGTCCAGAGAGAGGAAACTGCATGTTCAAAAGCCCTGTGACTGGGAGAAGTAAGCACATTTAGGGAATGGAAAGGCCATTGTGGCTGAAACACAGAGAATAAGGGGGAGAACTAGTGAAACAGATTGGAGAGAGAGGCAGGGGTCAACTTATAAAGGTCCTTGTAGATCATATTAGGAAATTTGGTCTTAATTCTAATAGTTTTGGGCACTGTTCTTGGTAGAAGGTTGATATCTGGCTGTGGGTTTTTGTTTGTTTGTTTTTGTTTTTTTGAGACAGAGTTTCACTCTCGTCGCCCAGGCTGGAGCGCAATGGTGCAATCTCAGCTCACTACAACCTCTGCCTCCCAGGTTCAGACTATTCTCCTGTCTCAGACTCATGAGTAGCTGGGACTACAGGCATGCACCACCATGCCAAGGTAATTTTGTATCTTTAGTAGAGATGGAGTTTTGCAATGTTGGCCAGGCTGGTCTAGAACTCCTGACCTTAGGTGATGCGCCTGCCTTGGCCTCCCAAAGTCCTGGGATTACAGGTGTGAGCCACCTTGCCTGACCCTGGCTTTGGTTTTTACTATAACACTTTGGCTATCGCGTGAAGAATGAGTTATAGCAAAGCAAGAATGACTAAAAAGAGATCAATTAGACACTATGGCTAGCCCAGGTAAGAGAGAATGGTAACTTGAAGTAGAGAGATGGCAGTGGAGGAAAAGAGAAATGTCTGGGTTTAAGGAATAGTCAAGAAGTGAATTGATAGAACTGAGAGATAAACTGAAAAATGAGAGAACAGGTGAGAGAGAGGAAAATGTAAAGAGTACTGTCTAGGTTTTGGGCTACCATAACAGTTTAAATAGTGGTGTCATTCAGAGAGATCAAGCATGCTAACAGAGGACCTAGTTTTGGTGGGGAAGATTTTGGGTTCATTTTGCACCTGTTGAATTTGAGATGTCACTAATTCTTTCAATTGAAGTGTGCATTAGTGTGCTAGGGTTGCCATAACAAAATACCATGGTGATTTTAACTACAGACATTTATTTTCTCATAGTTCTGGAGGCTGGAAGTCTAAGATCAAGGTACCACCAGCAGGCTTCTGGTGAGGTCTCTCTTCCTGGTTTGCACATAGTTGTCCTCTTGTGGTGTCTTCATAAGGCCTTTTTTTCTGTGTGCAGGTAAGACAGAGAGAGAGAGAGAGAGAGAGAGAGGTGCATGAGCATGCACTGTGGGGTTTCTTCCTCTTGTAATGACACCAGTCCTATTGGATTAGGAACCCACCCTTAGGACCTCATTTAACCTTAATTACCTCCCTGAAGACCATATCTCAAAATACAGTCACATTGGGGGTTAAGGCTTCAACATATGAATTTGGGGTGGGGGAGACACCACTGAATAGTCAATGTGCAGTCCATACAAACTGTATTCCATAGTTGATAAAGTCATAGACATTCAAGTCAAACAAAACTGGATTTAAAAACTTGGCTACCTGGGAGGCTGAGGTGGGAGGATTGCTTGAGCCCAGGAGTTTGAGGCTGCAGTGAGCTATCATTGTACCACTGCACTCCAAGTATGGGTGATAGAGCAAGAGGCTGTTTCTAAAAAACAAAACAAATTCTGGTGAGAATGCGAAGAAAAAGGAACCCTTGTCAGCAGGAATGTAAATTAGTGTAACCACTATGGAGAGCAGTTTGGAGGATCCTCAAAAAACTAAAAATAGAGCTACTGTATGATCCAGCAATCCCACTGCTAGGCATATACATACTCAAAAGAAAGAAAATCAGTACATGAAAGAGATATCTGCACTCCTATGTTTATTGCAGCACTATTCATAATAGCTAAGATTTGAAAGCAATGTAAGTGCCCATCAACAGATGAATAGATAAAGAAAATGTGGTCCTCATACACAATGAAGTACTATTCACCCATGAAAAAGAATGAAATCCTGTCATTTGCAACAACATGGATGAAACTGGAGGTCATTAAGTGAAATAAGCCAGGCATAGAAAGACAGACTTCACATATTCTCACTTATCTGTGGGAGCTAAAAATTAAAACAACTGAACTCTGGGAGATAGAGAGTAGAATGATAGTTACCAGAAGCTGGGGAGCGTTGTGGGGGAATGTGGGGGAAGTAGAGATGATTAATGGGTACAAAAAATAGTTAGAAACCATATTAGTCAATTATCACACTACTATAAATACCTGAGACTGGGTAATTTATAAAGAAAAGAGGTTTAATTGGCTTATACTTCTGTAGGCTGTATAGGAGGCATAGTGGCTTCTCTTTGGCTTCTGGGGAGGCCTCTGGAAACTTGCAATCATGGCAGAGGGTGAAAATGAAGCAGGCATGTCTTACATGGACAGAGCAGGAGGAAGAGAGAGAGGGGCAGAGGTTCTACACACCTTTAAACAACCAGATCTCACGAGAACTCTATCATGGGAACAGCACTAGGGGGATGGTGCTAAACCATTTATAAGAAACTGCCCCCATGATCCAGTCACCTCCCACCAGGCCCCACCTCCAACAATGGGGATTACAATCTGACATGAGATTTGGGCCAAACCATATTGGAAACAATGAATAAGATCTAGTATTTGATAGCACAATGGGGTGACCTGAGTTGATAATTTAATTCTACATTTTAAAATAACTAAAATAGTATAATTGGATTGTTTGTAATACAAAGGATAAACACTTGAGGTGATGGATATTCCCTGATATGGTTTGGATCTGTGTCCCCACTCAAATCTCATGTTGAATTATAGTCCCCAGTGTTGGGGGTGGGGCCTGGTGGGAGGTGATTGGATCATGGGAGCAGTTTCTAATGGTTTAGCACCATCTGCCTTTGGTACTGTATAGTGAGTTCTCACAAGATCTAGTTGTTTAAAAATGTGTAGCACCTTCCCCCACCACCTTCCTGCTCTGGTCATGTGAGGTGCTCACTCCCCCTTTACCTTCTGCCATGATTGTAAGTTTTCTAAGGCCTCCCCAGAAGACAAGCAGATGCCAGCCACTATGCTTCCCATACAGCCTGCAGAACTGTGAGCAAATTAAACCTCTTTTCTTTATAAATTACCCTGTCTCGGGTATTTATTTAGAGCAGTGACAACAGACTAATATGGAAAGTTGGTACCAGGAGTCGCGTATTGCTATAAAGATACCTGAAAATGTGAAGCAGCTTTGGAACTGGGTAACAGGCAGAGATTGGAACAGTTTGCTAGGCTCAGAAGAAGACAGGAAGATGAGGAAAAGTTTAAAAACTTCCTGAAGACTGGTTGAATGGTTGTGGTCAAAATACTGGTAGTGATCAATGGTTGTGGTCAAAATGCTGGACAGTGAAGGCCAGGCTGAGGGTTTCCAGATAGAAATGAGGAACTTATTGGGAACTGGAGCAAAGGTCACTTTTGTTATACTTTAGCAAAGAACTTGGAGGCATTGTGGCCCTGCCCTAGAGATCTATGAAACTTTAAACTTGAGAGTGATGATATTCAGGGTATCTGGAGGAAGAAATTTCTAAGCAGTAAAGCATTCTAGATTTGGCCTGGCTGCGTCTAACAGCCTATGCTCATATGCATGAGCAAAGAAATGACATTAAACTGGAACTTATGTTTAAAAGGGAAGTAGAAAGTAAAAGTTGGGAAAATTTGCAGACTGGCCATGTGGTAGAAAAGAAGAGCCTATTTTCTGGGGAGGAATTCAAGCAGGCTGCAGAAATTTGCAAAAGTGAAAGGAAAGCAAATGCTGATAGCCAAGACAATGGGGAAAAGGCCTGGAAGGCTTTCATACATCTTTGTGGCAGCCCTTCCTACCACAGGCCCAGAGACCTCGGAGGGAAGAATAGTTTTTGAGCCAGGTTCAGGGCCCAACCATTCTACAAAGCCTTGGGACACTGCTCCTTGTATCCCAGCTGCTCCAGGTCCCGCCTCGGCGCAAAGGGACCTAGGTACAGCTCAGGCATCTGCTTCAAAATGTGTAATCCATAGCTTTGGTGGCTTTCATGTGGTGTTAAGCCTGTGGGTGCACAGAATGCAAGAGTTGAGGCTTGGGAGCCTCTGCCTAGATTTCAGAGGATGTATGGGAAAGCTTGGATATTCAGACAGAAGCCTGCTGCAGGGGTAGAGCCCTCACAGAGAACCTCTACTGGGACAATGGAGAGGGGAAATATGGGGTTAGAGCCCCCACATTAAGTCTCCACTGGGGCACTGCCTAGTGGAGCTGTGAGAAGAGGGCCATTGTCCTCCAGATCCCAGAATGGTAGATCCACTGGCAGCTTGCACCCTGTGTCTGGAAAAGTCAGAGGCACTCAACATCAGACCCTGAGAACAGCTGTGTGGGCTGAACCCTGCAAAGCCACAGGGGTGAAGCTGCCCATGACTTTGGGAGTCCACCCCTCACACCAGTGTGCTCTGGATGTGGGACACAGAGTAAAAAGATATTATTTTGGAACTTTAATATTTAATGACTTCCCTGCTGGGTTTTGGACTCGTACGAGGCCTGTAGCCCCTTTCTTTTGGCTGATCTCTCCCTTTTGGAATAGGAGTATTTACCCAATGCATGTACTTCCATTGTATCTTGGGAGTAACTAACTTGTTTTTGATTTTACAGGCTCATAGGTGGAAGGGACTTGCCTTGTCTTAGATGAGACTTTGGACTTTTGAGTTAATGCTGAAATGAGTTAAGACTTTGGGGGATGGTTGAGAAGGGATGACTGTATTTTGCAATGTGAGATGGACATGAGATTTGAAAGGGCCAAAGGAAGAATGATATGATTTGGATCTATGTCCCCACCCAAATCTCATGTCAAATTGTAATCCCCAATGGTGAAGGTGGGGCCTGGCGGGAGGTGACTGGCTCATGGGGGCAGTTTCTTTTCCTTTTTTAAAAAACTTTTTCTTTTACATTAAGTTCCAGGATACAAGTGCAGAATATATGCAGGTTTGTTACATAGGTATACATGTGCCATGGTGGTTTGCTGTACCTATTGACCCATCCTCTAAGTTCCCTCCCCTTGCCCCATACCCCCAACAGACCCTGGTGTGTGTTGTTCCTTTCCCTGTGTCCATGTGTCCATGTTTTCTCATTGACCAACTCCCACTTATGAGTAAGAACATGCAGTGTTTGGTTTTCTATTCCTGTGTTAGTTTGCTGAGGAAGATGGCTTCCAGCTTCATCTATGTCCCCTCAAAGGGCATGATCTTATTCCTTTTAATGGCTGCTTAGTATTTGATAGTATATATGTACCACATTTTCTTTATCCAGTCTATCATTGATGGGCATTTGGGTTGGTTCCATGACTTTGCTATGGTAAATAGTGCTGCAATAAACATATGTGTGCATATGTTTTTATAACAGAATGATTTATATTCCTTTGGGTATTGACCCAGTAATGGAATTGCTGGGTCAAATGGTATTTCTGGTTCTAGATCCTTGAGGAATCGCCATACTGTCTTCATGATGGTTGAACTAATTTACATTCCCGTCAACAGTATAAAAGCATTCCTATTTCTCCACAACTTTGCCAACCACTATTGTTTCTTGCCTTTTTAATAATCACCATTCTGACTGGCATGAGATGGTATCTCATTGTGATTTTGTTTTGCATTTCTCTAATGATCATTGATGTTGAGCTTTTTTTCATATGTTTGTTGGATGCATAAAAATCTTCTTTTGAGAAGTGTCTGTTTATAACCCTTGCCCACTTTTTGATAGGGTTGGTTTTTTTCTTGTAAATTTGTTTAAATTCCTTGTAAATTCTGGATATTAGACTTTTGTCAGATGGATAAATTGCAGAATTTTTCTCCCATTCTGTATGTTGACTGTTCACTCTGATGATAGTTTATTTTGCTGTGCAGAAGCTCTTTAGTTTAATTAGATCCCATTTGTCAATTGTGGCTTTTGTTGCAATTGCTTTTGGCATTTTTGTCATGAAGTTTTGCCCATGCCTATGTCCTAAGTGGTATTACCTACATTTCCTTCACGGGTTTTTATGGTTTTGGGTTTTACATTTAAGTCTTTAATCCATCTTGAGTTAATTTTTGTATAAGGTGAAAGGAAGGGGTCCAGTTTGAATTTTCTGCATATGGGTAGCCAGTTTTCCCAGCACCATTTATTGAATAGGAGATCCTTTCCCCATTGCTTGTTTTTGTCAGGTTTGTTGAAGATCAGATGGCTGTAGATGTATGATGTTATTTCTGAGGTCTCTGTTCTGTTTCATTGGTCTATATGTCTGTTTTGGTGCCAGTACCATGCTGTTTTGGTTACTGTAGCCTTGTAGTATAGTTTGAAGTCAGGTAGCATGATGCCTCCAGCTTTGTTCTTTTGGCTTAGGATTGTCTTGTCTATACAGGGACTTCATTGATTCCATATGAAATTTACAGTAGTTTTTATCTAATTCTGTGAAGAATGTCAATGGTAATTTGATGGGGATAGCATTGAATCTATACATTACTTTGGGCAGTATGGCCATTTTCAAGATATGGACTCTTCCTATCCATGAGGTTGGAATGTTTTTCCAATTGTTTGTGTCCTCTCTTATTTCCTTGAGCAGTCGTTTGTAGTTCTCCTTGAAAAGGTCCTTCACATCCCTTGTTAGCTGTATTCCTAGGTATTTTATCCTCTTTGTAGCAATTGTGAATAGGAATTCATTCACGATTTGGCTCTCTGCTTGTCTATTATTGGTGTAAAGGAATGCCTGTGATTTTTGCACATCGATTTTGTATCTTGAGGCTTTGCTGAATTTGCTTATCAGTTTAAGGAAGTTTTGGGCTGAGATGATGGGGTTTTCTAAATATACAATCATGTCATCTGCAAACAGAAACAATTTGACTTCCTCTCCTCCTATTTGAATACACTTTATTTCTTTCTCTTTTCTGATTGCCCTAGCCAGAACTTTCAATACTATATTGAATAAGAGTTGTGAGAGCGGGCATTCTTGTCTTGTACTGGTTTTTAAAGGGAATGCTTCCAGCTTTTGTCCATTCAATATGATATTGGCTGTGGGTTTGCCAAAAATAGCTCTTATTATTTTGACATATGTTCCATCAATACCTAGTTTATTGAGAGCTTTTAACATGAAGGGATGTTGACTTTTATCGAAGGCCTTTTCTGCATCTACTGAGATAATCACATGGTTTTTGTCATTGGTTCTGTTTATATGATGGATTATGTTTATTGATTTGCACATGTTGACCCAGCCTTGCATCCCAGTGATGAAGCCAACTCGATCATGGTGGATAAGCTTTTTGATGTGCTGCTGGATTTGGTTTGCCAGTATTTTATTGAGGATTTTCACATCGATGTTCATCGGGGATATTGGCCCAAAGTTTTCTTTCTTGTGTCTCCTCCTGGTTTTGGTATCAGAATGATGCTGGCTTCATAAAATGAGTTAGGGAGGAGTCCCTACTTTTCAATTATTTGGAATAATTTCAGAAGGAATGGTACCAGCTCATCTTTGTACCTCTGGTAGAATTTGGCTGTGAATCCATCTGGTCCTCGGTTTTTTTTTTTTTGGTTGGTAGGCTGTTAATTACTGCCTCAATTTCAGAACTTGTTATTGGTCTACTCAGGGATTGAACTTCTCCTAGTTTAGTCTTGGGAGGGTGTATATATCCAGGAATTTATCCATTTCTTCTAGATTTTCTAGTTTATTTGTATAGAGGTGTTTATGGCATTCTCTGATAGTAGTTTGTATTTCCATGGGGTCAGTGGTGATATCCCTTTTATCATTTTTTATTGTACCTATTTGATGCTTCTCTCTTCTTCTTTATTAATTGAGCTAGCAGTCTATTTTGTTAATTTTTTCAAAAAATCAGCTCCTGGATTCATTGATTTTTTGGAGGGTTTTTCATGTCTCTATCCCTTTAATTCTGCTTTGATTTTAGTTATTTCTTGTCTTCTGCTAGCTTTTGGATTAGTTTGCTCTTGCCTCTCTAGCTTTTTTTTTTTCCTTTTTTTTGAGACAGAGTCTCGCTCTGTCGCCCAGGCTGGAGTGCAGTGGCATGATCTCGGCACGCTGCAAGCTCTGCCTCCCAGGTTCACGCCATTCTCCTGCCTCAGCCCCCCGAGTAGCTGGGACTACAGGCGCCTGCCACCACACCCAGCTAAGTTTTTGTATTTTTAGTAGAGATGGGGTTTCACCGTGTTAGCCAGGATAGTCTTGATCTCCTGACCTCGTGATCCGCCCACCTCGGCCTCCCAAAGTGCTGGGATTACATGTGTGAGCCACCGTGCCTGGCCCTCTCTAGCTCTTTTAATTGTGATGTTAGGGTGTCAATTTGAGATCTTTCAAGTTTTCTCACGTGGGTATTTAGTGCTATAAATTTCCCTCTTAACAGTGCTTTAGCTGTAGCCCAGAGATTCTGGTACATTATCTCTTTGTTTTCATTGCTTTCAAATAACTTTTTGATTTTTGCCTTAATTTCATTATTTACCCAGTAGTCATTCAGGAGCAGGTTGTCCAATTTCCATATAATTGTGTGGTTTTGAGTGAGTTTCTTTATCCTGAGTTCTAATTTGATTGCACTGTGGTCTGAGAAACTGTTTGTTATGATTTCAGTTCTTTTGCATTTGCTGAGGAGTGTTTTAATTCCAATTATGTGGTTGATTTTAGAATAAGTGCCATGTAGCACTGAGAAGAGTGTATATTCTGTTGATTTGGGGTGAGGAGTTCTGTAGATGTCTATTAGTTCCACTTGATCCGGAGCTGAGTTCAAGTCCTGAATATCTTTGTTAATTTTCTGTCTTATTGATCTGTCTAATATTGACAGTGGGGTGTTACAGTCTCCCACTATCATTGTGTGGGAGTCTAAGTCTCCTTGTAGGTCTCTGAGAACTTGCTCTATGAATCTGGGTGCTCCTGTATTGGGTGCATATATATTTAGAACAGTTAGCTCTTTTGTTGAATCATTCCCTTTACCATTATGTAATGCTCTTGTTTTTTTTTTTTTTTTTTTTTTATCTTTGTTGATTTAAAGTCTGTTTTTTCAGAGACTAGGATTGTAACCCTTGCTTTTTTTTCTTTTTTTTCTTTTTTTTTTTTTGCCTCACATTTGCTTGTTGAATTTTCTTCCATCCCTTTATTTTGAGCCTATGTATGTCTTGCACATGAGATGGGTCTCCTGAATACAGCACACTGATGGATCTTGACTCTTTATCCAATTTGCCAGCCTGTGTCTTTTAATTGGGGCATTTAGCCCATTTACATTTAAAGTTAGTATTATTATGTGTAAATCTGATTCTGTCATCATGATGCTATCTGGTTATTTTGCACACTAGTTGATGCAGTTTCTTCATAGTGTCATTGGTCTTTATATTTTGATGTGTTTTTTGCAATGGATGGTAGCAGTTTTTCCTTAGCTTCTTCATACTGAATTAGAACATGCTCCTTTAGCTCAGCATAGTTTTTTATTACCCATCTTCTGAAGCCTACTTCTGTCAATTCATCCATCTCATCCTCTGTCCAGTTCTGCTCCCTTTCTGGAGAGACAATGCAATCATTTGGAGGTGAAGAGGCACTCTGGCCTTTTGGGTTTTCAGTGTTTTTTTGTTGTTGTTGTTGATTCTTTCTCATCTTCTTGAGTTTGTCTAGTTTCGATCTTTGAGGCTGCTGATCCTTGGATGGGGTTTTTGTGGGAGCTTTTTGCTGTTGTTACTGTTTGTTTTTCTTTCAATGGTCAGGTCCCTCTTCTGTGGGGATACTGTGATTTGCCGGGCGGCCCGGGCGGGGGGGGTCCACTTCAGGCCCTATTCTTCTGGTTTGTTTTTGTGCCTGGAGATGTCACTCAAGGAGGAGAACAGCAAAGATGGGTGCCTGCTCCTTCTTCTGGGACCACTGACCTCAAGGGGCACCAACTTGATGCCAGTAGGAGCACTCCTGTATAGGGTGTCTGACAACCCCTGCTGGAGGGTCTCACCCAGTTGGGTGGCATGGGGAACAGGATCTGTTTAATGAAGCACTTTGTCCCTTGGTGGAGGGGTGTGCTTTGCTGGGGGGAAACCCACTCCTCTGGGCTGCCTGGACTCCTCAGATCTACCAGTAGGAAAGGCTAAGTCTGCTGGTCCAGAGACTGTGGCCTCCTCCCCCTAGGGGCTCAGGCCCAGGGAGATCCGGGTAATGTCCTTGAGCCTCTGGCTGGAGTTATTGGAGTCCCTGCAGGGAAGCCCTGCCCAGTGAGGAAGGATGAGTCAGGGTCAGGCCTGAAGAGGCACTCTGGACACAGTCTGCCACAGTCAGTGTGTTGAGCTGTGGGGGACACATCTTGGGACCAAGCTGTCCAGCCTTCCTGGCCCCAGCAGGGGAAAAGTGTGGCCTGGAGCCATAGAGATGGCTGCCATCCTTCCCCTGCCCAGGGAGCTCAGTGTGTCAGGCAGTTGTGAGTCCCAGTGCTGGCTGCTGCCCCTCCCGCAAGGAGCTCAAATGGCTTAGACAGCAGGCAGCTGCAGCCGTGGTGCTGGTCGCCCCTCCCGCCAGGAGCTTGGTAGGCTTAAGCAGGTTCCAGCTGAGAGGCTATTGAGAATATGTGCGGCTCTGGGGTTGGGATGCTAGGCCCCAGTGGTATGGGTTTTTGAGTGAGATCTACTGATCTGTGGGCCGCACAGTTCTGTGGAAAAAGCACGGTTTCCCTGGCTGGGTACCATGCTTACTCACCGCCTCCCTTGGCTGTGGGGTGGGGCCTCCTCCGCCCTGTGTGGCTCTCAGGTGGGCCACCGCACCACACTGCTCTTGTTTCCTCTCCGTGGGTCACGCCAGTCCCCTAGTCCATTTTGATGAGAGCTTAGATACCTTGGTTGCTGGTGAAGGATTCACATGCTTATTATGGTCCTTTTTGATGGGAGCCTCCAATCACCGCTGCTTCTAGTCGGCCATCTTGGCCCCGATGGGGGCAGTTTCTAATGGCTTAGCACCATCGCCTCTTTGTACTGTATAGTGATTTGGTTCTCACAAGATCTGGTTGTTTGAAAGTGTGTAGCACCTCCCCGACTTCCTCCCGCTCTAGCCATGTGAGGCGCTTACTCCTCCTTTGCCTTCTGCCATTATTGTAATTTTTCTGAGGCCTCTCCAGAAATTCAGCAGATCCCAGCTGCTATGCTTCCTGTACAACCTACAGGACTGTGAGCCAAATAAACCTCTTTTCTTTATAAATTATTCAGTCTCAGGTATTTATTCATAGCAGAGTGAGAATGAACTGATGCACTCCTTCAAAAAAATAATAAGTTAATTGAACAACAACAAAAAATTGGCTACCACAGCCCAAAAAGTACACCAGCAAGTACACAGATAAAAACATTTGACTCTTGAATAACATGGGTTTGAACTATGCAGGTGAACTTATATATGAATTCTTTTCAACCAAATGCAGATTGAAAATACAGTATTCAAGAGATGCAAAACCCACGTATAAAACAGGGCAACTTTTCTTATACAAGGGTTCTGCAGGGCTGACTGTGGGACATGAACCTGTGCAGGTTTTGGGAAACGTGGGAATCCTGAAATCTGTCCCCAAAGTATACTGAGGGATGACTATAATTGAAGAGTACCTATATAGAGAGATATTCCTCAGCAATAAAAAGGAAGAAGTATTGATACACACAACAACATGGGTGAATCTCAAAATAATTATGCTGAATGAAAGAAGCTAGACAAAAAAGTGTGTGTGATTTTACTTAAATAAAATTCTAGAAAATGCAAACTAACGTATAGTGACAGAAAGCAAATTAGTGGTTTCCTGGGGAAGGAATAGACAGAGAGAGGCAGGAGGGAAAGGGGCATGAGAAAATTTGGGGTGATAGATATCATTATCTTGGTTGTGGTGATAGTTTCACAGGTGTTTATATATGTGAAGAGGTATCAAATTACACACTTTAGGCCAGGCACGGTGGCTCATGCCTATAATTCCAGCATTTTGGCAGGCCAAGGCAGACAGATCATTTGAGCTCGGGAGTTTGAGGCCAGCTTGGGCAACATAGTGAGACCTCGTCTCTACAAAAACTTTTTAAAAAATTAGCTGGGCATGGTGGCTTGCACCTGTAGTTCCAGCTACTTGGGAGGCTGAGGCAGAAGAGGGCTTGCGCTTGGGAAATCGAGGCTGCAATGAGCCATGATCATGCCACTGCACTACAGCTTGGATGACAGAATGAGACCCTGCCTCAAAAAATTTTTTGCACATTTTAAATATGTGCAATTTTTTCTACATCATTTATGTCTTAATAAAGTTGTTAAATCTGGGGGGCAGGAGAGTCAAAGGAGACTGTCTCCATGCCCTGACAAAAGTCTAGAAGTTTTTCTCTACCCATAACAAAGGGCATGTAGCTTCACTGCAATTCTAATTCAGGTGGCCAGGCTCGGGCCAGATATTAGGTTTCTGAGGATGCCCTGGATCTCTTTAGAGGAGCTTTTTTTTGGGGTCAGCTAAGCTTGTTCACTGTGATCCTCATTGGGGCCGCCTCTTGCCCCCATTTCTTGTGCTTATCATTTGCTATTCTGAAATGAAAAATAGGAGTGGGCTGGGTGTGGTGGCTCATGTCTGTAATCGCAGCACTTTGAGAGGCTGAGGCAGGCGGATCACCTGAGATCAGGAGTTCGAGATCACCCTGGACAACATGGTGAAACCCCATCTCTACTAAAAATACGAAACATCATCAGGGTGTGGTGGCGCACCTGTAATCCCAGCTACTCAGGAGGCTGAGGCATGAGAATTGCTTGAACCCGGGAGGCGGAGGTTGCAGTGAGCCGAGATCGTGCCACTGCACTCCAGCCTGGGCAACAGAGCAAGACTCCGTGTCAAAAAGAAAAAAAAAAAAAAGACTGAAATCATTATTTGTTCAATAAGCACTTACTGAGCATCTACTAAGCACAAGATGTTGTGGGCATATTTATTGGGCAGTTTCCCCACACCTTGTATGGGATCCTTGTAACTTGCTTTGACCAATACAATGTGGAAGAAGTAATACTGTGTGCCAGTTCTGAGTCTAGGCCTTATGAGACATCTGCTTGGAAATCTGCTAGTCCATGTGAATAAGCTGGTGCTAGCGTGATGCAGGATGACAGATATATAGTGCAGTCATCCCCACCTCCTAGCTGCTTTTTGCTCAACTCTAAAAGCAGAACCTCCTAGGTTCCTGGAAATTGACTGCAGATGCATAAACCAGTTCAACTGAGACCAGAAAAGCTGCCCATCCAAGTCCAGCCCAAATTACTGAACCATAAAATTGCTGAGTTAAATAAACGGTCTCTTTCTTTCATGCACACATACACACATGGTTCCTCCTCTTATTACTAGTACCCAAATGACTTGGTCTCGTTATTTAACCTGTCAGTACTTCAGTTTTCTCATCTTTAAAATGATTATAAAAATACCTATATTTGCTTATATAGTTGAGGTAATTATATGTTATATAATTATATATATAGTTATATATAATTGAGGTAATTATATATTTGTTATATATAATTATATATTGAGGTAATTATATATTTGTTTATATATTTGAGGTAATATTTGTAAAGTGCGTAGCACAATGCCAAGTATAATAGGTAACAGAATATGGTAGCAATAATTATTTTTTGAGATAGGGCCCTTATTTTACTTGTCTTTTTTTCTCCTGCAACTAGCACAGAGTCTTCTTCATGAAAGAAACTCAATAAGTAAATGTAACTATTTTAGAAGTGTAGTAATCTCAATGAATAATCTGATTATAATCTTTATAACGATAGTTCATATCTTCATAAAGATATGTCTATCTTAAAGGCAGTAAGAATCATTACCTCTCTAGCCGGGATTTTATTTTATTTTATTTATTTATTTATTTTGAGATGGAGTCTCGCTCTGTCGCCCAGGCTGGAGTGCAGTGGTGCAATCTAGGCTCACTGCAAGTTCTGCCTCCCAGGTTCATGCCATTCTCCTGCCTCAGCCTCCTGAGCAGCTGGGACTACAGGCACCTGCCACCATGCCTGGCTAATTTTTTGTATTTTTAGTAGAGACGGGGTTTCACCATGTTAGTCAGGATGGTCTCGATCTCCTGACCTCGTGATCCGCCCGCCTCGGCCTCCCAAAGTGCTGGGACTACAGGTGTGAGCCACCGTGCCTGGCGTAGCTGTGATTTTTAAAAGCAAGCTAGCAAATAAACAAAAAATCTTTGTTATCTTCGTTTCCTTGAAATCCAGGACTGATATTGGAATTCTCACTTCTTTTCTTCTTAACCATTCAATACCAGCTGATCATTCCTTTCTCCTTGAAACACTATCCTTATTTGGCTCCTATATAGCATACTTCGCTGATTTCCTGTCTGCATCATCAGCCACAGTCTCTTTTGAGAGTTCATCCTCCTCTCCTCAGCCTGTAAATGTTGAAGTGATCTAGGGCTCAGCCCTTTGCCCTTTTCTCTTCATTTCCATTCTTTCCCTTGGTGATGTCATTCAGTTTCATGGCTTTAAATAACTTTCCTATTACTGGCAATCTCAAATTTTTGTCTCTAGCTCAGACCTCTCTCCTGAACTCCAGTCTTATAAATCCAACTTCATAAATCTAACTGCTGATTTGACATCTCTGTTTGGGATACTTAATAGGCATCTAAACCTTTATGCATCTAAAGTTTAACTCCAGAGTCTGCCCTTCTTCCACCTTGAAGTTGTTCCTTCTAAAATTTTCCCTATCTCAGTATATGACAATTCCTCTTTCTAGTTCCACGTACTGCTAGGACAACCTAATATTTAGGGAGCAATTCTCCTAAGGTATTGCCCATTATTCTGCCTCATATTACACATAGCAACCAGCAGTGAAGGGTGGGAGATTGTCACAGTATATCAATGCTAGATGTTGTCAATGCCAGTTTGAGACCATTCATGGTCCCCTGCCTCTTCAGCAAAGTTCTCCTGTCTTATATTGCTTTTTCTTCTCATCATTCTAGGTAAAAATACATGATAAATTAATTACTTTTAAGATGATACTTTTTCAACAAGCTTTGTGCCCTTAAAAGCTCCCTCTCTACTAGTGGGTTCCTGTGCTGGCATTTTATAGCAAGCTCCATTCATTTCTCTGATGAATTATTCCAAAATTATATGTGTGTGTATATATATATATTTAAAACTTTCTGTTATATATATAACTTTCTGTTTTATATGTATATATGAAGGTTTCTGTTTTATATGTATATATAACTTTCTGTTTTATACTTGTTATATATATAAAAAACAGAAACCTTTATATATATATAAAACAGAAACCTTCGGTATTTCAAAATTCAAAACAGTAAACACTGGCCATCGTAGCATGACTACTGGGGAATACAGTGTTAGGCAAGTTAATCTTTTTATGCCAGTCAATATCATACTTGACCATCTACTGTGCTTCTCACAAATGAATTTGTCTTCTCACAAGAGGTTAATTCTGTTTCAAAAGTATATTTTAACATTTTTATGTCTTCTTTCCTTCAGAAGACTTTCATATGCAAGGAGCCCAATTATTTTTCTGCTCCTGGGTTCCAGAAGGCTATTCTTGAATACCCTTGAACCCCTCCTGGGTTCTAGAAGGATATTCTTGAATGAAGTGTCATTTTCTCCCTTTTTCATAGATTTATTCAGCATCTGAAGAATTACCCAAAAGAGAAATGAATCTGCATGGGATGGTTAATATTGCATAAAGTTTCAAAATTACTTTCATATCCACTTCCTCATCTAATTCTATTAATATCCTACTTCTAATACTGATATCTCCTGATTTTATTATTATTGATACTATTGCATATCTTGTCTCTTACCCCTGCTACAAGCTGGTACCACACCCTCACTGACTATTTGTATGGCTTCCTAATATATCTCTATATTTTAAAAAAATATAGTAGAATGCATGATGGATTAGAGCAAAGAACAGTGACTCCATGTTCTTTGCTCTAATCCATCATGCAGTCTACTGTATTTTTTAAAAATCTGAATTATCAAATCTGGACTACTTTCTTTTCCCTTAATTCTGGGGCTTTATATAAGGCTTTATAATTTTCAAGAATTTTTCATAATAAGTATGAAATATAAGTATTCATAATAAATCTTGCTTTATTCTTTTTCTTTTTTTTTGAGACAGAGTCTCACTCTGTCACACAGGCTGGAGTGCACTGGTGCAATCTCAGCTCACTGCAAACTCTGCCTCCCAGGTTCAAGCAATTCTAATGCCTCAGCCTCCTGAGTGGCAGGGATTACAGGTACCTGCTACCAGGCTCGGCTAATTTTTGTATTTTTAGTAGAGACAGGGTTTCACCATCTTGGCTAGGCTGGTCCCAAACTCCTGACCTCAAGTGATCTGCCCAACTCGTCTCCAAAAGTGCTGGGCTTAGAGGCATGAGCCACCGTGCCCAGCCAATATTGCTTAATTCTTATTACAGTCCTATATTACTAACAGTATCACTAACAGTGCTGTAAAGATGATGCAACAACGTATACAGAGTAAACACTACCAAAGAAAATCACACAGGTAATGCATGTCAGATTTGAGAGTCAAACTCAGGGCTTCTTTATTCTAGCTCAAGTAATTTTTTTTTTTTTTTGAGACAGAGTCTCACTCTGTCACCTAGGCTGGAGTGCAGTGGCACGATCTCACCTCACTGCAACCTCCGCCTTCCAGGCACAAGCGATTCTCATGCCTCAGCCTCCCAAGTAGCTGAGACTACAGGCTTGCACCACTGCAGCTGGCTAATTTTTGTATTTTTAGTAGAGATAGGATTTTGCCTTTTTGGCCAGGCTGGTCTCAAACTCCTGGCCTCAAGTGATCCACCTGCCTTGGCCTCCCAAAGTGCTAGGATTACAGGTGTTAGATATTGCACCTGGCAACAACTCAAGTAATTTTTTTACAATACAGATGCTCTTTTTAACCCTTCTGATTACCTTGCTTTTTTTCTATTTATTTTTTATTTTTTAATATTTTGTAGAGATAGGATCTCACTATGTTTCACAAGCTGATCGTGAACTCCTGACCTTAAGCAATCTTCCCACCTTGGCATCTCAAAGTGCTAGGATTACAGGTGTGAGCCAGTGCACCCAGCTCCTAGAATGCTTTCTTATTCTATTCTCTATCTTTCAAAACTCTGCCGTTTTCAAGTTCCAGTTCAAATACCATGTCTTCCTTAATACCTTCTTTGTCGTTACACCTGGAATTAAGAATCAATCTATATAACTATAGCATTTAGTTTGTATAACAATATAGCTAACACTCATCACATATTGCTTTATAGAATTATTTGTGTGCATCGTCTCATCTGGCCTACTGTTGAGAAAACCTCTTGAGGGCAGAAAATTTAGCACATTAGTTTTTATGTTCCCCCACTGAGCAAATATATGGCAGTTGTTTGAGTAATTGTGAGTAAATGAATGAACACATGAAGGTCTTGGCCCATGCAGTTCTAAAAGGGATTAAGGCCTAAGGAACATCTGGATATCAACTAATGTATTCACCTATTGGCTTAGTTATACTATCTTAGAAAGAGATAATGAAATTACTGAACTAATAGTTAGTTAAGTTGTTGGTGCCTCAGGACAAAACAGAGCGGTGAGAAGGATTGATATATTTAAGTTAATAGCCCCCTAGATGCAAAGGTAAAAGTTTAGCTCAGTATTTCCTAAACTGTATTCACTTCACAGATAAGGAACAATAGTCATTTATTATAGAGTCCATAGTCATATAGTGAAAATATTGATGATGATGATGATGATGATAATGATAAAATTGCCTTCTGAATTTATTATTTGTCATTCCTGGACACATAAACAATATTATCTCCAAATTTTATTGGCAATTATAGTTAATATTTTTTTTACACATTTATATATTTTTCAATATAAATATATATACATGTATCACTATGATGAAACTACTTTATAATTTTTTTTATTAAAATGCATTTTAAGCATTATATAATGTTTCATAAAATACTTCATGAGGTAACCACCTATGGTTTGTACAGAGAATTCACACCCTCAACACCCTTGCTCTTCTCTCCTTTGGTACTTGCCTGGCAAAACAAGCCTGGTGAAATGCAACTTCTTACCTACTCTATGCCTACATCTAATCAACTGGAGAAGAACAAATTATCATGCTAATTGGACTCAATTTAAAATTATGACCTCAAGCCTCAAGTGGGTTCTCAGTGTTGCCCAGCAATTCTTTACAATTCCGTAGTCATTTGACTCTTCTACTCTTCAGATGAAACTGTTCCCCTCAAGCCTCTTTCTTCCTCCTCCCTCTCAGCTGATGATCTTGCTTTCTATTAATACTTCACTGAAAAAAAGAAGCAAGTAGAAGAGAACCTTCACAACTTCTCACCACTAATTCTACTCACTTACCTGCATCTTATCTTCCCTTCTACTATGAAGGTTGAAATATTCGTGTTTCTGTCTGAGTCTAACCCCTCCCTCCTGTGCCCTTGGTCCTATCCTCCTTTGCTCCCAAAATTATCCCATCTCTTTCCTGTATCAACTTTTCTCTTTCTGTAGAATAATTAACATCAACATATAATATATATTTGAATATCTCCCACTTAAAAGAAACTCTATCCTGATCTCACATTCTTCTTTAGCCACGGCTCCACTTCTTTTGCAGAAAATCTCAAAGGAATTATCTAAATTTATTGTCCCTTGGTCGTCTCTCATTCTATCTTGAATTCACTCTAATAAGCCTTTTTGCCTTCCCTATTCTACTGGCAATACTTTCATCAAGTATACCATTGCCCTCCATATCACTAAACCCAATGCCGAATTATCAGTCTTCATGATATCATGGATGACCTCTTAGCAGTATTCAGCACAGTTGATCTTCTTGGAACACATTCTACATTGGCTTCCAAAAAAACCTCTCTTTCCTGGTTTCTCCCTTATCTCTTTGGCTTCTTTGGAGTCTACTTTGCTGGTTCCTCTTCATTACTTGTCAAAGTAACGAAGTGCTGGAGTGCCCCAAAGCTAGCTCAGTTCTCCTCTAGCTACCCTCATTTCATTCCCTAGGAGCTTTCAATCAGTCTTGTGTTTTCAAAAACTATATATACATAGTTTGTATATAGTTTTAGATATAGGATATCTAGGTATATAGATATAGATATAGATAAAGGATATATATATATCTTTCTCTTCCCCTTTCCTTTCTCTCCTTTCTCTTCTTAAATGATTTGATCCCAAAGCCATTAGGTGGAAAAAGCAAGGTTGGAATTGGGCCTGAGTTGGGGAGAATCACAGAGGCCAATTGGGATTTTGGAGTCCAATATGGGAAAGGAGGATGCTTGCATAAGAGGACTGTGTAGCAAGGATAGTTATAGCCTGAGAAGAGTGAGAAGGACATCCATGCAGAGGGGCAGCATAGTATGGGCTACTGGGTATCCACACAGAAAACTGGTCATGCACGAGGAGTCAAAGCCTAAGCAGAATGAGAAAGATATTTACATGGCAGGGGTAGACAGGTATTAGAGACTGAGTGGGGTGAGGAGGACATTTGTGCATAGAAGAGAGTGGTGGTGACAATCAACAATCTGTTATTACAGGGGGCTTAATTACATAAATAAATATATTAAAAAGTTAGAGCCAGGTTCCCCATTGTCAGATGGAAAAGAATACTAGAATAAACCTTGTGATGTTTGATTGGAATAGGAGATATTTGTGTGAACTTATGGTTATATATCTAAATAGATTGATTGATATGGATACCTACATATAGAAATGAATACAGATGTAAAAGTGTATGTGTTTTCATGTATCTCTATTTTTGTCTCTATATTCCTCATTTCTGACAGAGCCTGGGAGTAGCTACACCCCAGTAGCAACTGAGCACATCTACTAACAGATTTTGACTTCTAAGTATTGTTCTCCACAAAAATAACCAGGGTTCTTTGAGAAATGGCTCATTCCAGTACTGGGGCAGCAAAAGTACAAATTAACCCTGGAACATCTGCTGAACCAGAAAAAAAAGTACTCTAGGAATGATGGGAGTACGTCAAAAAGACAGAGAAGCCAGCTTGAGGGGCTTTCTACTCACCAAATCTGGGACAATTGGATATTTATTTATTTATTTAGACTTCCTTAAATCATGGGATGAGATGATTTGAGAATTAATGGTGGAAACAGATTATACTCATTTAAAAAACAAACAATGAGTCAACACAAACATAAATTAATAAATTTAACACATGAAAAGTTTGAAGGCCGGGCATAGTGGCTCATGCCTGTAATCCCAGCACTATGGAGGCTGAGGTGGGTGTTTCACCTGAGGTCAGGAGTTTGAGACCAGCCTGGCCAACATGGTTAAACCTCATCTCTACTAAAAATATAAAAATTAGCTGGGCATGGTGGTGTATGCCTATAATCCCAGCTACTCAAGAAGCTGAGGCAGGAGAATTGTTCGAACCCAGGAGGCAGAGGTGGCAGTGAGCTGAGATCATGCCATTTGCACTCCAGCCTGGGCGACAGAGCAAGACTCCATCTCAAAAAATAAATAAGTAAATAAATAAAGTTTGATGAAGAATAGGATATTTGCCAGGCATGGTGGCTCACACCTGTAATCCCAGCACTTTGAGAGGCCAAGGCAGGTGGATTGCTTGAGCCCAGAAGTTCAAGACCAGCCTGGGCAACATGGCAAAACCCTGTTTATACCAAAAACAAACAAACAAACAAACAAAAAACTGGTGTGCTTCTCTAGTCCCAGCTACCCAGGAGGCTCAGGTGGGAACATCGCCTGAGCCTGGGAGGTTGAGGCTACAGTGAGCTATGATCCTGGCACTGCACTCCAGCCTGGGAGACAGAGCAATACCCTGTCTCAAAACAAAAACAAAAACAAAAAAGAACAGGATATTTACATAGCTTCAAAGTACTTTCCTACAAAATACTTATTAAGAACAAAAGGAAAAAAAATGTTTTAAAATGGAGAAGCTTATATTACTTTAATCAAGTGATTCAAATGAACATCATCAATAATGAGACAAATTGAAATTGTGTCCCTAACACCTGATAGGATGCAATAAGAATATAGGATTGCTTATTTATATTCTTAATAAAGAGATGCATAATCTGAATCTAATCACGATGAAATATAAAATAAATTCAAACTTGAGGGATATACTGGCCTGTAAAATAACTGGCCTGTTAATCTTCAAAAGTAGCAAGGTCATGAAAATCAACGAAAGACCAAGGAAATGTTCCTGAGTGAAGGAGACTAAAGAGACATAATAGTAAATTCTGAACTGAATCCTTTTATTATAAAGGACATTATGATTTGGATAAGGTCGGAGGGTTAGGTAAGTATAGCAGTCTTAATTTCTAGATTTTGATGGGTTATTGTGTTTATACAGGAAAACATCCTTATTTATAGGAAGAACACACTGAAGTATCGGGGGTAATGGGGAATGGAGTCAGCATTCTCATTGTGTTATTACTGGGTCAGTTTTTGTTGTTATTCTCAAATGACTGAGGAAAAATGTTGTTTGTGCTATCCTTGCATCTTTCTTGTAATTTTTGATACTGTTTTTTAAAAAGAAAGAAGACTGCATGTTAATGAGTTTCAAATTTCTCTCTCCGGCATGAATCTGAACCCAAGATCATATATTTAATATTCTAGTCAAAATTGCCACTTGCACCAAACTGGGCAACATAGCAAGACCCCATCTCTACAGAAGAAAATTAGCCAGGCATGGTGGCATACACCTGTAGTCTCAGCTACTTGGGAAGTTGAGGCAGGAGCATCACTTGAGCCCAGGAGTTTGAGGTTGCAGTGAGCTATCATGCACCACTGCATTCCAGCCTGGGCAACAGAGGGAGGCCCTGTCTCAAAAAATAAAATAGGCCGGACATGGTGGCTCATGTCTGTAATCCCAGCACTTTGGGAGGCTGAGGTGTAAGGATCACCTAAGGTCAGGAGTTTGAGACCAGCCTGGCCAACATGGTGAAAATCCATCGCTACTAAAAATAAAAAAAAATAGCCAGGTGTGGTGGCAGGTGCCTCTAATCCCAGCTACTTCGGAGGCTGAGGCAGGAGAATCATTTGAACCTGGGAGGCCCTCCAGAGGTTGCAGTGAACTGAGATCACGCTGCTGCACTATAGCCGGGGTGACAGAGCAAGACTGTGTCTCAAAAAATAAAATAAAATAAAAAGCCTTCACTTGGATGTCTAATCACTGTCAACCTTAAAATGTAAAACTGAGGGTGGCTGGCAAGATGGATGAACAGGAACAGCTCCGGTCTGCAGCTCCCAGCGAGATCAATGCAGAAGATGGGTGATTTCTGCATTTCCAACTGAGCTACCTGGCTCATCTCACTGGGACTGGTTAGACAGTAGGTGTAGCCCATGGAGGGCAAGCCAAAGCAGGGTGGAGTGTCACCTCAGCCGGGAGGCACAAGGGGTTGGGGAACTCCCTTCCCTAGCCAAGGGAAGCTGTCAGGAATGGTACATTCTGGCCCAGATACCAGGCTTTTCCCATGGTCTTTGCAACCCACAAACCAGGAGATTCCCTCGGGTGCCTATACCACCAGGGCCCTGAGTTTGAAGCAGAAACTAGGCGGCCATTTGGGCAGACACTGAGCTAGCTGCAGGAGTTTTTTTTTTTTTTTTCCTTACCTCAGTGGCACCTGGACTGCCAGTGAAACAGAACCGTTCACTCCCCTGGAAAGGGGGCTGAAGCCAGGGAGCCAAGTGGTCTAGCTCAGGGGATCCCACCGCCACAAAGCCCAGCAAGCTAAGATCCACTGGCTTGAAATTCTCGCTGCCAGCACAGCAGTCTGAAGTTGACCCGGGACTTCGAGTTTGGTGCGGGAGAGGCATCTGTCATTACTGAAGCGTAAGTAGGCGGTTTCCCCTCACAGTGTAAACAAAGCCGCTGGGAAGTTCAAACTGGGTGGAGCCCACCGCAGGGCAGCAAAGCCGCTGGAGCCAGACTGCCTATCTAGATTCCTCCTCTCTGGGCAGGGTATCTCTGAAAGAAAGGCAGCAGCCCCAGTCAGGGGCTTATAGATAAAACTCCCATTTCCCTGGGACAGAGCATCTGGAAGAAGGGGCTGCTTTGGGTGCAGCTTCAGTAGACTTAAACATTCCTACTGGCCAGCTCTGAAGAGAGCAGTAGGTCTTCCAGCACAGCACTCGAGCTCTGCTAAGGGACAGACTGCCTCCTCAAGTGTGTCCCTGACCCCCGTGCCTCCTGACCAGGAGATACCTCCCAGCAGGGGTCGACACCTTGTATAGGAGAGTTCTGGCTGGCATTTGGCAGGTGTCCCTCTGGGACAAAGCTTCCAGAGGAAGGAACAGGCAGCAATCTTTGCTGTTCTGCAGCCTCCGCTGGTGATACCCAGGCAAACAGGGTTTGTATTAGACCTCCAGCAAACTCCAGCAGACCTGCAGCAGAGGGGCCTGACCATTAGAAGGAAAACTAACAAACAGAGAGGAATAGTATCAACATCAACAAAAAGGACATCCACACAGAAACCCCATCTGAAGGTCACCAACATCAAAGACCAAAGGTAGATAAATCCACGAAGATGAGATAAAACCAGTGCACAAAGGCTGAACATTCCAAAACCCAGAATGCCTCTTCTCCTCCAAAGGATCACAACTCCTCACCAGAAAGGGAACAAAACTGGATGGAGAATGAATTTGATAAACTGACAGAAGTAGGCTTAAGAAAGTGGGTAATAACAAATTCCTCTGAGCTAAAGGAGCATGTTCTAACCCGATGCAAGGAAGCTAAGAACCTTGATAAAAGGTTAGAAGAATTGCTGACTAGAATAACCAGTTTAGAGAAGAACATAAATTACCTGATGGAGCTGAAAAACACAGCATGAGAACTTCGTGATGCATACACAACTATCAATAGTCAAATCCATCAAGTGGAAGAAAGGATATCAGAGATTGAAGACCAACTTAATGAAACAAAGCAAGAAGACAAGATTAGAGAAAAAAGAATGAAAAGAAACGAACAAATCCTCCAAGAAATATGGGACTGTGTGAGAAGACCAAACCTACGTTTGATTGGTGTACCTGAAAGTGACGGGGAGAATGGAACCAACTTGGAAAACACTCTTCAGGATATTATCCAGGAGAAATTCCCCAACCTAGCAAGGCAGGCCAACATTCAAATTTAGGAAATACAGAGAACACCACCAACATACTCCTCGAGAAGAGTAACCCCAAGACATATAATTGTCAGATTCACCAAGGTTGAAATAAAGGAAAAAATGTTAAGGGTAGCCAGAGAGAAAGGTTGGGTTACCCACAAAGGGAAGTCCATCAGACTAACAGCAGATCTCTCTACAGAAACCCTACAAGCCAGAAGAGAGTAGGGGCCAATATTCAACATTCTTAAAGAAAATAATTTTCAATCCAGAATTTCATATCCAACCAAACTAAGCTTCATAAGCGAAGGAGAAATAAAATCCTTTACAGACAAGCAAATGCTGAGGGATTTTGTCACCACCAGGCCTGCCTTAGAAGAGCTCCTGAAGGAAGCACTAAATACGGAAAGGAAAAACTAGTGCCAGCCACTGCAAAAACATGCCAAATTGTAAAGACCATCAACACTATAAAGGAACGGCATCAACTAACAGGCAAAATAACCAGCTAGCATCATAATGACAGGATCAAATTCACACATAACAATATTAACCTTAAATGTAAATGGGCTAAATGCCCCAATTAAAAGACACAGACTGGTAAATTGGATAAAAAGTGAAGACCTATTGGTGTGCTGTATTCAGGAAACCCATCTCACATGCAAAGACACACATAGGCTCAAAATACTATGTATTTGATGGAGGAAAATTACCAAAATTAAGGCAGAAATAAATAAGTTATTTGAAACCAATGAGAACAAAGACACAATGTACCAGAATCTCTGGGCTACAGCTAAAGCAGTGTTTAGAGGGAAATTTATAGCACTAAAATCCCACAGGAGAAAGTGGGAAAGGTCTAAAATTAACACCCTAACATCACATTTAAAAGAACTAGAGAAGCAAGAGCAAACAAATTCAAAAGCTAGCAGAAGACAAGAAATAACTAAGATCAGAGCAGAACTGAAGAAGATAGAGACACAAAAAAATCCTTCAAAAAAATCAATGAATTCAGGAAGTGGTTTTTTGAAAAGATTAACAAAATAGATAGACCACTAGCCAGACTAATAAAGCAGAAAGAGAGAAGAATCAAATAGACACAACAAAAAAATGATAAAGGGGATATCACCACTGACAACACAAAAATACAAACCGCCATCAGAGAATACTATAAATACCTCTAGGCAAATAAACTGGAAAATCTAGAAGAAATGGATAAATTCCTGGACACAGATACCCTCCCAAGACTACACCAGGAAGAAGTGGAATCCCTGAATAGACTAATAACAGGTTCTGAAATTGAGCTGTAATTAATAGCCTACCAAACAAAAAAGTCCAGGACCAGATGGATTCACAGCCGAATTCTACCAGAGGTACAAAGAGGAGATGGTACCATTCCTTCTGAAACTATTCCAAAAAATAGAAAAAGAGGGACTCCTCCTTAACTCATATTATGAGGCCAGGATTATTCTGATACCAAAACCTGGCAGAGACACAACAAAAAAAGAAAATTTCAGGCCAATATCCCTGATGAACATGGATGCGAAAATCCTCAATAAAATACTGGCAAGCTGAATCCAGCAGCACATCAAAAAGCTCATCCACCACAGTCAAGTCGGCTTCATTCCTGGGATGTAAGTCTGGGTCAACATACGCAAATCAATAAACATAATCCCCCCCCGTGAAAAAAAGAAATAAAAAATAAACGTAATCCATCACATAAACAGAACCAATGACAAAAACCACATGATTATCTCAATAGATGCAGAAAAGGCCTTCAATAAGATTCAACACCCCATTCATGTTAAAAACTCTCAATAAACTAGGTATTGATGGAACGTATGTCAAAATAATAAGAGCTATTTATGACAAATCCACAGCCAATATTATACTAACTGAATGGGCAAAAGCTAGAAGCATTCCCTTTGACAACTGGCACAAGACAAGGATGCCCTCTTTCACCACTCCTATTTAACATAGTACTGGAAGTTTTGGCCAGGGCAATCAGGCAAGAGAAAGAAATAAAGGGTATTCAAATAGGAAGAGAGGAAGTCAAATTGCCTCTGTCTGCAGATGACATCATTTTATATTTAGAACACCCCATCATCTCAGCCCAAAATTTCCTTAAGCTGATAAGCAACTTCAGCAAAGTTTCAGGATACAAAATCAATGTGCAAAAATCACAAGCATTCCTATACATCAACAGTAGACAAACAGAGCCAAATCATGAGTGCACTCCCATTCACAATTGCTACAAAGAGAATAAAATACCTAGGAATACAACTTGTGGGATGTGAAGGACGTCTTCAAGGAGAACTACAAACCACTGCTCAAGGAAATAAAAGAGGACACAAACAAATGGAAAAACATTCCATGCTCATGGATAGGAAGAATCAATATTGTGAAAATGGCCATACCGCCCAAAGTAATTTATAGATTCAATGCAATTCCCATCAAGCTACCACTGACTTTCTTTGCAGCATTAAAAAAACTTTAAATTTCATATGGAACCAAAAAAGAGCCTGTATAGCCAAGACAATCCTAAGCAAAAAGAACAAAGCTGGAAGCATCACACTACCTGACTTCAAACTACACTACAAGGCTACAGTAACCAAAACAGCATGGTACTGGTATCAAAACAGAGATATAGACCAATGGAACAGAACAGAGGCCTCAGAATTAACGCCACAAATCTACAACCATCTGATTTTTGACAAACCTGACAAAAACAAGCAATGGGGAAAGGATTCCCTGTTTAATAGATGGCATTGGGAAAACTGGCTAGCCATATGCAAAAAAACTGAAACTGGACCCCTTCCTCAAACCTTATACAAAAATTAACTCAAGATGGATTGAAGGCTTAAACTTAAGACCTAAAACCATAAAAACCCTAAAAGAAAACCTAGGCAATACATTCAGGATATAGGCATGCGCAAAGACTTCATGACTAAAACACCAAAAGCAATGGCAACAAAAGCCAAAATTGACAAATGGGGTCTAATTAAACTAAAGAGCTTCTGCGCAGCAAAAGAAACTATCATCAGAGTGAACAGGCAACCTATAGAATGGGAGAAATTTTTGCAATCTATCCATCTGATAAAGTGCTAATATCCAGAATCTACAAGGAACTTAAACAAATTTACAAGAAAAAAACAAACAACCTCATCAAAAAGTGGGCAAAGGATATGAACAGACACTTCTCAAAAGAAGACATTTATGCAGCCAACAAACACACACAAAAAAAGCTCATCATCACTGGTCATTAGAGAAATGCAAATCAAAACCATAATGAGATATCATCTCACGGCAGTTAGAATGGTGATCATTAAAAAGTCAGGAAACAACAGATGCTGGAGAGGATGTGGAGAAATAGGAACGTGTTTACACTGTTGGTGGGAGTGTACATTAGTTCAACCATTGTGGAAGACAGTGTGGCAATTCCTCAAGGATCTAGAAACAGAAATACCATTTGACCCAACAATCCCATTACTGGGTATATACCCAAAGAGTTTGTAAATCATTCTACTATAAAGACATATGCACACGTATGTTTATTGCAGCACTATTCACAATAGCAAAGACTTGGAACCAACCCAAATGCCCATCAATGATAGACTGGATAAAGAAAATGTGGCACATATACACCATGGAATACTATGCACCCATAAAAAAGGATGAATTCATGTCCTTTGCAGGGACATGGATGAAGCTGGGAACCATCATTCTCAGCAGACTAACACAAGAACAGAAAACCAAACACCGCATGTTTTCACTCATAAGTGGGAGTTGAACAATGAGAACACATGGACACATGGAGGGGAACATCATACACCAGGACCTGTTAGGGGATGGGGCATAGGGGAGGAATAGCATTAGGAGAAATACCTAATGTAGATGACAGGTTGATGGGTGCAGCAAACCACCATGGCACCTGTATACCCATGTAACAAACCTGCAGTTCTGCACATGTATCCCAGAGCTTAAAGTATAATTTAAAAAATGTAAAACTGAACTTTAGATTATCTGTTCCCTAACTCCGCTTACTCCTTCCCAATGTTTCCACCATTCAGCTAGTTGATTAGGCCAAAACTCTTAAAATCTTCGACTCTTCTTTAATTCTTGGGTCCTTAGCAAATCCTGTTGGATCTGTCTTCAAAATATATCCAGAATTCAATTACTTTTTTCCATTTATCCCACTACCACTCTATTTCAAGTTACCATCATCTTTTATCTGGTCTTTGAAGCTAGATTTCTAACTGGTCTGCTTGTTTCTACTCTTGCTTCCCTGTTGTTCATTCTCAATAATGGAGACAGATTGATCTTTTTAAAGCATGGAACTGATCTCTAAACTGATCCCTCCATCAGTTTAGAACAAAATCTGTAGTCTATGAGGCTCTCTATCATCTTAGCCACCAGCTATTACCCCAAACTCATCTCCTACTACTTTTTAATCACTGGCCCCAATCAGACTGGTTTCCCTGCTGTTCTTAGAATGCAAGGAGTCTGTCATCTTAGCCCATTTGTACTAATTAACCATTACCTCATTAGAATTTCTATTCAGACATACTTCCCCAGAGAGGCCTTCCCTGACTACCCTATCTAAAATGGCACTTTGTTTCTCTATAGCGTTTTATTTTTCTTCATTGCATTTATTACCACCTGACATTATATTATAATATCTATTTATTTATCTATCTGTTTATTGCTGCTGTTTTCCATGAGTATCCATGAGGGCTTGGACTTTTTCTATCGTGTTTACTGTTGTATCCTCAATACCTAAAACAGTACCTTTTACCTAAGAAGTACTCAATAAATATTTGTTCAATGAATGAATGAATGAATGAATGGAAATGGTTAATATTAAACTACTATGAACAAATGAAAATTATGTGGTAAGCTCTGATCAAAAGAGAAGGGGGGGACTTTGAAGTAATATCCTTTAAAAGAATGATTTGCTTTTTTTGTTTTGTTTTGTTTTTGTTGTTCTTGCCCAGGCTGGAGTACAGTGGTACGATCTTGGCTCACAGCAACCTCCTCCTCCTGGGTTCAAATGATTCTCCTGCCTCAGCCTCCCAAGTAGCTGGGATTACAGGCACGTGCCACCATGCCCAGCTAATTTTTGTATTTTTCAACATGGTTTCACCATGTTGGCCAGGCTGGTCTTGAACTCCTGACCTCAAGTGATCCGCCCATCTCGGCCTCCCAAACTGCTGGGATTTATAGGTGTGAGCCCCTGCACCCAGCAAGAAAGAATTTTGGGGGGTAAGTAAAGATTGTTTTTCTTATTCTGGTGGTGGGGGGTGGGAGGGAGTAAGAAGGGAATCACGCCAGGGACAAAAGTCTTATATGTCTACATTTCCCTTTTCTTCTTTCTGCTTACCCAGTTAGAAGCCAAGGAAAATCTTTGGAGAAGAGAAAGCTAAAATGTAGAAGTATAACTCAGTAGCAAAATACTGAGTAAAATAGTCAGTGTAAAGTAGTCAGTCATTGGAATTATTCCACAAACTGGTGCAGCTCTACATACATCTAGAAGGGCATTTGATTTTAAAGTGGTATTTGATTTTTAAAGAGAGCAGTTTAATATCTATTCTGAAAGATTTTTGTACTCTGAGGAGAATTGAGGGTTTGTTAGGAGAGAGTTTCTTAGGTCTGAAGGAATTCATGGTGGAGTGGGGAAGAGGATATAGGAATTAAAAGAAACTAGGGATGATATTTACCAATGAGAGAGAAAAATAACAATTTTGCTTTTCATATTATTGACTAGTTTGTGATTATTATTATCAGTTTATATTCCTGTTGTTTTAATAAAGGAGTCTAATTTTAAAAGCATAATATATTGGGAAATTGTGCTAATCTCTCGGCAAAACATATCTGAGAAGTCTGGCTATTCGAATCCTGAAGATGTAACAAATATAACAGAAGATTGCATAGAAAATTTTGGCCTAAGCATTCCAATGCAATAGATGTGACATTTCTCAGTAAAGTACCAGACTAATAAGCAGCAATTTCAAAACAAGTTTCCACTAGTTAGAAGGTTTTGAAAAACCACAAATGTCAGACAGTAGAATTGAGACTGCTTTTCGTCAGAGGTGTTCTTTAGAGAAAGCCATGCTTTACATCCTATGTCCCTCTCATTAGGGTGAAGGAGAGGAGGGTGCCTGCTTCTCCACCTCAAGCCTAGTGAGCAGGGCTTCTTACAGAACTGTTCAAAGAACTGTAATGGGAAGATTGGGATGATGTTTGACTCCTTCCTCCTGGAAAAATCTAGAGGGCCAGAAAGAGAATGCCTGGCAGGTTCTTCATTATTGGAGAGGATATATCCAGTTGCATTATGACCAACCAGCTCACTCAGAGTTTCTCAACACAAATGATGCACAATGCTTCCCATGGACCAGATGTGGGCCACACAAGGGATAAAGAGCCAGGCTGGAGCTCTTTGTGACTACTGCACAAGGCAACTGCCTGAGATGTCAGTTGGGGTCTAACAGAAAACAACAACATGGTGTAGAGTTCTAAAAAATATCTGAGACTAGGGAGAAGTGGCAGCAAGAGGAATAGAATACACGGCCTGTATCACAGAAGGTGGAGGAGTTGTAGCTTGACTGACCAAGCATGTGAGTCTCTGAGGAACTCACAAAAGTTCCTGTAAGCCAAAGATTAGCTTTAAATATCTGCTCGTTTAAAGCTAACATATGAGAGAGTACAAAGCCACCTCACTACAGCTTCAGTCAATGAACACCTTTCTGCTCCCTTTTCCCTTATTCTCTCCCTGCACTTAAACCCAGAGAGTCACTGACCACAGCCATTGAGTAGGTGAGAATACGAACAGGAAAGACAGAAGAGCTGAACACGTTTCTTTTCTCAGAAGCCTCCCTTTCAAATGAGGCTGAATTTTGTGATTTAAAAAATTTAAGACCTTATGATTTCTAAAAGTGGGCAGGAAAGTCATGAGACTTGCTGGAATTTTCATCTTTGTGGCAGGGGAAAAAACTAACCCCACTGAGTTAGTTTTAAGAGAATAGTTATGTTTTGATTATATTTTACAAGTCACACCAGCTCAATGCAATGAATATACAGATTTTCTGCTACACAGTTGGTGGAAACCTTTCAGAACCTGCAGGTACACGTCTTAAGAGGAAAAGAGCATTGCAAGCTCAAATTTGTAAAACAAAAAATTTGACAATTCCTATATTAGGTTCATTCACCAATCACTACACTAAGTCCCGAAGTGAATAAAATGTATGTATTCAAAATTTGTGAAAGAAATAAATTAAAAATTTGAATGGGCCGGGTGCGGTGGCTCACGCCTGTAATCCCAACACTTTGGGAAGCCGAGGTGGGTGGATTACGAGGTCAGGAGATCGACACCATCCTGGCTAACATGGTGAAACCTGGTCTCTACTAAAGAATACAAAAAATTAGCTGGGCGTGGTGGCGAGCGCCTATAGTCACAGCTACTCGGGAGGCTGAGGCAGGAGAATGGCGTGAACCCGGGAGGCGGAGGTTGCCGAGATCGCCACTGTACCCAGCCTGGCGGCAGAGCGGTGACTCCTGTCTCAAAAAAAAAAAAAAAAAAAAAAAAAAAAAAAAAAATTGAATGACAAAAAATTCAGTCTTCTGGCCAGGTGCGGTAACTCAGGCCTATAATCCCAGAACTTTCGGAGGCCAAGGCAGGCGGATCACTTGAGGTCAGGAGTTTGAGACCAGCCTGGCTAACATTGTAAAACTCCCATCTCATTTTCAAAAACACAAAATTGCTGGGCATGGTGGACGACGCCACCAGTTACTCTGGAGGCTGAGGTTGAGACTTGCTTGAAGCCTGAGGAGGGATGCAGTGAGCCAAGATCACGCCACTCTGTGAGCCTAGTGCCTGGGTGACAGAGTGAGATTCCCATCGCAAAAAAAAAAAAAAAAATTCAGTCTTTTTTTTGAGACGGAGTCTCGCCTGCCCAGGATGGAGTGCAGTGTACGACCTCGGCTCATTGCAAGCCAGCCTCCGGGTTCACGCCTATCTCTCCTGCCTCAGCCTCCTCCCTAGTAGCTGGGACTACAGGCTTCACACCTCGCCTTCCTCAAGCAGTTTTTGTATTTTTAGAGATGGAGTTTCACCCTGTTAGCCAGGATGGTCTTGATCTCCTGACCTGGTGATCCACCCGTCTCCCGACCTGGTGATCCACCCGTCTCGGCCTCCCAAAGTGCTGGGATTACAGGCTTGAGCCACCGCGCCCGGCCTCAGTCTTTCTAAGACAGGGAAATATGCAGTGTACTTTCAGTAGAATGATTTTCAAACCACAAAGGACTAAAAAAACAACAACCACCACCCTTTAGTCATGGTTATTAAGATGAAATAATTACTGAAATTCTTATCTAAATTTCCTATATCAGCTATCCTTCTAGATATGAAGTATCTAAGTGAATAATTCCAATTTTAAAGGAATTATTATTATTGTTATTATTATTTTTAGAGACATGGTCTTCCCTTATCACCCAGGCTGGACCACAGTGGTGCTATCATAGCTTACTATAACCTCAAACTCTTGGGCTCAAGTGATCCTCCTGCTCTAGCCTTCATAGTAGCTGGGACTACAGGCGTGTGCCACCATGTCTGGTAAAAAAATTTTTTTTTTGTAGAGATGGGGTCTTGCTATGTTGCCCAGGCTCGTCTCAAACTCCTGGCTTGAAGTGATCCTCTTGCTTTGGCCTCCCAAAGTGCTGGGATTCAAGGCACGAGTCACCATGCCTGACTAGGAATTTTTATTTGTTTTTTGAGATAGGGTCTCACTCTGATGCCCAGGCTGGAGTACAGTGGCAGGATCTCTGCTCACTGCAGCCTCCACCTCTCTGACTCAACCAATCCTTCCACTTCAGCCCCCCAAGCAGCTGGGACTACTAGCAGGCGCCACCACACCCAGATAATTTTTGTATTTTTTGTAGAGATGGGATTTCGCCATGTTGCCCAGGCTGGTCTTGAACTCCTGAGCTCTAGTGATCCACCCGCCTCAACCTCCCAAAGTGCCAGAATTATATTTTTCTGAAATTATTTTAATAATTCCGTAAATTATAAATTATAATCTATTCAGAAGTCATGTGAATCAATTAAAAAGGAATATGACCCTAAGATAAGGTTTAAGAGTAAAAACAGTAGTTAGAATTAAGTTCAGTGGCAAGTGAGTAAAGCTACAAATAATAAATAACGGATTAAACACACAAGGTTTCATTCTCTGTAAGTTTGGACATTGGCATTTCAGGTGGGATTTCAGGTGGGATAGAGGTTCCACAAAGTCCTCACAGACATAATCTCCTTCTGGTTCGTCACTCCACCATACCTAGGGTGGTCCTCATCTTCCGGCTGAAGATGGTTGCTAGATTCAACTATCACATCTATGTTCCAGGTAGTAGGAGGGAAGAAAGGGAAAAGAAGAGCCCAGTCTCTCTCTTGGAAGAAAATTTCACAGTTATTTTTCTCATTTGCCAGAATATGTGGCTGCAAAGGAAGCCAAGAATTATAGTCTTTTATCTGTGAATAGTTTAATATTGAATAAATTTGGGGTTCTTTTACTAAGATGGAAGGAGAAAAATGGATGTTGAGGCAAACAGCTAGGAGTCTGTGGCATACAGACTTAAATATATTTCTTTTAATAAGATGGTTAGGTCTGACGTTAATTACTAACAAGTTAGAATTATTGGTAAAGATCTTTAATTGTACTGTAGATTCGGTGTTCTTTAAATGCTTGCTTTCTCTATGTAGAGAACATTTCTGTCACTTGCAATCAAAGAAAGATTAATTCATGGTCAGTAATCAGGGATTTGTTCTATTATTTAAGCTCTCTGTTTCACTAAGAGAAGCATCTCAGCAAATTCTAACACAAATTTGTAAATACATTCATTCAATTATTCATACAATAAACATACTGAATGCCTAGGTACTAGGAAAAAAACATAATTTTTTACTTCAAAGTGTTCACAGTCTAGTAGAAAAAGACAGTGATAAAAAATTTTAAATGTATAAAAGTGTTATAGGTGCAATAAAAATGTATGTATCTGGTGTTTTGGGGTATAGTACAGCGAGATATCAATTCTACAAAAATGAGATTAAAGGGTATGCATCCAAAGTAAGGCATACATTGATGGTGGAATTCAATTAAAAATGATTACATAATTGAAAATACATCAAAAGGTACAGAGAATAAGACAATGGCTATCAATTTATGCACATCTACCTATGAAACAAGATATTTTGAATATAATTACAAGATACAATTCTGATTTTCACATGCAGTTTGAAATTATTAGTAATGATGTATGTAGGTATGTCAAAAACTAAAAATCTTCCACGAAGAGGTTATTGTCACCGTCACCAAATCAGAGAATTAAATAGTAAGAATTTTCCTGAAATTGAGAGTGTCAGACAAAGTGTTAGGAATATTTTAATATATTCTAAAGCAATGGCATTTTCATTTTATAATTCCCATTTACTCTTGTATTAGAGAGTCTCTTAGAATTAGACATAATCTTTTTACAAATTTGCAGCTTATTTTTTATGTGGCAAAGGGAAAAGGACTAAAAAAATGTCCTGGAGAGAGGGTTAGGGTGTGGTGGAGAGGGCGTGAACTTCCCTTGACTCAGAAGAGGAAAGTGGTAATTTTCCTCCCTTTACCATTAAAGTATTTGTAATTTTTGAAGTAACTTTTTCTACAAAACATATGTATTTCAGGAATATTTCTTATATGTTCAAAACCTGCAATTTATTTGGTCTATGGTAAGTACTTCAAGGGAACTTGGAGTTTCCTGCCAAAGCTCTGTTTGGAAAAGCTTGTGCAGGGAAAGCATCAGGAAGGAAGACATCACATCTATAGAAAGGCAGGCTCCCTCTTTGTATAGTTTCTTTACATTGTTAAAAAATTAATATAATTCAGACTAATATGGCTAGCTAGACTGACAAGGGAAGACTCCCTACCTTTACAAAAATATACGAATGCTGGATAATAACTTTAAAAATTGAAAAAATATATTTTGCTAAGCTTGAAAGCAAGAAAGGGAAATCAGCTAGGTATGGTGGCTATAATACCAGCACTTTGGGAGGCTGAGGCAGGAGGATTACTTGAGCCCAAGAGTTTAAGATAAGCCTGGGCAACATAGAGATGTCCCATTTCTACCAAAAATTAAAAAATAATGCAGGCATGGTGGCGTGAACCTGAGGTCCCAGCTACTCGGGAGGCTGAGGTGAAAGGATCACTTGAGCCCAGGGGATTGAGGCTGCAGTGAGCTGTGATCATGCCACTTCCACTCTGGCCTGGGTGACAGAGTAAAACTCTGTCTGAAAGAAATTTTTTTTGAGCCATCGAAATAACAGCAGCAACAACAACAACAACAAAGGAAATCACTAGCTTTTAGAAAAAGGAAAACAAAAAACGAGAGCATTACAGGATGCTGAAGGCAAGTATATACTGAAGCCCAATGGCTCACATGAGTACTGGAACTTGATACATGCTGTGAGACTCAAAGACTTAGAAGGAATAGACTACTGACAAGTGCAAAAACATGAATGAATCCTGAAATGATTATACTGAGTGAAAAAAGTAACACAAAAGAAGAATACACACTATATGATTTCATTTATAGAAAATTCCAGAAAATGCAAACAAATCTCTAGCAACATCAGATCAGTGACAGCCTCAGGACATGGAGGGGGATGAGTCAGAATAAGAGGGAGAGATTACAAAGGGGCATGATGGATATGTTTACTCTCTTGATTGTGGTGATGGTTTCACAGTTGTGTACATATGTCAAAACTTGTCAAATTGTACACTTTAAATATGAATAGCTTATTGTATGTCAGTTATATCTCATGAAGATGTTAAAAAGGACAAACAAAATCAACATCCAAGCAAGTTCAACAGATCCTTCTTCTCACTTATATGTGTGCAATTTACTTGCTGAAGAAACTTGGTGGTATGTCCTATAGAGTTTCTCACATTCTGGATTTTATTGATTGCAAAAAGGAATCCTTATCTTTTTTTTTTTTTTGAGACAGGGTATTGTTTTGTCATCCAGGCTGAAGTGCAACTGGCACCATCATGGCTTACTGCAGCCTTGACCTCCTAGCCTCAAGCGGTCTTCCTACCTCAACCTCCCAAGTAGCTGGGACCACAGGTGCATGCCATCACCCCTGGCTGGTCTCAAACTCCTGGGCTCAAGCAATCCTCCTGCCTTGGCCTCCCAAAGTGCTGGGATTACAGGCCTGAGCCATCATGCCTGGTCAAGAATTCTTGTCTTTTAGAGCTTTATGGATGAAGTATTTATGGGTGATATCCATGTGAGGGG
This sequence comes from Papio anubis, assembly GCF_008728515.1. Taxonomy (NCBI): domain Eukaryota; kingdom Metazoa; phylum Chordata; class Mammalia; order Primates; family Cercopithecidae; genus Papio; species Papio anubis. The sequence continues at coordinate 187,697,939 of NC_044976.1, read as the reverse complement.
TGGGGAAGGAGATTGGCCATATGTTGATAATTGTTCAAGTTGAATGACTGACTCATGAAGGGTCATTATACTCTCCTCTCTACTTTTTATGTGCTTAAACATTTTTTATAAGAAAAAGTTGAAACAAGTCCTGGGGCCTATCTTAGAGGTACTGAATTTCTTGGGCGTTGAGCATAGAGGTATGCATTTTTATAAACTCCCAAGTATAACAAGATTTAGCTATACACTATAGAGGATCACTGCCCCACATAAAAGAAAAGGACTCCTATGATGAGGTGAATTTCAGACACCTACCACAAGGTATGGGAAAAACCATTTTTGGTAGGTGTCCTTTACATTCAGTATCAAATTCTAAAAGTAGTAGGGGCTGGGCATGGTGGCTGTGGCAAAAGAGAGAATGCACGTCCTGCAGCTGATTGTTGTCATGTAAGAATGTAAGCTCACTCTTACCAAATCTTCCACTTTTTAAAGAGAAGCCCAAAATGCATGTATAATCTTCTGGTTTATAACTTTGGATATAGATTTTTTTAAGTACCATGTATGCAAAAAAAAAAACATGTTTGTGGATTTGATTTGTACCTGGACCACCAGTTGTCATGTTATGAACCATGCTGGAGTATTTTATAACACCGTCTCTCAAAGTGAGAGTTTCAGTCCTTTCATGGACCAGGGCTGCTAGGACATGCTTAATGCAAATGAAGCCACAGTGGAAAGAGAAGTGAGCAGTACATACCACATGAAGAATGCTTTCTTTTAGTTTCTCGAGTAAAAGATTGAAGACCTGTTAATAATTTTTTTGGCATGTGCTTACAATTGTTTTTCTGGTGGTAGGGATGAGTTTGCACCAGATCACCTTAATTGTCTTTTATCTAGGTTCTCTCGTGACTTGTCTCTTATCTATGTTGTACTGTGAGGAAAAGTTCAGTTCTACAGAATGACCCCTGTTGATGAGAGGTGTTACATGTGGCCATGGGACAGGATTTTTCTTTTCCTTGTAGCAAGCTGGCACATGAAGATATCATGCTCCACTTAAATAGAAGAATTACCTCGCCAGTGGTGGCCACTATAGCTTTCAAAGACATATGGAATTGAATTTGGGGAACACTGAACTTGTTTTGGACTTGCCATTTTTTTTTTAAATTCTTTTTTTGGCTAAGTTACCTATTGAATGCTCATAATTACCACATCTATTGTCCTTTTTTGTCAAAAAGCTTCACTCCAATTAGAAGATACCTGAAGGCAGAAACTATGGCTTTGTCAGCTGTTGACTTCCTCATGGTACGCAGTGTAAATATACTACTACTTTATTTAGTAGATTCTTAGTACTTACTTGTTGACAGATTTACTAATAGTTCCTGTACATCTCAGCAAATCAACAGATGATTTAGGTTATTCTAACCCTAACTTTATTTAATATAATAAAAACTTTCAGCATTTATTGTTAGGCCCAGGGCTAGGTAGGCTCCTGAGATAGAGAAGTTCATAAGGGAAGGAGCCCAGAAGGTAGGGGAAACAAAAAAATAGTTACAACACTCTTGATATGTCTCAGCATATATAGACATTAACATCAGGAAAAGCTGAGGGGTGGGGGGAAGGAATTTGTGAGGGAGGGCCCTTTGGACAAATGTCACGTTTCTCACAGTAGCTTTTAGATATGGGTGGGAAAATGAGGGCAGGGCAATTGAAGTGGGATGGAAGGGAGATGTTTAAACTAAAGTCATTCTAGGGCTCCAATCACTGGACACAGGTAACTTCCTACACTATATTCATTTATCCATGCAATCACATTCATTGAGTGCTTCCTATGAGTTAGGCAGGGTGCACTATGTAAGATACAAATGAATGAAGCAGGTCCACAGCGGTTGTCTAGGGGGATAAAATGCTGCACAGGGCAACCTGGATAAGCCTGACACGTTAGGTGCCACAAAGCTACAGAAACAAAGTGCTAAGGAGATTCGGAAAATTTACAGGTCATTTCTGGATGCAGGATCTGGGAAGAAGGATGTCCACAGTTCAAAGATCAGTACAATCTTCGTAGCGAAAAAGCGTTGGTTTATTCTACCTCTACCTAGTTTGTGCCTCAACATCTTTGACCCCAAAGGATAAAAAGGTGCAAATAAGGGCACATTTTCTTCATAGAATACGTAATGGTGCTTATTTAATGCTTTCCTCTTCATTCCCCGCAGTGATTTCCCTCTTCACTCTCCCCCGAGTCTCACAGAAGGAACTAACAAGGGAGCGCTTCACAAGCACAGACACCTTTAAAGAGGCGCAGAAAAGAGTACTTGGTGAAAAAGTTAGTATTCTTTCAGGTGACTTTCCTTAAGATTACTGGGCATTAAGAATGAAAATATGTAAACCAGGCTTACGAGCAAGAAAACAAACTCTCCACATTCAGAGTTAATCTTCGAACTCAGCAACCGTCAGCAGAACTCACCCCCATCAGGGCGGGCTCGCGGGCGCGGTCCCACCCACAGGCCCCTCCCCCGCGGAGGTTCTCCAGCGCCGCCCGTACTCCCGCCCTTCGCGCGTCCCTGCTTTAACAGCTCTGGTTCTGTCAGGACCTCACTTCTCCGCCCCCGGCGCAACCGCGGCCAGGCAGCGACGTGCACCCGCGTGTGCGCCGCCGCCGCCCGGCAGAGTGGGCGCCTCCGACATCAGGAGCGCGCACGCCGTGCCGAGGGGCCTGGACGAGCGCGCTCCCGACCCACCGACTCCTCCTCCTCCCCCCTCCTACTCGGCCCGCCCCCTCCCTCGCCTCTTCCTGCCAGGCAGTCCTTCTCCCCTCCCCTCTCCGTTCCCTCCGCCCTCCCCGGGCTCCAGTGGCGGCGGAGTGAACGGGATCGGCCCGGCCTCAGAGCGCGAGGTGGCGGGTGGGACGCGGGAGCCTGAAGGAGTTGTTGTTTCGGCAGCGCCCGCGGAGACGTGAAGAGGTGAGGCGAGGGCGGCCTCCTCGGGACACGAGGGCGGCCCGGCGGCCCGGATCCACGGGCCGAGGCTGCTTGGGTGTGTTGGCGTCGGGCTGAGTCTGGGGAGGGTCGAGATGGGGCCCCGGCCCGGGACGGGGATGCGGGAGGACCGTGGGAAGGAAGGCACCGGGCGGGTTCAGGACTGTCGGCCGCTTCCCGGACGCCGCGGTTCTCCCAGGTGGCCGCCCCTGGCAGCTAGGGCGGGCGGGGTCTGCGCCCTTACCTGGGGGCGGGGTAGTGGCTTCTGCGGCCGCCGCCTCCAGCTGTGCCCTCCTGACATTGCTGCCTGGGCGGCTGCCGCCCGCTGCTACGCTGTGGCTGCTGCTGGATTCGCAGTCCCAGCAACCCTGCGTCCGGTGGGCGAGTGGTTAGAGTATTTTCTTACCCACACGCAGGCTTCTGTGCTCGACCGTTTCTCTCCCTCGCCCTTCCTCTTCCTCCCCCGAGCACTTTGCTCGGCTCCTGCTGTTGATGCTTGTGGTTTTGTAGTTTGGGATGGGCTGCGTTCCGGGCAGATCCCTACCTGCAGGGAATGCCCCGCTTCAGAGTTGACCTCCTGAGCCTTGACAAACACCTCCCCCCAGCCCCCACCCAGCTTGTGGGTGCTCAGTGTCCTGATAACTGAGTCAAAGTTTCTGAGACTGGGCTGGTACTTTGCACTGGTCGCCAACGGTACAGGGCTGGGCAGTGCGTCAGCATGTGGAAAGGAGCCACCGGCTAGCGGGATATGGCCGGGTGCATGGGAGCTGAACTGACGGGTTTCACATACTAGGCAGTGTGTCCAGGTCCTTGGATCTCTCAGATACGGTTATATTAGAATATGTGCCAAAACTTAGGTGGTCACTTGCAAAATTGGTTTCATGCAAGTAAACTGAAATGCCAGCCTTATTACACTAATGGGAAGGAGAACTTTTGCTTGCCGGACAGATTTCAGCGCAGTTTGGAAAATGATTTTAAGGCCTTTATTTTTGACACTGGAGGGGTTTAGGGATTTTTAATACATTTAAATTTCCTTGTGCATAGTGGGAGGTAAGTAGTTGCTTGTTAAAATTCTGAAAACACAGTTTCATGAAAACCTTCTGACTTTTCTTACAGTAGTGTTTATGTTTGACATCTTCCGTAGAATATCCATTAGTTATGATGTCAGAAGATACGGATGTGAAGTTTGCTTGTGGTCACATTGGAAGTTGATTTTGTTCATGGAAAATACTGGTTCACAAGCTCCTAGTACTAGAAAACTGGCCTGTGATTCATTTTCTCAGTATAGCGTCCCTTATGAAATTGACAATGAGATTTCCAAGGAGAAAGACTAGTTGAACTTTATGTATACATTATCATCAAATTGTATTAAATGTACACCTGCTTCAGGGATTAGCTCTAGACTTTGAGTTACACTGGTGTCTATACTAAATCAGTTCAATAAATGCGCTGATATTATGTTTTGTTCATTTGGAGAGAAGTAGATAAAGCAGGGCAGAGTTTATATATTAGCATATTATATAGCCTACATTTGCTCTGATGTGTATTATTATTATTATTATTATTTGGGACGGAGTTTCGCTCTTGATGTCCATGCTGGAGTGCAATAGCGCCATCTCGGCTCACCGCAACCTCCGCCTCCCGGGTTCAAGCGATTTTCCTGCCTCAGCCTTATGTGTAGCTGGGACTACAGGCATGCTCCGCCACGCCTGGCTAATTTTGTATTTTTAGTGGAGACGGGGTTTCTCCACGTTGGTCAGGCTGGTCAAACTCCTGACCTCAGGTGATCTGCCCGCCTCAGCCTCCCAAAGTGCTGGGATTACAGGCGTGAGCCCCGTGCCCGGCCTCTGATGTGTATTATTAAGTCATCTGGGGAGAAGTAGATGAAGTAGGGCAGAGCTTATATGTGAACATATTATATAATCTACATTGTCCTCTAGAAAGCTGGAAACAAGCTAGTAAGTCTCAGTACTATTGGGGCATATGGTGAATATACAAACCAACTTTAAAAAGTGTGACTGTAAATGTACGAAGTTTGTTTGTTTGTTTGTTTTAAAGAGACAAGGTCTCGCTCTGGCGCCCAGGCTGGAGTACAATGGCTCAATCCTAGCTCACTGCAGCCACAAAGTTCTCCTCACAAGAGATCCTCCCACCTCAGCCTCCTGAGTAGCTGGGAGTACAGGCACATGCCACCGCACCTGGCTAATTTTTTGTTTTAGTTTTGTAGAGTCAGGGGTCTCACCATGTTGCCCAGGCTAGTCTCCAACTCCTGGCCTCAGGCAGTTCTTCTGCCTTGGCCTCCCAAAGTGCTGGGATTACAGGCCTGAGCCAACCATGCTTGGCCCCCTTTTTATTTTTCACCTGAGTTATTTGATGGGAATTTCTATATGTTACAGTTGTGATATTCTGAGAATTTTTGTTTCTTTGATAATTGTTTCATGATTTAGATATTTTCTTTTTATCCTGGTAGTTATGATTTTTTTCCTTTGAATGAAGTAATTTTGTTAGGCATGTGAAACAGTAGTTTTCATGTAATCAGCTCACCAGTTCTAAATTTGTGACTTTTAAAAAACTTGAATTTTTTTCTTTGCCTTAACCCAAACTTGAATTTGCTCAGCCGCTGTATATTTATTTGAACTCTCAGATGATACAGCATTGAAGCGGAAAGTCCTTTTATCCATTCTTTTGGAGTAATCAAAAGAAGGAATTCTGTTGTGCCAACTAAAAATATGTGTAGGAGATAGCTAGGCTTCAAGAGATTGACTTTGAAGAGAGTAGCAGCGAAGTAGCAAAAATTTTCTGTATTGAGGGTGTAGAACTGGGGCTGCATTCCAACCTACCATTGTCTTCAAGTGGGGTATGGATCGTTATGAATGGTTAGAGGAGGTTTGGAGAATGAAGTTGATGCTGTAATGCTATGGGATTCCCAGGTGCAGAGCTTGCCTATGTCTTAATTTTAATGAGTTCTATATTTTTGTAACTCTTGACTTATAGAAATGGGTCAGCCATTGAGTCTGAGGATGACCAGCAGCCCAAGGCTATTCCAGGTGCTGGTATTTCAAAGATGGCTCAGGGATTTCTTGTGGAGATGATCTGATGAGCATTTTGCCATTACAAACAGTGGAGGCTGAGAAAGTATGGACTTGAGCCTGAGGTATGGTAAAAGATACTTGTTTTTAAAGGAGAGTTTTAATGTTGATATTATAGAGAAATACATTGTTTGACTCCTAGACTTTCAGAATGGGAAATAATTTTGACTTTATAGTCAGTATTTGAATTGAGTATAAGTTTGTGAATTTCAGTGGACCCTAATAAGGAAGAGTTAATAAATTAAGCAGAGCTTTCATCTCTGAACATCTCCTTTTTCTACTTCATTTGCTTCCCATATTGCTCTTATTCAACAAATGGGATGGCATAATTGAGTATAGCAAGTTTATGCGCATGCTAAGTCTTTTTTGTTATCTTTTGGTGTTTTTTGGTGTACTTTTGGGGATTTTCCTGGGAAAGTTCTAGGCATATATTCAGTTGATTTAGAGTTAGATTTGGGCTAAGATTATTAGTATACTTGAAATTCTGAGCATTCTTATTTTCTAAATAGCTTTTAAAATAGAAAACATTTTGCCATTGCTGTTGGGCTTCAAAAAAACAAAACCCAACAACAACACAATTCTTTATAAATACTCATGAAAAATCAGCTTACAGGCTGTGTTGTGATAGACATTGTACAGCCAAAAATATATTTAAGAAAATTCTCACCCAGTTTAGTAAGCTTAAATAAGAAGAAAATAAGACTTTTTTTAAAAAATAAAAGCCTGATTTTCCCAGAATATGAAGCCTAACTACTGTTTGCTGTGTTATTTTCCCTCTTGCCTATTCTAAATTCAGCAAGAACTATGCATCCCTAGTCCATGGTAAAAGCTTAGTTCTCGTAGGGGATTCTTAGTAACGGAGGTCTCATTGAGGGATGCAAGGGATTTTGATTGGGAAACATCAGGCATGGAACATTTCCTTTTTACTGCTCTAATTTTCTCTGTACCTGGCTATGCAGTGGGATGGGAACATGAGCACAAATACTAGAATTATCTGGATTTTTTTTTTTATACTATGGATTTCCTCTTCTTACCCCCTACCTGCCCTCCAACCCATTGCTAAGTGAGCCATTGATAGTAGGAGTGTGTTATATCCTTTAGGTATGTAGGGCTGAACAAATGCTAGGAACCTTGGCACTTGGCTGATATTCCATAAACCAAATTCCTGCTCTGTGTAATTTGCCTTCTGGTGATATCAGGAGATATTTGTTAATCCCATTTTTGAAGAAAAATATGAATTGTGGTGAAGAGACATCTGTAACCAAGAGTAAGATTTATTAAATTAGGTAGTATACATGAAAGACATCAGGAGGTTGTTTATCTGAACATTTATTAAACTCTTTTGACTGTGACCTACAATAAAAAATACATTTTACTTCTTGATTCAGCAAGTGCACACACACACAAAGTTGACAGTTTGGTGAAATAATATTTATCTTTTCAGGGCCCTGTTGAGTTGGCTATAATGGCTTGCAAGACCAGTTGTGCATATCTCTTCCTATCTAGCTCTATGTCCACTGACATCATGTTGGTAGCTCAAAATTGGTCATGGTGGGAATATTTACACCAGGAAATTCAGCAAATGATATTCTCAGGGCTTCCCTCTTCTTAGGTAGTTGTTAAACATTTATAGCACCCCATTGTTTATAACACACATAGATACATTCTGTTATTTCATTTCATTTTTAAAATGCTGGGTTTTGACTTCCAAATTAATTTTACACCCAGCTAATGGATTATGGCCTACAGTTAACAACAAATACAACTAGTTTAGCCTACCCTCTTAACTTTGTAAATGAAGGAACATACTAAAAGCCTCAAGTCCAAGGTGAGATAGTGAGTGAGTTATTAGCAAAGCCAGGGCTCTGGACTCAATCTGGAGTTGTTTCTGGTGGGCTTCTTTCCTAACCTCACTTAGTATATATGAGGGATTGTGTTAATCAGTTTGAATAAAGATGGACCTTGACCCTGAGGACTTTATGCTTAGGTGGGGGATTAAATATGGAAACAGCAATGATAATGAAAGGCAGAAAGTAATGGGTGGTAAAAAGATAAAGATAAGGAACTGTAAGAGTTTAGAGAAGAGGGAGAGATTACTTTTAGTTAAAGTAATGGGTGGTAAAAAGATAAGGAACTATAAGAGTTTGGAGAGGAGGGAGAGATTACTTTTAGTTATTGTTTTTTGACCCAGGCTGGAGTGCAGTGGTACAATTTCGGCTCACTGCAACCTCCGCCTCCCAGTTTCAAGCAATTCTCCTGCCTCAGCCTCCCTGAGTAGCTGGGATTATAGGCACTCGCTGCCACGCCTGGCTAATTTTTGTATTTTTAGTACAGATGGGGTTTTGCCATGTTGGTCTGGCTGGTTTTGAATTTCTGACCTCAGGTGATCCACCCGCCTCAGCCTCCCAAAGTGCTGGGATTACAGGTGTGAGCCACCGTGCCTGGCCTGCTTCTAGTTTTAAGGATAAGAGAAGAGGTGACATTTGAACTATGTTTTTTTTTTTTTTTGAGATAGCATCTCACTCTGTGACTCCAACTGAGTGCTGTGGTGCCATCACAGCTCGCTGCAGCCTTGATTTCCTGGCCTCTAGCAGTTCTTCTGCCTCAGCCCCCAAGTGGCTGGGACTATAGGCACACACCAACATGCTTGGCTAATTTTTGATTATTTGTAGAGATGGGGTTTCATGATGTTGCCCAGGCTGTTCTTGAACTCCTGGACTGAAGCTGTCTTCCTGCCTTGGCCTCCCAAAGTGCTGGGATTACAGTTTTGAGGCACCATGCCTGGCCCCTGAACTATGTTTTGAAGAATGGGTAGGATTTGGACGTGTGGAAATAGGACAACTCGTATCACCCTGGGCCAAGGGCCAGGGTGATCAAAGGCATACAAGCATGGACAGAGAAAAATGAATAGTGAGAGCTAGGCAAGAAAGAGTCAGTTAGCACCAGATGGTTAAGAGCCTAGAATGCCAGTTTTCCTTTCTGCTTTTTGGTTTATCTTTCATTTTTGACTCTGGAGTGATCTAGTACTTCTTAACATTTCAAGATTTATTTATTGTGATTAAAATATGATCCAGAGAGCACCTAAGTATCCTTAGAGTAGAAGCTGAAGGGAAAAATTATTAGTTTTAGAGAAGCAACCTTGAGTTTACCAATCCTAAAAGTGTTGGAAAGTAAAAAATATTTTATTTGTAAGGAGATACAGTGTTTTTTTGTTTTTGTTTTTGTTTTTTTTTTTTAGTTCACCAAATAGCATCACATTGGCTGGAGTAGAACAGGAAGCAGTTTTGAAAGTCTTTACAAGGGCCTTCTAAAATGTGATTTCTAAATGACTGGATCTTAATTTTTGGAGGCAGGTTTAGTTCAGGCAGAAGGGTAGTTTATACAGATCCGCAGCTGAGCTGAGTAGCTTTTAGAATTTAGGGCAGCAAAGCAGGGTGTTTTACGCAAAATTCATTTGTAAGGGATTGATGGCTTCTTTACTCCAAGAATTTTCTTAGATTTCAGTATTTATGTCTTTAACAGCCGGTGTGACTGAAGATGTTTTGAAGTCTTGGATGGAACTTGCCTTATTTCACAGGTGAATTGGGTGGCTAGAAATGAAGGTAAATGCCAGTAAGTTGTGTCTGTTAATCAAATTGAAGTACTGGTGGCAGTTCTCAAGATTTTCTGTCTGCTGATGATTTCACACTTACTGCTTCTAATTACATGGTGTATAGTCGATTTGAAGAAGCCTTGGTTCTCTTTGACCCACCAGTTCTGTAAAGGTAAAAGCCTTCTTAGAGTGTTGCCCAGGTAACAACACATACAGAGACTGTTTAGTAGCTTGTCACAGAAGTGTGTGGAAAATTTTGGAAATGTTGGTAAAGAAGTTGCTATAGTAAATAACTGGTTGGTAAAAAGCTGGGCTACTTCTGCATAGTTGATAAAGAGTTTTTGAGATGAGCCTTGGTTCTAAAATAAATATGAATTGTGTCATTGCCATACTATTTTCTTCCGTTAAATAAGCTCCTAATATGTAAATGTTGTTGTCCTATCATTTTAGAAGGTTTCAGCAGTTTCATATGAACTGTTCCACAACATAGCACACCCCAAACACCACGATAAGAGTTCAAATACGGCATGGCCCAGATGCCTCACACCAGTTAAATGATAAAGTTAATCATGTCAGCACAGTGTTTTTTAAAAGTTTTTTCTCCCTCTTTTTTGAGGCATGTTAGTTTTCACAAATTGAGGTTATTAGAATCTTTCCAGATTTTCTACCACCATTTTTTGTGTGTGTGTGTGTGTGTGTGTGTGTGGTAAAAAGTACGATGATGGTGTCCTTAAACTATGTAAACATTTGTAAAGATATACACACATACACATAGTGTGTGTATATGTATGTGTAGACATACATACATATATATTTACATATCATTAGTTGTTGGAATTTGTGGTGAAAATACACCCACCCACGGCAAATGACTGAAAACAAGTGTTCTGGCTCTTTGAAGACTACCATGTGAAGTATTCACAAATATGAAAGTAATGCAAACCCAAAGGGAGTTTTTGTATGCCTGATTTCAAGAAAGGAGCATTTTAAGAGGCAAGTATGGAATTCATTCATATACCAGTGAGGAATTTCTCAACTTCTCCTTTACCCAGCACATACACCCATTTACCGTCCTCATTATTAGCAGTAAGCAAAATTATGGAACTTTGAATCAGACTTCTACTACAAGCGATGCAAATAAATATTATTTTTAGAAAAAATACAAACTTGTGGTTTTGAGTTACAAAGGTTTAAGAGACACATATCACTAGTTTTTTAATAAACTACGTGGAGTGTTTCCTGTGCTTCAAGATGTTTTAATTGTCATTGTGAGGCCTTTTGCTGAGAGCATTGTATAAAGGCATAGTTGTTAAGATGGTTATTAGGTGTTCTTTGAATAGTTTATTTTTCTGTAGTCAATTTGTCTTGCATACATTGATGGCCGGGCGTGGTGGCCCACACCTGTAATCCCAGCACTTTAGGAGGCCAAGGCAGGCAGATTGCTTGAGGCTAGGAGTTTAAGCCTAGCCTGGCCAAGATGGTGAAACCCCGTCTCTGATAAAAATAAAAAATTAGTGTGATGCGTACTCATAGTCCAAGCTACTTGGGAGGCTGAGGCACAAGAATCTCTTGAACCTGGAAGACGGAAGTTGCAGTGAGCCGAGATCGTGCCATTGCACTCCAGCCTGAGCTGCAGAGTAAGACTCGGTCTCAAAAAAAAAAAAAAAAAATGAATAGAGTATACTACTTCACTGAAAAATCAACCATTGAAGGGAGGTTATATATATATTGGCAGACAGTAGGGTTTCTGCTGTTGTTTTAGAGTAATTTTGTTATTCAGCAGCTGTTTATCCCCAGACCTCATTCATTTATTACTGCTTTTTTCCATTTCTTTTTAATCTCATGAACTGTATTCTTTCATTTTAAATCTCTCATATTTGCCCTGCGGTCAGTGGTCATATTTGTACTAATGTTTTGATTTGCCATTGCCTGTGCAAAGATCTATTACCAAGTTGCATTATGAAGTTGGTATTGAATGGTAATTCAGTTAATGTCCTCTTCTCTCCATTCTTTTTTTCCTTCCGTATTCTAGAAGTTACCCTAACACTAGTGTTAGATTCCTGGCAAAGTTAATGGGAAAATGAAATTAAATATTACTGTTATTCAAATCCTAGGATGACCTTTTTGCCAATACTAATGAACATACAAAATTCTTTAGCATGAATTACACAGCTTAAATTTTCACTGAGGCTAGGCCTCTTAAGTTTAAAAAATTAAAAATTAAAAAAATATTTATGGGGTACAAGTGCAGATTTCTTACATGTATAGATTCTTACATGTATAGATGTGGTGAAGTCTAGACTTTTAGTGTACCTGTTACCTGAATATCCACCATTCTGTATGTCCATGTGTACCCATTGTTTAGCTCTCACATACAAGTGAGAACATGCGGCATTTGACTTTCTGTTTCTGAGTTATTTTACATATGATAATGTAGGCCTGTTAAGGTAAAAACCATTCTGACATGCATTTTATAGTTCTTTTCAACGTTATCAATAGCTTTGCTAGATGAAACAGGTTTCTTCTGTTGCAGTTGGTATCACAAACAATAAATTAGCTATCCCTACCATTTGAAAATATAAGATAAAGGTTTTTTTTTTTTTTTTTTTTAAACACAGAGTCTTGCTCTGTCTCCCAGGGTGGAGTACAGTGGCGTGATCTCAGCTCACTGCAACCTCTGACCTATGCCTCCCGGGTTCAAGCAATTCTCCTGCCTCAGCCTCCTGAGTAGCTGGGACCACAGGCATGTGCCATCATGCCTGGCTAATTGTATTTTTAGAAGTACTTTCACTGTGTTGGCCATGCTGGTCTCGAACTCTTGAACTCATGATCCACCAGCCTTGGCCTCCCAAAGTGCTGGGATTACAGGCGTGAGCGACCGTGCCTGGCCCAGATAAAGTTTTTTTTTAAAAGATAATCTAGTAATAGTAGGAAAGAGAAACCACTTTATCAGTTGATCTACTACTTCCCATTTTGAATATAAATTTCATTGTGTTGCATGCTAACTTCATTATGTTCTACTGAGTATTTACTTTTCTAAAGACAGAGCTTTAACAATTTTTCTTTTTTTGTCGTGTTTTGGAGACAGGTATCTCTCTGTTGCCCCAGCTGAAGTGCAGTAGCACGGTCATAGCTCATTGCAGCCTGGAACTCCTGGGCTCAAAGTGATTCTCCAACCTTCATCTCTGGAGTAGTTGATGGGACTATAGAACTGCACCACCACACTCTGCTAATTTTTTAAATGGGAGTCTCCCTGTGTTGCCCAGGCTGGTCTCAGACTCCTGGGTTCAAGCAATCCTCCTGCCTCAGCCCTTCCAAAGCATTGGGATTACAGATGTGAGCCACTAAATCCTGCACAATTTTTCACCATTTGAGAATTTCACTTAGAGGAGGATCATAGTAGCTTTTAGACATTTTTATCAGTTGTCCAAGGGTGGAAAAAAGTAGTTAAGATGCAAGTAACTATAAACATTTTTGGTTTTGTGGGAGACAGTGTAGGTAGAACATAGGACCTTAATTCTTGATCTGCTGCTGTGAGATTCAGAGAGAATAAGTGATTTAGACACAACTTTTTTCTCCTCTTTGCACACTAACCGTGAGCTAACATTGAGTGTTTACATGGGGTATTTATTACATAAGAAAATGTACATTATCTAGCTAACCTTCACAGTAACCATATGAGGTAGGAATGATTATAATATCATTTCCAGTTTGCAGGTGAAGGAAACAGGATTAGAGAACTTCAGTAACTTACTTAAGATCACATAGCTTGGCTGGGCACGGTGGCTCACGCCTGTAATCCCAGCACTTTGGGAGGCCGAGGCGGGCAGATCACGAGGTCAGGAGATAGAGACCATCCTGGCCAACATGGTGAAACCCCAGCTCTACTAAAAATACAAAAATTAACTAGGCATGGTGGCATGTGCCTGTAATCCCAGCTACTCAGGAGGCTGAGGCAGGAGAATCACTTGAACCAGGGAGGCTGAGGTTGCGGCACTGCACTCCAGCCTGGTGACAGAATGAGACCCCATTTCAAAAAAAAGAAAAAATCATGTAGCTTGTGAGAGGCAGTTATTTCTCGCTTCTAAATCTGTCTCACAGTGCCTCTCTACTACTACTCTGTATTGACAATCTTTAAATGGGATGATACTTGCTTTGCACATTTCATAGGGTGGTTATGAGAATCAAAAAAGATAAGATGTACAAAAGAACACACAGATGTCTCTGGTATATTAATTTTATTGGATAATATTTGAGACACCAAAGAAATCTTTGAAATCTTGTATACATGTATTAGTTTGTAATCAGTAATGCTATAAAATAAGTTTAACAGATGAATATTTGAAAAGTTATCTATAAAGACATATTTTGTGTGCATTCAAGGGATCTGTGAGTGAAAGGTAGAGGAAGGCAGAAATGTACGGATGTATTGAATAAAAAGTGGATCATATGATCTCTAGCAGCCTGAATTCTTTCTGCAGTGAGGAGTATATGTAAGTAACAGGTGACCTATAAGATCCCTCCAACATCAATAATCTATGAGTCTTTGTTATGGGTTACTTTTTTTCTGTTAGAATATCCTCAAATTAGCTAGATGTGCCCAAAAGAGCTTTTTAATTTTATTTTAGTTTAGATCATCAATAATCACCATTTGTCCTTTTCTAAAATTGTATATATTTAAGGTATACCACATGATGTTTTGCTATACATATACAAAACATATATAGATACAAAATCATGAAATGATTTGTATGTTTTGATATACAGATACAAAATCATGAGATGATTACTACAGTTAAACAAATTAACCTATCCGTCTCCTTCCAGAATTTTTAAAATTGTCTGGTATGAGCATCTAAAATCTGTCTTAGCACATTTTATATATACTATACAATATTAATAATTATAGACATGCTGTACATTAACTCTCCAGACTTATTCATCCTACATAACTGTGAGTTTGTACCCTTTGACCTACTTATTCCCATTTACTTTTGTTTCTATGTATTCCGCTTTAAAAAAAAAAAAAAAGGATTTCTCCGGGTGTGGTGGCCCACGCCTGTAATCCCAGCACTTTGGGTGGCCGAGGCAGGCAGATCACGAGGTCAGGAGTTCGAGACCAGCCTCACCAACATGATGAAAACCCGTCTCTACTAAAAGTACAAAAATTAGCCAGGCATGGTGGCGTGTGCCTGTAATCCCAGCTACTTAGGAGACTGAGGCAGGAGAATCGCTTGAACCCAGGAGGCAGAGGTTGCAGTGAGCTGAGATCATGCCACTGCACTCCAGCCTAGGCGACAGAGTGAAACTCCATCTCAAAAATAAATAAATAACACTTTGGGAGGCCGAGGCCGGCGGATCACGAGGTCAGGAGATCGAGACCATCCTGGCTAACCCGGTGAAACCCCGTCTCTACTAAAAAATACAAAAAACTAGCCAGGCGAGGTGGCGGGCGACTGTAGTCCCAGCTACTCGGGAGGCTGAGGCAGGAGAATGATGTAAACCCGGGAGGCGGAGCTTGCAGTGAGCCGAGATGGCGCCACTGCACTCCAGCCTGGGCGACAGAGCGAGACTCTGTCTCAAAAAAAAATAAAAATAATAAATAAATAAATAAAAGAATAAAAAAATAAAAAAAGGATTTCATATATAAGTGAGATCATGTTGTCTTTTTCTTTTTGTGTCTGGCTTATTTCATTTAACATAATGTCCTCCAGGTTCATCTATGTTGTTTCAAATGACAGTATCTCCTTTTTTTTTAAGGCTGAATAATATTCCCGTGTGTGTGTGTGTGTGTGTGTGTGTGTGTGTATATGTGTATATATATGCCACAAATTCTTTATCTGTTCACCTTAGGAGAGACACTTAGATTGTTTTCATAATATAGGCTATTGTGAATAATGCTGCAATGAATATGTGCAGGCATGTATCTCTGTGAGATGCTGATTTCAGTTTCTTTGGGTGTATACCCAGCAGAGGGATTTCTGGATCATAGGCAGTTCTATTTTTAATGTTTTGAGGAACTTCTGTACCATTTTCCATAATGTTTGTGTAGCAATTTACATTTTCTTTTTCTTTCTTTTTTTTTTTGAGACGGAGTCTCGCTCTGTCGCCCAGGCTGGAGTGCAGTGGCACGATCTCAGCTCACTGCAAGCTCCGCCTCCCGTGTTCACACCATTCTCCTGCCTCAGCCTCCCGAGTAGCTGGGACCACAGGTGCCTGCCAGCTCGCCCGGCTAGTTTTTTGTATTTTTTAGTAGAGACGGGGTTTCACTGTGTTAGCCAGGATGGTCTCGATCTCCTGACCTTGTGATCCACCCGTCTCGGCCTCCCAAAGTGCTGGGATTACAGGCTCGAGCCACCGCGCCCGGCCGCAATTTACATTTTCAACAACAGTGTACAAGAGTTTCCTTTTCCCAACACTTTGGCCAACACTTTTCGTCTCTTGTCTTTTTGATAATAGCCATCCAAACAGGTGTGAGGTGATAGCTCATTGTGGTTTTGATTTGCTTTTCCCTGATAATTAGTGACGTTTTCAGTGCTTTTTCATATACCTGTTGGCCCTTTGTATGTCTTCTTTGGAAAAGTGTCTCTTCAGGTTCTTTGCCCATTTTTTAATTGGGTTGTTTTTTTTTGCTGTTGAGTTGTGAGAGTTCCTTATGTATTTTGGATATTAACCTTTTACCAGATACATAGTTTGCAAATATTTTCTCCCAGTCCATAGACTGCCTTTTCATTTTGTTGTTTGTTTTGGAGAAGCTTTTTAGTTTGATGTAGTCCTACTTATTTATTTTTGCTTTCGTTGTTTGAGCTTTTGGTGTGGTATCCACCAATATCATTGCCAACTTCAAACAATATCAGGGAGCTTTCTCCCTGTGTTTTCTTCTAGGGGTTTAAAGGTTTTATTATAGATATTAATGTTTACTTCTTGAAACTATTTTAGCAAACATCATTCTTTAAATGTCAGTTGCACTTAGATTGAATACAAATATATAATTGTCTGAGTAAGATGCAGCTATGGTGTTTTGCTTTTTCCCCCCCAAGTTAAAAAGATCTTTTTTTTTTTTTTTTTCTTGTTGCCTAGACTGGAGTGCAATGGCATGGTCTCAGTTCACCACAGCCTCTGCCTCCTGGGTTCTAGTGATTCTCCTGCCTTAGTCTCCCTACTAGACTGGGATTACAGGCATGCGTCACCACACCCGGCTAATTTTGTATTTTTAGTGGATTGGGGTTTCTCCGTGTTGGTCAGACTGGTCTCAAACTACCGACCTCAGATGCTCTGCCCGCCTCAGTGTCCCAAAGTGCTGAGATTACAGGCGTGAGCCACTGTGCCTGGCCATTAAAAAGATTTTTCTGAGGATGGGGTGGGTGAAATGGCTTCCTATTACATTATTACATACTTGGTTCTTAATGCATTTCTTATGACTTCCTCTTAAATTTGGATTTCCTGAGTGTGCATTTTGAGAAGAAACTTAATATCATTATGTATATGAAAGGTCATTTTAATTTTATGTAGTGTTATAAGTTTATGGCTTTTTATACAGTTGGTTTCATTCTCCGTCATTGTTTTTTTCAACAAGCATTTATTTGTCAGTTAGAATGTGGGTTTTTTGCTGGAGAAGCAGAGATGAGAGATTATTGAAGAGCTGACAGTCTTATTGGGGAAACAGATAAATAGAGTGGAGAGTAGCAAAGAGGGGGCACCACAAGATGTGTCTTCTGAAGGATATGTAAGCTGATCTGGGTGTCAAGTAAGGCTGTCTGGAATATCTGAGTTGATAGAAAGCAAGAGGGATATTTTAGATATAGTATGAAACTTTGACATAGTAAGTCTTTACCTATCTAGACCCAGTGTCAGTACCTCATCTCTCTGAAATATTACAAAAGACCCCAATAGTTGTCAATTTAATAAGAAATTCTTTATAAATAAAGCTCTTTAGGCTGTCACTGAGAGTTCATTTTTACTTTATATGTGATACTTAGGGTTTCTAAGGTTGTTGTATATTAAGAAGGAATAATTTACAAGCAGCAAGGTGCTGCCATGAACATATTGATAACGAGACAGATTTCTGACAACATGGTAGCAGTGAAGAAATTGGAAAAAAAAATACACACACACACACACACACACACACAACCGGATAAGTCATAGATAATACAAGGAAAACATCCTTGGACAACTAAATTCGCTTTAAGGGTATCAAATGTATTTATAATACTATAGAATAATAATGAAAGTTTGCTGTGCTCTCTGTTACCAAGAAAATATGAAATATATGTTCTGTATAGTATATATATTAGTCAGGATTCTTCAGGGAAACAGAACCAATAGGATAGCTAGGTGTAGACACAGATGTGTTGGAATTGGCTTACACAATTATGGAGGCTGAGAAATCCCGTGATAGGCTGTCTGCAAACTAGGGAACCAGGGAAACCAGTAGCTCAATTCAAGTCCAAAGGCCTAAGAACCAGCAGAGCCAACATTGTATTAGGTTGGTGCAAAAGTGATTGAGGTTTTTGCAAAATAACTCTCAATTTGAGACTGAAGGCTGAAAAACGAGGGGCTGCTGATGCAAGTCCTGGAGTCCAAAGGCTGGAGAACTTGGAGTTCTGAGGTCGGAGGGCAAGAGAGACAAATGTCTGAGCTCCAGAACAGGGAGCAAGAGAGTGAATTTGCCCTTCTTCTGCCTTTTTGTTTTATCTTATCCCCCAGCAGATTGGATGGTGCCTGCCCACACTGGGTAAGGGTGGATCTTTCTTACTCAGTCTATTGATTCAAATGGCAGTCTCTTTAGGAAACACCCTCATAGGCATATGCAGAAATGATGCTTTTACTAGCTATCTGGGTATCCTCTCGTTTAGTCAAGTTGACAACTAAAACTAGCTATCACAGTAAATTTATGAAGGTATTAAAGTATTTATATTACTAAGATTTTTAAAATATGAACTAGGATGAAAACCAGGGAGTAAACTTAGTACAGTTATCAAATTGTTTTTTTCAGTATGATTGATTTCTAAAAGGCTTTGAATAACCATAGATTTAATTTTCTTATATGTATATGATGTAGACCTGCAGATTATGGAATACTAGACATTGTTTAGTACAATATTATATAACTGTAGCTAGAAATCACTTATATAAGATACCGGAGTTATGGTTCTTAACCACTTGGGTACCAAGAATTTTTAGAGAGCGTGAACCATGTCATCTTTTTGTTCTGGATGTCATGAAGTTGGGGTCTAAGCATAGATATCATCTTAAAAAGCCTTTCTTGAGACTGTGGTCTCTGTTAGAAACCTCTTATTTGTGCTTTTAAAGCATTCCTATTTTCCTCTTTGTTGTCATGCTAATCACATTGTATTGCAACTTGCCTGTTTCTGCATTAGACTACAGGCTTTTTGGCTTTTTTTTTTTTTTTTTTTTTTTTGGGACAGAGTCTCATGATCTTGGCTCACTGTAACCTCCGCCTGCCGGGCTCAAGCAATTCTCCTACCTCAACCTCCTGAATAGGGACTATAGGCACATGCCACCACGCTCTGCTAATTTTTTTTTCTTTTTCTTTTTTTTTTTTTTTTTTTTGAGACAGAGTGTTGCTCAGTTGCCCAGGCTGGAGTGCAGTGGTGCGATCTCAGCTCACTGCAACCTCTGCCTCCCAGGATCAAGCGATTCTCCCACCTCAGCCTCGCGAGTAGCTGGCATTACAGGCACCCGCCATTGTGCCTGGCTACATTTTGTATTTTTGTAGAAATGGAGTTTCACTATGTTGGCCAGGCTGGTCTTGAACTCCTGACCTCAAATGATCTGCCCGCCTTGGCCTCTCAGAGTGCTGGGATTAGAGACATGAGCCACCATGCCCAGCCAGGATTGCTTAATTCTTATAATAGTCCTGTATTACTAACAGTTTAGCAAGAAGACAGCATTGTTTTAGATTTTGCAAACCTCTGTAATGTCTGGCTTCACAGAAGACATACAAATTCTCATATTTGTTACTGCATTCACCCTATTGCAGTATGCTGTTTGGGTTGAAGTATCCAAAGAAAAGCTGACCTCATATGTAGCTTGTAAAGGGAGGAGTATTTTAATAGTCTTTTAAGATAATGTCAATATTTTTCTTTTATATCATACCACAATTCTACAGTTGGTAGTTTTATATTAATGGTTAGTTGCCATGTGAAATATTATATCACATTAATGAACCTTTTGTAACCTGTTACATTTAAAATACAGTGATCTGTCTTGCAGTTTGAATGGATCTTTTATCTATGCATAATTTTGTAACCGGTCATTTGTAAGGCATTGGTTCACTGATTAATGCAGATCTTTACAATATTGGCACATCTTATACAATATAAAGAAGTCAAGTTGGGCATGGTGGCTCACACCTGTAATCCTAGCACTTTGGGAGGCCGAGGCGAATTGCTGGAGCTCAGGAGTTTGAGATGAGCCTGGGCAACATGGTGAAATGCTTTCTCTACCAAAAATACAAAAAACTTAGCCAGGCGTGGTTGCACATGCCTGTAGTCCCAACTACTTGGGAGGCTAAGATGGGAGTATCATTTGAGCCTAGGAGACGGAGGTTGCAGTGAGCTGACATGGCACCACTGTACTCCAGCATGGGCAACAGAGGGAGACCCTTTTTCAGGGGAAAGAAAAAAAAAAGTTGGTATTTGTTAATACCGCCATCAATGTCATCAGAAAAGTCTTCTAAGGGCTGGGCATTATGTAATCCCAACACTTTGAGATGCTGAGGCAGGCAGATCATTTGAGTCAGAAGTTTGGGACCAGTCTGACTAACATGGTGAAAACCTTTACTAAAAATACAAAAAAATTAGCTGGTCACGGCGATGGGCACCTGTAATTCAAGCTACTCGGAAGACTGAAGAAGGAGAATTGCTTGAACCCAGGAGGTGGAGGTTGCAGTGAGCTGAGATAACACCACTGCACTCCAGCCTGGTAGACAGAGTGAGACCTTCTCTCAGAACAAAACAAAATCAACACTGTAAAAGCATTCCTATTTCTCCACAGCCTTGCCAGCATCTGTTGGTTCCTGACTTTTTAATAATCAGCATTCTAACTGGCATGAGATGGTATCTCATTGTGGTTGTGATTTGCATTTCTGTAATGACCAGTGATGATGAGCTTTTTTTCTTATGTTTGTTGGCTGCATAAATGTCTTCTTTTGAGAAATGTCTGTTCATATCCTTTGCCTACTTTTGATGGGGTTGTTTGTTTTTTTCTTGTAAATTTGTTTAAGTTCTTTGTAGATTCTGGATATTAGACCATAGTCAGATGGGTAGATTGCAAAAATTATCTCCCATTCTGTAGGTTGCCTGCTCACTCTGATGATGGTTTCTTTTGCTGTGCAGAAGCTCTTTAATTAGATTCCATTTGTCAGTTTTGGGTTTTGTTACAGTTGCTTTTGATGTTTTAGTCATGAAGCCTTTGCCCATGCCTGTGTCCTGAATGGCATTGCCTAGGTTTTCTCCTAGGGTTTTTATGATTTTGGGTTTTACATTTAATTTTTGTATAAGGTGTAAGGAAGGGGTCCAGTTTCAGTTTTCTGCATATGGCTAGCCAGTTTTCCCAACGCCATTTATTAAGTAGGGAATTCTTTCCCCGTTGCTTGTTTTTGTCAGGTTTGTCGAAGATCAGATGGTTGTGGATGTATGGTGTTATTTTTCTGAGGTCTCTGTTCTGTTCCATTGATGTGTATATCTGTTTTGGTACCAATACCATGCTGTTTTGATTACTGTAGCCTTGTAGTATAGTTTGAAGTCAGGTAGCATGATGCCTTCAGCTTTGTTCTTTTTGCTTAGGGTTGTCTCGGCTATATGGATTCTTTTTTGGTTCCATATGAAATTTAAAGTAGTTTTTTCTAATTCTGCAAAGAAAGTCAATGGTATCTTGATGGGAATAGTATTGAATCTATAAATTACTTTGGGCATATGGCCATTTTCACAATATTGATTCTTCCTATCCATAAGTATGGACTATTTTTCCATTTGTTTGTGTCCTCCCTTATTTCCTTGAGCAGTGGTTTGTAGTTCTCCTTGAAGAAGTTCTTCATGTCTCTTATAAGTTGTATTTCTAGTTATTTTATTCTCTTTGTAGCAATTGTGAATGGCCTAATTTGGCTCTCTGCTTGTCTATTGTTGGTGTCTAGGAATGCCTGTGGTTTTTGCACATTGATTTTGTATCCTGAGACTTTGCTGAAGTTGCTTATCAGCTTAAGGAGTTTTTGGGCTGAGATGGTTGGTGGCAGTATAAATTAGTTCAGCCATTGTGGAAGACAGTGTAGCAATTCCTGAGGGATCTGGAACCAGAAATGCCATTTGACCCAGCAATCCCATTACTGGGTACATACCCAAAGGATTATAAATCATTATGACATAAAGACAAATGCACACATATGTTTATTGCAGCACTATTCACAATAGCAAAGACTTGGAACGAACCGAAATGCCCATCAGTGATAGACTGGATAAAGAAAATATGGTACATATACACCATGGAATACTATGCAGCCATAAAAAAGAATGAGTTCATGCCCTTTGCAGGGACGTGGATGAAGCTGGAAGCCATCATTCTCAGCAAACTAACACAGGAACGGAAAACCAAACACCACATATTCTCACTCATAAGTGGGAGTTGAACAATGAGAACACATGGACCCAGGGAGGGGAATATCACATACTGGGGCCTGTTGGGGGCTGGGGGGCAAGGGAAGGGAGAGCATTAGGACAAATAAGTAATGCATGCAGGGCTTAAAACCTAGGTGATGGGTTGATAGGTGCTGCAAACCACCATGGCACATTTATACCTATGTAACAAACCTGCACATTCTGCACATGTATCCCAAAAGTAAAACAAACAAACAACAAAACAAAACAAAACAAAAAAATCCCAGAAAAGTCTTTTAAGTAGTGTGAGGCTGTTAAGCTAATTTTTTTTTTTTTTTTTTTTAAAGAGACAGGGTCTTGCTGTGTTGCCCGGCCTGTACTCAAACTCCTGGGCTCAAGTGATTCTCTTGCCTCAGCCTAAGCTGATTTTTGCTTGAAGCTAAAATTTTATCATTGGCAACAAATACTGTCAGTTGTTTTCTTCGAAGTGACTGTCTTACCTTGTTCCATTTGGAGAAAATGTCTTCCAGATACCTGAGTCCTTACAACTATAGTTTGTCAGTTCGTTCTTCTTTAAAGTAAAAATGGTATTCTATGAAGAAAGTGGTTACTTTAACTTGCTACTGAAACAATTACACAAGTGCATTTTCTTCTGAAAACTATTATACTTCGGTGTGCAGCAGAAATACTTTGTGTATTTCCTACTTTGTCACATAGAATGTTAGAAAGATGTGTGCTGAAAAGGTTGGAGACAATAATTTTTGCTGTTTCATTGAAGACAGTTTTAAGCAGCACACACACACACACACTTTTTAACTGAGCACATATGGTTGTACGGTGACTACCAGTTGACTTTGGTGCTGCTGTTTCATTTGTGTTAAGACACCAGCAGTCTCACTCACCATTGCTTTTGCACCATCACATTAGCACAGTGAAAAAAGCAAATAATGTCTTAGTATTATTAGGAAAATTGCTTTGACCTTATGAACTCTCTGAAAGGGTCTTAGGGGACTTCTGGGGTCCATGGACCACACTTTGGAAATAGCTGGAATAGAGCAAGCCCTGTATAAGCCCAGCAATTTGTTGTTCAGTGTTACTTTTTCATCTTAGGTATGCATTTAATGTAGAAAATAATACGTTAGTATTATTCAATAATTTGGATATTTGTTAAAGTCTCAATACATTCCTTGGAGATAGCAAGAGTATGCTGGAGCAAACATTTTTAAAATAACCTTATTGAAACATGTTTTATAATGCATATTCTTAAGACTCTTCTTCCTAAAAGGAATAAAGAATTAGTTGAGATTTCCATAAGGGATACCTTTATATCAGTTGCTAAGTTCAGGGTACTGATCCTGTATAAGAATAGATTCCAATTCAGATCTATAAACAACAAAATAGTTTAGTGAAAACACACACACAGGATTTGGAGGTAGCAGAGAACAGTTGTTCTAGAGCCAGACAGACCTGGTTTGAACCCTGACTCCATTGTTTTAACCTTGGGCAAGTTGATGTGACTACACTGTCATTTCTTAGCACCCTTTACTGCTGCTTTATATGTTCTCGAGGTCTTTCATTAGTACTAGAATAATGATACAATGATAGTGATGCCTGTAATTATGACAAGTGGAAACTTGCTATTTCCTCCATTAACTAAAATTTGAAAACCATAATTGATAAACTTTGCTTAAGTTGTACGTTTTTTTGAGACGAGGCCTCATTCTGTCACCTACCTTGGAGTGCAACAATGTGATCATAGCTCACTGCAACCTTGAACTCCTAGGCTCAAGGGATCTTCCTCCTTTAGCCTCCCAAGTAGCTGGGACTGAAGGCACATGCCACCATGCCTGGCTAATTTTTTATATTTTTTGTAGAGACAGGATCTTGCTTTGTTGTCCAAGCTGGTATCAAACTCCTGGGCTTCAGTTATCCTCCTGCCTTGGCCTCCCAAAGTGCTAGGATTATAGGCATGAACCACTGCACCTGGCCAAGTTTTACTTTTATTTTGTGAAAATAGTACCCGGTAGCCTCTGAATAATATATATTTCTTGTTGTGTTTTAAAATTTGGCTTGTGTTCATGTATTCAGTCTTGATAATTTAATAATTCTTAAAACACTTACTCTGTGCCTGGTACTTGTTTCATGCTTTACCTGCATTATTTCATTTAAGATCAATATGTGAAGTGGGTACTTTTCTTACATTTAATTCACATGAGAAAAGAGGGATACAGGGAGATTGAGTAACGTGTCCTATATAATATGGTTTATAAGTGGCAGAACTGAGATGTAAACTTTTCTATTAGGTTCTTTTTTGCTTCAGTTAACACCAGAAAAGTAGCTTAAACTTAGGATGTACATAGGTTATATGCCAGTACTAAGCCATATTATTTTATTTTGATTTTTTTTTTTAAGAGATGAAGTCTTGCTGTATTGTCCAAGTTGGTCTTGAATTCCTATGCTCAAGTGATTGTCTCACTTTGGCTTCCTGAGTAGCTGGAATTATGTGCATGTGCCACTGTGCCCAGTTACTAATCATTTTATATAAGGGTTTTTTTTTTTTTTTGAGATGGAGTCTCACTCTGTCACCCAGGCTGGAGTGCAGTGGCACAATCTCGGCCCACTGCAAGCTCCGCCTCCCAGGTTCACGCCATTCTCCTGCCTCAGCCTCCTGAGTAGTTAGGATACAGGCGCCTGCCACCACGCCCGGCTAATTTTTTGTATTTTTAGTAGAGACAGGGTTTCACCGTGTTAGCCAGGATGGTCTCAATCTCATGACCTCATGATCCGCCCGCCTCGGCCTCCCAAAGTGCTGGGATTACAGGCGTGAGCCACCGTGCTCAGCCTATACAAGGGTCTTGAGCCTCATCTGTGGATTTTGGTATTCATGGGGATCCTGGAATCAAGCCCCCACAGATACCAAGGGACTGTAACCACCATTACTAGTAGGGCTGTGAAGAGAGAGTATGTGTGTGTAAGGTTACTGAGCATATGCCAGTAAGGGAGACAAACAAATTAAGGGCTTTGCCAATAGAAAGAAGGGAGGTGGGTAGGAATGATTATTTACATAGGTAGCAAAGGGTGTCTGCTACTTTGTGTCTTTTAACCACTACTATACTGTACTCCCTCCCTAATTTAAGAAGATATTTTAAAATAAAAAGCATAAATGAGGGAGAAATATAAATGGTAATAAATTTCAGGATAGAAGAAATCCTATGGAGATTTGACAGTTACAGTGGTTAGGTAGTCTAAGTTCTGATGCAGATGGGTAAGTAATACAGATCATGTTAAAAAGCAACTTTGGGGTGAATTAATATAACTGTGTCCTCGGTGGACTGATTAGTAACCACTTGCTTTACTTAACCCTAATTCGCTTCGTGTTAAATAATTTGGTTTAGCTGTGTATTTTCAGGGCTATGGGAAGAAACTGAGGAGATTCAGGGAAAGAAAATGAAATATGCATTAAGGAGATGAAGCATAGGCTTTCTAAGCTAATTACCAGAATTAGTGGAATTTGTCTGTATGTTAGTAGAGAGAAAATAAGTGACTTTAATAGTTTTCAAGCTTATAAAATTTCGAAGTTGAAATGGCTCCTGTCTCTCCCACCCCTTCAATTCCTAGAAGAGGAAATTGAGATTATAATAAAATACTTTGGTTAGAGGTAAAGAACAGCTTTCCGACTGTAGAGGTTATTAAACACTGGATCTTAGGGGAAGAGGGCCAGCTGTAGGTTTCAGTCAAAAGATGAAGTGAAAAGGCAAGACCCATAAATCGTAGGTTATAGTTTAAGCAGTGAAATTACAGTTTAAGCCATTTTTGAAGCTGTCGGGACATAATTCTGAGTCTGAATATTTCCACAGTCAAGCTCCTGAAGGTCCTGCCTCCCATCCTATCCTCTCTCCCTACTTGAATGAATCTTTGTTAGCGTTTAAGACTTTTAGTTCCCCCGTGTAAACAGTTCTACAACAGTGTAGAATTTAAAAAATTAGAACTGCAAATATGTGTTGCCCTAAGAAATACATCAACTATTTTGATTTTTTTTCATGTTGCCTTTCTCAGTATGGCTATTTAAAGTTTCTTAAGACATTTTTTTCCCACTAAGTTATTTATGTTTATTATAGAAAACCAGAAATAACTTCTGTGAGCATGTTATAATAATTTTCTAAAGCTTTTTCTTTATATGCATGTGTTTTAGAGTTGTGTGACTCTATAGTTTCATAACAGCATGCATAATAACACTGAGTTATAATAGTTCCCTTATTATCTCTTTCCTATTAGACTGTGAGCCCCTTTAAGGCATATATTACTGTGTTCATCTTTATATACCTTGCAAAATCGATGTACTTCACATAAAGATGAGGTGAGAGTTGTAGATAACAATTTGTATATTTTCTTGATCTATCATTAGCATTTTCTTCCATATTTTATTAAAATGGATGCCAATAAAAAACAGATAAATTATTCAACTCACTCTGTTGTCCAGGCCCTGCAGTGGTGAAGATCACGGCTCAGGGGGTGTTGCTTTGTGGCCTAGGCTGATCTTGAACTTCTGGGCTTAAGTGGTACTCCTGCCTTGGCCTCCCAAAGTCTTGGGATTACAGGTGTGAGCCACCGTGTGAGCCACCATAACCAGCCTAAAGATATACTTTATTTTTTAAAGCAGAAAGTACAGAGAGTTCCTACATATCCCCTGCCCCTGCACAACATGCACAACCTTCCCCACTATTGGCATTCATACATCAGGGTAGTAAATTTATTACAACTGATGAACCTACTTGACACATCATTTCTTCACCTTAAGTCTGCAGTTTACATTAGGTTTCACTATTGATGTTACACATTCTGTGGGTTTTGACAAATGCATAATGACATGTGTCCACCATAATTAGTATCATATGGAATAGTTTCACTGCTCTAAAAATCCTGTATTCAGCCTATTCCTCCCTCCCTGGACCCTAATTTGTCTTGCCTCAATACTTTTGCCTCTTCCAGAGTGTCATGTAGTTGGAGTCACAGAGTATACAGCCATTTCAGATTGGCTTCTTTCACCTAGTAAAATGAAGTTACTGTTCCTTTGTGTGTTTTCATGGCTTCGTAGCTCATTTCTTCTTAGCATGGAATAGTATTGCATTTTGTCTGGATGTACCATGGTCTATCTATTCATCTACTGAAGGACATCTTGGCTGCTTCCAAGGTTTGACAGTTATGAATAAAGCTGCTGTAAATATCCATGTGCAGGTTTTTGTATGAATATGTTTTCAACTCATTTGAGTAAATACCAAGTAGTGCAATTGTGGGGTCAATGGTAAGACTGTGTTTAGTTTTGTAAGAAACCGTCAGACTGTCTTCCAAAGTAGCTGTATTATTTTGTATCTCCACTAACAGTGAATGAAATGACATCATAAATTTAAATTCACTTAAAATGTCCAAAATGAAATCTGTCAGGATTTTTTTTTTTTTTTTTTTTATAAATTAAAACAAAAACAAAACACTTAAGCTCAGGAAATTAACCTCCAGAGTACTTTCAGAATATCCCAGACAAACTGGGGCTTCCCAGATTAATCTTTGCAGGTTGATCTTTGCCTGGGATCTTTCATATAAAATTTAAAAATGAAGTCTTATGGTAGCTGTTCTTGCCTAGAGTCTCTGCTAATAGAGAAGTTTCATGAAACTCTACAATGTTAATCCCTTGTAAACTATGGATTTAGAAACTCATATTCCCAGACTAAGACCTAGTCTCTTTATTTATTTCTTCAATTCATAGTAGCCAATAGCAAAGGTAATTAGATTTTACTTTTGGCAGGTGTATGCTAGCAATGTCTACTTTAGTTAAGAAGATGTCCAACCTCTAAGTGGTGTGGGAGGTGTTCCTAAAGGTCACTCAAGGTTGGGGTACAGTTGTGGTGGCAACCCTTCCCTGCTTAACTTGGTATTTGCTCTGTAGGGCAATGATTCTTAACCTCTTTGGGTTATAGATTTCAATGAAGTGTTTCTAGGGATAGGAGGAGCCTGGGAGGGATCTGTCAGTGCTCTCTGCTATCCTTTTGTTTCTAGTGACAGTATCTGCGAAATATGGGGAGACCTTAAGAAGCCTTATAATCTTTTAGATCTATTAGGTTGGTGCAAAAGTGATTGCGGTTAATAACTTCAAAATCTACTGACTAGGGATCATTCAGTAAGCAAGTAAATATACCAGCTGAGATGGAGAAAAGCGTAGGCAGCTTGCTTTGAGAATTTTAGAGCTAAAGTACAGTGAAGGGTAATTTTAAATTTTATTTCTTTTAGAAGGTTTTATTTATAGTTAAAATGATTTTTCGGTTTTATTTAAATAAATATAAAATTATACATTCAAATATTTCAAGAAATTTATTTCTTGAAATTTTCTCCTTTATTTTAAAATGCTGGTTAGTATGTAATAGTTGTAGCACATTTAAAGAAGAATGCAAGTAAAAAGTACAATTCTACTTCTCCCTATACATTGTTTAATAAGCATATGCCTTTTAAAAAATGAGTTTATAATAGACTGAGTATATTTTGGATATTTTTCTGTGGCAACATAATACCACATAATTAACTGTCTCCTTATTGTTAAATGTTTAGAATCCCTCCTCCCCGCAACCCCTTTGAAAGAAATGCTGACATGTGTGTCCTTGTAATTGTACTTTCATATATTGGCAAGTAGTTTCCTGGGACAGAATTTTGCAGATGAATCCTGGATCATTGTGTACATTTACTTTAAAATTTGCTTAAAGGCCGGGTGCAGTGGCTCACACCTGTAATCCCAGCACTTTGGGAGCCCGAGGTGGGCAGATCACCTGAGGTCGGGAGTTCGAGACCAACATGGAGAAACCCTGTCTCTACTAAAAATTCAAAATTAGCCAGGTGTGGTGGCACATGCTTATGTTCTCAGCTACTTGGGAAGGGTGAGGCAGGAGAATTGCTTGAACCCAGGAGGCGGAGGTTGTGGTGAGCCAAGATCCCGCCATTGCACTCCAGCCCAGGCAACAAGAGTGAAACTCCGTCTCAAAAAAAAGAGAAAATTTGCTTAAAAATTTTCTTTTAATTCTAACAGAGTTTTATGTTGACTTTTAGTGCTTTTTGGGCACTGATGCTCAAACTTATTTTGATAAAGATGAAAGATGTTTACCAAATAGAATATTGGACGTAGAAATTCCCAAGGAAATTCTCTACGTAGCTGAATTACAGGTAGATGGTAAAGATGCAAGGATAATCTCACAAAGTTATAGCTAATAATCACTAATTCTGAGTGATTTGGCAGTGTGTGGGCAAGTAGTTATGTTATGTTATGTTATGTTATGTTATGTTATTTTATTTTTTTTGAGACAGAGTCTCGCTGTGTTGCCAGGCTAGAGTGTAGTGGCGCAATCTCGGCCCACTGCAACCTCTGCCTCCCGGGTTCAAGCGATTCTCCTGCCTCAGCCTCCCAAGTAGCTGGGACTACAGGCGCTTGCCACCACACCCAGATAATTTTTGTATTTTTAGTAGAGGCGAGGTTTCATCATGTTAGCCAGGATGTTCTCGATCTCTTGACCTCGTGATCCGCCCGCCTTGGCCTCCCAAGATGCTGGGATTACAGAGTTATGTTATTTTAAACTGCTTTCTAGTAAGAAATATAAAGTCAATGCTTTGATTTAAAAAGAATGCATGTGGTTAAAATTTAAACAGTTCAGAATGTTATCTGTCTACTGTGTAGATCCTTGCTCCCCTTCCACACCAACCTGTAGAAAAACTAGTCAGCTCAGTTATTCAGAGGCTGATTTACCAGTTTGTTATTATCTGTGTACTTTTATTCTCTATATTTGACCTTTTACTACTCAGTTCTACATCAACTAGTATGGACATGTAAAAGGAAAGGGAGAGAATGTGATCATATCTAGTAAATGATGGGTTAATTGAAAAAGTTGTTTAAAGTCAGGAATCATAAAAACATAACATACATACACTTTAAACATTTTAGTTTAACTTGAAATCGATGTATACATTTATTTACCAAGATTTTGATGTTGGGCCAAGGCCTTCTGGCATTCCATATCTTGGTCTTTCTTTCATGCACTTCCCCTATGCTTCATCGTAGATTTTTCAGTGTATTTAAAACTTTAAATCCTTAAATGTGGTACAAGACTGTACATTATGTGGCTCTTTGCCAGTTCCTTTGAAATCTACTTATCCTCAGGTTTTCTGTGATAAGTTTTACTGGCTTTTCAGTTTCTTAAACTTGCCTCAGGGCCTTTCCACATAATGTTCCCATAACCTGGAATGATAATTTCTTTAAATCATTGGCTGGCCCAGATCTTTTGAGGTCTCATCTCAAATGACCTCAGAAAGGCTTCGTAAATATTAGATAATATTCTAGTATAAAGTAGGATAACCCCAACCTCCCCACAAGCCCACTAATATCACCCTTTTCTCTTCCTTCACTCTACCTGCCAAGTGTGGCAGGTAGAGAAGTTTCATGAAACTCTACAATGTTAATCCCTTGTAAACTATGGATTTAGAAACTCATATTCCCAGACTAAGACCTAGTCTCTTTATTTATTTCTTCAATTCATAGTAGCCAATAGCAAAGGTAATTAGATTTTACTTTTGGCAGGTGTATGCTAGCAATGTCTACTTTAGTTAAGAAGATGCCCAACCTCTAAGTGGTGTGGGAGGTGTTCCTCTACCTGCCAAGTGTGGCAGGTAGAGTGAAGGAAGTGAACAGGTTGATTTTCTTTTTCCAAGACTGAAGACTCTGTGAAGGCAAGGGCCATATATGTTGGGTTTACCATAGTGTAATAGCCTTTGCTTAGAGTAGTGTCTGCTATATAATAAGAAGCTTAAATATTTGTAGACTTAATCAAATGTTTATTATTTGTATATAATGTGTCAGGTACTGTGGGGGGCATTACTTAGTAAAATGCCACTTAGTCACCTCATTGATAGCCTATAGTGCATTTTAAAATGGAAATGTGTACATCCAAGTGTGCATTTAATGAAATATAGGACATTTAGAAAGTTCTCAGATGCTAATACTGGAGAGAATAATATAAATTTACTAAAATAATTAGGACCCTTTTTAAAACATGGGGGCAATGTTGCTTATCTTTTTAAAAATAGTCATTTATTTTTCATTCACTACCTTGAGAATTCTGATCATCTTGTAGGAAACTTAGAAAAACTGGGAAGGTCATAGGAACTATTATTAATAATTATAGAATTGTTTTCCTCTAAATTAGAGTTTTCTTTGTGACCCTGCATAAGGTAATGATACTTGCTCTCTGGAGAGCCAGATGGGCTTGAAGTATAGAAACAGAACTGACGCCTAGGTAATTAAAACTAAACTAATATACTATAATTCTGATTGTTATATCTTAAGATCTGTTGGCCTTAATAAGGTGTGCTGGGATAAACAAAAAGGAAGGCATCATTTGTAAAGATTTCCTCCTTTAATCCCACTTTTGTTTTTGCATGACCAGAAATTCTCTGATATGACAAGGTACACTTTATATAAAGACTATGGGCGGTAAGTGTTTAGTGTTTGTCTTTATATTAGGTCTGTGGAGTGTGGTTTCTTGATTATGGGTGAGGAAATTAGCCTTTCAAATTCCATTCGCTGTAAAGCGAATTTGGATTTGGTATTTGTATTAGTTGGCTAATTTAATTCAAATCTTTTGAAATTTTCTGTGCTGAAATGATCTTAGAAAGATCAAAATTTCTCTAATAGAAATTATTTTGGTCTTTGAAGTGTATAAATTTAACCTATTCATAAAACAAGTGTTATCAGCTGGTATGTTTCTTATACTTTTCTGGGAATATAAAAATGAATAAGGCATGGTTGTTGTCTTAGAGGAAATAATTGTAATTGATGAGATACATATAAATAATATGATACGATAAATGCTAGAGTAGGAATATAAATTATGTAAAGTGTTATATAAGCACTGTAGAGGGAGTGATTGACTCTTTGAGAGAGTTGGAGAAAGTTTACAGATTTGTTAATCCAGACATGTCTAATTATTAGGATTTTTAACACTTTTGTGTCTTCTCTTTTTCCTGTTTAGCTTTGTACCTTGCCATTAGAACTGTTGAGTGACCACGTGCATTGTAAATGAGCAATAATATTTTGAAATAAATCTTTTTTCCTGAGCAGCGGGTCTTAAAATACTCAGTAAACAGTGTTCGAAACAGATGTACTGTCATCTAGGCTTTGTTGTTCCATTTTTACAGCACAGGCGGAGTAGATATTGCATAATTTTTAAGGGCCCTGTGATTTTTGCAATGGGATGTGAGCATTGGATTCACCTTAAAGTCACCAGCTGCATTAGCCTCTAACAAGAGAGTCAGCATGTCCTTCGAAGATTTGAAGCCAGGCATTGACTTCTCTCTAGCAATGAAAGTCTTAGATAGCATTTATCTATCTATCTATCTATCTATCTATCTATCTATCTATCTGTCTGTCTGTCTGTCTGTCTGTCTGTCTGTCTGTCTATTTATTGAGACGGAGCTTCTCTCTGTCTCCCAGGCTGGAGTGCAGTGGCCTGATCTTGGCTCACTGCAAGCTCCGCCTCCCGGGTTCACACCATTCTCCCACCTCAGCCTCCTGAGTAGCTGGGACAGTCGACCTCCAGCACGCCTGGCTAATTTTTTATGTTTTTGGTAGAGACGGAGTTTCACTGTGTTAGCCAGGATGGTCTCGATCTCCTGACTTAGTGATCTGCCCGCCTCTGCCTCCCAAAGCGCTAGGATTACAGGCATGAGCCACCACACCCGGCAGATAGCATTTCTTTCAGTAGAAGATTGTTTGTTTACATTGAAAATCTGTTGTTTAATTTATCAGTTATCTTAGCCAGATCTTCTGGATAACTTACTGCAGCTTCTATTACTGTATTAGTACTTACTGCTTCACTTTATAACGTGTTATGGAGATGGCTTTTTTTTTAAACCTTGCTTATTGTTTGAATATTTGTCCCCTCTAAAACTTCTGTTGATATTTAATTTCCATTGTGGCAATATTGAGAAGTGTGATTTTCAGAGGTGATTGGGTCATGAGGGCTCTGCTTTCATGAATTCATTCATGGATTAATGTATTAATGGATTATCATGGGAGTGAGACTGACTCTTTAAGAAGAGAAGGGGGCTGGATGCAGTAGCTCACGCCTGTAATCCTCGTACTTTGGGAAGCCAAGGCAGGAGGATTGCTTGATCCCAGGAGTTTGAGACCAGCCTGGGCAACATATTGAGATTCTGCCTCTACAAAAAATTAAAAAATAACTAGCTGGATGTGGTTGTGTGTGTCTGTAGTGCCAGCTGTAGTCCCGGGCTGGGTGACAGAATGAGACTCTGTCTCCAAAAAAAAAAAAAAGGAAGGGAGACCTGAGTTAGCATATTCAGCCTCTTTGCCATGTGGTTCCTGTTCTGCTGTTCTGCTCCGACTCTGCAGAGAGTCCCCACCTGAAAGAAGGCCCTCGGCCGGGCGCAGTGGCTAACACCTGTAATCCCAGCACTTTGGAAGGCCGAGGTGGGTGGATCATGAGGTCAGGAGATCAAGACCATCCTGGCCAACATGGTGAAACCCTGTCTCTACTAAAAATACAAAAATTAGCTGGGCATGGTGGCATGCGCCTGTAGTCCCAGCTACTTGCGAGGCTGAGGCAGGAAAATCGCTTGAACCCAGGAGGTGGAGGTTGCAGTGAGCCGAGAGTACACTACTGCACTCCACCCTGGCGACATAGTGAGACTCTGTCTCAGAAAAAAAATAAAAATAAAAAAGAAAGAAGGCCCTCACCAGATGCTGCCCATTTACCTTGGGCTTCTCAGCATCCATAACTGTAAGAAATCATTTTCTTTATAAATTACCAAGTCTCAGGTATTTTTTATAAGCAATAGAAAACAGACTAAGATAAATGATGTGAACCAGCGTCTGCTACTTTCAGACTTTTCTTCTGCGGTTTCCTTACCCTTTTCATCCTTGCTTAAAATTAAAGAGTTAGAGCCTAGCTCTGGATTGGGATTTGGCTTAAGACAATGGTTGGTTTGATGTTCTCTCCAAAGTACTAACACTTTCCACTCAGCAGCAATAAGGCTGTTTCACTTTCTTACCATTTGTGTGTTCAGTGGACTAGCACTTTAAATTTTTTAAAAGCACTTTACCTTTGCATTCAAACTTCACTGACTGGTACAAGAGGCCCAGCTTTTGGTCTGTCTCCGCATTCAACATGTTGCCTTCCTCAGTAAGCTTAATCATTTCTAGCTTTTGATTTAAAGTGAGAGACTTGCAACTCTTCCTTTCATTTGAACACTTAGAAGCTATTGTAGCATTATTATTTGGCCTATTTTAAATATTGTTGTGTTTCAGGAATAGGGAAGCCCAAGGAGAGGGAAGGAGATGGAAGAATGGCTGTTGGTGGAGCAGGCAGAACACTCACAGCCTTTAAACTGTGAAGTTCGCTGTCTTAGATAGGTGCAGTTGTGGCGCCTGTCAACTATTGCAGTAGTAAAGATCACTGATCACAGATCACCAGAACAGATAGAAAAATAATGAAAAAGCATGATAAAGTAAAGCACAATAAAATGAGGTATGCCTGTACCTTATAATGGCTTGAAAATTTCTTAAATTCTGTGTTTTATCTCAGGAATGTGTGTGAATTTTGCATTTCATTGCATACTGTTAATATAAATATACAAATATTTGAATTACTGCCAGGAAAAAAGAAACAAAAATCATTTCCTGTTTGTCTATTAATTTGTGAAAACTGGGGTGAATGAAGAGAGCTGACACTACATACCAGGTTTAGCACTTACTTTCTTTTTCTTAGTATATCCCTGGTATGTTTCAGTTTATACCTGAAGATGTATGTCACCAGTTTGAGAAAAAAAGATTGGTCAGTCAGATCATGAAACATTGCATTCTTTTTCTCCCTCTTATATATAGTATAGTCTTGGGGAAAATTACTTAATTTGAGTCTTCTACCCTCTTAAATTGGGCCAATAATGTGTATCCATACTTTTTTTTGGAGGGGATCATATAGTAACTGCTAATTAAACATTTATTAGCTGCTTCTTCCTTTTCCTCCCACATTCCTGTTGCTTTCTTCTTGGCTTTAACCCAGGTCTTATAAGTGCTTGGTATGCTTTAATCAGCTTGCTTACTGCCTTGCTGGTTTTTATTAGCCAGTGCGTAGAGAATAATGTGAGAAGATGCTTGTGGCATAAGCTGAGACATTCCTGGAATGATAGAGACACACTGACTCAGGAGCAGTCAGTGCACAGGGAAATGTTCAAATTTAGCTCATCAGAATAAGCAAAGGTCTAGAAAGACATCTACATTAATCAATGGAAACAGGGGCCAGACTAAAAATTGGAATTAGAATGTAGGACTGAATGCATTTATACGTAGAGTCTGCTTTCTGTGCCGCAGTAAAAGCAGGTGGTATTGACTTAGGTTTTTTCAAAGTGGTTAAAGTATTAGACTGAATGGTCTAAAAATTTCCTAGATTGAAGTAAAGGTATGTTCAAGAATAGACTATCTCTGAAATGTTACAATTGAACATAGAACATTTATGTTAGTGGTTTTATTCTGTAAATGATAATACTAATCCCTGTAGTTCTCTTTATGTTGTCAGTGTGTTTCATTAACTGTATCTGCTTGATCTCAAACCTTGATTATTTCTCTAACTGCATAAAAGTCACTTATCCACCTCTCAGGTTTTTGTTGTTGTTGTTGTTGTTGTTGTTTTCTTTTCTTTGAGACGGAGTCTCACTCTGCTGCCTAGGCTGGAATGCAGTGGTGCGATCTTGGCTCACTGCAACCTTCACCTACCAAGTTCAAGTGATTCTCAAGTGCCTCAGCGTCCTGAGTAGTTGGGATTATAGGCACATACCACCATGCCGAGATAAATTTTGTGTTTTTAGTGGAGACAGGGTTTCACCATGTTGGCCAGACTCGTCTCGAACTTCCAACCTCAGGTAATCCACTTGCCTCGGCCTCCTAAAGTGCTGGGATTACACGCGTGAGCCACTGCACCCAGCCTCGGAGTTTTTTTTTTTTTTTTTTTTGAGACAGAGTCTTGCTCTGTCCTCCAGGCTGGAGTGCAGTGGCACGATCTTGGCTCACTGCAAGCTCCGTTTCCTGGGTTCAGGCCATTCTCCTGCCTCAGCCTCCCGAGTAGCTGGGACTACAGGCGCCTGCCACCACACCCGGCTAATTTTTTGTATTTTTGGTAGAGACGCGGTTTCACTGTGGTCTCGATCTCCTGACCTTGTGATCCGCCCGCCTTGGCCTCCCAAAGTGCTGGGATTACAGGCGTGAGCCACCGCGCCCGGCAGCCTCGGAGTTCTTAACAGAGAAGAGAAACAATAAGTCTAATGTGGATCAAAATGAAGTATTGAGCTTCATTACTGGTAAAGGTGAGTTGGAAAATGTGGTGAATATTACAGTATTGCACTCCTAGCGAAAAGTGAAAGCCCCCACATGAAAATAGGAGAACAGAGGAATAGGTTTTTCTTTTCAGTGTAATGAGATCTGGCATTGCCAGAGTCCCTTCAGATAAACACTTTGGGCAGGAAACTAGGCAGGCATATCACCATTGGGCTTCAGATGGACACCTAACAACGCTGTCGTTACTTTAGGAGACAGATCACCACAAAGTGAGATTGATTTGGTTGCTTCAGATCTGGACTGAATATTGTATTTTAATTAGCTATATTAAATAAAACAACCCTTTTGAATGTATTGCTTCATTTGTAAGGTGGGATTACAGTTATTTGAGTGATGATTACAAACATAAACATGACTAAAATGCCCAGTACTTTCTGGTTTATAGTAGTGGTTTCTGGTTTAGTAAATAGTAATAAAAGGATAACTGTTAACAGTTATTCTTAACAAGTCAAACCTTGCAAATGTTTGCATCTTTAAAAATTATAACTGCCACATTTGTTACATTTTAAATTGTGCTGTTAAAAGTAGAAAACTTGGCTGGGCGCAGTGGCTCACACCTGTAATCCCAGCACTTTGGGAGGCCCAGGCGGGCTGGTCATCTGAGGTCAGGAGTTCAAGACCAATCTTGCTAATATGACAAAACCCTGTCTCTACTAAAAATACAAAAAATTAGCTGGATGTGGTGGCAAACGCCTGTAATCCCAGCTACTCGGGAGACTGAGGCATGAGAATTGCTTGAACTTGGGAGGTGGAGGTTGCAGTGAACCGAGATCGTGCCACTGCACTCCAGCCTGGGTGACAGAGCAAGACTCTGTCTCAAAAAAAACCCCCAAAATTGAAAACCTGTCTCCTTAAACTAATATTGTTTCTCTGACCTACTCATTTCAGGAAACAAAAGGCTACAATTGCCTTTATGCTGATATGCCCTTATATTGAAGACTTGACCATATATAGGAACATTACCCAGAATGCCGGGTATAGGTTTTGATTTTCTTGTCAAAATAAAATGTCAGACACATTCTCCATGTGTTTTGGAGAAGGTAGTATTATATGGGTCAACTGTACATTAGTGAATACCTGTCATTTGAAATAGGAGCTTTTAAAATTGTATATATTTAAGGTGTAAAACATGATGTTTTGATATACATATACATAGTTAAATGATTACTACAGTAATAGGAGCAATAATTTCAATTTGAGCCAATGTGTTGATATTGTGGAAAAAGTGTTATTTTAGGGCACAGGAAAACATACAGAATATACTGACCTGACTTAAACTTTCTATAGGATAACTTGCACATAATTATTGTTTAGTAAATATTTGTTGACTGGCCTCTTGCTGTATATTCATTTAGTCAGATACATTAATGAAGATCCTAAGGTACATCATTAAAATTTGAATATGTGTAACAGGATACTCCTTTATCGATGGAATAAAGTGAGGCTAAAACATACATTTAGTTGTGTTCAGTCTGTTTGATGCTAGAAGTTGTAACAAGGGGCTGGGATTTCTGGTACTAAATAATATTGTTCTTTGGGGAGAGAATTCTGGAGCTTTTCTTGGACCAGTTACTATTTACTGATTTAGTTTTAAAAATGTGTATGAAGAAAGTCATTTAAGTATGTGCTGTGTCCTAAGTTGTCTGCATCAAGCCCCCAGCTGTTTAACCATTCTCCTGATAGAGCAAATTGAAATGTTTTTGGCTTATAGAAGTTTGATGTATTTTGACAAGATTATGGCAAGTTTGAAAGATCTTATCCTTTTATTTTTTTAAAAACTTTTATCTTATACTGATTTGCCATAGCGTCAAGTGTTACTGAAGTTGTGTGCTAGTGCTTTTATGAAAGACTGATAATATTTAGCATATTATGTACAAATTGCTTAAATAACCCTGTAAATAAATAAATAATAATAATTTTAAGGTGCTGAGGGAGGTTTTGACTATTGGGAGGAAAGTTACTTGGTGATGTTTTTTTTTAAATGTGAAGTTCAGATGTAGAGTTAACTACTCTGGTTTCTGTGTTGATTATCTTGCTAACAATTTCCCATTTGTTCACTTGCTAAGGCCATTAAAAAAAATTTCCCTGCCGGGTGCGGGAAAATCCTGTAATCTCTGCATTTTGGGAGGCTGAGAAGGGAAGATTGCTTGAGGCCAGGAGTTTGGGACCAGCCTGGGCAACACAATGAGACCCTGTCTTTAACTCCCCCCACCAAAAAAAAATAGCTGGGTACTGGGGGATGGTGGCATGCACCTGTGTTGGCTGAGATGGGAGGATCACTTGAGCCCAGGAGTTACAGGCTGCCATGAGCTATGATGGCACCACTGCACTCCAGCCTGGGCAACAGGGCAAGACCCTGTCTCTTAAAAAAGGAAAAAAAATCTCATATGCAAAACATAGTTCAAAAGTGGTAATTTTCTTATAAAATTTTCTTATAAAATATTGTTTTTAATCTGAATTTCTTTGTTCAGAAGCAGGAGAGGATCCATGTCTTATTTTTTGCGTTTAGGAGAAACAAATAACATTTAGTTGTGTGTTAAAAAGATAACTGGGGAATTTAGTTGGGGGGGAGGAACCTTTGACTTTTTACATTGTTCTTGGGTATTGGTTTACTATTGTAAAATTCCCAAGTGTAAACTTTGTGAATCAAGAAGGGATTGTTTATATAAGGGAGCATTACTATGTTTATACCTGTATACTTACCGTCTGGCCCTATTCATAGCTGTTAGGAACAGTCAATTTTTATTTTGTATTTATAACCTTTTTGAGATAGGGTCTCATTCTGTCTCCCAGGCTGGAGTGCATTGGCACATTCATGGCTCACTACAGCCTCAATTTCCTGATTCTCCCACCTCAGCCTCCTAAATAGCTGGGACAACAGGTGTGCACCACCATACCTGGCTAATTTATTTTTATTTATTTTTATTTTTTTGTAGAGAAGAGGCCTTGCTATGTTACCCAGGCTGGTCTCAAACTCCTGAGCTCATGCGATCCTCCTGCCTCAGCCTCCCAAAGTGCTGGGATGAGGCGTGAGCCACTGTGTCTCGCCTATTCTATGTTTTTTTATGGTAGAAATAATTGTTTATTTCACAATTATCTCAGTATAATTTAACTAGATTAAAAGAAAATGCCTCTGGTTAAACTAAACTTCAAATCTTCCAGCAATACAGTAATATAAAAACGGCTTCGGAAAACCAGAATTCATCTTCCCAGCTTACCTAGATAAATGAGGCTATGATGTAAGAGGCTCTTTACCAGTCTTAAACTTACTGATACAGTAAGACTGACCATTTTATGTATTTGTACTGCTTGGAGCTTTTAGACTGTTGGGATTTTTTTCTTTTTTTAATTTCAAGTTTTGACTGTGTCTTTA
This sequence comes from Papio anubis, assembly GCF_008728515.1. Taxonomy (NCBI): domain Eukaryota; kingdom Metazoa; phylum Chordata; class Mammalia; order Primates; family Cercopithecidae; genus Papio; species Papio anubis. The sequence continues at coordinate 187,657,886 of NC_044976.1, read as the reverse complement.
AAATGTAATAATAGTTAGATTTGGGATCCAAGTAGATCACTTTACTCAAAAAATTTGTAATTCTTAGTGGGATTTGGTTTCAGGATAAAAATATAGCTCAGTATAACTATCTGGAGCTTTTTTTTTTAATATGTCTGTCTTTCATCCTGTGTTTATAAAAATCAATAAAGTACAGAGTTGAAAATTGTTATTTTGCTGACTGAAGTTATAAAAGCCTTGAGTATTTGAGTTCAGTTAAGACTGATTTCAGTGGTAGATATTTTCTTTTTTTCTTCTTAACGGTATCAGACTATGAGGGCTCTTCCCTGAGACTTTGACTGTCATTATTATTGACTAAATTGGTAGGTGAAAATTAAAAATAAACTTCTCAAATAAAATAATGAGTTCTCATTTGTTGACTTTATTTTCTTTTTTGTTTGTTTTGTTTATATAGAAGCTGCATGCTTTGTGACTTGCAGTGCAACTTAAGGAACCCAAAATAAGGATTCTGTCCAACGTCCTTCATATGGGTACCTTTTTTTTTTTGAGACAGGATCTCACTGTCATCTAGTTAGGAGTGGAGTGATGCGATCATAACTCGCTGCAGACTTGACCTCATGGGCTCAGGTGATCCTCCCACCTCATCTTCTCAAGTAGCTAGGACTGTAGGTGCATGTCACTATGTATGGCTAATATTTTCTATTTTTTATAGAGAGAGAGTTTTGCCATGTTGCTGGTCTTGAACTCCTGGGCTTAAGTTAACTGCCTGCCTTGGCCTTCCAAAGTTCTGGGATTATAGGTGTGAGCCACCATGCCCGGTCAGATTGATACTTGCATTTGTGGACTTAACACATGTAACTAGTGCTGTTCCTTTAATTCTTATGTTTTGGGATATTCTCATTTTTATTTTGTATTCCAGATCAGGAACCTATAAGACAACTGGTTTGCTTTAAGAGACTAAACTTTATTTTGGGGGAGTTGGGAAGAATTGTTTGGAAGTGGTGAAATTTTTGTTTTCCTTTATGTTTAAAGAGGTCAAATAATCCACAAGGTATATGTGGTGATTTGAGAAGCTGCAGGGACACTCCATTGTTGTAGGTATTAGGGGCCTGAGGAAGCCACAACTTTAATTCATCTCTAAATTCTCAGCTTGTAGTGTTAAGTACATAGTAGACTTCCAGTTAGTGTTTGAATGAATGAATTCATGGTAGGCACATTAAAAAAATATTTGGCATATTTTGGGTAAGTATTTAATTATTTTTCTTCTATTTTTGGGTCATCTTTAGAAATTATGATACATCATAGTTGCTCCATTTTCTTAAAGTTAGGCTGATGTGACTAGCCATTTATATGGTTTGTTTTCTGAGTTCTGCTCTCCTGGAAAATTATATGTCTCTGTTTGTCAGACTTTTTATGCGCTTCAGTAAAATTTACTAGTATTCTTTGTATGTTCTGTATATATCATAATTTTATTGTTACATACCTGTTTTATTGATATTTTATCATAAATAGGTTTCTGTCACCCCTGTTTGGAGGAAGGTAATGAGATACAGCTGGTCTGAAAGAAAATTGCTGAATTAGTATGTTTTCTATCTGGCAGGTTTGCTTAATAAAATTTATATTATTAATTGATTTATTATAAATTGATTAATTTATTAATAAAATAGGAGATAATACTAATTATCTCCTATCTTCATAAGAAATGTATTTTAAAAAATTTTTAGAAATGTCTAAAAGTAAGATGATTGATTTACATTGCAGGGTGGGGGGGTTCTGTATTCTATTCATAGATAGCTAAGTAAAGTATGAAATTCCTAGAAAACAGATACTGTTTTTAGGCGAAGTTAATTATGTAGCTGGTTGAGATTATTTCTACAGTTTCAGGGGCCCTGGGGAGGAATTCCAGTCACTTTCTTATTGTCTTGCTAGCCTGAAAGTCTTTGGATGGGACCACATATCTGTCCTGGTAGTGGTGAAGATAGGGATTTTACTTAATGGTCATGACTGCAGAGGAGACCTTGCCTTTTTCCTCTGGGCAGATAATGTCACTATAAAAAAAGAGGAAATAATATTTGTCCCATGGGTATAAATAATTGCATGTGGTATAAGAAAGGCAAGTTAAGAGAGTTACGTATTTATAAAACATGAAACTATGAAATGTTTTTTATTATAATTAAAAATACTTGTAAATATATTTATTATAAAAACATAATAAAATGACTAGCACTATTTTGTATACTTAATATGTCCTAAGAGTTCTGTTATTTTTCTGAAATCGCTTATTAGTTTTAATTGTTTTTCAGTTGATACTTTCAGATTCTAGTGGCAATTTGCACAGTAATAGTACTATAATGGTACAAAACCAGCAATGTTTTGATATATATAGTATTTTCATTTTTATAATTTAAGCAGCTTGTGATTATACTTTTGATGTCTTTATTGCCACCAAGTGTATAGTGCTTTTTAATTTCATTCAGCACATATTTATTTTAATATGTGTCAGGCACTTGTTTAGGTGCTGAGGATGCAGCAGTCATGAAACAGATCTTATGTTCTACTCAAAGCTGGGGAATGTTGGACAATAAGTGAGCAATTAGAATCCCCTCTACTTGATATAAACTGTAATCGATACTTAGTTTTATTATATTTTAGTGAGGAAATATATCCTAAGCAATCTCTATGAAAATTATTAAAAGTTTTTTTTGTTGTTGTTGCTATTATTTTTTGTGGCTGAGGGTATGGTCTCTTTTGAAAATGAACCTTTGTGTTTGTTTAAAGTAATAGCTCAATATTTAGGTATATACCAGTTAACCATAAAAATTAAATGGCACTTTATATATCCTAATTTCTTATGCATTTGATTTATCAGTGACTAATTTTTCTTCTGCTTGAATTGTGTTATCTGTCAATTTTTTATTGTTTTTGAACAGTTTTTGCTGTATGTATTTGATGTTATGCTATTTGGTATGTAAAGGCTTTTGACTAAGAGAGTTTCAGTTTGGCTTGTATTACTTATCAATATAAAAAGACCTGTTTGTTCTATTTAATGCTTTTGGCCAGAATCACCCTCTGATACCGAATCTGCCAATTTCAGTATCTTTTTTGTTTAATTTGCCCGATAGTGATTTATACTTTAAAAAAACTTGGCATGTACGTTTGTTTTAGGTATGACTCTTAGGAGCAGTGTATATTAGGTTGAACCACGTGAAATTGCCATTTAAAAATTTTATTCTTTAATTGACTTATAATTGTACATATTTATGGGGTATGTAGTGATATATGATACATATAATGTATAATGATCAGATCAGGTAATTAGCATATCCATCATCTCAAACGTTTATCCATTTCTGTAGGTCAGAAAATTTCATATACTGGCAATTTCATATGGTTCAACCTATGGATAGTCATCATTTTTTTCTAGTCATCATTTTGACTACATGTGAGAATCTTTTAATAGGCAGTATAGATATCAGTAATAATTAGCATTTATTGAGTACTTATGCGTGCTGTTCTAAGCACTTATGGTAACTCATTTTATGTTAACAACAATCCTGTGAGATAGGAATATTTATCTTCCATCTGAAAAAAATTAAGGCATAGAGAGATCAAGTTACGTGTTCAGGGTCATTAAACTGATCCATGTAGAAGCCATGATTCAAAACCAGGCATTCTTAGTGCCCAGCTTGGGGTCAACACTGACCTGCTTGGCTTTGGTACCTCTTTACTTGGATTTGTACTAAGCACTCAGTCAGTAGTAACCATTCTCTTCTCCCTTGTGGTAATTAATGGTGGTGGTGGTAGAGAGTCTACAGGATTAGGCGTCAGTTAATTCTTTTCTTTTCTTTTCCTTTTTGGAGATGGAGTCTCACCCTGTCGCCCAGGCTAGAGTGCAATGGCACGATCTCAGGTCACTGAAACCTCCGCCTCCTGGGTTCAAGCGATTCTCCTGCCCCAGCCTCCCAAGTAGCTGGGATTACAGGTGTGAGCCACCACACCTGGCTAATTTTTTGTATCTTTAGTAGAGACAGGGTTTCACCATGTTGGCCATGCTGGTCTCAAACTCCTGACCTCATGATCTGCCCACCTTGGCCTCCCCAAGTGCTGGGATTACAGGCATGAGCCACTGCGCCCAGCCGGCTTAAGTTAATTCTAAAATCTGGGACTGTCAGTAGGATTTTAAATCTTAGGGACCAGTTCTGAGAAAGTGACCTGTTGGCTCTGTATTGCCCCCAGGAAAAGTGTTAAGATTGTTATCAGTTACCTGACACCTGATGGGCCTGCATGCCTTAGCCGCAATCTCTTGAATAGTCAGGAATGTCTAAAAAGTTGTAAGAAGAAAAAGCAACAGGAAGAGACAGACAACAGATAGGTGGTTGCCAGGAGCCGGGGTAAGGGGGGAATGGGTAGTGACTGATGGTGGGCACAGGGTTTGCTTTGAAATTAGATTGACACAAATTACTATTTTCCAGTGTATAAAATCAGGTTTTTCAGGAAGTCTTTACATTGAATCACTAGTGATTTCACCCTAGTATGATGTAATTGATTTTATTGTTCACTCTTAGTTCTTTAGAGACTAATTTCCCCCTCCTTGAGTGTTTGTTTTCAAATTTTGGCTCTTTCTTGGTAACCTGGAATATATATTTGGATAATTATTTTCAGAAAGAGTATATAATATGAGTGATCTCTTTTCTGAGTTCTTGTCCAGTTGAGAAGGACTTGATTATGTACCTGTGCAGGTATGGGATTCTCAGATTTTGATCTTTATGTTTCTCCCTGGGAAAGTTTAAGGGTTGTTATAATCTGGCTTTTAGTTTTCCAGAGGAAAGGGCTAAGTCTGAGATTAACTTGATTCCCCTTGGCCCTTCCTCTCCATTTCTCCTTTTTTCCTCTTTGTAGGTAATCTTTTTTGATTTCTTGTTTTTTGGTAGGATTAAAACATGTTTTTACTAGGCTATATTTAGATATTGGCATGTTTTAATTAATTTTTCCCTATATACTCAAACTCTGTACATGTCTGATTCAGATTTTTCTTCAGTTTAGAAAAAATTCCTTCTAGTATTGTTTTTGAGAGTGTAATATGTTTAAGACCACAGACTGAGGAGCCAGACTGCTTGATTTCCAATTCCTGTTATACTAGTGACTTTGAGTAGGGTTCTTAAGTTTTCTTTCTTTTTTTTTTCTTTTGAGACAGTCCCGCTCTATCGTACAGGCTGGAGTGCAGTGGCGTCATCTCGGCTCACTGCAGCCTCCGCCTCCTGGGATCGAGTGATTCTCCTGCCTCAGTCTCCTGAGTAGCTGGGATTACAGGTGCACACCACCATGCCTGGCTAATTTTTTTGTATTTTTAGTAGAGACGAGGTTTCACCGTGTTAGCCAGGATGATCTTGATCTCCTGACCTCGTGATCCGCCTGCCTCGGCCTCCTGAAGTGCTGGAATTACAGGCGTGAGCCACTGCACCTGGCCTGTAGTTCTTTTTATTTTCTGATTGTGGAATTATTTTATTTAGATTGCCTCTTTTGGATATGATCTCCGTGTTTTTCTTTCCTCAGCATTTATATTTCTTAATCCTTTTATTCTTTCTGGGAAAATTTTTTGAGTTTTTAATCTTTTTTCTTTTTTTTCTGTTTACTGAAATACCTAATCTGCTGGCCAGTTTTGCTGTTGTTGTCATATTATTTTTTATCTGCAGTTTCTCCAAATCTTAGGTTGTTCCCCGTCATAACTTCCTGCTCTAGTTTCTTATTTGTAATCTTCTCCTGGATTGTCCTGAGAACATCAGTTGGAAATTTTATAAACATGTTTTCCTGTATCTCATAGTAAATCTGTTTCTGAAGAAATTTGCATTCATTGTTTAGGCTAGTATCCATAATTTGAATTAATGGTATTTTTTTGGACATCAATTTTGTCTTCTGCTCATTTTTATAGTGGAAGGTCTCTGCTAGCTTGATATTAGTCTTAGCATAAGGTAGAATTTGAGATGTTTTATAAGAAAGATAGATGTAGATCATATTAAATTTTTGATTTAAGAAAAATGAAAGGTGGCAATATTTCTTGAAGCCCCAGGAATGACTGATCTGGGATTCATAGTATCATAAAAGAGAACGATAAGTGATAAACATTAATATTTATTTAGCTTTTTAAAATGTTTCAGGCACTGTGCCCGGTGCTTTACATATGAATTATATCCTTTACTCTTTCTCAACAACTCTATGGTAGATACTATTTTTCCTGTAAACTTAACGAAGTTGAAGTTTAGAGATTTACTCACTTAAGGTCAGGATTAAACCCAGGTGTGTCTGACTCAGGCCGTTGACTGTCAAATAGTTAGGTTTTAATGGCCTCTCGTCAGTATCCCAAAGGGCTTGAACCCTTGTAAGTAGGTTCAGTTCCAAAATGATACACTGCCCAATCTTAATCATGATGGTCAGTAGAAGATGTGTTTAGATTCCTCTTGGTGAAAGGAGCCCCCGAGTTTCCATGTAATACACTTGGAAAACCACAGAATTTGTTTCCTTAATTTTGCTCATTCACAACCCCTCTGTCACACTGCTTGATTCTTCTGTTTCTTAAGCGTTGCACAATACATCTGATCTCTTGTTTTTAAAAAGTCTCTTCTGCCTGGCCAACATGATGAAACCCTGTGTCTACTAAAAATACAAAAGTTAGCCGGGCGTGGTTGCGGGCGCCTGTAATCTCAGCCACTCAGGAGGCTGAGGTAGGAGAATTGCTTGAACCCGAGAAGTGGAGGTTGCAGTGAGCTGAGATTGCGCCATTGCACTCCAGCCTGGGTAATGAGAGCGAAACTTCATCTCAATTAAAAAAAAAAAAATCTGTTATGGTCTGTGTTATGTAGATATTCTTGGAGTTCTGGGCATGTAGCTGACACCTTTTCATGAAGTGCAGAAAAACCCATTTTATATGAATGTGTTTTCAGAGTCAACCATAGTTCCTATTACAGAAGATAGACCCATTAATTATTGGTTGTGTGAATGTTGTATAAATTAAATTAGATAAGGAGATTACATATCATACTCCTCTAAAATGGGCATATTTAAAGTAGTTGGGTATATATATCATGATCAACTGGAAATCTTTTTCAAAATACAGATGTTTATTATGACTTAGAAACACTCTTCCAAGTTGATTATATTTAGAGACTGTAAAAGTAATTGAATAGTTTTTGGTCAATAATTGCTACTTTTCTTGATTTTTTAAATATTCATGCTGTAATGATCAAAATGTCCGAATTCATAGTGTATATGGTTTAGATCTAGTTTATAATATACAGAGAAAGGCTGTCAGGAGTTTCTTGAGTTAATAAATACATTATTGTCTAGTTCATTTCGGAGTTATTTACTGTACTAAACCAGCCTTACAATGAATTTGCAGATTTGTGATATTACTCTCGGCTTTCAGAGAGAGAAGGACGCACAGTAAATAATCCCTAAATTCAGGGAGTTGACCTAATGGGAGTAAGTTGAGAATAGTTGAATTTTTAAGCTCTTTGGATTCTGGGTTAGTATTTTGATTTATTTGATTTAAGATGATTATTGAGGTTACATGAAAATAAGTCTTTCCAAAGTGAAAATATTTTTAGTAATCAAATGAGGATTTTCTGATCAGCAATAGGGTGCATTGGAAATGAGATTTTCTGATCCACAGCAGCATGGATTGCACTGTACTGGGGAACTGATGTAAAGTAATACTTAAAAGTTTATATTACTGGCCAGGCACCTTGGTCATCAAGAGTGAGTGAGTCCAATAACTAGTAGGTGTCTTGGCTTGTGAGGTGCCCCCTCCAGCATTAATGGGAAAAGAGATGAGGGCCAGGGCCGGGCACAGTGGCTCACTCCTGTAGTCCCAGCACTTTGGGAGACCAAGGCAGGTGGATCACCTGAGGTGGGGAGTTCGAGACCAGCCTGACCAACATGGAGAAACCTTGTCTCTACTAAAAATACAAAATTAGCTGGGCGTGGTGGCGCATACCTGTAATCCCAGCTACTTGGGAGGCTGAGGCAGGAGAGTTGCTTGAACCTGGGAGGTGGAGGTTGCAGTGAGCCAATATTGCGCCATTGCACTCCAGCCTGTGCAACAAAAGCAAAACTCCGTCTCAAAAAAAGAAAAAGTTCTTACTACTGAGGAAAATTAAATTCAGTGCCTTCAATATAAACACTTAAAATTATGGAATATGAAAATTATGGACATATCAGACCTGAATTTTATGTTATTTTACCCACTTGACCGGTAGGGTCTTGAGTCATACATTTTAGTGGAGGCAGTTTTATTCGTGTATTTTTTTTTTTTATTTTTTAAGACAGGCTCATGCTCTGTTGCCCAGGCTAAAGTGCAGTGGTGCGGTCTCGACTCACTGCAACCTCTGCCTGCTGGATTCAAGCAATTCTCCTGCCTGAGCCTCCCGAGCAGCTAGGATTACAGGTGTACACTACCACACTTGGCTAATTTCTGTATTTTTAGTACAGACGGGATTTCACTGTGTTGGCCAGGCTGGTCTCAAACTCCTGACCGCAAGTTATCCGCCCATTTTGGCCCTCCAAAGTGCTGGGATTACAGGTGTGAGCTACCACACCCGGCCCATACATTGTTTTTCAATTCTAAAACATTCTGTTTTAAAAGATCAGTTGTTTTGTTCATTATTTCCTTAATAGTGTATTCTTTCATGATTATGAGAGCCAATTCAATATCTCTAATGGTCTTTTGAAAATCTTAAATACGACAAATTTTATTCTGGGTTTCCATGACTCAAAAATCAGTGTTGATGGTTCTTGTCTCCCCTCCCTCATAATGTGGTTTGGCACAATGCTTCAGGGAAATAACAGTGAGGGTGATTGAGGGAAAATTGAAAAATCCATGAAGGAAGTAATAGCTATTCTTAGAATTATTGGCTCTGAAAAAATACTTTATTAGGTTCTCTTTAGTCATGATTACTCATAGGAAACAAATATGAGGTTTATAGTTTTAAATCCAGGTATTTCTTTAAAGAGAAAATAAATGTTAAAGAAGTCATATTCATTGTTTTCATTAAGATTTGAGATTTTTGTAACAAGTTAGAGTAAAAGGGAAGTAAAAATCAAATAAGCTAAAATAAGTACCTGAGATGTCTTTTTTTCCCATGTTAGACAGATAATGTACCAACGCTGTAGCAAGGTTTGAGGGAGGCACATCTCATATGTGTGTGGAAACCCAGTTATCACGCTTACGAACTACAAAAGGATCTATATAAGTTCTTGTGTAGGTGTTAGCTAACAATCTGGTGTTCCTAAAATGTGAAACGCATATATCTTACTCTTTGGCAAATTAGCAAAGTAAGCTGGCGTAACAGCTTCTATTCCTGACAGGAAAATTTTATACCTTTTTGTACTTGATTATTCCATTAGATTATTATCTACAGTTACCTGAATGTGAATTAAAAATTAAAAAGAAATCTATATATGAGGTAGATGGATGGCTCCCAGAAAACATGTATGTACAGATGTTTTTGCCATAAACCTATAGAATAATCATATTTTACTAGAGTAGATTTAATCACTTGGGGACATTGTTGAAACTGCTTCCAGAGGTGGCACAAGTTATATTTTGAAGGTTACAAATTTTGTTATATTTAGTTTATGCCACTTTAATACTTCTAAGGTTTAAATTTTCTGTGCTTTTTTGTTTACTTGACATTTCTGGGATTGAGATCGTGTTTGTTTCCTGCTATATTTGTTTTGTAGTCACGTTGAACCTTGTTTTTCTAATAATTATGCTGCAATATTATTTGATACATAAAATTTTAGCTATGTTCTCTTGTCCCTGTTGATATTTTGCATTTATATAAATAACCTTTATAGGATAAAGTACAGTGTCTTTTATCTTGAAAAAAGATGAAAAACTTTTCCAGTGTGTCCCCATTTGGTTCCAGTTATCCACATTTGAAGTCACTGTGGCTTCGCCTGTTTAAACAAGTTTCTTTTCTTGTCCCTGCAGTAGCAACCACCAGGGCCATCGTTTTACATGTCAATTTCTTTCATTCAGAAAGAGGTGCTCACTTTGGTCATTAATTTTTGTTTTCGTCTGCTCCTCTCATTATGGTAGTTTATAGAAATTATTTTTTAATTTTAGTTTTATTTTTTCTTTTTTTGTAGAGACAGTCTCACTCTGTTGCTCAGGCTGGTCTTGAACTCTTAGCCTCAAGCAGTATTCCTGCCGCAGGCTCCCAAAGTGTTGAAATTACAGGTGTGAGACACCACACCCAGCGTAGAGATGGCTTTTTTTTTTTTTTTTTTTTGACGATCTCCTGCCTCAGCCTCCGGAGTAGCTGGGATTACAGGCACCCACCACCACACCCGGCTAATTTTTGTTTGTTTTAGTCGAGATGGAGTTTCACCATGTTGGCTAGGCTAGTCTTGAACTCCTGAGCCCAGGTAATCCGCTGACCTTGACCTCCCAAGGGGCTGGGACTACAGGCGTGAGCCACCGCACCTGGCCTAGAAACTATTATTTAGCTGTGATATGTACTTTATTCTATCATCATTTATTTTATTTAGATACCACACACTGTGCTAGATTCTAAAGGGAATGTATGCTTGTATTTTTCTTTTTTTTGTTAAGCTAACTTTTTCTCATGCTTTTATTACTTGGATTTTTTTTTTTTTTTTTTTTCCGAGACAGAGTTTCACTCTTGTCACCCAGGCTGGAGTGTGATGGTGCAATCTCTGCTTACTGCAACCTCTGCCTCTTGGGTTCAGGCAGTTCTCCCACCTCAGCCTCCTGAGTAGCTGAGATTACAGGCGCCTGCCACCATGCCTGGCTAATTTTTGTATTTTTAGGAGAGACGGGATTTCACCATGTTGGCCAGGCTAGTCTCGAACTCTTGACCTCAAGTGATCCTCCCGCCTCAGTGTCCCAAAGTAATGGGATTACAGACGGGAACCACCGTGTCCGGCCTTACTTGGCTTTTTTATTCTCTTTATTTTGGCAAATTTGAAGCATATACAAAACCAGGGAGACTAATATAAATATTCCTGTCACCTTTTGCCAACTTTAGCAATTACCAAATAAGGAGCAATCTTATTTCCTCTATGCCTCTATGCCTCCCAGTTCTACCTTAGATTATATGAAGCAAATCCCAGACAGTCACATCATTTAATATGTAAATATTTCAGTATGTACTGCTGCAAGGACACCTTCATAACCATATCACCATCCTCACACTCTTAAAAATGTCAGCAGTAATTTCTTAAAATCATTATCTAGTCTGTGTTCTTTGTTTTTCTTGCATAGATGGGAAATTTGGAGAGGAAATCTCAACATTTTAATTTACTCTTCCTTCTTTTAAAAATTATCTTTTAGTGTCTCGTATCATAAACCTTCAGAAGTTCAAGTGTGTACTGGTGAGTTACTCAGTTGAAAGAAACCCATCAGTGTACTTATAGTGTTCCCTCAATGGCACAGTCCTGATCGGACTGTGGAGTACTGGGTGGCTCCTGGAGTTTCAGAAACTTTTAATTTACTCATCTTGGAATTTATTTGTGCAGCAAATATTCAACTGTCTGCTCTATGCCAGGTGTACTTCTAGGTGCTTGGGTTACATCAATGAATAAAACAAAAATCTTTGCCTTTGACAATGTTGTATTCTAGTGACAGACAGTAAACAGTTAATATACTACAAAAATAAATTATATGTTAGTAAGTAAGTGCTCTGGCAAGCAAGAGTAAGTAGAACAGAATAAAGGGGGAAATTGGAATTTGGTGGTGGTGGGAAGCAGTATTAAATAAGGTGAGCATGATAGGTCTCTCAAGAGGATGCGATTTGAGCAAAGGTATGAATAGGAAACTAAGGATGGTAGTCAGGCAGTTATCTGGGAGAAGTGTGGGTTGTGATGGAACAGCCAGAGCAAGTATGCCAGGGTTGTTTGAGGGAAAGCAAGGAGATCCTTTAAATGGAGTTGAGTAAACAAGGGGGATAATTGTAGAAGATAGGTTACAGAGGTGAGGTAAAGTGGAGTCAGGAGAGTAGTGAGGTGGGGTAGTTTGTAGTACCAGGTGTGTAATGCTTTTGAAGGTCATTTGGCTTTTATTCTGAGTGAAATGGGAGAGTCATTGGATGGTTTTGATCAGAGCAATGACAGGAACTAAATTAAAAAGATCACTCTGACTACTTTTTGGAAAATAGGCCATAGGAGAGCAAGTAAAGAAACAAGAAGGCTGGTTAAGGATGCTTTTAAAATAATCCAAGTAAGAGACAGTGACTGGGACTGGGTAGTGGCAGTGGAGATGGTGAGAAATAGATGATTTCTGGATATAATTTGAAGGTAGAGCCAAAGGAATTTGCTGACTATAGTTATAAAGGGTGTATGTGTGTGTTTAAGGAAGGACAGAAAGAGAGGAGTAGCATGACTTAAGTTTTTTGGCCAGAGTAGCTGCAGGGAGGGAATTGCCATAAATTGAGATGAGAAAGCCTGCAGGAGGTTGGTGTCAGGTTAGGGGTAGGTTGGAGGTAGAAATGAAAGGTTAGATTTTTGAGTGTGTTGAGTTTGAAATGTCTTTTAGATGTCTAATTTGAGAAGACTGCCTTATAACTATGTCTGTTAAATAATACATTTTCGACACCACCACCATCACCAACAAACTCTTGTTAAAAAAAATGAATCAACTGGATTCTGTGTGAACAGCAGTAGAGACCCCATGGCTGTAATATTTCAGTTTCTGCCCTCAGTAAGGCAGCAGGTCTCTTGTGGCTTGACCCAGGATTTAAAGGCATGACAGATGTCAAGATGGACATCAGGATGCAGATTTAGCAGCATGAGTGTTGAAGATTGGATAGATGATGGTATTTTATAATGCCTTTCCTGTTTAAAACATCTGAAAGCATTGAAAAATATCCGTTAGGTGGACTATTCAATAGAAATGGTTATGAGGCTAGTTGATTCTGTTGAAAGCATGAATAATTTTCATTTCCAATTATGTAAAATACCTTTGGATTTTGTTTGCCTTGTGAGAATGAAAAATTGTAAAACCAAGTAGAACAATTCAGTACTAGAACAATTTTTCACTTTATTTTCCAAAGTAACAGTGACTCAGTTTTTGTATTAATAGTTTCAACTCAACAGGAACTGCTCTCTCTTGCTTTTCTAAACACATGGCATTATATTATTTCATAGAAAATACTTAAGAAATTTTAGGCATGTCTTAGTATTTCCTAAATATTAGCTTCTTCAGACCATTCTTCTGTGTGTTTATATTTTTTGTTTGTCCTAATTGGTCATTGATTATTTTGTCCAAGCCAATTGTGACTTCTGCATCAGAGGTTGAAAATCCTTTTTTAAGGGTTTGAAAACTTTTCCCCTGACATTTCATAAGTTTCCTCATAAGTATCCTGCTGAATCATTTTACTGACAATATTAGGAAGTAGTCTCAAATGTAAACTCGTCTTTGTTATAAATTGTTATCAAATCAAAGGAAAATGCCTTTTCTTGAAATCTAGTTAATTTGAGAGGTTTTTATGAATTCTAATTCTTACATGGATCTCTTTTTTCAAATTTTTACTAATTCTGTAAAACTAGGCAGATATAAGTGCATACACGTAAAAACATGCACACAGATATACACTATATGCCAAGAAGCCTTTGAGTACTGTGCATTTCAAATTCTTCTTCTAATAGCTTAGAAGGTATTAAGTCAGGCATATCTCAGAAATCCTCAGTGTTCTAGTAAACCCAGAAGGCTCTGTGCTTCAAACACAGAAATTGGATCCTTGCTTTTAGGCTTTAATGGGAAAGGAAAAATAGATAATTAAAAAAATAATTTGAGTTCTCTTCCTTAGTTGTGTTGGTATTATATCTTTGTGGGCAGTGACTGAGGCTCCCCTGACTGCTGATCTTATTTGGATCCGTTAGTTGAAGAGAATAACAGGGAAATTTCTTAGTGTTTTTCTTAGCTTCAGAAACCATGTTCGCTTGCCAAGTTAATGAATTCTTACTTTCTACCTTGAATCTTTCTGTGCCAGACCCAACAAATTGGGTAATGGCTTTTCTGTTAACTTAATGCCAGTTATGTAGGATATGCACAGTAAACATTAATTCACTTTCTTTCCTTCTTATTTCTGCTTGCTGTTGTACTTTGGTATACTTTTACACAGTGCATTATGTGATGGCAGAAGAGATAGTCAACTGGAATGTTGACTATCCAGTTGAATGTTTAAGGCTAGTCTTGAACTCCTAGGCTTAAGTCATCCTCTCACCTCGGCCTCCCAAAGTATTGGGATTACAAGTGTGAGTCACCATACCTGACCTCAGCGTCTTTATCCATATTACATTTCTTCATATATAGATATATTCTGAAAATAAATAATTGATGTGTAGAATTTTTAGAGCTCAAAGATCTTGGATATAAACTAGCCCAACTCCTTATTTTTCTGTTAAAGAAAGTGTGTTCGTAGAGATGAGATGCGTTTTCCATGGACACATTGGGCTGGAAAGAAATGAAGTTTTTTTAAAAAAACTTTTAGGTTCAGGGGTACATGTGCAGGATTATTATATAGGTAGACTCATGTCACAGGGGTTTGTTGTACAGATTATTTCTTCACACAGGTACTAAGCCTAGTACCCAATGGTTATTCTTCCTGCTCCTCTTCCTCTTCCCACCCTCCACCCTCAAGTAGGCCCTAGTGCCTGTTGTTCCCCTCTTTGTGTCCGTGAGTTCTCATCATTTAGCTTTCTCTTATAAGTGAGAACATGTGGTATTTGGTTTTCTGTTTCTGTGTTAGTTTGTTAAGGATAATGACCTCCAGCTCCATTCATGTTCTGGAAAGACATGACCTCATTCTTTTTTGTGGCTGCATAGTATGCCATGGTGTATATGTATCACATTTTCTTTATTCAGTCTGTCATTGATGGGCATTTAGGTTGATTCCATGTCTTTGCTGATATGAATAGTGTTGCAGTGAACATTCACATGCATTTGTCTTTATGGTAGAATGATTTATATTCCTCTGAGTATATATCCAGTAATAAGATTGCTGGGTTGAGTGGTAGTTCTGTTTTTAGCTCTTGAGGAATCTCTCCACACTGCTTTTTGCAATGGTTGAACTAATTTACACTTCCACCAGCAGTATATAAGTGTTTTCTCTGCAACCTTGCCAGTATCTGTTACTCTTTGGCTTTTTAATAATAGCTTTCTGACTGGTATGAGATGGTATCTCGTGGTTTTGATTTGTATTTCTCTATCAGTAATATTGAGCTTTTTTTCATGTGGTTGTTGGCCATGGGTATGTCTTCTTTTGAAAACTGTTCATGTCCTTTGCCCACTTTGTAATGGGGTTTTTTTTTTTCTCTTGTAAATTTGTTAAAGTTCCTTATAGATGCTGGACAGTAGCCTTTGTTGGATGCATACTTTGAAAATATTTTCTCCCACTCTGTAGTTTATTGACAGTTTCTTTTGTTGTGCAGAAGCTCATGAATTTAGTTAGATCCCACTTGTCCTTTTTTTGCTTTATTGTGATTGCTTTGATGTCTTTGTCATGAGCATAGTATTTTTTAGGTTGTCTTACAGGATTTTTATAATTTTGGGTTTTACATTTAAATCTTTAATCCATCTTGAGTTAATTTTTGTATATGATGTAAGGAAATGGCCCACCTTCTGTGTGCTGCATATGGCTAGCCAGTTATCCTATCACCATTTATTGAATAGGGAGTCTTTTCCCCATTGCTTGTTTTTGTCAGCTTTGTCAAAGATCAGATGGTCATAGGTGTGTGGCCTTATTTCTGGGCTCTCTATTTTGTTCCATTGTTCTATGTGCCTGTTTTTGTACCAGTACCATGCTGTTTTGGTTACTGTAGCCCTGTAGTATAAGTTTGAAGTTGGGTAACGTGGTGCCTCCAGCTTTGTTATTTTTGCTTAGCATTTCTCTGGCTGTTCAGGTTCTTTTTTTGGTTCCATGTGAATTTTAAAATAGGTTTTTCCTAGTTCTGTGAAGAATGTTGTTTGTTGTTTGATAGGAATAGCATTGAATTTGTAAATTGCTTTAGGCAGTATGGCCATTTTAATGACATTCTATCCATGAGCATGGATGTTTTTCCATTTATTTGTGTTGTTTCTGATTTCCTTGAGCAGTGTTTTGTAATTCTCAGTGTAGAGATGTTCTACCTCCTGGTTAGCTGTATTCTTAGGTATTTTGTTTTTTTGTGGCAATTTGGAATGGGATTGCCTTTCTGATTTGGCTCTTGTCTTAGCTGTTGTTGGTGTATAGGAATGCTAGTGATTTTTGTACATTGATTTTTTTTTTTTTTTTTAAGACAGAATATTTATCTGTTGCCCAGACAGGAGTGCAGTGGCATGATCTCGGCTCACTGCAACCTCCACTTCCCAGGTTCAAGTGGTTCTTGTGTGTCAGCTTTCTGAATAGCTGGGATTTCAGGCGTGTGCCACCATGCCCAGCTAATTTTTATACTTTTAGTAGAGACAGGATTTCACTATGTTGGCCAGGCTAGTCTCAAACTCCTGACCTCAAGTGATATGCCCACCTCGGCCTCCCAAAGTGCTGGGATTATAGGCGGGAGCCACTGCGCCTGGCCTGTACATTGATTTTGTATCCTGAAACTTTGCTGAAGTTGTTTGTCAGCTGAAGGAGCTTTTGGGCTGAGACTGGGGCTTTCTAGATACAGAATCATGTTGTCTGCGAACAGAGATAGTTTGACTTCTACTCTTTCTGTTTGAATGCTCTTTATTTCTTTCTCTTGCCTAATTGCTCTGGCTAGGACTTCCAATACTATTTTTAATAGGAGTGGTGAGAGGGGGCATCCTTGTTTTGTGCTGGTTTTTACAGGGAATGCTTCTAGCTTTTGACCATTCAGTATAATGTTGGCTGTGGATTTGTCATAGATGGCTTATTATTTTGAGGTATATTCCTTCAGTACATAGTTTATTGAGAGTTTTTTAACATGAAGGGGTGTTGAATTTTACCAGTGGCCTTGATATGGTTTAGCTCTGTGTCCCCAACCACATCTCATATTGAATTGTAATCCCCAGTGTTGGCGGAGGGACCTGGTGGAAGGTGATTGGATCATGGGGGCGGATGTCTCCCTTGCTGTTCTCATGATACGGAGTAAGTTCTCACAAGATGTGGTTGTTCTCACGAGATCTGGAGTGTAGCACTTCCCCCTTCACACTCTCTCTCTTTCCTGCTTCTCCAGAGTAAGATGTGCTTGCTTCCCCTTCACCTTCTGCCATGATTGTAAGTTTTCTGAGGCCTCCCAGCCAGGCTTTCTGTACAGCCTGTGGAGCTGTGAGTCAGTGAAACCTCCTTTCTTTATAAATTACCCAGTCTTAGGTAGCTCTTTCTAGCAATGTGAGAATGTACTAATAAAGGCCTTTTCTGCATCTGTTGAGATAATCACGTGGTTTTTGTCTTTAGTTCTGTTTATGTGATGAGTCACATTTATTGATTTGTGTATGTTCAATCAACTTTGCATCCTGGGGATGAAGCCTGCTTGATTGTGGTGGATTAGCTTTTTGATGTATTGCTGGATTTGGTTTGCAAGTATTTTGTTGAGAATTTTTGCATTGATGTTCATCTAGGATATGGGCCTGCAGTTTTCTTTTATTGTTGTGTCTGTCAGGATGATGCTGGCCTCATAGAATGAGTTGGGGAGGAATCCCTCTTCCTCAGTTTTTTGGAATAGTTTTTGTAGGAATGGTACCAGCTCTTCTCTGTAGATCTGGTAGAATTCAGCTGTGAATCCATCAGGTCCTGGGATTCTTTTGGTTGGTAGGCATTTTATTACTGATTCAATTTTGGAGCTTGTTATTGGTCTCTCTGGGGAATCAATCTCTTCCTGGTTCAGTCTTGGGAGGACATATGTGTCTAGGAATTTATCTGTCTCTTGTAGGTTTTCTAGTTTGTGTGCATAGAGGTGTTTGTAGTAGTTTCTGATGGTTATTTTTTATTTCTGTGGGGTCAGTGGTAACATTTCCTTTGTTATTTCTAATTAGGTTCTCTTCTTCTTTATTAGTCTAGCTAGTGGCCTATCTATCTACTAATTTTTTTCAAAAAACCAACTCCTGGATTCATTGGTCTTTTAATTGTTTTTTCTTGTCTCCATTTACTTCAGTTCAGCTCTGATTTTGAATACTTCTTGTCTTCTGGTAGCTTTGGGGTTGATTTCTTCTTGCTTCTCTAATTCTGGAAACCCAATTCAAATTAATTTATGCAAAAATACTTTGTTGAAAGGAATATTTTATGGAAATAAAAGAATGGCAGATTTATTAAGACTGAGGATGGGGACAGTTGGAGCTAGGCCTCAGGAATGACTCAGAGGGACATGACTTGGTTAAGACTCTTTTTCTTGTCTCCGTCTAGGGTTTACTTTTCTCTCTCACTGCATATTGTCATTCTTCATTGAGGAAAAACATGGCTGGTCACTAGTCCAAAAATCTTAGAAATTGGATTAATTGATCCAGCTTTGATTCATTTATTTGGCTGTGGGTTGATATTTTTATAAAAGCTATGTAGTTTAAGTAGAGAGAGGGCTTATTCGCAGAATAAGATGTTTGAGAATTACTGTTGGGTGGATAAAAATAGGTATCCATTAAAGTAATGTGAATTAATAAAGTTTTTTTGTGCTGTTTTCAGGGCTAGAGACATACTTGTGTACATGCATACATATTGGTTTGGTTCTTGCTTGGGAACTAGAGTAGTGGATAGACTGTTTAGTAAACAAAAGTCGTGGTAGTTTTTTCCTGGATTGGCTCAGTTTTTCAAAGCACAGAAGAATTTTGGTTGGCAAATGTTGTGCTATAAAGTATTTGTCCATTTTCTTAGTGTAAGTTAAGAATAGTTCCCTTTCTATTTTTGTAATGGATCTCCTACAGTCATTCTAATTCTTATGCCTAATAGTCTTTGCAGCCTATCCAATTTTGACTCACCCTTGTATTTTTAGGTTTCTATTTTAGCTCAGGAGCCACTTGAAAATGAGTAGGCACAAACACGTGATCTGAAAGCAAGAAGGAGGCTAACCACATTTGGCACTGAAGGAAATTAGATCACGTGCACTGTGATTGCATAGTGTCGAATATGTTCAGTTATTTTGGGAAGAAAATAGCTTTCAGTTAGACATTGCTGAATATTGTTGTACTATTTCTTGAATATGTGAAAATTGTAGTTTTAGGCGTCCAAGTGAGGTGTTAATTTAGATGTCATTATTTCTCGTTTAGCAAAAATGATGTGGCATCAAAGTAAGAATTATAAGCTATTTCACTTGGTAGAATTTTTGTAGTTGTGGGGGAGAAGTGTGTCTTTAAGTGATTTAATTTAATCTAAATATTTATTGAGCTCCTTTGACTTTAGAAGGGGATGGACAAAAGAAACCAAACACACATACGTACCAGATTTTCTATAATGCTGATAAGCTTCTGTTCCTTATTTCCATATATCTTTAAAATGCCCTGAAAATGAAAATATTTATGCTTATATTTCCATTATTTTTTGTGTCTGAAGAAACGTAAAAATCTTTTGTCAGATTTTATATTCTGATTTTTAGATTGCAACAGGACAATCTTTTAACTAAGTGCATTTTAAAGCAGTTTTGTGTTTGTACAGTGTTCTGTAGTACATGCTGCATTGAAATGGATGTATTAATCTGAAATTCACTAAAACAGTGAGCTTCATATTATTTAAAAGACCTCTGAGAATATTCCAGCTGTTATTTCTTTTGATTTGAAATAATAGCAGTTTGCCATACATAAAGACACAGTTAACATTTTGTTATGGCACACTTCTGCTTAATAGTAGACTTAGTAAATTATATTTTGAAAGGACGTTTTGGAATGTAGTCAGGAACTAACTGGATTCTTCTAGAAATCACATAGCATGAGAATCTTGAGTCAAGTCAGTACTTGACTTTAGAACTCATGCAATCCAACTTTCTACCTGATGCTGGAGTCCATCTTGCTATCCCAAATAATTCATTTGGTTATTAAAGAAGTATTTATTGAGCCCATAGTGTGTGTAGACACTGTCCTGGGGATGTGTTGGCTAAAATAAAAATAGACTTGATCCCTGCCCATGTGCAGATGGGTCTTTTTTAGAAGGCTATTAATTATTGTTGATTCAATTTCTTTCAAAATATAGGGGTATTCAAGTTATCTGTGTTTCCTGGTGTGAATTTTGGTACTTTGTGTCTTTTAAGGAACGTGTCTCCTTCATCTCAGTGGCCAAATTTGTGGACAAAGAGTCTAACTTGTAGTTGAGTGTTCAGTGCTCAATCAGTCTCAGCAAGTTATTTTTTGAATCAAAGTGCTTAAGTTGGGAAGAATTGACAATTTAACAACCTTGAATTTTCTAATCCATGAACACTGAATATCTCTACATTTATTAGATCTGCTTTAATTTCCTTCCTCAGTGTTTTTTAGATTTCTCCTTACAGACCCTATACATATTTTGTTAGATTTATACCTAAGTATTTCATTTTTTCCCTTGCTCTTGTAAATGATACTGCTTTTCTAACTTTCAAATTCCTGTTGTCCATTGTATGTAGGGAGAATAGTGACTTTTGTATATTTACCTTGTATCCTCCAACCTTACTATACTTGCTTATTAGTTCTGATGGTTTCTTTTTTTCTCTTTTTGAATCTTTAGAGGTTCTCCACATTGACAATCATGTAATCTGTAAATAAAGACAGTTTGATTTCTTTCTCTCCAATCTGTATACGTTTTATTTCTTCCAATCTTAGGGTGAAAGTGTCTGGTTCATGATTATTAAGTGTGATGTTTTGTAAATTTCTTTATCAGAGGAAATTCCCCTCAATTGCTAGTTTACCGAGAGGTTTTTTTTCTTTTTTTTTTAAATTATGAATGGATGTTGGATTTTGTCAAATGCATTTCATTTGACAAGATTATGATTTTTCTTTAGCCTATTGATATGTATGATGACATTGATTGGTTTCTGAATGTTGAGCCAGTCTTTTGTACCTGGTATATAATTCTTTTAATACATTGTTGGATATGGTTTTCTAATATTTTGTTAAGAATTTTTGTGTTACTGTCATTATAGATATTGATGGATAGTTTTTTTTTTTCTTGTAATCTGGTTTTGGTATTAGAGCAATGCTGGTCTCACAAAATGAGTTAGAAAGTGTTACCTCTGCTTCTATATTCTGGAGGATATTGTGGAAAATTGATGTTATTTCTTCTTTAAATGTTTGGTGGAGTTTACCAGTGAAGTCATCTTTGGTGTTTCCTTTAAAAATATAGGGCTATTCAGTTTATCAGCTTGGCCATAGTAGGGCAGAACAGCAGTCCCCAACCTTTTTGGCACAAGGGACCAGTTTTGTGGAAGATGGTTGTCCACGGAATGGGGGTGGGAGATGAGATGGTTTCAGGATGAAAGTGTTGTACCTCAAATTATCAGGCATTAGTTAGATTCTTATAAGGAGCACTCAACTTGGATCCCTCACATGCGCAGTTCACAGTAGGGTTCACACTCCTATGAGAATCTAATGCCACTGCTGATTGGACGTGAGGTAGAGCTTAGCCAATAATAATACTCACTCACGCACTGCTTACCTCCTGCTGTGTGGCCCGGTTCCTAACAGGCTTGGGACCAGTATCAGTCTGTGGCCTGGGGCTTGAGGATGAGGTAGAGCACAAAATGGAGTCTTTGGGTCCCCATTTACAGGCCTTGGCTCTTAGATGATATTTCTGGACCTGCCCTGGACCAGAGGTGAGCCCTCTGCCCTGAGGAATGCGTTCCAGGCCAGCCAGCATTCACCAGAAACTGACTGAAGAGCCCTTGGGCCTTAAGGGAACATTGGCAGTAGCCTGGAAGTACACCCAATGGGCCTGTGTTGTGGGTGGCCACGGGATAAGGCTCCTCTGCCTGTGGAAAGGGTAGAGATGAGTGGGAAGAACTGTGTCTTGTGGTTTGAGTGCCAGCCCAGCTGTAGCATAGTAGAATACTAGGTAGACCTCTAGGTTTTGCAACTCCAGTCCCTGGCTCCCAGATGACACCTCTGGACCCACCTGGGGCCTAAGGGAACTTGCTGCCCTGAGGGGAAGAACACAAACCTGGCTGGCTTTGCTACCTGTTGATTATAGAGCATCAGGGCTTTGAGCTGCTATAGGGGGTAGCCAGGTCGTGCTTACAGCAGGCCTTTGGTGAGACACAGTGCTGTACTGACTTTAGGTTTGACTCAGTGCAGTCTCAGTGGTGGTGAAATAGGGGTCTTGTATCACTCTGTCCTCAGCCCCAGGTGGCACAGAACAGAGAGAGAGATTCCATTGGTTTGGGAGAAAGTAAGTAAAGAGAACAAGAGTCTCTGCCTGGTAATCAAGAGAATTCTCCCAGATCTCTTATCCAAGACCATCAAGGCTATACCTTTGTGAGTCTGCAAGAGCTACAGTGTTACTGGGTTTGGATGGAGTGCCCCCAATGCAGATACGGCTTAGATCACAACACCCAAGTCCTTTTGAATGCTAGGAAAGCCTTCCCGAGAAGGATGGGTACAAACAAGCCCAGACTGAGAAGACTACAATAGATACCTAACTCTTCAATGCCCAGACACAGATGAACATCCATAAGCATCAATACAATCCAGGAAAACATGACCTGACCAAAGCAACTAAATAAGGCACCCGGGACTAATTCTGGAGAAACTGAGATATGTAATCTTTCAGACAGATAATTCAAAATAGCTGTTTTGAGGAAGTTCAAAGAAATTCAAGAAAACACAGAGAAGGAATTCAGAATTCTATCAGATATATTGAACACAGATTTAAATAATTAAAAAGAATCAAGCAGAAATTTTGGAATTGAAAAATACTGTTGACACACTGAAGAATGTGTTGGAGGCTTTTAATAGCAGAATTGATCAAGCCAAAGGAAGAAGTTGTGAACTTGAAGACAGGCCATTTGAAAATACACAGAGGAGGCCGGGCGTGTTGGCTCACGCCTGTAATCCCAGCACTTTGGGAGGCTGAGGCACGCAGATCACCTGAGGTACGGTGTTCGAGACCAGCCTGGCCAACCTGGGGAAACCCCATCTCTACTAAAAATACAAATATGAGCCGGGCTTGGTCGCGGGTACCTGTAATCCCAGCTACTTGGGAGGCTGAGTAACGCGAATCACTTGAACCCGTGAGGCAGACATTGTAGTGAGCCGAGATCGTGCCACTGCACTCCTGCCTGGGTGACAAGAGCGAGACTCCATCTCAAAAAAAAAAAAAAAATACGCAGAGGAGAGAAAAGAAAAACAAAACAAAACAAAAACAATGAAGCATGCCTACTGGATCTAGAACATAGCCTCAGAAGGGCAAATTTAAGAGTTCTTGGCCTTAAAGAGGAGATAGAGAAAGATATGGGTAGAAAGTTGATTCAAAGGGGTAATAACAGAGAACTTACCAAATCTACAGAAAGGTATCAATATCCAAGTACAAGAAGGTTATAGAACACCAAGCAGATTTAAAGGAAGATGACGTCTGCCTCAAGACATTTAATAATCAAACTTCCAAAGGTCAAGGATAAAGAAAGGATCCTAAAAGCAGCAAGAGAGTTCCATTGTGTCTGGCAGCAGACTTTTCAGTGGAAACCTTATATACCAGAAGAGAGAAGCAGGACATGTTTAAAGTGCTGAAGGAAAAACTTTTCCTCTAGAATAGTATGTTTAGTGAAAATATCCTTTAAACATGAAGGAGAAATAAAGACTTTCTCAGACAAAGAAAAGCTGAGGGATTTCATGAACACCAGACCTGTCCTATAAGAAATGCTAAAGGGAATACTTCAACCAGAAAGAAAAGAACATTAATGAGCAATAAGAAATTACCTGAAGGTACAAAACTCACTGGTAATAGTAAATTTACAGAAAAAGACAGAGTATGATAACAGTAACTGTGATGTGTAAACTACTCTTGTCCTAAGTCGAACGAACAACTTTTCAAGACATAGATAATCCAAAAAGATATAAATAGAGACAAGAAAAGATTAAGCAGGGGATGAATTTAGGGTGTAGTGTCTTTCTTAGTTTTCTTCTTGCTTGTTTGCTTGCTTATGCAAAGTGTTGTTATCAGCTTAAAATAATGGGTTACAAGATAGTATTTGCAAGCCTCATTGTAACTTTAAATCTAAAAACGTACAATAAGCACAAAAAAAATGAAAAGCAAGAAATTAAATCATACCATCATAGAAAATCACCTTGACTAAAAGGATGACAGAAAGGAAAGAAGGAAGCAAATACCATAAAACAACCAGAAAACAAGTAACAAAGTTGCAGGACTAAGTCCTTATTAGCACTAACAGTGAATGTAAATGGACTAAACTCTCCAATGAAAAGATACAGAGTAGTGACTGAATGTACAAAAAAACCCAAGACCCACTGATGTGTTGCCTACATGAAACATATTTTACCTGTAAAGACACACATAGACTGAAAATAAAAGGATGGAAAAAGATATTCCATGCCAATGGAAACCAAAAAGGAGCAGGAATAGCTATACTTCTGTCAGACAAAATAGATTTTAAGACAAAAACTATTAGAAGAGACAAAGAAGATCACTATATAATGATTGAAAGGTCAGTTCAGCAAGAGGGTATAATGATTGTACATATATATGCACCTAACCCTGGAGCACCCAGATATATAAAGCAGATATTATTAGAGCTAAAGAGAGGGATAGACCCAAATACAATAACAGCTGGAAACTTTAACACGTCACTTTCAACATTGAACAGATCTTCCAGTCAAAAAATCAATAAAGAGTAATCCGACTTAATGTGTCTTATAGATCAAATGAACCTCATAGATGTTTATAGAACATTTAATCCAATGGCTGACGAATACATATTTTTTTCCTTAGTACATGGATTATTCTCAAGGATAGACCATATCTTAGGTCACGAAACAAGTTTTAAAACATTAAAAAAATGAGATAATATCAAGCATTGTCTCTGATGACAACAGAATGAAACTATTAGGTTGGTGCAAAAGGAATTGCAGTCTTTGTCGTTAAAAAGGCAATTACATTTGCATCAACCTAATAGAAATCAGTAACGAGGAATTTTAGAAACTATACAAACACATGGAAATTAAATAACATGCTCCTGAATGACCAGTGCTTCAATGAAGAAATTAAGGAGGAAATTGAAAAATTAATTGAAACAAATGATAATGGAAACAGAAGATAGCAAAATATATACGATACAGCTAAAGCAGTACTAAGAGGGAAATTTATTACTATAAGTGCCTACATCAAAAAAGAAGGAAAACTTCAAGTAAGCAACCTAACAATACATCTTAAAGAACTAGAAAAGCAAGAGCAAACCAAACCCAAAATTAGTAGAAGAAAAGAAATAATAAAGATCAGGGCAGAAATAAATGAATTTGACACAAAGAAAGCAATATAATAGATCAACAAAACTAAAAGCTGGTGGTTTGAAAAGTTAATCAAAATTGACAAACCCTTAGCCAGACTAAGAGAAAAAGAGAGATCCAAATAAATAAAATCAGAGATGAAAAAGGAGGCATTACAGTTGATATTGCAGAAATGCAAAGGATCATTAGTGGTTACTATGAGCAACTATATGCCAATAAATGGGAGAACCTAGAAGAAATGGCTAAATGCCTAGACACATACAATCTGTTAAGATTGAACCATGAAGAAATCCAAAACCTCAACAGACCAATAAGTAATGAGATTGAAGCTGTAATGAAAAGTGTCCTAGCAAAAAAAGCCTGGAACCTGATGACTTCACTGGTGAACTTTCCCAAATGTTTAGAGAACTAATCAAATATATTTAAACTATTCCAGCCGGGCATGGTGGCTCACACCTGTAATCCCAGCACTTTGGGAGGCTGAGGTGGGTGGATGACCTGAGGTCAGGAGTTCAAGACCAGCTTGGCCAACATGGTGAAACCCTGTCTCTACTAAAAATACAAAAATTAACCAGACATGGTGGTGCATGCCTGTAGTCCCAGCTACTCTGTAGGCTGAGGCAGGATAATCACTTGAACCTGGGAGGTGGAGGTTGCAGTGAGCCGAGATTGTGCCACTGCACTCTAGCCTGAGCGACAGAGTAAGACTTATTCAAACTATTCTAAAAAATAGAGGAGAAGAGAATATTTTCAAAGTCATTCTAAGAGGCTAGTATTACGCTCATACCCAACCAAAGACACATCAAAAACAAACAAACAAACAACTGTAGGCTAATATCTTTGATGAATATTGATGCAAAAATCCTCAAAAAAAATGTTTCCAGACAAAACACAGTAACACATTAGAAAGATCAAATTGATCACAATCAGCGGGATTTATCCCAGGGATGCAAGTATGCTTCAACAGACATGTATCAGTTGGTGTGATACATCATATCAACAGAATGAAGGATGAAAACCATATGATGATTTCAGTTGATGATACAAAAGCATTTGAAAACCTTCAACATCCCTTCATGATAAAAACCCTTAAAAACTGGGTAAGGAAGAAATATACTTCAACATAATAAAAGCCATATATGACAGACCCATCACTAATATCATACTGAAGGAGGAAAAGCTGAAAACCTTTTCTCTGATATTGATAACACAATAAGGATGCCTACTTTCACTGCTTTTGTTTTCAGCATGTATTGGAAGTCCTAGCTAGAGCAATCAGACAAGAGAAAGCAATAAAGGACATACAAATTGGAATGGAAAATGTCAGATTATCCTTGTTTGCAGATGATATGGTCTTATATTTGTAAAAACCTAAAGATTCCACCAAAAAACTGTTAGAACTGATAAACAGATTTATTAAAGTTGCAGGATAAAAAATCAACATACAAAAGTCAGTAGCATTTCTATATGCCAACAGTGAAAAATATGAAATCGAAACCAAGAAAGTAATCCCATTTACAGTAGCTACAAATAAGATAAAATACCTGGGAATAAACCAAAGAAGTGAAAGACCTCCACAATGAAAACCATAAAACATGGATGTAAGAAATCAGAGAAGACACAAAATTGGAAAGATATTTCATGTTCATGGGTTGGAAGAACCAATATTGTTAAAATGCCCATACTTACCCAAAGCAATCTACAGATTAAATGTAATCCATATCAAAATACCAATGACATTCTTCACAGAAATAGAAAAAACAGTCCTGAAACTTATATGAAACTACAAAAGACCCAGAATAGCCAAAGCTAGCCCAAGCAAAAGAACAAAACTGCATCTATCACATTATTTGCTTTTAAATTATGCTACATAGCTATAATAACCAAAACAGCAAAAAACAGTACTAGCAAGAAACACATAGACCAGTGGAACAGAGTAGGGAACCCAGAGATATATCTGTACATCTATGGTGAACTCAGTTTTGACTAAGCTGCTAAGAACATACACTGGGGAAAGCACAGTCTGTTCAATAAATGGTGCTGGGAAAAATGAATATCCACATACAGAAGGATGAAACCAGACCCCTGTATTTCATCATACACAAAAATGAAATTAAAATACATTGAAGACTCCAATATAAGACCTCAAACTATGAAGCTACTAAGAGAAATTATTGGGAAACTCTCCAGGACGTTAGACTGGGCAAAGATTTATTGAGTGATACCCTAAAAGCGTAGGCAAAAAAAGCAAAAATGGACAAATGATATCACATCAAGTTAAAAAGATGTCTGCACAACAAAGAAAATACTCAACAAAGTGAAGAGACAACCTACAGAATGGGAGAAAATATTTTCAAACTACCCATCTGACAAGGGATTAATAACCAGAATATACAAGGAGCTCAAACAACTCTATAAGGAAAAAGTCTAATCTAATTAAAAATCTAATTCAGATTGGGCACAGTGGCTCATGCGTGTACTCCTAGCACTTTGGGAGGCCAAGGCGGGTAGATCACCTGGGGTCAGGAGTTCGAGACCAGCCTGGCCAACATAGTGAAACCTTGTCTCTACTAATAATACAAAAATTAGCTGGGTGTGGTGGCGCACACCACTCGGGAGGCTGAGGCAGGAGAATTGCTTGAACTGGGGAGGTGGAGGTTACAGTGAGCTGACATTGCGCCATTGTACTCCAGCCTGGGTGACAAGAGCAAAACTCCATCTCCAAAATAATAATAATAATAATAATAATAAAATATAATTTTAAAATGGACAATAGCTTTGAATAGACATTTCTCAAAAGAAGATATACAAATGGCAGAAAGTCATATGAAAAGGTGCTTAGCAACATTGATCATCAGAGAAATGCAAATCAAAACTACAATGAGATATCATCTCATCCCGGGTAAATTGGTTTTTATTCAAAAGTCAGGCATTAACAAATGCTAGTGAGGATGTGGAGAAAAGGAAACCCTAGTACACTGTCGGTGGGAATATGAATTAGTACAGGCACTATGGAGAACAGTTTGGATGTTCCTTAGAAATCTAAAAATTGAGCTGTCACATGATTCAGCAATCCCACTGCTAGGTATATACTCCGAAGAAGAGATATCTGCACTCCCTTGTTTATTGCAGCACTACTCACAGCAGCCAAGATTTGGAAGCAACATAAGTGTCCATGAACAGATAAAGAAAGAAAATGTTGTGTACTATTCAGCCATAAGGAAGGAGATCCTGTCATTTTGCAGCAACATAGATGAAAGCAGATGTCATTATGTTAAGTGAAATAAGCCAGGCACAGAAAGACAAAGTTCATACGTTCTCACTTCTGATTGCCAAAAAGTGGAATAATTGAACTCACGTAGATAGAGAATAAAACAGTGATTACCAGAAGATGAGAAGGGTAGTGGGAAGGTGGGATGGGTAAGGGACATGGGGATGGTTAATAGGTATGAAAAAATAATTAGAAAGAATGAATAAAACTAGTATCTGCTAGCACAGCAGGGTGAATGTGGTCAAAATTAATTTAATTGGACATTTAAAAATAAGAGAATAATTGAATTGTTTCTAACACAAAGGATAAATGCTTGAGGTGATGGATACGCCATTTACCCTGAGTGATTATTATGCATTTCATGCCTGTATAGAAATATGTCATATAACATATTAGTATATACACATGTACCCACAAAAATTAAAAATAAAGGAGTAAAAGAAATCGATTTTTAAATAATTTTATACTGCATATAACCCACGTACAAGTAGCGCCATTACCTTATAACAGGATATTTCCAATTCCTCTCTCTCCCTCCCTTTTTTTTTTTTGCCATTTCTGTCATGTTTTTTTATCCATGTGGTATAATCATCCAATATATTGTTAACCCTTCCTTTTATCACTAGATCCACGTTTTTGACCTATATAATTTTCTTTGTGTCTGAAGAACCACTTTTAATCTTTCTTTCAAGTCAGGTGTGCTGGCAGTGATTTTTCTTGGTTTTTGCTTGTGTTAGAACTTGCTGTGATTAAGGAATTATAATGAGAAAGTGATGGGGCAAGGGTGTATTGGGCCTTGTAAGTCTTGGGAAGAAGTTTGAATTTTATTTAAATTTTAGTGAAAAGGTTTTGGTCTGGAGTTTTCATATAATCTAATTTATTTTCCAATAAATAAATAAATAAATAAATAGGCGGCTTTGTGAACAATGACATAGATTGAGGGAAGAAGACTGGAAGTAGAAGATGGGTTAGGAGGCTTTTATAGTAGATAAGAGCATTGTTTGGACTAGAGTGGTAGTAGTGGTAGACGGAAAAATGGATAGATGTGAGGCTTATTTTGGAAGTGAGTCTGACATGACTTGCTGATGTGAGGAGTAAAGAAGTGGAGGTGAAGATGATATCCAGGTTTCTTGTTCAAGTAACTTTGTAGAAGATGGTGCTGTTACTTACTGAAATGGTAAATCGGGACTGGAAACAATTTTGGAGGAGACATTAGGAATTCCATTTTGGTCATGTTTCATTTAAGATACTGATAAGACTTCCATGTGGAAATATCAAGTAGAGAGGTGGATTTCAGGGCAGGAATTTAGAGAAGACATTTGAGTTGGGGTAGAAGTTTGGAAGACTGTTAGCCTATAGATGGTATTTTCATCCATGACAATGAGAGACATTACTTGTGTGTGAGAAGGGAAAAGGTCAGGATCTGAACTCAGGGAATTGCCAACATTTAGAAATCAGGTAGAGGAGCAGCAACCTGAGAAGGACTTGAAGGATTAACCAAAGAAAGACATCTGGAATATGTGGTGTTTTGGCAGTTAAGGATTCATTGTGCAGTCTGAAAGAGTAAAGACATGGCTTGTAACACATTCCGCATTTTTAGAAACATAATATACAAAGTGAGAAAAAACCTTTAGAGGACAGATGAATGTTGCTGGAAGGATTTTAAAAAGAAAGGGTGTTAACATGCATAACAGAAATAAATGATGGCTAGCTAATTACACTGGTCCAGGATTATGGTTATTCTTTTAATATTCTTAAATTTTTGATTTTTTGTAACGTTGGAACGTAATTACTTTTTAAAAGATACACATGTAACTTGAAGCTGGAGTCTTTTTATTGCCAAGAGTAATGGTGTTAGTGTCACCTAATGGCCAAATGGAATATTGCAACTATATTTATAGGCTATAATGAAAAAGGTAACCTAATTAGAAAGAAAAATAACATTTCTGGGAGGATTTTAGGCATGGATCAGTAGACTTACTATGGTTTACAAGGTCCTGTGTTCTTTAGCCCTAGCCTGCTTGTTCTGCCCCTCTATCACATTACTTATTTGGTCACTGAGCAGATTGTGTAATAGGGTTCTTTTTTGTCTTTCAGTTTTAGGCTCAGATATTTTCCTCTCAGAGAGTTTTTTCCTACCACCTTAGTTTGTCCCTATACTTCCCACAGCTACTGTTTGTCACATTAACATGTGTATTTTTTGCATAGCCTTTAGAGTGACTTGGAATCACCATTTGCTCAGTTTCTTGTTTTCTCACTAGTATGTAAGCACCAGAAGTGCAGGCTACTTGTCTTCCTTATTCACTTTGTAACCTCAGGGCTGAGTTGTGTCTGTTATATAGTATATATCTTCAGTTGAACTTAGTTGTGTGAGTACATGAACTTCTGGATATGATAGTGAGTGTTCTTTCTATGCTGTAGAGATCTGTCGAGAAAACAGAATTACACTGTCTTTGATTACTGAAACATTATTTGCTATGTGAATGCAATATAGAAGCTTTTCTCTTTTTCTTTTTGTTGTTAATAAGTGATAATGTGTCAGGAAAGAGAAGCTATATGTCTTAGGATGTTGAATTCTGTATTAGTCAACTTTAGTGACTCAAAAAATATTTGCAGGTACAATATTCGGTCTTGAGGAGATAAGTTTTTTTTTTAAGTATTTAGATTTAATTAGTATAGCAGTGTCAGTGAATATGGTTTTGTGTCTGTGCATGCATTTGTAGGTATTTCTAGTATCGTTTAATTATTTCCTCTATTAAAAAGAAAAGAAAACAGTATTTCTGAGAGAAATGAGAGAGTGTGTGTCAAGTAAACAGTGATAAATCTGGTAGAGATATGAACTGGTTGTGTAAATTTTTAGGTAACAATGTGACTCTATTAGTCTGGAAACTTAGGATGAAGAGCAAGTACATTTCCATTAAGTGGCTCAGTCCAAGAAGGTAGCTTTCCTAACTTTGAGATAATTATCTAGCCAGTAGGATTCTGCACATGAACCGTTTTTAAAGCTTTATTAGTTCATGTTTTTAATTAGTTCATATTTTTAATCAGAAGGGTTTTTTTTTTTTTTTTTAAATCCCTTTCGTTTTTCCAGGTGGATGTGGGAAGAGAAGTTTGTAGAACTGAGATGGAGGTCAGAGCTTCATTACAGAAGGTTAGTGGATCATCTGATTCTGTGGCTACAATGAACAGTGAAGAATTTGTTTTGGTTCCTCAGTATGCAGATGATAATTCTACAAAACATGAAGAAAAACCTCAACTGAAGGTATTTTTTTCTTTTCTACATATGGTATAATTTTTAACTAAAAAAAAAAAAAAAAAAATATATATATATATATATATTTGAAACTTATCTCAGGAGATGTGTGAAATCCAAAAGTTTTTCTCAAGTGCTGACTTTCAGAATAAAATCAACATTTGATTTATCCAGACCCTAATTATTTGGTTTGTATATTTTAAAAAGTTCTTGCTTTTGGTTATTTACCTTTTAATTTGGAATTTTAGGGGGAAGAATAAAGAGGAAAAAGAAGAGAAAGGATTTTTTGCTGAATTAGACATAATGGTTAAAATTTACATTACTTTATCTGGATGTTTTTGTTTCTCTTACTGCTGGGTTTCAGAAGTTAATGAAATGTTTTGCTTTCATTTGAGAGACTTTTTTTGCTTCATGATTTTTATGTTTTAAATCAGCTGGTAATGTTCCATTGTGTGATTTAACAGTCGACTTGTCTGAATGTTTTTAAAGCATATCTTATATTTTTAGCTTTTGAGTTTTTATTTAGATATAGTCCCTTTTCTTTTTCACTTTTGTGTTACACTTTCTTTTTTTCTTTTTTTTTTTTTTTTGAGACGGAGTCTCGCTCTGTGGCCCAGGCTGGAGTGCAGTGGCCGGATCTCAGCTCACTGCAAGCTCCGCCTCCTGGGTTCACGCCGTTCTCCTGCCTCAGCCTCCCAAGTAGCTGGGCCTACAGGCGCCCGCCACCTTGCCCGGCTAGTTTTTTGTATTTTTTAGTAGAGACGGGGTTTCACCGTGTTAGCCAGGATGGTCTCGATCTCCTGACCTCGTGATCCGCCCGTTTCGGCCTCCCAAAGTGCTGGGATTACAGGCTTGAGCCGCCGCGCCCGGCCTTGTGTTACACTTTCTAAGTCAAAGAAAAGGAAACAAACAAACTCAGTTATATAGGCTTGAAGATGGTATAACTATCCTCTAGAAACAGGAATAGGAAAAGTAGTTAAAAGTGCTATGTATTATTTATGACTTTTATTTAGTGTTAACTATGGCATCAAAGGTGTATTAGTATATCAGTCTAATAAAATATATTCTGGAAATGAGATTACTAAATGTTTATGTTAAGAATATATTGTTTTATAATTTTATTTAACTAATCAATGACTTTATTTTTAGATACCTGTATTTTAGCATTGTGTTTAAGACATCATTTATTTGCTTAGGCTTTGTGTCTCACCTGCCTTTGAGAAAACTGTCAGTCAACTTAAGTGTAAGGAAATTAGCAGGATTCATCTTGGGGGCTAGCAAACAATTGGTAAAGAAATAGAAATATGGTTATGCTCTGCTAACAAGAAATATAACCTTTTAAATGATATTCATAATAGATCCTATTTAAATTTACCCATTGTTTCCTTTAGACATGTACATTTAAGGTTATCTGATTTTTAGGATGTGTTCCTAAAAAAGAAAAAGAAAAAGAAGGGTCAGGCATAGTGGCTCATAGCCTGTACTCCCAGCAGTTTGGGAGGCCAAGGTGGGTGGATTGCTTGAGGTAAGGAGTTCAAGACCAGCCTGGCCAATGTGGTGAAATCCCGTCTCTACAAAAAATACAAAAATTAGCTGGGTGTGGTTGTGCACACCTGTAGTCCCATCTGCTTGAGAGGCTGATGCATCAGAATCGCTTGAACCCAGGAGACGTAGTTTGCAGTGAGCCAAGATTGCACCACTGCATTCCAGCCTGGGTGACAGAGCGAGACTCTGTCTTTAAAAAGAAAGGGAAAAAAAGATAAATACATCTCTATAAATAGGATCTTATATTATATAAAATGTAGTTGAAAACTGCCTTAAGTGTTTTATAAAGAATCCTTTTGTGAAACTAATAATCTTCCTCTAATTTAGTTTTATAATCTGGATTTTAATGTATTATATATGTGAAACAACTTCTTAGTGTTTTAGTAACCATATTTAAATATTTAGATTGTTTTCATTTCTTCTAGAAATGAAATATTTTCATAAAATTTCGCTTCAAAACTATAATAGAATTGAAATAGAATTATCTTGCTCTGTCTGTAGATAGTTTCTAATGGTGATGAACAATTGGAAAAAGCCATGGAAGAGATTTTGAGAGATTCCGAGAAAAGGCAAAGTGGTCTTCTTGTTGATTGTCAAAGTTCCAGTGAGATTTCAGACCATTCATTTGGAGATATTCCAGCCAACCAAACAAATAAGCCATCTCTTCAGTTAATTTTGGATCCGTCTAACACAGGTACTGTATTGAATTCTTAGAAACTATTGAAGAAATGTTATAAAGTAATGGTGAAAATTTTAAGATGAAAATCAGAAAAAATTATTAGCTTTTTTCAAGCTTTCAGTTCTCGTTGAGAGTTTCCACTTCAGTGGTCTTATGTTTCTGCCTGTATCTCTGCCTATAAAAACCAGGTCTTACTGTTCTTTGGGAATAAAGACTATGTCTGGGTCCTCATTTTATACTCAGTACTTCATGCATGGTAGGTCATTAACAAGATACTTATTGAACAAGTGAGTAAATACTTGGGCATCACAGAATAGTGTAATGGAGATAGTCTTTCATATGATGTGCCTTCTTACTCAGTTTCACTAGACTTATTTAAAGTTATGTTTAGTAAAACTCTAAGTAAAATACATCAATTCCAACAGTGTATTAAATAATACATATATCTATGAATAATTAGGATTTGTACTTTGAATACTAGCTTATAAGTCAAGATGCTTTTGGGTGCAAAAATAAATAAAACCAAAACCAGCTCCAACTTCAGCTGGCTTAAACACCACAGGTATAGTTTGATCTAGGCTCTGATGGTGTTTTTTGGTAAACTACTCAGCTGTGATCTCTAGGTTACCTTTCTCCTTAGCTGGTTACAAAGTAGCTACCAGCAGAAACTGGTAGGTAAGGGAAACTGGTAGGTAAGGTGGCCTGTTTATGCCTGGTGGCAAACAGAAAGTCTTCATTCTTTTACTGATTTTTAAAATTTCTCTGGTGTCAGGGTCTCATTCTGTCATCCAGGCTGAAGTGCTGTGATGCCATTCAGCCTCCTAAGTAGCTGCGATGGCAGGCATGTACCACCATGCCTAGCTAATTTTTTTTTTTTTTTGTAGTGGTGGGGTTTTGCCATGTTGACCAGGCTGTTCTTGAACTCCTGGCTTCAGGCAATCTGCCCACCTCAGCCTCCCAAAGTGTTGGGATTATCGGTGCAAGCCACTGCACCCATCCCTGGCCTATTTTACTGATTAAATAAAAGTTCTGAGTTTCACTCTGATTGGACCAGTGAAACCGTTTTCTAGTGGTGAGGGAAATGACATGAACTGGTAGCCATAGGCCTGGGTTACATTCAAACCTCTAAATAAGTCACTGTGACAGAGGGGATGGGATTATCCTAATTGGCTTAGGGAACTCATGATTCATTTCTGAACCAAATGAACCTTGGTACAGGGTAAGTATAGGTGTAGCCAAACTGTTACACAATAGGGCTATGATGCATTTGTGTAGGGAATGTAATCACAATGCTTTCCATGGCAAGGATGATAAAGCACTAGAGAAATCTTTCACTGTGGTTTACCACATAAAGTAGTGAAGAGCGAAAAAGTATCAATAGATAAAGAACAAGCACTGGATACAATTTAAAATCCATTTTATGTATATGCACATGTAAAGTTCTTGGAAAACTTAGAAGGAAACTTGCTTAACCAAGTATCTATCAAAGTCTTACGTTTTATGCTGAAATTTAAAATCCATTACCATCAAGATATATTGAAACAGGAACAGTTAGGGCATGATAGTTATCACCATAGCTCTTTGACATTGTATTAAAGAATCCAGACAATGCAAGATGACAGAAAAAAGAAATGAAGTGTCATTAGAAAAAAAGTGAAAAAATTCTCATGATTGGTAAAGTATTTAAGAAAGGGAATGGATAAGCTATTAGATTTAAAGACTTTTTGCCAGGCATGGTGGCTCACGCCTGTAATCCCAGCACTTTGGGAGGGTAAGGTGGGCAGATCACTTGAGGTCAGGAGTTTGAGACCAGTCTGGTCAACATGACAAAACCCCGTCTCTATTCAAAATACAAAAATGGCTGGGCGGGGTGGCTCAAGCCTGTAATCCCAGCACTTTGGGAGGCCAAGGTGGGCAGATCATGAGATCAGGAGTTAAAGACCAGTCTGGCCAAGACAGTGAAACCCCGTCTCTACTAAAAATACAAAAATTAGCTGGGTGTTGTGGCATGTGCCTGTAGTCCCAGTTACTCGGGAGGCTGAGGTGGAAGAATCGCTTGAACCTGGGAGGCGGAGGTGGCAGTGAGCTGAGACTGCACCATTGCACTCCAGCCTGGGTGACAGTGATACTCTGTCTAAAAAAAAAAAAAAAAATTAGCAGGGCGTGGTGGTGAACGCTTGAAATCCCAGCTGCTCAGGAGGCTGAGACAGGAAAATCACTTGAACCCAACAGGTGGAGGTTGCAGTGAACTGAGATCATGCCACTGCACTCCAACCTGGGCAACAGAGTGAGACTCCGTCTCAAAAAAAAAAAAGATTTAACGACTTTTAGGAAGGTTAGCAGCAACAGTAGAAAATAAAAATGCCATTCATAATACCAACAAAAATAACAAGTATCAACGAAGAAACTAAAATTTATGTAAAATTTTAATAAAGAAAATTATAAAATATTATTGAAGGAAATGAACACCTGAATGAATGGGGAGAGATGCCATATTGATTGCTAGGAGTCAACCTTGAAAAGATGTAACTTATCTCTAAATTAGCCTGTAACTTGGGTGGGAATTTCAAATTTTCAGTTATTTTTATAAACTAATTCTGAAATATATCTGGACAAGTAGAGGTACACAGGAAGAAAATTTTTAAAAAGAACGTTATGTATTAAGATAGACTACAGAGTTACAGTGATTAAACCAGTGTGGTATTGGTTTGTTATAGAAGTAAATTGCTAGAACAGGGTACCAGAAACAAACCTATGTATATAAAGGATTTCAGTACATGACAGAATCCGCTTCACATATCACTGGAGGAAATGGTAACTATGCAGTAAATGGTAACTATGCAGTAAATGGTGTTAGGACAATTGCATCTTTGAGTGGAATAAAATAAAATTAATTTCCTTAGTTGTACATAAAAATTATTTTTAGTGAATCAAATATTTAAATGTGAAAAATAAGCCTGTAAGAAGGAAAAATGGAGTGTATTTTTGTGATTGTCAGGGTAGGAAAAGCCAAATCAGAAAAGGAAAAGATAGATGCATATCATTATAGAAAAATTTAAGTTTGGACTGGTCATGGTGGCTCACACCTGTAATACCAGCACTTTGGGAGGCCAGGGTGGGTGGATTACTTGAGGTCAGGAGTTCAAGACCAGCCTGGTCAACATGGTGAGACCCCCGTATCTACTAAAATACAAAAATTAGCCAGGCATGGTGGTGCCTGCATGCCTGTAATCCCAGCTACTTGGGAGGCTGAGGCAGGAGAATCGTTTGAACCCAGGAGGCAGAGGTTGCAGTGAGCTGAGATCACACCACTGCACTCCAGCCTGGTCAACAGAGTGAGACTCCATCTCAAAAAAAAAAAATTTAAATCTGAGTGCAAAAGACCATTCAGGTTATCTGTTTCTTCTTGAGTGTACTTTGGTGTTTTCATCTTTCAAGGAATTGGTCAATTTCACCTAAGTATGGGGAAAGAGTTGTTTCTCTGTTACAGAGTAATATTTTCTTATTATCCTTTTAATGTCTGCAGGATATGTATTAATATCCTCTCATTCCTGATACTGACATATGTATTACATTTATATACATTGAAAAACCTACCAGTCTAATATATTTTGCTTTCAACAGCCATACATATATTTCCTTGAGCACTTTAAAAATGCTTTTCCAATGTCTTCTCAACTCCATTGTTTCTGACAAGGAATCTAAAGTGATTTTAATCAGTGTTTTCCTATTTGTAATGTGTTATTTTTCTTTGCTTTTAGTACTTTTATTTCATCGTTTTCTTTTCAGCAGTTTGATTATCTGTGAGTGGTTTTCTTTGAGTTTATCTTTTTTTTTGGATCACTGAGATTCTTGAATCTGTAACTTTATATCTTTAACCAAATTTGGGAAGTTTTCATCCATTATTTGTTGGTAATTGTTTTGTTGCTACACGAATCTCTTTCTCTTCTGGAACTCAATAGACAAAAATGGTAGACATTTCCATACTGTTTTTACAATTCCTTAGGCTCTTTTCATTGTTTTCCCTATGTTCAAGCTCACTGACTCTTTACTTTGTTAATCTCCATTCTGCTATTGAGATCTCATCTGATGAATTTTTAATTTTAGATATTGTATTTTTCTGGTTTAAAATTTACATTGGTTTTTTAAAGTTTTTTTGTTTCTCTGTTGATAGTTTTAATATTTTTATTCATTACAGGTGTTTTCACGTTTATTTTATGGAGTATTATTATATCAGTTTTAAAGTGTTTGATCATTTCAGCATCTGGGACATCTTGGGATTGGTCTGTGAATTATTTTTTCACTTGAGAATAGGTCACCCTTTTGTGTTTTTTTGTTTGTTGAGTAATTGGCTTGTTCCCCAGATTTTTTGAATATTATATTTTGAGACTATTTCTTGTTAAAATCCTCTGAAGAATGTTGACTTTTTTTTTTTTTTTTAAAGCAGACATTCCACCTGGTTGTGTCCAGACTGCAAGATCTGTCTTGCTTTCTGGTTCCAAAGTATTTTCAATTCTCAAAACCTTTGCTGTGCTTCTTCAGTCTGTTCCACATGCATACACAGTTAGTTTACACACAGAATTAGGTGTAAACTTCTTCAGCTCTCTCTTCTCTGAGATTTCCCCACACTCCTTGGGCCCATTTTCCTTCTACCCCTCTGTAGAAAGACAGGTTTCTTTCTTAGAGTTTTTGCTGCTTTGTGCTGTTGTGCAGAATCTCATGTCTGGAGCTAACTTTAGGACAAAGTGGTGAGAGAAACGAGAGGAAAAAATAATAAGAGATTT
Organism: Papio anubis; assembly: GCF_008728515.1. Classification (NCBI taxonomy): domain Eukaryota; kingdom Metazoa; phylum Chordata; class Mammalia; order Primates; family Cercopithecidae; genus Papio; species Papio anubis. The sequence continues at coordinate 187,619,012 of NC_044976.1, read as the reverse complement.
TCCTTTCCATTTTTGGGTTATAGGGGCCTCTTTGCTTCAGTATTTCAGCCTTTGAGACACTTCTTTTCCTCCAGGTTGTAGATGCTTACAGTACTACCGCCACTACCAGCATTTCAGGTAGTTCTGTGGTTGGGGCTAGCGGTAGAACTGGGAGAGAAAACAAAACAGAAACAAGTCATGATTTCTCAGATACTCTCTAATTTGCAGGGACTTCTTTTTCTGTTATTTGGCCAGAAAGATTGGATTTCTTTGTTTTGTTGCTCACTGCTGTTCTGCAACTCGGGCCACCCTTAGATCAAAGCTGGGAGGTGATGATGAGAAAAATGGAAAACTCACCACCATAACAGAGGTTCAGGTTTTTACTTTCCTCTCCAATCTGGCTGTTCCTGTTTACTTTTTAAAGAGGCTGGATGTGGTGGCTCACGCCTATAATCCCAGCGCTTTGGGAAGCCAAAGTGGGCAGATCACTTGAGCTCAGGAGCTCAAGACCAGCCTGCGCAACATAGCGAAACCCCATCTCAATGAAAAAAGAAGGAAAGAGTCCTCAGGTTGTTGCTTTTTATATTCTGTCAAGAGTTTTCAGTTACAGTCTGTGGGAGAGATAAATTATAACAGTGGGAGAGAGATTATAACAGATTATAACAGACTTATCACTTCAATTTGACTGGTCCAATTCAATCATCTTGAGTCTGATTTTGCTTCAGCTATTTTGAAGTTCTGCTGTTAAGGGCACAGTCACTTAGAATTTTTGTGTTTTCTTAATGAATTGACCGTTTTAGCATTGTGAAATATCCCTTTTCTTTTTGTTAAAATTCCTTGTCCTGAAGTCTAGTTTTTCTTATGTTAATATAGCCACTTTTGGTTTCTTATAATTAGTGTTTACATGGTATATATTTTTGTTTTTCCTTTTTTTTAAAAAAAATTTTCACCTATTTTTATCTTTAAAGAGTGTTTATCATAGATACCTTTTGAAAATCCAGTTTGATAATCTGTGTCTTTTAGTTGGGTTTAGACTAGGGTAAGTAAACTACTATCTGTGGGCCAAATTCCACTTCTTACTTGTTTATGGTGTGGTTTGCAAAGTAAAAATGGTTTTTACATGTTTAAATGGCTGAAATATATCAAAAGGAGAATAATACTGTGACACATGACACTAATACGAAATGCAAATTTTAGTATCCATAATTAAGTTTTAAATTTTGTTAAGAAATCTGTGGAGGGTTGTTTTCTCACTTGTATAAATACTTGCATAATATTGTAGATTTTGTCTCTTGGCCCACAAAACCTAAAATATTTATCATATGACCCTTTACAGAAAAAGCTGACCATTAACTTTTTTTTTTTTTTTGAAATGGAGTTTCATTCTTGCTGCCTAGGCTGGAGTGCAATAGCACGATCTCAGCTCACTGCAACCTCCACCTCCTGGGTTCAAGCAATTCTCCTGCCTCAGCCTCCCGAGTAGCTGGAACTACAGGTGCACGCCACCACACCCAGCTAATATATATATATTTTTTTAGTAGAGATGGGGTTTCGCTATGTTGGCGAGGATGGTCTTGATCTCTTCACCTCATGATCTGCCCGCCTTGGCCTCCCAAAGTGCTGGGATTACAGGCATGCGCCGCTGCGCCCAGCTGACCATTTACTTTTGTTGTAATTTTTAATGTATTTGGATCTAAGTGTACTTACTGTCTTGCTGTTTGTTTTCTCTTTGTCTCTTCTGTTTTTGTTTTTCCCCCTCCTTTCCTGCCTTCTAGATTATTTTTAATGTTCTATTTTATCTCCATCATTGGCACATTAGCTATATAATTTTGTTTTATTATTTTAGTAGTTGCTCTGGAGTTTATAACCCAACTCTTTAACTCATGTACATTCTAATACTATCATAACACTTCATGTACATTGTAAGAATCTTTTGTTACCTTCTAGATTTTATGCTTCTGCTCTCATTCATTTCACTAATACATAGGTTACAAATTCTACAAAATACTTGCATAGGTTGGAGTGCAATGGCAGGATCTCAGCTCACTGCAACCTCCACCTCCTGGGTCTTTTTCTTTTTGGCTTTAAATAGTCTGTTATATTTTGAAGAAATTAAAGAGCAAGGAGTAGGTCTTTTTCTCATATTTAACTTCTTGTGCTCTTCAGTTTTCTCTGTATCATTTTCCTGTAGCCCAAGGAACTTCCTTTAACATTCTTCTTCTGCAATTTAGAAACTGCTGTTATATCCACCTGGGGAATATTTTACTTCAGATCTTATATTTTTTCAGCTCTAGAATTTCTTTTGGTTCTTTTTTATGTCTTTCATTTTTCTTCTTATTTTGTTAGATGTTTATCTTTAAATCCTTGATCATATTTATAATAGTCATTTTATAGGCCTTATCTGCCAATTCTATCATTTGTTATTTTTGGTTCAGTTTCTGTACCGTTTTATATTTGGGATTTATAGAGTCATGAATCTTGGTTTACACAGATTTGTAAAATACCTCTTCAAACAACTTCTTTTTGGCCTCCTCTTTTCTCTTTTTTTAAATATTATTTTTATTGTTTCTCCCTAGTTCCCATTCATCTTATATTTTTTATTTTTTTAAGACTCTAGTTACACACTATGTTAGATCACTTGAACTACTTAATCACCCAGGCTCATCAGTCTTATTGTTGCTGCATAAGTGCTTGTTACATTAAGAAAAGTATGTAATAACCTACATGTATATAATAATCTAATACATAATAATTTAAACATATTAAAATGTATTTGTAGGTTTTTATTTATCCCTTTTGAAATACATTGTATTGAACTGACTGAAACAGGGAGAGAAACATGTTTCAGTGGTTGAAGAATATGGTAGATGAAGTAGTTCATTTTGAATGGCTTTAGTTCCTTAACAAAAAAGTCAGTGGTGAAGTTGCATATTTTAGTATAATATTTAGGAGCTGCAGTGGGGGAATTTGAAATGACTTCTGTGAATTATTTATTAAAATCCTATCCTACAAGAGGAATCCTGGTAATGGCAGTCTGAAAATTCTGCAAGGACCTAGTTCAAGTGATACATGTATGCTTAATTTTGTGCAGCATGAATGTAGGTAACAAAGGGGAAGCCAAGCAGAATGTGGATTTTGGGTAGGGGCATGAAGGGAGAATGTTATACTACCTGGTATACGCAGATGGATGTTCTCTAACCACAATTGGACCTTGGCTGCCTGCTGTTGTTAGAATAAAATGAACAGTTTTTTTTTTTTTTTTTTTTAAAGAATTTCATTATGATGGGGATGGAATTGGTTGAAGCAATCATAGATTCATTCTTCAAAAATAATTATTTTGAGAAAAAAAAAATTCCACTGGAACACTTAACATAGTTCATAGAAGCCAGCAAACCAGGAGTGAGGGAAGTAAGGAGCTTGACATTTGTTGTTGGTATGAGATGTAACATTTTAACATTGCTTTTTTTTTGCTTAGGAAGTTAGGCTGCTTAATAAATGTGGTGCAGTGAAGGATCTTTACAGTCAAGAGAAACTTTTAACTGATTTACTTTTGTTTAGTCCTCATTATTTTGGGGCTGATTCGCACTATCTTTAGTGTAGTTTTTTTTCTCCTTATTGTTCTATATCACTTGTTAACCAAAAAGTGGCAGGTCTCAATCTGTAGAGGTTTACTTAGTCAAGGGTTTAGTATGTACCTGGGAAAAACATAGGTCACAGGAGTAACTGTGACCTGTGCTTTTCTAGAGGGGTTTTGGGAACTTCAGGGTTTGGAGGGGAAAGGGCAAGAACAAGTTAAAAAAGAGGGAAAGGTAGGCGGTAAGGCAAATGGTTGCTTTCTTGTGAGGCTTTGACTAGCCTCAATAAATCTACATTTTACATGTGAAAAGAAGTAGAGGAAAAAGCCAATTACGCATTCATCTTAGTGTAAGTGAAGGGATGATTTCTGGTCTTGTCCTGTGTCTGTGAAGATAAGCTGATAATTGAAATTGTCAGGATGAGATTTGACAGAACTCAGCTTTAGAGCTAGTTTATAGGGAGGATACATATTTTAAAAGATTTAGGGGCTCACAAGGAATTTCCTTGTGAGTTATCTGTGAGAGAAGCCATCTGGGGAGATATGTGCCCTTCTATCATTGTGGGAACCTGGCATATGGATGAGGCTATGACACAGGGTTGTGAATTTACAGCTATCTGGGAACAAAAAGAAGGCAGTATTGCGTGACTCGGTTCCCAAGCTTATCTTTTGCTTTGGCATAGTGAGTTTGGAGACCAGAGGTTCTGTTTTCTTTTACATACTTGTAGTCTATATTTTTGATTTTTTTAAATATAAAGCTTAAATTTTTTCTCTCATCTGAAGAACTTATAGCTAAGTAAGATAATATTTTGAGAGACTTGAAAGTATGAAATGGCTGACTCTGGAACTCTGACATAAGATTTAGGATTATAAAATCCTAGAATCCTAGATTTTAAATCCTAAAATGTTAAAATATAAAAGAAATGAAAATACAGAGAGACCTAGATTTTATTTGAAATATTTCATTTCTTTTTGGGCATTGGCAAGATTATAATGATGGTGGAGTTTTGCATTGACTTTTGAGTGTTTCTTTTTTTGTTTCTTCAGAAATTTGTACACCCAGACCATCTTCTCCAGGTGGACTACCTGAAGAAGATAGTGTTTTATTTAATAAACTGACCTACTTAGGATGTATGAAGGTTTCTTCCCCACGTAATGAAGTAGAGGCTTTACGGGCAATGGCAACCATGAAATCTTCCAGTCAGTACCCCTTTCCTGTTACCCTGTATGTACCAAATGTTCCAGAAGGTTCTGTGAGGTAAGCTCTAATTTTTTTTTTTTTCTCTAGACACGTATTAAGTCTTTTGGGTGGTGGCAAAGATGTTACAGCATCATCAGGTGTAGGACTTGCTGTGAACTCACTGTAGACATGCAAAGTAAACATGTTTAGGCTTAAGACTGTGTTCACTGTTTGAAAGGGGGCATTTGAACAATTGTATTAGTCTATTCTTGCACTGCAATAAAGAAATATCTGAGATTGGATAATTGATAAAGAGAAAAGGTTTAACTGGCTCTTGGTTCTGCAGGCTGTAAAGGAAACATGATGCTGGCCATCTGCTCAGCTTCTGGGAGGGAGGCCTCAGGAGGGGAGGCCTCAGGAAACTTACAATCATGGCAGAAGTCAAGGGGAAGCAGAATTGTCTTATATGGCAGGAGCAGGAGCAAGAGAGAGGGGGGAGGTGCCACACACTTTTAAACAACCAGGTTTCATGAGAACTCAACTATCATGAGAACAGCACTGAGGGGATGGCTAAACCATTCATAAGAAACTGCCCCCATGATCCAATCACCTTTCACCAGGTACCACCTCCAACACTGGAGATTACAATTTGACATGAGATTTGGATGGGGCTGCAGATCCAAGCGCATATCAACAATTACGCTTAGAATATTATAAATGGAAATAAAACTGTAAAAATACTTGTAATGTGCATTTCTCTATCCTGAATGAGCATAAAAATCTGCCTTCAGCTTGTCAAGTAATAGTGGTTGAAAGAAACTGGAGTGAGCCATAGATTTTAAGTTACTTACATTAGACTGGAAAGAAGCAAAATGACTTTTTCCTCTTATGCTTAATTAGGAATAATACATTATGTCAGCTGAACCTTTAGTTTCTTTAAATGTAACTCAGGGCCGGGTGTGGTGGCTCATACCTGTAATCCCAGCACTTTGGGAGGCTGAGGCGGATGAATCACTTGAGGTCAGGAGTTCGAGACCAGCCTGGGCAAAATAATACAAAAATTTGCCAGGTGTGGTGGCGCATGCCTGTAATCCCAGCTAATTAGGAGGCTGAGGCAGGAGAATTCGCTCAAACTCAGGAGATGGAGGTTGCAGTGAGCGGAGATTACGCCACTGCACTCCAGCCTGGGTGACAGAGATCCCATCTCAATTAAAAAAAAAAAAAGTAAGTCAGACAATGTTATTCTCCTACATTCAGTCTTTGCCTCAGTCACACTTGTGGTTATATTTGAAATCCTTATCATGGTTAGCCACTGTTGACCTATTGCTCCAACTTGTTCATCCCTTCCTCCTCCTCCTTCCTTCCTTTCTTCTTAGCCTGTTTGTGCTGCTATAACAAACTGCCATAGACTGGTGGTTTACATACAACAGATAATTATTTTTCACAGTTCTTGTGGTTGGGAGTTCCTAGATCAAAGCTCCAGCATATTTGGTGTCTGGTGAGGGCCTGCTTCCTGGTTCATGTGTTCTCTCATGGTAGAAGAGAGTGTAAGAGCTCTCTGGGGTTTCTTTTATAAGGATACTAATCTTATTCAAGAGGACTCCCTTCTCTCTCACTCTCTGTCCTTGTGTCTCCCTCCTCCCTTCTCTCTCTTAATTCATCAAAAGAAGATACAGATTTGTGTGTGTGTGTGTGTAAGATATGCAAGAATATGAAGATTTGTTTACTTGCAATATTAGTACCACTTTCCTCTCCCTTTCTCTCTCTTCATTTACTACATTCCAGTTATCCTAGCCTCTGTGTTCATTCTCATAGGACTTATCAGTCGCACTTCCCACCCCAGGACCTTGGCATATTATCTTTATTCTCCCTAAGTAAATCTTTCCCTGATTTTCCAATGTTTTTTGTTTCATCTTAATAAACATTTTATCATAAGAAGACTTCCTTGGTTACATCATGTAACTCTCTTTCTTCATACTGGGCTTTTTTTTTTTAATAGCACTTTTCTTTGAATAGATATTATATTTATTTGCTTATTAGTTTATTGGGTATCTTCTTCACTAGATTATAAGCTTGTGAGAATAGCTTCTTTGTATTTTTCCCTGCTGTAGCTTCAGTGGCTAGGGAAGTAAGTGATTCATTGCAAGATTTTAGCAAATATTTGTTGAATGAACAAATAAGCAGACCAGGTCAAAGAGATGAGGTTGAATTTGTCTTGAGCCTGGAATATTCTCTGAAAGTTGCTTTAATCTTTTTAAAAACCTGTCTAATTTGCCTCATTCTCTAAAGTTTAGAATGTGGGAAAACTTAGGTAAGTTCCGAGTACTAAAATAATAGCGATATAAATTTAGAAAATTTTGGTAAAAATGCTTTGAATTTTTCAGGAAGGGGTTTTGCATGTATATTGTTTATATGTTGGCGTCTAAAAATGTCAAGATGTCTTTTTAAAGAAAAATTGTTTTCAAAATGTCTTCTATGTTATCTGTTTAGCTTCAATTTGCCAAACACACCTTGACAGAGATTTAGTGTTTTGACTTGCCTCTTTATTCCTGGGGTTGTCCCCTTACCCCTCAGTTTCTTAATTTCAGATCTTGAAGGGGTCTTGAATGTGTAGATCAGTCCAGGACTTAGGATTGTTTTTTGTTTTGTTTTCGTTTTTGTTTTTGAGACACAGTTTCACTCTGTCGCCTAGACTGGAGTGCAGTGGCATGATCTCGGCGCACTGAAACCTATGCCTCGTGAGTTCAAGTGATTCTAATGCCTCAGCCTCCTGAATAGCTGGGAATACAGGTGCCCATCACCATGCCCGGCTGATTTTTGTGTTTATTAGTAGAGATGGGATTTTACCATGTTGGTCAGACTGGTCTCGAACTCTAGACCTCAAGTGATCCACCCATCTCGACCTCCTAAAGTGCTGGGATTACAAGCGTGAGCCACTGTGCCCAGCCAGGACTTAGGATTTGTGTAGGGAAAGTCAGAGAATTATTTGCTTCCAAATCCCACAGACTCCTTTCAGCTGTTGTATTCTGTTGTTGAATTCATCTTTGGAACCACCTGACCTTTTCTGTGGTAGAAAGGACCTCAGTTGAATAATGAACTGGGGCTTAGATAAACTAATAGGTGCTGCTGAGAATAGAAGTGGGCTCTTTAGGGATAGTCTATACTGTTCTAGACTGGCATTCCTTTTGTCATAACTGAAAAAGACTAGATTTTAGGGATGGGTGATATAGTTGTTACCAGGCATGTATACTTAGCTTTGGAGTAAATGAGTTGGATCATAGGAAACATAAGAGTGAAGAAATTGTCAGAAGATAATAAAGAATTTGTGTGTGTGTGTGTGTGTGTTTGCATGTGTGTGTGTTATGAAAACGAAGATAATTTGTTCTCTCTTGCATCGTTAGTTCCAGTTTATTTTTGTGATTTTTAAGATACTTTTGATTGGCCGGGTGCAGTAGCTCATGCCTATAATCCTAGCACTTTGGGAGGCCAAGGCAGGGTGGATCACTTGTGGTCAGGAGTTCAAGACCAGCCTGGCCAACATGGCAAAACCCCGTCTCTACAAAAAATACAAAAATTAGCCCAGTGTGATGGCGGGCACCTGTAATCCCGGTACCTGAGAGGCTGAAGCGGGAGAATCGCTCAAACTCGGGAGGTGGAAGTTGCAATGAGCCGAGATTGGGCCACTTCACTCCAGCCTGGGGGAAAGAGCGAAACCGTGTTTCAAAAGAAAAAAACAAAGAAAGGGGAAAAAAGATAGTTATGTTTATATATCATATATTGTCATAGTAAAACTATTTGTTCTTTTTTTTTTTTTTAAACCTAACTGGAAATATATCTTTGTTCTTTGATAGTTAATATTTTATCTAACTTTTCATTACTGTTCTACAGAATCATAGACCAATCCAGCAATGTGGAGATAGCATCTTTTCCAATCTATAAGGTTTTATTCTGTGCACGTGGACATGACGGAACAACAGAGAGCAATTGCTTTGCATTTACAGAGAGTTCCCATGGTTCAGAAGAATTTCAGATACATGTTTTCTCCTGTGAAATTAAAGAGGCAGTAAGTATACTATAGTGTAGCAATTTGCTATAGAGATGAATTAGGGTAACCTTTTTGAGCTCTAATTTCACTGTTGTATAAATACATTACATAAATTTGGAGCATATTTCTAAAGACAAAATTAGTATTTGTAATGACATAGAACTGAATGTGGAAAGTCAAGTCCGGTATATCTGCGTAGGTAGGGCACTCTCACAGCTTAGCAGTTGTCATAGAAAAATACAACTGGATGAGTTGCCTTTCTACCAAACCATGGTAGTGAATTACCTATGCTCAGAAGGGAGAATATTTTTGCAGTTCTCTTATTACTTTGCCCTAGTAGATTGTTCCATGTGATATAAAAAAGTGCCTATAATGATACCTGTTTCTCTGATGGGCTGGATAGTGCATATTGCTTTCATTTAGATATTGCATTAAGATTATTTTATTGATCTGTGTGGTTTTCACTGGTGATTATTTGTTTTGTGCTTTCTTGCTCAGAGGCTATATTTTGCTTCAGAGAACTGGCTTAATTAAAAATACAAATGCTCACATAGAGCGGGTATAACAACTTGTCCTTTGAAAATGCCAGTAAGTTTTTTTTATAGCAATTATTAATTGGTAGATTATTGTTAGGAGAAATGGTTTAGATTAAATGCTGTTAAATGCATAGGGAAATCTTCTTTTCTACATCTATTGAACTATCCCCAATTTTAAAATGTTGCACTATTAAACTCTTAGTACTTGCAGCCATTTCAAAGGCATTCATAAATGTGTGTGGATGGCAATGTCTCAGGTATGTTTGCTTGTAAAAAAATAAATTATCAGCAGAAAGTGCTGAAAGCAATAGTTATTCTAGCCTATATCATGAAACATGAATAAATCATTCTATTAACAGGAGTTTTGGGTTTATTTCTGGCCACAAAATGGGAATTCATGGAAATGTAGATTTCTGTGAGTTTGATACAAAGCATGATGTGGTGTCAGTTCTTGTGCCCTGGTAATCAGTTTGCTTTACACTAAACTGAACATGCACAGATGCATAAAATTTAGAGTGTAACTGTAGAAATTATCTGTCAGAACCCATGCCTTATGAAAGAAGTTGAAGTTTTGTGTTTTGTTTTCTAGATGGGGCTTTATCTATTTTTTCCCCCAGCACTTATATATCTATGTGTATACTGACTTCTTATTCAAAATGGTCTGATAGATAAGAGAGTGAATGAGTGTAAGTTTGCTGCTAGTGTGCCTGGCATATAGTAGTGAATATAAATATGCTGAAGGAATATGTATGTTTTTGTGAATGAGGGGGGCTATTTCTGATCCTTACGAACTCCACTACAGAGGTGGGGAAGCAGATGGTAGAATCCTGGCATTTCATGTTGGCAGCCATCATTTAACACACCTGTGTGATTTCTGAATCACTGGAACTCAACAGCAAGGAAATGAGCTTTGAAGACCTGGAGAACCTGCTGCTTGGAGAGAGAAATGCTGCTGCAGAAGGAAACTGAATTGCTGCAAGAGGTTTCCATAACTAATGGTATGAAACTGTCTTCTTTTGGATTATAGCATTCACTTGGGTTTAGAGTAGGGGAAATGTTTGTTATTTTTGAGAGCTTATCATGGTAGGTAAACAGTGGGAAAAAACTATAGGAAATTCTTGGCCAGACCATTTTGGATATAGTATTAAATAAATGCTCTCGATTTCTAGAGAGCATATTTGTTCCATTGCACGTTATAAGCAAGTTATCTCCATCTATTATAAATTTTTTAGAGTGCATTTTAGAAAGTGTTACATTATGCGGGCATTAGTGGTAAAATATATTGTTTGAAGGAGAAATACATGACAGTGGTCATTAAACCTTCTTATGAAACATTATTTCTTTTTAAAAAAATTTAAAAATCCTCCTCCAGGTAATGAATGAGACATCAGTTCTAAATGAGGAATAACCCAGTATAAATAGAGAGCTTATCCCAGGCACTGTGCTAAGCATTCATTTGATACTCATAACAGCCCCTGACCAGGTTGGTCTTATTAGACAAGTGACTTTATGTTTCTCTTTGCCTGGAGCAGTTCTACTTTATGCTTATTGTCCAGGTTATTACTAATACCCTCATTTTTATTCTCAAAAGTGTTGTGGTTTGGATGATAAATTGTGTGATTACCCTTTGTTTATCCTGTGGCTAAGAGACTGGGTGAGAGAGCTGGGTTTTAAATTGAAGTCTTTGACTTTGAAGAGCCATACAGTTTTCAGTAACAACTTTCCTGTTGCTTACATATTCTAAAACACAAATGTGGATTTTTGTATTTTAGTTATGTTTTATAAAGGGATTTATTGGCAACATAGCTTGCATTCCAGTTACTTTTTGTATTTTATCTGACCCTTTTACAGAAGCTGTCCAACATCTTCCTCTCTGCCCTAAAAAATAATTATGCTTTTAATTAATCTGAAGTCTTTTAGTTACATTTACTGGCTATCTGGTTGTCTAGTTCCCAGAAGTTTTCTGTTCTGTGATGAACACCTTTAGTCGTTAGTATTTCAGTCCCTCTTGATGGGCACAAACTGTTGGCAGATAGTTCAGGAACCAGGTGACAAACATTCTTACTGCTTAAGTATGTACTGTCCAGCAATGCCACACATTTATTTGTTTATTTATTTTATTTTATTTTATTTTATTTTTTTACAGAGCTCATGGATGAGAGCTGAAGAGGTTTGTCGTTAAAGGAAGATTTCTGAAGCAGGAGTAGCAACATGGCTGCCACTACTGTCACTGTGTTGCTTATTTCACTATAAAACCCCTCAAACTGCAGGCACCAACAGTGGTAGAAGGGAATCCCAGTGAGGGTGATGACTCTCTTGGACACCTGTGACACAAGGATTAGGAGGTCCCACAGAAGGGTTAGGACACATTTGACTTGCAACAAACACTTTGCTGTGCTTCTACAGGACCCTGCTGCAGTAGATTTCAGTAATCTATGGCAAAATGGTTGGACAATCCAACCAGAAGTGTCTTGAGGTCAATGATCTCTGTATAAGGAGAATGATATGCTAGGCTTCTGCTGAAGAATTGCAGACCAAGCAGGGTATCAGAAAGTGTAGTGAAAAAAATACAAGGAGGCACCTGTTCTTGTTGCATCTTTGTGGATGTATTATATAAAACTTTTAATAAGATACTTTTAAAGTGTTGAGTCTTTTTAAGATTATGTTTCTACTAGCTAGTGTAACCATTCTATTCAAAGCAGATTTTGATGATATTTGTATGTTTTAGAATACTATTCAGTATTAGAAACTCTTGAGTGTTACATTATAGGAGCATGTTTTTTATCATCTGGTGTTAAAGGCATTCAGAGATATTTCTTGATAAATATCAAGGGCATCATTGGGAAGATATTTATTCTTATTGCATTGGGGTTGCAGATATGACACTGTATAAAATAAAACCTGTTCCTTGCATGGGGACATTTCTTTTGCTTTTTTTCGAGATGAAATTTCACTCTTGTTGCCCGGGCTAGAGTGCAATGGTGCAATCTTGGCTTGTTGCAACCTCCACCTCTCGGGATCAAGTGATTCTCCAGCCTCAGCCTCCCAAGTAGCTGGGATTACAAGCACGCAGCATGATACCTGGATAATTTTGTATTTTTAGTAGAGACAGGGTTTCACCATGTTGGTCAGGCTGCTGTCAAACTCCTGACCTCAGGTGATCCACCTGCCTGGGCTTCCCAAATTGTTGGCATTACAGGCATGAGCCACCACACCCAATGGAAAATATAATTTCTAAACAAATATTTAATTGGTATGTTAGCTAAATGCCTCATTTTGGAACATAATTCAGAAGTTATCTTGTCCATGTTTTCCTTAAATCAATTGATATTTATGATTTTTAAAAAGTTCCCTGGTAATGTGCCTCTTATTTTAGTTCCTTCCCATGAATAATGTATTTGAGCTAGTTGTTTTAAAAATTTTAATACATACCTTTCAAGGTATGTATTTTTCACATTTATTTCTTGGGTGAACTTTTTTTTTTTTTTAAGTGGAGTCTCCTAGGCTGGAGTGCAGTGCAAGATCTCAGCCCACTACGATCTCAACCTCCTGGGTTCAAACGATTCTTCTGCCTCAGCCTCCTGAGTAGCTGGGATTACAGGCGCATGCTACCATGCCTGGCTAATTTTTACGTTTTTAGTAGAGATGGGGTTTCACCTTGTTGGCCAGGCTGGTCTTGAACTCCTGACCTCAAATGATCCACCTGCCTCAGCCTCCTAAAGTACTGGGATTACAGGCATGAGCCACCATGCCTGGCCTTGGGTGAATATTTTCTTGATATATGGTGTTTCCAAACGAGTGGGTTATCTTTCACCAATATTAATGAAAAGACTTCATCTTGGAGAAACTAGCTATGTTATTTATTTTAAATAAATACCTTTGTTACTTAATAACAGTGTTTTGGACTTTTAAGATGTAATACATATTTGAGAATTTGGAAAATACTGAAATAAAAAAGAAAATAAAAGGTGCTTAAAATTCCGCCACAGTTAAGATTTTGGTGTATCTCCATTCCAGATATCTACATGTGCTGTCCTCCCTGCCTCTTCAAAAATAACAACAAACTCAAACAGATATACTGTTTTGTGTTTAGTATTTTCTATAGATACTGTTTTCTGGAGTAAGATTGTATTATTTATCAATAAACCTTTTCCTTCTGCAAAGAAAATGCCCATTCAAGACTATTGGTGTATGTGTTTTAATAATGTGACATATATTGAAGTATTTGCCATGGAATGTGTTTCTAATTTTCTTTTCTTGATGTACAGTCAGCCCTCTATATTTGTGGGTTCTACATGAATGCAGTCAACTAACCATGGCTTTAAAATATTTGATAAAAGTGTATGGTTTCATCTGTACTGAATATGTATAGCCTTTTTTCCTTGTCATTAGTCCCTAAATGATACAGTATAAAAACCATTCACATAGCATTTATATTCTATTAGGTATTATAAGTAATCTAGAGATTAAAGTATATGGAAAGATGTGTGTAGGCTATATAGAATATTACCCAATTTTATATAAGGGACTTAAACATCTATGGATTTTGGTATCTGGGAGTTTTGGGGGGTCTTGGAAACAATTCCCAATGGATACCAAGGGACAACTGTAATTGGTTATCCAGTTTGTCCTAAGATACTGATAGTCATTGTTTCTGAAGTTTCTTGTTAATTCTTGGATTAGTGTTTCAGCTTATTCACAGACTCTAGAATTCACAATTTATTTTAACTCTTGGTAGAAGTGACGACTTGTAAGACGTAGTATTAAATGCAATTTGATTGCCGTTAATGCAGTTAATGTACTGTCATATTCTTTCTCCAAAAGAGAGAAAGATGGAGTCTGATTTTTTTTTTTCCTCCATCATTCTCTATCACTCTGGCTCAGCTCCGTATACTTAACCTTTCCATAAAGAATTTCTTGAAGCCTTGCCATCTGTTTTAGAATTTGCCAAGTTCTTTGACTTTTTTTGATATGACCTTCTGATGTGACAAGCTGGCTGATCTGACATAAAGAATGTGAAAAAGAAGAGATGGGAAAAAAGAATAAATATGGCTGGGGTTTAACACTACCAATGTATACAAAATTACATACAGGTGTTCCCCTGTTTTCACATACAGTGCTTTCTTAAAAATACACTTGTCTGGAAGTAGCCAGAAAGAGTCTTGGCCCAAAACCCCCTAACAGCAGTTATTGTGGCATCTCTACAGTGGGGAATGTTGTCGGAGTTATTAAGATATTATTTTAGGCATATAGAGAGGAAAAGGGGTCCTTGGGAAATTTTCATTTTTTAAAGCGTCTCTGGAAAAGTTTCTTGTAAAGCCCCGGCTCTTAGAGCCAGGCCAGCAACCTATAATATGTAAATACCAGCCGTTAGAAACTGGGTCCACCTGACATGGCAATTCCCATGGCCTTCTTGCCCTTGTCCCACATGTTCCTGGCAACATGGCTGCCCACACATATCCTTGCATGTGGAGAGCATCATGGCGCCCTGTATTTGCATATTAAAAGCTAGGGTGGGAGGGCTAGCTTTTTCCGCCTGCTACTTGAATGACATGCCTAGTCAAACCCATCCCCTGAGCCCTATGCAAATCAGGCATTGCCTCCTCCAGCCTCTGCATATATACCTGGTTAGTATCTGTGGCAGGTGGTGTTCTGTCTCTTGGCTTTGGAGCCCCTCTCCCTCTGTCTCTGTATAGGGGAGCTGCTGCTTTTTTTCTTTGCCCTTCTTTCTTGCCTGTTAAACTCCCCGCTCCTTAAAACAAAACAAAACAAAAAATATGCTGAAGTTAAATGTATAAAAAGCAGGCAGTAGACTTTATATTTCATTTAGGAATAGCAAGTGGAGAATACCCAGAGAACTAAAAGTAGTTTAAAGTCTCTGTTTATAGTTGACCTTGTAGGCATAGTCTTCAGTGACATGTTTCTAGCATATTCTTTGGTTCTGTTTTCCTCTATAAACATTTGAATTATTGGGCTAAATCCAGTAAGTATCCAGCTGAGGCTGAACCTTTCTGCTTTTAGCTTACCTAATGATTCCCTCTCATCCATCCCCAAGCACATTCAACTTACATTTGCTGAAGTATAGGCTGTATGTTCTCTCTTGTATTTTTGGTACCTAGACTAATACTTGGTATACAGAAGGTGCTCAAATAATATTTGTTGAATGAATGAGTTTATCATTGTCTTAATTGTATAAGATTTGAGGCCTACAGTTCTTATTAGCGTCAATCCTTTGCTGCTTTTGTTATTTTTACTCATACAAGATTAAAATGGGGATAGCATGGTAAAATACTGAAGAAATTTTAGGAACATTGTGATATAAATATGGTGCTACTGCAGAAGTTGAACTTTAGACTGGCAGGTAGGATTTCTGTAGAGTCGTTAAAAGTTAAACTATTAATTTGGCATTGGGAAGGCACTTTAGGGTAATCATTGATTAATGGGCATAAATGTGGCAATCGGAAGTTTTTGAATGTGTTAGACTGTGTGTGCTTGTACAAGAAAAAGTGGCAGAATATGTGAATAAAAAAAAGGAAAACGAAAGACCTCATACATTAACAGACTCTTCTGTTATAGGGAGTATTCCTGTTTTAAGCAAGTTACAAATATTGTATTCCTAGACTAATACAGTTCAACAAGTACTTTGAATTCACTTTATCTAAAGTGAGGGATTTATTAATGTTCACAGCATTCTTCTTACCTATAATTTCCAGTGTGACATATTGAAAATATTTTTTTAACCCATCACATTTCACCTTGTTTTCATTGTCAACCTATGGGTGGGCTGAGAGATTTGGAGAATCTTTGGTGCTTCAGGCTCACAAGTTTGTGATGATCTGATGCATCTTTTGGAACCAAGAAGGAGAATAACTTCTGGAGAAGTGTTGGATTTAGAGTACTTCTTCACTTTGAGGAAAGAAGATGAGCTATACACACAAATACACACACATATGTATATCCATATATATGTATGTATGTATAAAAGTAGTCAGTAGAGTGGCTTAATACCAATAAAATAGATAAGAATAAGACCATTTCAGCATTCATTCTGGGAACCCAACACTTTTATAGCACAACAACATTGAGTAAAAATGCTGGTAGCTCTTTATATTACTGGCTTTAGCAATAAAGCCAGTATCTACTTTATTCTATGGTTCTGTATCTAGCCCCCAGAGGCTGAGGGAAGTGAAAAGAGAACTTGGGAGACTTGGGCTAAAACCTTGTTTGTGAGAGTGTTGGGAAGATTCAGATACTAATATCATTTTAGTAAATCATCTTAAGATACATTCAATTTCGTAGTATGTTTTGAAGCCTAGAAATATCTCTAAATATAGTTTATTTTGTGAACTTAAATTAGTTCAGTATCTTTATCACCATGTTTAAATGTCAGAGTTGAGAGAAGCAAGCAAATATTTGAAAGATAATTTTTTTTAAAGTAAAAGATCCCTTCCTTCCTTCCTTCCTTCCTTCCTTCCTTCCTTCCTTCCTTCCTCCCTCCCTCCCTCCCTCCCTCCCTTCCTTCCCTCCCTTCCCTTCCTTCCCTCCCTTCCTTCTTCCCTCCCTCCCTCCCTCCCTCCCTCCCTCTCTTTCTTTTCTTTTCTTTTCTTTTCTTTTCTTTTCTTTTTTCTTGTCTTGTCTTTTCTTTTGTCTTTCTTCTCTTTCTTTCTCTCTGTTTTTTTGAGACAGAGTCGTACATTACCCAGGCTAGAGCAGTTACGCAATGGCTCACTGCAACCTCCGCCTGCCAGGTTCAAGCAATTCTCCTGCTTCAGCCTCCCGAGTAGCTAAGATTACAGGCATGGACCACCATGCACTGCTAATTTTTTGTATTTTTAGTAGAGATGGGGTTTCACCTTGCTGGCCAGGCTGGTCTTGAACTCCTGACCTTGTGATCTGCCCACCTTGGCCTCCCAAAGTGCTGGGATTACAGGCGTGGAGCCACCGTGCCCGGCCCTCTTGCCCTTCTTCATTCTCAAGATGCTCGGATTCTAGTTGCAGCTCCTAAATCATAGTTCTCTGCTGGTCTCCAGTATGTAAGCTGGTGGTGCTTACTGTTGAACTTTGTGTACATTTGAAAGCCCTCCTCAGATTTGAACTTAAGTTTCCATGAAGTGAAATGATACCCCATTATTAATTTCAAAGTAAAAAATTCTGTTAATTTACTTTTTAAGTGATATTTCTGCAATATTTCCCTTCTTGGACTTCACATTGATGATAGTTTTTAGGTTGTAATAATTTGGAGTTTGGATGGTCTACATTTACCACCAAAAGTTGTTCACCCCCTCTTTTTTTAAATACACAAGTGATGAAAATGTCATGTAATTCTAAACATCTGATAAATACTTGGACTATATATAAAAATATATATATTCTGCTAAAGAAAATTCCGGTCATGGAAAATTATAGATTGAATAGTTCAGAGAGAAGGCTATCAGAATGCAATTAAAACCTTTGCCTAATGGTATTTCCTTTTTTACTCTTTTAGGTAAGCAGAATTTTGTATAGTTTCTGTACAGCATTCAAACGTTCTTCCAGACAAGTGTCTGATGTTAAAGACTCAGTTATTCCTACCCCCGACAGTGATGTGTTTACCTTCAGTGTCTCTTTGGAGGTAAAAGAAGACGATGGAAAAGGAAACTTTAGGTGAGGCAGTTGGAAAGATTAAAAATTAGCATTGTGTCTGGAGTATAATATAGGCTCATACAAAGTTTTAAGAAACTATAAAATGTTGGCATAAAGCCTCAAACTGATAAATATTTGATTGGTGAATGAATATTTTTATTCTCGTGCTTGTCAGATATTTCTTTCCTTTTTTTTCTTTTCTTTTTTTTTTTTTGAGATGATGAGTTTCATTCTTGTCACCCAGGCAGGAGTATGCAATGGCACAATCTCGACTCATTGCTACCTCCGCCTCCTGGGTTCCAGTGATTCTCCTGCCTCGGCCTCCCAAGTAGCTGGGATTACAGGCGCCTGCCACCATGCCTGGCTAATTTTTGTATTTTTAGGAGAGACGGGGTTTCACCATGTTGGCCAGGCTTGTCTTGAACTCCTGACCTCAGGTGATCTGCCTGCCTTGGCCTCCCAAAGTGCTGGGATTATAGGTGTGATCCACCGCGCCCGGTCAGATACTTATTTTCTTAAAGATTTAAAAGATATTGATACTTGAGAAAATTTAGTAAAATAATAAAAGTAGAATAAAAACTATGATCTTGTCAGCCACAGTCACTTTTAACTTTGGTCTGTTCCCTTTGTTTATTTCTAGGGGAATTTTTACACAATTGTATATGTAAAAAAAATTGTAACCTTTTTTTCTTTATGTTAAGTGTGCTAATCAAAATTGTTTTTAACAGTAACTGATAATATATGGTTTGATCACCACTTAATTAACCATTTCTTTCTTTTGTATGTTTAGAATGTTTTCCTCCAGTTCAGATATAGACAGTTAATAGGAAACAGTTACATTATTTAATGCTCAACTTTGTTCCTTAGCTGTGCCTTTAATTCTAAGAGTAGTTGCTAGCTAGGTATTTTTATCTGTAGCTTTACAGACATAGAAATTGAGGCCATGTCAAAGTTGCTCAAGATATTTTTTCTTTTCAGATAAGACAACCCATATTTTATACATTGATTGTTTTAATTAATTAATTTGTAAGAATGGTCTAGCCTAGGCTAGAATTTGATTAACTTGTCCCTGTTATGTATCTTTGTCCATCTTTTATTTATATATTCATGGATACATCACAGTCATCTCAAATTCTATGTGTCTAAAAGTATGCTTTTCTCACTTCCTTTGCTTTGAATTTTACTGTTTTACAGGCACTTATGATCACCCAACCAGCTAAACCAGACATGTGACAGTCTTAACAATTTTAAGTAAACATTATTCCTAAATTTGTTTTAAAACTGAAATTTATCATGTTCTCTCTCTGTTTTTTTTTTTTTTTTTTTGAGATAGAGTCTTGCTCTGTCACCCAGGCAGGAGTGCAGCGGTGCGATCTTGGCTCACTGCAACCTCTGCCTCTTGGGTTCAACCAATTCTCCTGCCTCAGTCTCCCGAGTAGCTGGGACTGCAAGCGTGCACCACCACTCAGCTAGTTTTTGTATTTTTAGTAGAAATGGGGTTTCACCATGTTGGCTAGGCTGGCCTCAAACTCTTGATCTCAAGTGATCCGCCTGCCTTGGCCTCCCAAAGTGCTGGGATTGCAGGTGTAAGCCACTGCGCTTGGCCATGTTGTCATTTTTAAGATCTTGCTTTTAACCTTAGTTAGCAGACAAAATATAAGGCTCTTATAAACTCAATTTAAAAAATAATAATGGCTGTGTTGCTGACTATAAAATTTATAGTTTGCTGCCTGTGGCAAGGTGAGAGTTTAGTATATCTTAAGAATAAGATTGTTGTTGCTTAAATACTTCGTTGTTTTGTTCTAACCTTGGAATAGGTATTTTATAATTTTATTAGATTATTGGTAATTCCTTTTCCTTTTTAATATTTCAGCCCTGTGCCTAAGGATAGAGATAAATTTTATTTCAAATTAAAGCAAGGAATAGAGAAGAAGATTGTGATTACAGTGCAGCAACTTTCTAACAAAGAATTAGCTATTGAAAGGTAAGCAGCTTGCTCCTGAATGCTACCAAAAACTTGTATTGACATTGTTACTGTCTCAGATGCATTGCTCAGTGTGGCTTTTCACTGTGCTTCATTTTCTCCAATTAAAAATGAGAATAATTAATAATACTTTATCTACTTTAAGTTAGATGTAACTGGTTCATTGAAAATCTCAATTGTTGGGGTAAGTAAACATGAAATGGCTTTAGTTTTTCAGCCATAACTGTTACAACTGGGTTTGTTCACATCCCTTTTTCTTGTTCCTTATTTACCTACAGCATAAATACTTTAACTTTTCAGTTACTTTCGATTACTCTGCCACTTAGCTGCTGGAATTTCAGAAACTTTAAAAGATACATATTTTTAAAATATATAAATACATACACATATACTTGTGTGTCAATTCACAGGAAAGCCATTCAGAAAACAAAGGAATGGTAGGATAAAAGATATAAATAAAGTCAGTAAGAAATGATAGTTCTGGGAAAAAATTTGAAATATAGATGATAGAGGAAAAGTTAATGTCTACAATATACATAAATTTCTTAACAATTGGCAGAAAGCAGAGGAGAAAAACAGGTCAGAGTATAAATAGATGACAGGAAAGCTATTGGATGGCTAATAAACATGTAAAGAGGTCCTGATTCACAAAAATATAGGGAAATATGAATTATAGTAACCTTAAGATATCAGATTGCAAAAATACGTAGTGATGGTAGGGTTATGGGGAAAAGGAATTCTCATACTGTTAATGGAAATGTAAAATGTATGTATGTCCTTTTTGAAAATCAGTTAGGCAACATATATAAAAATTTCAAAAATACCTATAATTGGACACATAGGTCTTATTTTAGGAAATCTGTGCTATTTGAAATAAAAGTATCACTGTTTAAGGACATATCTGTAAGGATGTTTGTTAATAAACCTAATTCAAAGTTAATTCAATACCTAGTACTACTTTGTCTTTGTTGCTACATATTTGTTAAATTGAAAGTTGCTTTATTATGCCAAAAAGGAAGTGCTAAAAAAAATGATGGGGGCATATAATAAAGATAGGGTTTGAAGGGACTCCAACTGGTTACTTCTCGGGCAATCTGAACAGTAAAATAATTAGGTACTTCAGTCAATTATCGGTAAGTACTGAAGTCAGTCTGTACTTCAGTCAAACAACAAAGGATGTTTATTTAACTTTGAAGTATTATTTGTAGTGGCAAAAACTGGAAATACAGATACCTATTTAGCTTCAAGGAGCGAAGGAAGTTGGTGATGCTGAAGAGAAATAAAAGCCTCCTCATCAAGACTGCTGTATACTATGACACTTCCCTCTGTCTTCCCTTCATAGTCTCTAGACTGGGATGAGAGTGGGAGGCAATTCAGGTGCTGGCTGATGACATCATGGCCACTTCTGTTCCTCTTAAATCTAGGAGAAGGTATCTGGCCCCCAAATTATCTGCAGTTTTTTTTTTTTAGAAGGTAGGCTGTCTAGCTCCACTTTGTTCCCATCTTTGAATCCTGCCAGGCAACAGGAAGAGTTTTATTCAGCATCTTGGTACAGTGATGCATGCATGTGTTTTTAATTGCTTGCAAAGTTTGGCCATATGTAAAAACCATCTTTTATCAATTTTAAGATGCATGTGTTTTCATATTGAACATCTCTGAAATTGTAGTTTGTCTTATAATTGATGGCATTTTAAAAAAATACTTTTTAAGTTCTGGGATACATGTGCAGAACATGCAGGTTTGTTACATAGGTATATTGTGCCATGGTGGTTTACTACATCCATCAACCTGTCATCTAGATTTTAAGCCCCACATACATTGCCTATTTGTCCTAATGCTCTCCCTTCCCTTGCCCCCAAACCCTGTCAGGCACTGGTGTGTGATGTTCTCCTCCCTGTGTCCATGTGTTCTCATTGTTCAACTCCTACTTATGAGTGAGAACATGTGGTATTTGGTTTTTTGTTCCTGTGTTAGTTTGCTGAGAATGATGGTTTCCAGCTTCATCTGTGTCCCTGCAAAGAACATGAACTCAGGCTTTTTTATGGCTGCATAGTATTGCATGGTGTATATGTGCCACATTTTCTTTATTTAGTCTGTCATTGATGGGCATTTGGGTTGATTCCAAGTCTTTGCTATTGTGAATAGTGCTGCAATAAACATACATGTACATGTGTCTTTATAGTAGAATGATTTATAATCCTTTGGGTATATACCCAGTAATGGGATTGCTGGGTCACATGGTATTTCTGGTTCCAGATCTTTGAGGAATCACCACCCTGTCTTCCACAGTGGTTGAACTGATTTACACTCCTGCCAGCAGTGTAAAAGCATTTCTATTTCTCCACATCCTCTCCAGCATCTGTTGTTTCTTGACTTTTTAATGATTGCCATTCTAACTGGCGTGAGATGGTATCTTATTGTGGTTTTGATTTGCATTTCTCTAATGGCCAGTGGTGATGAGCTTTTTTTCATGTTTGTTGGCCACATAAATGTCTTCTTTTGAGAGGCATCTTATAATTATAGTTGTCACTTTTTTTCCATGAGATATAAAAAATAATGATGAGTCTTAAAATTGATGACTTTCTTAAAATCGATGAAAAAGAGTTGAAGATAAAGTATTTTTGATGTTGAATATTATGATTCCAAAATAATACGGTTACATTTTACATATAGGAACCTTTTAGTTTTTAGGGGTAAGCATTATATATAGCAATGTTTTAAACTTTTTATTTGGAAGTAATTTCAAACTTACAGAAGAGTTAAAAACAATCAAACTAGTAGAGAGAAGACCTGTATACTCTTTACCAAGATTGTTACCAATATCTCAGTGTTACCAATGTTACTAAAATCTCATATATTGGAGACATTTTACCTAATTTGCTTTGCATTCTCTTTCTTTTTTTTTTGAGACAAAGTCTCGCCCTGTCAGCCCGCCTGGAGTGCCGTGGCCTGATCTTGGCTCACTGCAACCTTCACCACCCGGGTTCCAGCTATTCTCCTGCCTCAGCCTCCTGTGTAGCTGAGATTACAGGTGTGCTCTACTACATCTGGCTAATTTTGTATATTTTTAGTAGTGACGGGGTTTCACCATGTTGGTCAGGCTGGTCTCGAACTCCTGACCTCAAATGATCTGCTTGCCTCAGCCTCTGAAAGTGCTGGGATTACAGGCATGAGCCACTGCGCCCAGCTTGCATTCTCTTTCTCTTCTCCCTGCTACTCCCTATACACATACAATTGTTTTCCTGAACACTTTTAAGAGTGAGTTAAATACATCATGGCCCTTTTCTCCTAAGTGCTTTAGTGTATATTTTACAAGAATAGGGATATCGCTTACATCACCACAGTATACTTATCAACCTACGTGAATTTAGCATTCATACACTATTAATCTAACCTGCCATTTACCTTCCTATTTTGCCAGTTAACCTAATAATATCCTTTTCCCTCCTCCAGTTCAGGATTCATTCTAGGATTAGATATTGCATTTAGTTGCCATATGTCTTTAGCTTTCTTTAACCTGGAACATTTCCACAGCCTTCCTCTGTCTCTTAAGACGTGGACGTTTTTGGAGAATATATCCATTTTTCCTCTTTTTAATATAACATTGCCCATTTTTTTGGCTTTGTTTAATATTTCCTTGTGATTAAATTCAGATTATATATTGCTGCATAAGTTATGTGTCCTTCACCAGAGTATCACATCTGGAGGCACTTGATAGCCATCTGTCCCTTGATGATGATGTTAATTTTGATTACATAGTTAAGATGTCTGATTTCTTCCCTCTATGATTACTTTTTTTCTCCCTTGCAACCGGTTAGCAGTTGTGAAGAAACACATTAAGACCATGAAAATATACTGGGCGCGGTGGCTCACGCTTGTAGTTCCAGCAGTTTGGGAAGCTGAGGCGGGCAGATCAGGAGGTCAACAGATCGAGACCATCCTGGCCAACATGGTGAAACCCTGTCTCTACTAAAAATACAAAAATTAGCTGGGCTTGGTGGTGGGTGCCAGTAGTCCCAGCTACTCAGGAGGCTGAGACAGGAGAATCGCTTGAACACAGGAAGTGGTGGTCGCAGTGAGCCAATTGCACTCCTGCCTGGTGACAGAGTGAGACTTCATCTCAACAAAACAAAACAAAAAAAACCAACCACAAAAATATATCCTGCTCCTCATCAAAATTTCCTCCTTAATTTAACATTCTTTTATGATTCTTGTTGGATCTAGTCTGTACTATGATGATTGCAAAATGATTAATTTCTCAACTCTTGCCTTCTCTCTACATTTTGCGTTCAGTCCTTGGCATTCGGATGTAAACCAGAGCTTTCCCTTTTCTTCCATTTAACTACTTGTTATTGTTACAGATTCCTAAATTAACCCCCCCTCCCCCCAGTACTACATAATTGATTGAAGTACCTAATTATTTTGGTGTTCAGATTGCCCCAGGATCAACCAGTTGGAGCCCCTTCAAACCGTATCTTTATGACATGCCTCCATCGTTTTTTAAAGCATCATCATCCTTTTTAGCCTAACAAAGCATCTTTCAATTTAACAAGTCTGTAGCAACACAGACAAAGAAGTACTAGGTATTGAGTTAATTTAACTTCGAATAAGTGTTATTTTAAAATCTTGGACTTTTATGATTAAGTGGTATATTATGCCTAAACTGTGCCTAAATGTGAAGATAGGCAATCTTTTCTTTTCTCAGTAAGTTCCAAGTTTGATCAACTTGAATATAGAAACCTAGACAAATATAGGTGAAATAGTTGAATGCCTAATTATATATATGTTCTCTGCTAACTGGGTAAAACATTTGCACACACATTTAAATATATTACACAAAACAATAACTTAGAAATGTTACTTTTTGCCCACTCTTATATTCATAAAACAATTTTATCAGACTCTCATAATCTTTAATATCAGTGTCTTCATCATCATTAAAGCTACTTTTTGAATAATTTTAAGGCATTTTTTCCAGAGCACATTATGTCAACTTCTGCCTGAGTTGAGAGAAAATGCCTTTTGAATCAGTATATGCTACTGTCATTAGATATTTTACCAAAAACATGAGTACACATTTGTACACATTAGGAGAATTCTTTTTAAAATTACTTTGAATACATAAATACTATATTGGTTTTATTTCTTTTTTAATTGACACAGAAGTGTTGTATTTTATACATGTTTTGAGAGATGTATACTTGTGGAATGGCTAAATTACATTGTTTTTATTTTAACATAACTATTTTGCTGATGCTAACATCTGACGCTTGCAACCATGGACTCATATATCCAACAGTAATTACTGAATCCATGTTAAATTGCGTTGCTTCCTTTTCCGCTGATTTTGTCAGATAATCTCTGTAAACATCCAAATGTTAATTGACTAAAATTTCTTCAGGTGAATGACTCTTCCCTAAACAATACTTTGTTCAGCATAACAGACCAAATTACCTGTGATGTAGAAGATTTTGTAAATTCTTGGATTTTTCTATGTTGGTAAAAGAAACGTTTGCATTTCATTGGGTTAAATGTGGTATTTAATATGTTTAAATCAGACTGTAAACAGTGGAATTTAAGGTTGTCCAGCAGGTGGCAGCCTTACCAAGAAAATTTTTAACACCTCCGAATCTTTTCTGTTAGGCAGGGTCTCACTCTGTCACCCAGACTGGAGTGCAGTGGTGTGATCCTGGCTCACTACATCTTCCATTGCCTAGTTTCAAGCGATCCTCTCATGTCAGCCTCCTGAGGAGCTGAGACTACAGGCACTTATGGCTAATTAAAAAATTTTTTTGGAGAGATGGGGGGTCTTCCTATGCTGCCCAGGCTGGTCTTGAACTCCTGAGTTCAAGTGATCTTGACTTGGCTTCCTAAAGTGCTGGGATTATAGGCGTGAGCCACTGTGCCTGACTGAAATCTTTAATAACTGCTGCTGACAAGTTAATTTGTACTATAAAAACACTGGTGTGAAAGAAAATCCTTCAAATTACATAATTTTTGCTTATCTTCTGAAGGAGAAAATAAACTTTATCATTAAAAAAAATTTTTTAATCATTTTTTAAATTATGTAAAATTGTCAACATTCAGTTTTTTGTTGTTGTTGTTGTTGTTTGTTTTTGGTGACAGGACCTTGCTGTGTTGCCCAGACTGGAGTGCAGTGCTGTAATCATAGCTCACTGCAGCCTTCAACTCCTGGGGTCAAGCTATCTTCCTGCCTCAACCTCCCGAGTAGCTGGGACTACAGGTGCCCACCACTACTCTGGGCTAATTTTATCTTGTCTTATTTATTTTTCATGGAGACGGAGTCTCGCTTAGTTGTCTGGGCTGGTCCCAAACTCCTGGCTTCAAGTGATCCTCGTGCCTCAGCCTCCCAAAGTGCTGGGATTACAAGTGTGAGCCACCATGCCTGGCCAATATATATTTTTTTTTTTTTTGAAAAAATATATTATGAAAGAAGCCATTTCTGTGTGCATCCAAGGGTTGTTTATATCTAGATATTTTGCAAATTATACTGCAGTTGTCTGTCTTGACCCGTTTGATAACAAGTACTATGTTGTTTATCCCAGAATCCCTAGCATATAGTATAGTGCTTGGAACACGGAGCTTTATGCTTAGCTACTTACTCCTGCTTAGCACTTTCTCAGTGCCAGGCACTGTTCTAGGTGGTATTTATGAGGTATAGGTACTATTATCTTCATTTTGCAGTTGAGGAAACTGAGGTACAAAAGTTACATAACTTGACGGAGGCTATAAAATTAATTTTTAACTAAGTACATCTGGTACTGGAATACATGTTCTTACTCTTTACTGCTTCTTTTTAAATACTTGGATAAATGAATAAAAAGTATATAAAATTTTATAAAGTTAGAGCATTGGCTAAATTTGTTATAAGATGGAATTAATAACTGAATATTGCACCAATAAAATCCTGTATTTTTTAGAGAATGTATGAAAACTGTTCTCAAGTCATGAAAACGTCCAGTATTCTTTTCCTATTCTTGATTACCTATGTTGGATATCACATACTAAGTTTTATTTAATAACTGGATATAAAAAAGCAATAATAATGGCCAACATTTAATGAACACTTACTGTTTGATGGCCATTGAACAACTTATCTAAACATGTGAGGAAGGTGCTATTATAATTACTCCATTTTTTTTTTTTTTGTGACAGAGTCTTGCTCTGTTGCCCAGGCTGGAGTGCGGTGGTGCGATCTTGGCTCACTGCAACCTCTGCCTCTTGGGTTTAAGCAATTCTTCTGTCTTACCCTCCCAAGTAGCTGGGACTACAGGCATGCACCAACACACCCGGCTAATTTTTGTATTTTTAGTAGAGACGGGGTTTCACCATATTGGTCAGGCTGGTCTTGAACTCCTGACCTCGTGATCTGCCCACCTCAGCCTCCCAAAGTGCTGGGATTACAGGCGTGAGCCACCGTGCCTGGCCTATTACTCTGTTTTTACAGATGACGAAACAGAGGTTTAATCAGGTTAAGTAACTTTGGTTACTTGGCCAGAAACTGGTAGAGCCAGGATTTAAACCAGGAGCGTCTGATTTCTGAGTGTGTACTCTTAAAGGCTAACCCCAATTAAATCTTGGTTATATACTAGGTTTAAAATTAAGCCAGTTTGAAGATAAATGAATTGGTATTCTTTGATATTTTTTCAGCAGAATTTAAAAGTGCGAACTTAGATGTTAGGGCATTCAAGTGATTGCTTAGGAATTTCAAACCCTCAGTGACTTGGGAGAAAAGCTGATTTGTAGAAGAGAAAGCCAACATTAACAACTAAGAGGAGAAAGCAAGATCATTGTATATGAAATGTGTGAGGAGTGGTAGGCTGAGGCTTACTTATGGAGGGCCTCCAACTGAGATGTTCAAGTTTGTGCACATGAGGTCAGGGTCTTCTGGTGTTCCCAAAACAGAAATGGTGATCATTTCTCTCCCTGACTAGCTGCCATTATTATGGGTTTTGGTATCACAACATACATAAATATTGCAGAAGATTTCTTGCATACGAATACATTGATATGTATTTTTAAAGCCTTGATAGTGTTTAAAATACATTATTACTAGCACTGTTACCTAAATGCATTATTACTAGCACTATTATTTAGCACCCACTTGGATGCTTTGAATAGTTTGCTATGCTCAATAAATATTCCAAAGGTCAGAAAAGAGAAGGGGAAAATTTTTCAGTCTTTGCTGTATTAGTGCTCTGTCTAGTTGATTTTTTTGCCAAGTATTACTTCTTATTTCATGATAAAATGATTCAAGTCAAATAATACCATATACATTTAGAAAATGAGCCTCTTTATTATTCTTTAACATGAAGAGGTTCCAATAATGGTAATTTCAGGCCTTGGGGAAGAGTAATGGGGAGGCAATTTTTGGCACCAGGGTTTTATGTCTGTCCTATCACTCTGTTCTCAGGGGTCTGCCCTCATATTAATACTTGTGCTAACCAGAATGAAGTAGTGATACAGCAAGCAGAATATAATGATTAGAGTTGTTATAAGCACACAACTCAATTTGCAGCAAGTAACATGGGCCAATACTGTTGGAAAAGAAGGATTTTCATGAGCCACTTCTATCTCACATTGATTTGGGGAGATATAATCATTATATATACATTAGAAAAAAAACCACATCATTTCTAAAAGGCAGTGATCGTATCAGATCATGTAGTTTGATCATTTGGAGAGTTCAGTGATGTGCCTCTTTCTGTAGCAATTTTGCTTCGGTTTTCAGTTTATGCTTGCTGGCTTGCAGCACAAACTTTATTTATTTATTTTTTAAAATTTATTTATTATTATTATACTTTAAGTTATAGGGTACATGTGCATAACGTGCAGGTTTGTTACATATGTATACTTGTGCCATGTTGGTCTGCTGCACCCATCAACTCGTCATTTACATCAGGTATAACTCCCAATGCAATCCCTCCCCCCTCCCCCCTCCCCATGATAGGCCCCGGTGTGTGATGTTCCCCTTCCTGAGTCCAAGTGATCTCATTGTTCAGTTCCCACCTATGAGTGAGAACATGCGGTGTTTGGTTTTCTGTTCTTGTGATAGTTTGCTCAGAATGATGGTTTCCAGCTGCATCCATGTCCCTACAAAGGACGCAAACTCATCCTTTTTTATGGCTGCATAGTATTCCATGGTGTATATGGCAGCACAAACTTTATAATGAGAAACTGAAGTGATAAGAACCATACCCTGTAGCATGGGTGATTGATAGTACCTTTCCGTGTGTTATTTTCTTGAGGAAAAGATTTCCTAGACAAGGATTACTGAAAAAATCACCCCGGGACTCTTTTCTTCTTGTGAAACAGTTTTTTAGTGTGATTTGCCATCACGAAATTTGATGGACAGTAGAATTTGAATTGTTTATTATTTTTGACTGCTCTAACTTCTTGTTAGACCATTCTGAGGGTCTTTTGCTGAATTTACTTGGTACTTATTTTTACTTTTGCCTTAGCAAGTTGTTACCGTTTTATTTAAGAAAAAAGTCAAGTTACTGTCTTGAAATTGCCTAGATGTTAGTCTGATTTGGATGTTTTATTCTCTTATGTAAATTAGTACGTTTTTAAACTTTTACAGCAAAATAAAGAATTTTGGATGTTCTAATAATTTCTCTTAGAGGATATCATTCTTCACCTTCCTGAAAATAGGAATAGATGAGTGGGATGACCCATCTTCTGCATAATGTTTGAAAAGCTGCCCTGTGAGCTTATTCACTTGTCCTGTTTGTGTTTTCTTTTAAGGCAGTAGAAAGATGACTCTCTTTTTCCTTAGGAAAACAGGCATTACTTACTTATACAAAAGTACTTTCATTGTTCTCTGTTAATGATTTCATGTGACAATTGATAGAAAGCTATTGGCATTTTCAGGTGAAAAATTTGGGGAGTGGATAATTGGAAGCTTCTACCTGACTCTCAGCCTTTGAAGTGAAACTTGTAATCAGCACAGAATTTTCAGCATCTTTTTATTGCTGGCTTCTGTTGGCATCCAGTCGGGAGAGGTGGCATCATGGTTTAAGTATTAAATGTGGATGTAGTACTATTACCTTTTCAGCATTGTATTTTAAGAAATACTTTTAAAATATGAGCAATGAAAGCATATATTGTTGTCTGTAATGTGTTCTTATAAGTTGATTGATTCTAGATGTTTTGGAGCTCATTAAAAAAAATTCTAGTTTGAAGTAATTGTAGATGCACAGGAAATTGCAATAATAGTATAGAGATGCTCCATGTATGCTTCCCCATTTCCCCCTGTGGTAACATCTTACATAACCATAGTACAGTATCACTGC
Organism: Papio anubis; assembly: GCF_008728515.1. Classification (NCBI taxonomy): domain Eukaryota; kingdom Metazoa; phylum Chordata; class Mammalia; order Primates; family Cercopithecidae; genus Papio; species Papio anubis. The sequence goes on along the minus strand of NC_044976.1, from coordinate 187,588,776 downwards.
TAGGAAATTGGCATTGGTACAATTTGCAGACTTCTATTGCAGCTCTTTTTGAATCCTTTTGTAAATCACAGTATATAATATAAAAATTTAATTTGTTGGTTTAAGAAATTTGGATATGTAGCCTGGCTGCTAAGTAATTGGAAGAGATTGGGTATTTTAACCCTATCCTGTCCAGTTATCATGTTATTGTCCCTTGGCTCCAAATCTGTCCTCTTACCTGATCTGCATTAATGGAGCTTTAAACATATCTTCTTTGCAGCAAGCACAATATTAAATTATGCCAGTAGAGGGTGTTGCAGGGACACTGCAGGAAGATGGGGTTTCTTTTGTTTCTGATGTGTTACATTTAGTGTTTTCTTGCTCTTGCTACAAGATCCAGGGACATCCAGTGATGCTGTGCTTTTGCTGATGTTTGGTTCAACCTAGCTGTGCACCTAGTGCATGCAGTCCCTCCGTGAGCTCATAGCTTTGGTTCTGTCTCAGTGAGACCCTTCTACAGCCCTCCTGACACAGACATTGTGTGCCCCAGGCCTCATACCACACTGCCAGTGAGCTGGCTCTGGAAGCCCTGATTTCCTTTGCCCACCTGCCTGCCAGCCTTTGCTGGCTGCAGCCCAGAGGGTTATTTCCTGCTTGCCTGTCGTCCAACTTTGCCTAGGCAGTCCAGCAAACTTCTTTGCTATTCATTGGGCTGTAATCTTACCTTCTCCAGTGAGGTCTGAATACCAGCTTTGGCGAAAGGACCCAACTTCCAAGTTAGTTCTTCCTTATGGTACTCTCCCTTAGCTTTAGGGTTATAATTCTCTTTATAGTTACTCTACTATGACAATTAACAATTCTTTATAGTAATTTCCCCCTGTTTAGATTACTGTGTTTTCTGTCCTAATAGAATCCTGACTTACAGTATCTAATTGAATTAATATCTAATGATATTAAGCCATCCATAAAGTTTCTGATATTTTTCCAGGAAAAACAAAACAAAAAGTGGTTTAGATAATCTTTTTACTGTCACAGTAACGGCAAGGAAAAAACAACTATTTTTTCTACGATATGTTTATTTCCATTCCATGTAGAGCCTTTTTCATACTAAAGCAAGGAACCCTGCAAAGTAGATTATCTTTTATTTACTTTTTTTTTTTTTTTTTTTAACAGTGAGTAGGGAGCTAAAGCATATTTTTTTTTTTTTGCTTTGCTATGAAATCTAGCTTATAATTGGCAACACAAGTATTTGAATCAAGACCATCTTGCTATTCTTCCTAAAGCCTTTTCATTTCACTCTTCTGTATGATTTTTTCTTTCTTTTTGGGGGGCTGGGGGATGTTTACAGGGGTCAGTGTTAAGTACCTATAAATAGGATATGATTATTTTATTTTATTTCTTTAGTAAATATTGTTTAGTTACTAATATTTTATCCGCATTTGTAATAGTAACATAGTTGTTTTATTCCCTTTTAAAGATCTTTGGATCATTTGAAAGGAAGAGGGACTTAAAAATGTTATTTTTTTAAGTAGGACTTTAGGCAATTAATTAAAAGTTAAATATGTTTTATAGGTGAAATTTTGTGTTTGTACTTTAAATGTTTGATTTTTAAAATCTTCATATATTTTAATAAATTTACTCATTCTTTTTATTTCCCTGTTATTTTTAAAATTTTTATTTCCTTTTTAAAATTTTATATATTTAGGTGAATTATTTCATTATTCCACTGTACTACAGAAAACTTAATTCTTTTATAATATGAAATGTCTGTGCTTTTAAGGCTAATTTTCTACTTGTATACTATATTTTATTCCATTTTGCCATCTCAAAGACATTGTTTGAGCAGTCTTTCTTCTACCATACTTGCGTGTTAGATTAGCCCATCCAGTCTCATGACTTTAAATATATCTATAAGTGGATGATTCCAAATGTTTATCTCTGACCTGTTGTCTCCAAACTTATATATTCAACAACTTCAGATCTTCATCTGGCATCTCAAAGTTAATATGTTCAAAAATCAAACTAAAAAATCAAGTTTGACACCATCCCAAACTTGTTCCTCCCGTAATTTCTCACAGTCTTATTAATTTTTAACTTGATCTTTCCAATTACTGTGGATGAAAAATTTGGCATTTTCAACTCATTTTTCTCTCACTCTACATCTAATTCTTCATTAAGTCATATTAGTTCTACTTCCAACTGTGTGAAGAAAGATAAAACTCTAGAGGAAAGGAATTAAATAAAAAATACAAATAGAATTGGGAAAAAATGTAGACTGTAGATAAAAGAAAAAAAATTAGAAGAAAAACAAAAGAAATGACAATCGAGAGAAAAAGAAACAGGAACTCCAAGTCAAATTGCTAGGACTCTTATTTTATCAAAAGTTAATGTAGGCGCTTTTGCTGTAAATTTTCTCATTAAATTGAATTCATCATTTTTTGCCCATGTTTGGTTCAACCCTATCTACATGTGTTTTATGAGTGATAATCAGGAATCAGTAGCCTGTAAAATCAGCCTTTGTGAAGGAGAAAAATGGACTTTTGTTAATTAGCTGTAGCTATACAGGGGAAGATACTCCTTTTCTTTATGCTTTTAGATGTTTTTGAATTGTGTTTACAAGTATATTCAATTGAAAAAATACTTGTAAATTAGCACCCATTTATTTTGATGCATATATCTAGTATCTGCAAAAGTCCAAATAATGTATCACTATCTGAATGTCCTGCATTAGTCTTACTGAATGGAAAAGCAAAATAATTGATTTTAAATGTTTTAAGCAGGGATTAAACCATGTCAGACTTTGAAATTTACTGGTTTTCTTGTTATAATCATTTTTAATATATTTTAAAATCTGACTGTAGCTAAGTTCTCATTTTGTGTTTGAAGGGAGTTAGTAAAAGTACTCATATTTGGTGGGAGGATGGCTTGAATCAGGAGGTGGAGGTTGCAGTGAGCTGAGCTTGTGCCACTGCACTCCAGCCTGGGTGACAGAGCCGGAGCCTTTCTTAAAAAAAAAATGAAGAAAGAAAACACTCATATTTGAGTTATTCTGCATTTTAAATTTTGACCCTTTATTAATGTGAGAATTAATGGGAACATTATTGCTAAGGAGGGTTTTTTTTGTTTTTGAAATGTATTCAATGAAAAGTTTTAAAAACATTGACCTAAAAATATTCTTCTTTCTGTATGTTATTTTCTCTGTACTGGTATTTTTTTTTTTTTTTAAATTTATGGGTTGAAAATTTTAAAAAATTGACCTAAAATATTTTTCTTTTATAGCCTGTCTGTATGTTAAATTCTGTATACTGGTAGCAGCTCTATGGCAGTCCTAAGATCTATTTTAGGTTATTTTTTTTTTCCTGGTGGTTTTTCCTAGTGTTCTAGGAAATCTAAGATAGTTGGTTAGTTAGTTAGTTAGTTAGTTACATACATAGATACATAGATAGATAAAACGATTTCCTACCTGATGAATGAAAAGAGTAACCAATTTTTAAATCTGTCTTGCTGGTAAGTGTAAATCCTACTGGAGAGACTTCTTCCTATTACTGATATCACTGAAGTTACTAGAGTGAAATTTTCAGGATAAATAGCTATGGAGTACCCTCATCTGGGTTTGAATCTTGGCTTTACAGTGATCTTGGTCAAGTTATTTAACTTCTCTGTGCTTCAGTTTCCAATTTGTAAATTGCGAATAAAACTTACCTCTTAAGATTGTGGGGAGAAGATCAGCTAGTAAGTGTTCAAAATAATGCTTAATAAATGCATGCTATTATTACTATTAGTGGTACTATTACAATAACCACAGTTAAAATTTTAAGACTATTGGTCTTTTGTGAATGATAATCAGGAGTAAGTAACTTGCAAAATCAGAGTAGACTGCCACCGTCAGAAGGCAAAATCTTGGCTAGAGTTCTTTAGAACCTATGTGTATGTACAGGCAGTCCTTGCTTTGTAGTTATGGTATACATTATTTTCTCTTACCATGGTTCAGTTACAACACTAGTCTCCCAACCACGTGGTTCAAATTTCTGTTACCATAGTATATTAACAGAGTAATTGCATATCAGACTTGGCTGTTCAGTCCACAAGTCACGATACACATACATGATTAGTGACCAATCATGTCACTTCTTCCAAAGTCTGTTGGTGATTGGTCACTGTGTATCTGTTATTCACTTTACTTTCAGATAGCAAAGTATGTGGTTGTGTTGCCTCTTTGTCTCTGGTAATAAATCCATTTGACATTTTACAAAAATAGATAATCCAAAGAGGAAATTGGCCAACAAAGATAACAGTGCTACAAAGAAATGAAAAGTCATAATGCTGAAAGTGAAATTGCATGTAATTTTAGAAGATGCACAGTCTTAGAAGATTTCAAAATGACAACAGCAAAATGAAGACAGGATGACACCTAGGCCTGTTTAAAGCTGTGATATGAATCATATTGAAAAAGTATGATGAATTTAAAAAAATGAGAAAATCACTCCAACATCGTTTAGTTTAAGTTTCACTAGGAACAGAAAGCTGCTTACGGTTTAACTGGAGCATATACTTCTGCTTTGGATTGAAGACTAATACACAAAAATTCCAATCAGTTTTGCTAGCATGTCAGCCAAAATATTGAAGTTAGATGCCACATCAAAAGGAAATAGTAATTATAAAGAGACTAGAAATTATGCAATTTCTTTATCTCGATTTTGGGAGAAATATGACATAAAGCATGCAGTTGAAGGCATCATTTCAGGGAGCAACAATGAATATTATGTCTGTAGTATAGCAAAACTTTTACTTCGCTATAGAAGTACGTTTGCAGGATCTGAATAGGACATGTATGGAGATGTAGAAGAAATAGCTGTCTGCGGGAGTGCTGACACTGTTGCTATTCAGTGGACTCTACATATGCAACCAGAGGAGCTTTGTGAAGATGAACTTATCAGCGTAAATAAGGAAAGTGGTTGTGATGAAAAGGATGAATGTTCCAGGGGAAATGACTCTGGCGAATTTTTCACATTAAAGGAACTCTCGGAGCTATTTCACAACACTGAATATGCAAAGGATAAAGTTTGGAAGCTAATCCAAACTTAGAAAGGAATATGACAACTTGCCAAGAAAGAAAAGATACTTTGTATTGTAAATTGTATGAGAAGGCAGCAAGCACTCTTCAATATATTCTTGATAAGTTTTTTTTCAAATAATTAAAATACTTTAATTTTTGTGCTTCAACAACGAAGTGCTAAATAAATAATAGTTTTACTTTTTAACAATTGTCCTGTACATTTATAACTGAAAATAAGAGAGTTTTTGAAGTTTGGACAAAAATTTTTAAGGGTTACTGAAGAATCATAATTTTTCCCTTTGAAAATATGATCATTTTATATACAGTTTTAGCTTATATGTTTATTTTTATGGTTCTACACCACCGTACATAGTGACAAATGCCTGTGTATCTTTCTCTACTTCAGTCTTTCTAGTAAGGGAAATAACAGTCTCATTGACACAATAGAAGATTTGCCCAATTATCTTTCTGCTTTAGCCCCTTTGGGGAGACTGACTGAGATTCCAACTTTTATGAAATTATTTAGTTTTAGTGTTTTGCATAAAGTTTTGAAAAACTATGATTACATTATAGATTTTCTTATTTGCAGTTCTATTTTCCCCTTAATTTTCTTTTTCTTTTTTTTTTTTTGACAGTAACTGTTTATTGCTTGCTTACTCTGCAACAATGCTTCCTAGAATAGTGTTTCTCAGTTCTTGTGAGATACAATTTTTGCTCCTTGATTTATACAAGTACATTTATACTAGTTGGGTAATGATCTAAGTTTTAATATTTGTTTTTTAAATTATACTTTAAGTTCTAGGGTACATGTGCACAACGTACAGGCACTGTCACTTTTTCATTTTTAATAATAAAAGTTTAGTACAGCAAGAGACAGTGTTCTTGTCCTCTCTTTCTCTCTCCTTCCCTACCTTCCATTTTTATCTTCATGGAGATATATATAATTCCTAATGATTTGATAAGCTAAAGGTAAAAGTTTTTAAAAAATTAGTTTCATATTGCAGGACATTAATACATCTGTTTTTCTCACTTTTTCCTGCAATTAAATCTAAAGTGTATTAGTGATATGGAGTTTTTGGTATTTGTTCTGGTGGTTAACTTGGTGTTAAAAGCTGCTTAAAGTTCTATTTTGAGTAAACACTAAGTACTACTATGAAAGGCAGAGCTTTCTCTTCTTAATGATAATGGTAATTATAATAATGACTTATAATTTTCAACCGCTTTATAGCTTACAGTGCATTTTTACCATGAGTTTTTTCATGTCAAGTTTACATTGATGTAATCAACATGAAAGCAAGTATTTGTACTTCAGAAATGTGGAAAGTGAGACTTTGAGGTCTGTGATTTGCCCAGGGTCCCTCAAGGAGTTTACAGTCTTTTACTGATAGCCCTTGGCAGGCTGAAATGTAAAAGACCATATAGTTTTGTAGTGATAAACATGGGCATGAATCACAGTCCTGTAACTTAGTAGCTATGTGGCTTTGGGCAAAACCATTCTTTTTGAAAATCAGTTTTATCATTTGTTATATGAAGGTTGCTTTGAAATTTGAATGCAACAGTATAGTAGAGCCTAGCTTAAAGTTAAGACATTGAATAAATAATATCCACTACTATGATAATAATTGATATAATAGCATCATCATCAGCTCATTCTCAGGAGGTTGATTTCAGTTTTTGAGTGAAATCAGCTAGCTATTCACTATATTATAAATTATGTTGGATGTCTCTTCTATACTTTGTTAATATTGTGTACTTACAGGTATTTTAGAACTAACAATATCAGATTCTAATTGCCTGTTTACTTACTTTCCCCCCACTATACTGTAAACTCCTTTAGAAAATAGGTGGGCTAGCAGTTTGCTTTTTACCTTATGAGTTAATAAGAGACCGTTGAATGCTTTGAACTCCCCAGTGAAACACTTAATACTCCCATTAGGTGTTAGTGTTACTAATAATATCTATCTAATTTCTGACACATTATTCTTAATAGATCTTGCTGGCCTCCATAGGAATCCTGATGTGCTTTAATGAAGTGTAATTTTGAAAATGACTAATACAGCTTGACAGAAAATGATTATGTAATTTAAGTGCTTAAAGTTCATGTATTACACTTTTCCTGTTTGCTAGAAGAGGGAGCTGAGTCCCAGGGGATTAGGTGCTTTCTCTAAGGTCATGCTGGTTGGTGGCAGGCCTTTTTTTTTTTTTTTTAATACAAGCCAGGAAAAGATTAGTGCATTAAAGATGATCAAAATAAGGTGATGAGTATTGCTACTTAAGAAAAATCCAAACCTCTAAGGCTCCTTTTGCAGTACAATGTAATATAGAAATATTATGCTAAGAAAATGTGAGATTTCATCTGTTTTATCATTCACCTGGAAGTGCTTGAGAAAAAAATGGCATTAAACTTTAACTTTTATTATAGCCATTAGAGATTACAAAAGGTAGGAGGGTGGGAGAGGGGGGTGAAGGTTAAAAGATTACCTGTTGGTTACAATGTTCAGTCTTTGGGTGATGGGTACTCTAAAAGCCCAGACAGACTTTAACACTACATAATGTATACATGTAAGAAATCGACACTTGTAATCTGTATGCCTATAAAAATAAAAATTAAAAAAAAATATTTTTCTGCCTTAAAAAACAAAAAATCCTTTAAATTTTAAAAAAGAACAGAAAGAAAGAGAGTATACATTCCAAACTGTTAGCATTGTTTCCCAAGGAGGCTGAGAGAAGGGAGAACTTGTTTTTTCTTTACATACTTTGGTAATTGTTAACTTATTGTGGTGACTAGATAATGGGTTTGTAATTTAAAGCCTATAATATAGAACATTGTTCATAAAACAAAAAAAATTAGAGATGCAAGCTGAAGCAAAGTATGTAAGGATGTGTGAGATAAATCTGTTCTCACTGACCTGACTTTTTAGAGGGACCAAATTTTATTTCTAAAAAAGAATTAAATTTTTATTCTTCCTTAGCAAGAATTTAGGGCAGTAGTATAAGAAATAGTGCAGTGAATTGCATGATTAATTATCATTTAATTTGTGTAGACAGTGTTTATTACAAGAATTCATAGGAGAGAGATCATAGCAATATATAGTTGAAATTATGAATACTAGAGTATAATTATTTCTCTTGTAGATTATATTTTTTGTTTACTGTATTTGAAAAGTTATCTTCAGAGCTTACCAACTTTAGCTTTGCTATGTACCTGATCATTTTTGGGGGCCAGAAGGAAGCCTTGAGCAAGTCATCCTCAAGCACTTATAGGAAGTATATATTTACTCCTTACTAAGCTTACATTTGGACAGGACCAGTGATCTTGCTCATGTAAGCATTAGCCATGATACTAGGAGAGTAAACCTTTAAAAAACAACAAGGATCAGAATCACAGCTGAGTGGTTAGCTGCCACTACTTTGAAATTGAAAAAATCTTATGTTTAATGTAGTTATATTTTTTACCCTTTCTATAAATTATTACACAGCATATCTTAAAATTTTGGGAAGCTACAATGAAAACATTCTTGTGTGTGGGTATGCATTGTTGGCAGAGGGACCCTGTGGACAGATTACATTGCTTCTCAAGTTATGGGACCTATAATATAGCAATATGAATTTGAGTAAATTGCTTAACTTCTCTGGACTTCACTTTGCTTACATGTAAAGTGGAGTTAATAGTAGCCTAACAAACATAAAAATCTTCAATTTAGCTGAATTTTAGAGCTTATGCAAATCCTTTACAAATAAAGTGGTAGTGTTGATGGGATTCCTAGAGCTTCTCTGGCATCAAGAAGCACAGAACAATATTAAATAGTTAACAGTGTATTAATAATATGTTGGATATGATATCTTCACTAATAGCACATTTAGTAATAAAATTTGTATAACTTTTTTTTAAAACGGAGGATATAGTATTAACATGCTACTTAGTGAACATGACTGTGGAGGGCCAGGGTAATAGTTTGCTTTCTTTTAAATCTGGTTGGATGCAAAGAGAGCATAGTGTCATCTTCTTATTTTTAAAAACCTCCTTTTTGGTTTAACTGGGTTAATGGATTTTGACCTATATGTTTGGAATAAGTCTAAGGCAAATAAAATCTCTTACCTTCCTAGAAACTAATTTGTTTCTCTGTACCATATTTTCTTTCAACGAATGATTTATGGCCACTTTTATGGCAGTTTCTTATCATTGGTAATCTTTTACGTGCAAATAAAGATCTGGAAATTTATATGACTTATTTCTGTGTGATTTTATTGTGTATCTTCATAAATAGTTATTTCTAGTGTTCTTAGAAAAAAACTAAAGCTTATTATAAATACAGAGCTCAGATTGTATAGTTATTGTAAAAAGGCTTTTTGCTCACTGGGCTTCTATATATTCTTGATACCTTATTTCTCCTTTTTTCCCCCAATATTTTCAGATGTTTTGGAATGTTATTAAGCCCAGGTCGAAACGTGAAGAACAGTGACATGCATTTACTGGATATGGTAATGATAATCTTAAGCACCTTAACCAAGTATAGATGATAGTTATTTTATATTTTACAAGTATTTTCTGTTTACAAATTTTGTCATATTGTCAAAATTATTTCTTGCAACTGTGTGATAGTAATAATTAAATTTGGAAACACATACTTAAAATTGTGAAAGAGGAATTCAGGACAGTTTCCACCAAAACAGTCATATGCAAGTTGAAAGCAAATAAAAGGATTGTGTTATGACAATGTCCATTTATTTTTTTGGCTTCTTAGAAAGATGTTTTTTCTTTGAACCTGTAGTAACAAGTACATAATTATAACAAGCATCTCCAGAGTGAATATGGTGCCTTTCATTTATTTTAATGCCCTGCTATTAATTTGAGTTCGTGACGGATACTTTTGTTTTCTTTAAAGTGTTTCCCTTTCTGAATTTCTTCTTGATTACCTGTCTTTAGCAAAGTATATTTATTCTAGGAGTAATATTTATTTAAGGAATGTCCTTAAAGGTTAATATATATTCAACAGTTGATATTTAGTGTAAAAGTAGCAAGCTATTTTAACTTTCAAATGGAAATACCTTCTAATATTGCAATTCGTGAAAACATTTAATTTGTGATTTAGAAATGTTATAGGAAACTAATCATCTTAGAGTAAGTGTAAAGTTTCTTAGTGAACTGAGATTCTTATATTTAGTGATAGTAAGCACTGTATGTTTTCATCTTTTCAGCTGTGTTTTGCAAATATCAGTTAAACATTACTAATTAGGTCAACTTTTTTTGAGTAATTTCATGGTAATATCAATATTGATTTTATAGCAGTACAGGAATGGTTTATTCAGGCTTTTGGGTACCTGTTTGTCTGCTAAGTGTTGTGTGAAGTGCTGAGGTTATGTATGTGAGTAAAATATAGCTCTTACCATCTGTGGGTTCATGGTCTTGTGGGAAACAAACCTTTTCAGTATCTGGTGGTACAACGAGCCGTAGAAATATAGAGGAAGCACTGCCTGAATAGGTCAGGTAAGGACAACCAGTTAAATTGAGTATGAAAACATAAATTAGATACTGATCTATGTCTCTTACATCTTTTTTTTTTAAACCACATATCAGTAATGAAAGTGGTTTTACCTAAGGCAAGTCATTAGCATTTTGGAGCCCTGAAAATTCCATGAGGAAGTAGATTAGGAGGATTGAGGTATTAAAAACTTTTAAGATCCTAGGTCCTAATTAATCATAGTCTTTCAGAGTTTAAAGGACTAAGATGAATTACTGCAGAGATTTGTCCATAAAACCTAAATTCAGATTACAGAATTACAGAACTGGTATAAACTTCTGAGGCCCCTTCACTGTGTCTCTCTAACTTTCAGAACAGTCCTCCCCACCTTCGAGTCCATATCTAAATCAAAAGAGTTGTGAGCATTCATGCTCTCAGACAGAGAAGGGGCTTATTTGCAATAAATAGTTGGGCAAATGAGAGGCTTGTATGTGCAATGATTATCAGTTGTGATTTGTTATTACCCAGTATTGTTAATCTTCATAGTGGACATTAAACCTCAGCTAGACTACTTCTAATGAAAAGAAACTCATTGCCTTCTGTTAAAGTCTAAGGGACAGTTCTGGTTATTACAAAGTTATTTTTTTATAATCACCTGAAATCATAGTTCTTGTAACTTTGCCTAATTAGTCTTAATTCTGCCCTCTAAAACAAGATATTAATACTTTTACTCCTTCTATGACACTCCCAAATATCATGTGATCCTCATGAAAGGAAAGTCCTACCTATAAATGAAGATATATTTTTCAGTGAAATAGCCAGATTACTTATATATAACAGTCACATGCAGAGTAAGAAAATTTCCGTGAATGATGTGCCATACTTTGAAGGTCATTCTGTAAGATTATAATGTATTTTTACTGTACCTTTTCTGTGTTTAGGTACACAAATAGTATTGTTATAATTGCTATAGTATTCGGTACAGTAACGTGCTGTACAAGTTTGTAGCCTCGGAGCAACAGGCTAGGTGTGTAGCCCCTATACCATCTAGGTTTTTATAAGTACAGTATATTCTATTTGCACAAAGAAATCACTTAATGACACATACCTCAGAATATCCCTAACATTAAGCAACAGATGACTCTGTGTGTGTGTGTGTGTGTGTGTGTGTGTGTACATACACAGTTTTTTTGGGAGAGTACAAGTAGTAGAGACTCCATTTTCTTCCAATAATGAGAATATATTTGGTCAAGATACTTGTAGGAATAAGGAAATTAGAATTTTATTTTTTATTTTTATTTTTTTTGAGACAGACTTGCTCTGTCACCCAGGTTGGAGTGCAGTGGCACAATCTCGGCTCACTGCAACCTCTGCCTCCTGGGTTCAAGTGATTCTCCTGCCTGATCCTCCCTAGTAGCTGGGATTACAGGTGTGTGCCACCACATCCAGCTAATTTTTATATTTTTAGTATAGACAGGGTTTCGCCATGTTGGCCAGGCTGATCTCGAACTCCTGACCTCAGGTGATCCGCCTGCCTTGGCCTCCCAAAATGCTGGAATTACATGTGTGAGCCACTGCACCTAGCCAAAAATGAGAATTTTTGATTCACAGTCCTGGATTCCTGGGAAAAGCCTAACAGTAAGGTACCAAGAAAAGCAGAAAACTCAGTAGAACCAGGTTTCTTGGAACTGGAACATAATTTAAAATTTTAAATTAAAGTCCTAGAGATTCCTCAGAAAGTTTGTGGATCTTTACAATTAACCATATATTAACACTAGACCAGTAGCTATACCCACAGTTAAAAATACATTTTATGTTGTAATCTAGCATACTCATAATGTGTATGGTGTATGTGCAAAAAAGCAAAAGTAAAAGTTTCATGAAACAGTTTTACATGTACGATGATTTCTGCTATTTTCTCTTCCACTTGCTCCCTCCCCCACTTACTGCCTCCCAGTATCTGCTTTTGTTTTTTTGTCTGTATAATTTATAATTTTAAGGTTTTTTTTTTTAATGTTTGTTTTCTCCATTTCTCTTACCACTTAACACTTTTCTAATACGTTGTACTTTATATATTTTTTCCCTACTTCATAATTGTTATAACTTTGTCTTATATGTGGCCTATCATAGCCTGACTCCTAATGAAAACCTTTTAGCTTCCACTGGTGACTACCCACTTTCTTTGGTATTTGTGGATTGAAAGAGATTTTGAGCACTCAAGCACAGCACAAGTTCTGATCTTGAAATGGATTGAATTCTTTTTGGGTCAGAAACCCGTTCCTGTACCAAACGGAGCCTTAATTAGGGAGTAGAGATGGAGGATGGGGGCCTGTGTACATGCCTGTGTGTGTGTGTGTGTCCTGTTCCAAATGGAGCCTTAATTAGGGAGTAAAGATGGAGGATAGGGGCCTGTGTACATGCCTGTGTGTGTGTGTGTGTGTGTGTGTGTGTGTGTGTGTGTGTGTGTCTGTAGAGGTGGAGAAAGAGACCGTAAACATGGTGAGTGTGTTGGTGAGTGGGTTTCGTTTACAAATGACCTTGAGTGTATTTCATCTCTGGAATGCATAGTCCCTGCACTCAAGCTACACAATCTGATTAGTGAAGTATTACTAATACACTAGAAAAATATACATAGTAATTACCACATGACTGACACAATTTTATAGGGGGTTCAGAGAAACATCTGTGAATGGGTAATAATGAAAAAAGGAAAGTTTTTCTCTTTGTTTTAGTCTGACCCTTTTAACAGTCTCTATTCATAATGTGAGGAAATTGCTACAAAAATTGAAGTATTGTAGATACTGTTCATTTGCATGTGGAAATACTTGTATGCTGCATGTTGTTCTTTCATGGAACAACATCTACCCCTCTCTCCACATACATATCCACAAGCTATAAGTAGCCTTGCTTATAGGAGTTGCTGGCTTTTTTAGTGAGAGTCGGCTTAGTAAAGTCTTAAAGAATGGAGGAGAAGAGGAAGGAGAGAAGGGAAGAAAGAGGGAGTAAGTGTAACAGTAGAGGGAGAGAGTTAATACACTTGGATGTTGCTTACAAACCAAAATTAGTCTCCTAATACTAATTTATGATTGTAAGAAAGTATACAAATACCTGACATACAGAAAATAGAAAAGTGTTAATTTTAAAGGTATTAATGGCCATAAACAAAATTAATATTTTAAGAATTCATTAAAAATTAGAATATTAGAAGAAAAATAACTTTCCCTACTGTGATTAGCTACTAGTTCAGTTTAACTGTCCTCAGCTAATTCTATATTATTGTTTTAATAGAAACCATATACATCCTATGTGTATATGAGATTTGGACAGTTGGCATCAAGATCAAGTTAAATATAACTTTGTAACAATATTATGTTTTTGTGATTCAGCATGTAAGTGTATGCCTCTTTTTACCCAAGGGTACATGTCTTTAAGTAGAAACCATGCTTGAAGAAAGCTGTAGAAGAATTTAATATTTAAATAAATGCCTTTGTAGGATGAAAAGAATTTACAGTGGATATAAAGCTGCTTGACTGTAAATCCAAATTTTAATACATTGTATTGCTTAAAGTAAGATATAATTTAAAGTAGTGATTTTTTTGGTATCTTTTATCAGTAATTACTGTTTGAATTTTTATAGGAATCCATGGGAAAGAGCTATGATGGGAGAGCTTATGTCATCACTGGCATGTGGAACCCCAATGCACCAATATTTCTGGCACTTAATGAGGAAACCCCAAAAGGTGACTTTTCTTAAAAGATCCCTTTTGTTTGCTTTACATTTTATATTATGATCAATGTTGTTTTGTCATGTTTTTTTAAAAATGTGGAACTCACTTAAAGTGAACATATTCTTTCTATTGAGAATTTGAGGTTCATTTTTGTTCTTTATGCTTCTATGGGGGAAATCTCCACTATTTAAAAAAATCCTCCCTAAAAGATATGTGAATGATTATTATTGTTATTATTTTCAGAGACAAGATCTCACTCTGTTGCCCAGGGTAGAGTATAGGGGCATTATAGCTCACTGTAACCTCAAACTCTCATGCTCAAGCAATCCTCCCACCTCAGCCTCCTTAGTAGCTATTAAATAGAACTACAGATGTGTGCTGCCATGCATGGCTAATTTTAAAATTTTATTTTTGTCATGCTTTGTTGCCCAGGCTTGTCTTGAACCTTTGGCCTCAACTGATCTTCTTGCCTCCCAAAGCACTGGGATTATAGATGTGAGCCACTGCACCTGGCCTAAATTAATTTTATTAGATTATAGAGAAAGCATTTGGGCTTTGGTTTTCATATACCACTATAGAGTTGTTTCATTTGTGGAGACTAGTGATAGAGAAATATTAAAGAAAATGATGAAAAGGAAATATTTTGGAATTTTGAATATTTAAAAAATATTATTTTAACTATTTTTGCATTATAGTTTACTTATAGTTTTCCATTTATTAATTATTGGCTCCAGTCTTTTGGCCTTTGGGATGCTAGAATATATATGAAATATTTCAGTTGTAGCAAATAGTTTCTTCTTAGTTTTTTACATTTTCATATTATTTATCATGTCTAGTATTGAACAGAATGTATAAATGTTAGTCACATTTTTCATTTTTCCATTGTGTTTTTTCGTTCCTACTTCATCCAGATAGCTGTTAATTGCCTATGTTTTTTGCCCCTTCATCATCTACTTTTAAACTAAATTTAAAGTTTTACCTGGTAAGTTACATTCCTACCCTAACTGCTTTACTGTCGTTAAACCATTAATTCATATTTACAATATAATGGATCAGTTTGTTTTATCATTAATTTTGTATTATTTAGTTTATACCCACAGTAGACTTTTGCTTAATGACAGGAAGCATTCGTGAATACTGATATGAAAATATAATATGTTTATGAAGGGCATTAAAATGATAATTATTCTTTCATTTCCTTAAAGATAGTATTCACCATTTATATAAATCACATGCATTTAATCATATATTAAGCTGTCTAAAAATGAGGGCTAAAAAAAAAAGATTATATAAAATTTAACTTTTCATTTATTAGCAGTAAATAATTTTTAGATCCACAATTTGTTATTTCTGGAGATAGGCTTGCAAATACCTGTAACCTTCTTTCTTATACCTGTTCAGAAGGAGGCCACGAAAATGATAAAAATAAGCCAGTTGACAGTTTTGAAGAACAAAATAGAAGAATTTTGCATATCAAGTTATAAAAATAGTTTTTGTGTTTTTAATGTAACACCTAATTTAGTTTCATTTTGCAATAAAATATATATTTGGTCCACAAATAAAAGAAAATTTATTCATAATTTATTAAAATAAACTATATGATAGTATAATAATATTCTGTTCCAAAGTATACGTTTTAAATTTAAAATTATCTCATATGCCACACAAAAATGTTGCCCTGATTTTTAAAATTTCTAAGTGATGTCCTTGAAATTACACATTACTCAGAAAATTTGTGATCAAATAAAGTTTGATATTTATGGAAGACGTTTAGGCCCTGAGAGATGAAAATTCTTGGATCTTTCCACTGCACTAAGATTCAGTTGAGTGTTATATTCTGTCTTGTGTTATTCTTACTCTTTTCTCTAAGTTCCTTCAGGTCAAGTACAATGTCTAACAAATTTTAGTTTCTCTTGAATTGGCAGGTGTATTTAGTAAGACTGTAATTAGTAAGAATGTAATAAAATTGTTATTGAATTTAATATAAATAGAGAAGTAGCTGATGAATCTGAATGTTATATAATATTTAAAAACACTATTGAGGGTTTCCTCCAATGGTGGCCTTGGTTATTTGGACTTTCCTTTAACAGAGAACTAAAAATTGTAGCGAAAATAAGTTTTAAAAAATATTTAAAAAGGAATGAGGAAATTACAAAATAGTATGGAATGACCAGGCCATAGATTCAAAAACCTCAATGAGGCCAGTTGTGGTGGCTCACGCTTGTAATCTCAGCACTTTGGGAGGCTGAGGGGGGTGGATCACCTGAGGTCAGGAGTTTGAGACCAGCCTGGCCAACATGGTGAAACTCCGTCTGTACCAAAAATATTTTGAAAATTAGCTGGGCCTTGTGGCAGGCGCCTGTAATCCCAGCTACTTGAGAGGCTGAGGCAGGAGAATTGCGTGAGCCCTGGAGG
The DNA here is from genome assembly GCF_008728515.1 of Papio anubis. Taxonomy (NCBI): domain Eukaryota; kingdom Metazoa; phylum Chordata; class Mammalia; order Primates; family Cercopithecidae; genus Papio; species Papio anubis. The sequence goes on along the minus strand of NC_044976.1, from coordinate 187,572,136 downwards.
CAGAGGTTGCAGTGAGTCAAGATCGCTCCATTGTACTCCAGCCTGGGTGACAGAGTGAGACTCCTCTCAAAACAAACAACAAAAACCTCAATGAATATCAAGCAGAGTAAATAAAATAAAATAAAATGAAATTCATGTTTCAACTCCTCATAGTGAAACTGAAGAAAACCTACAGACACTGGCCTAGATGATTCTAGATTCAAATTAAAGGAAGGCTGTGGCCTAGTAAACATTTCAAATCATAACTAGAATTTTGGCTGATAACACATATCGTCGTTGTCTAAAAGCACTTGTCAGGACTCTGATATATGTGTATATATATTTATACACACACACATATATATTCATATATGTGTGTGTGTGTGTATGTATATATATATATGAAAACTACACAGGACTATTTCTTTGGAACTTTGATTAATGATTTTCCTGAGGGTTAATATGTATTACAACAATGAGGGTACTGAAAAATCTCTGGAGACTTTTCTTGAAGCATACAGCATGGAAGTATTTATATCAGTGATGTGTGTTTTTTGAGACAGAGTCTCACTCTGGTTGCCCAGACTGGAGTGCAGTGGTGCAATCACGGCTCACTACAGCCTCAACCTCCTGAGCTTAGGTGATTCTCCCACGTCAGCTTCCTGAGTAGCTGGGACTACAGGCGCGCACAAACATGCCCAGCTAATTTTTTGTATTTTTAGTAGAGATGGGGTTTCGCCATGTTGCCCAGGTTGGTCTCGAACTCCTGGACTCAAGTAATCTGCCTGCTTTGGCTTCCCAAAGTTTTTTACAGTTGTAAACCATTGCGCCCAGCTTTCAATCACATTTTATGTATACAAGTTTAACATAGAGAAGGCTGAGTGTCTCTCTTGATTTGACAGTCCTTCCAGTGCAACTCATTAAACAAACCTAGTAATTTCTATTATCTTTTTTTATAAGATGAAGGGTTAAATCTCTGTGATTTTCTAGAGGTTCTCTGGGAAATCAGGTAGTTTTAGAGTAAAAGATATGCTTTATTATTGTATTCTATTTATTTTTATATTAAAGACCTAATTTGGGCAATGAAAAAAGAAAAATTGTCAGGTAATTTATTAATAGACACTTAGGATTATTAGTTCCTAAGAAACATGCTTGGAATACTTGCATACTTATTTAATCAAAATGTTAATAGAACATTTAAAAATAAACATAGAAGGTATTACAATTGTAAAGAACATTAATTCTTTCATAAGTGAGGAAACTTTGTTTAAAATAGTCAAGGAATACTAGAGCTAGCATAAAACCCAGAAACTTTCTACTACAGATAAGCGAGTATACATGACTGTGGCAGTGGATATGGTAGTCACAGAGGTGGTGGAGCCTGTTCGCTTTCTCCTGGAGACAGTAGTCCGTGTGTACCCTGCAAATGAGCGATTTTGGTATTTCAGCAGAAAGACTTTCACAGAGACTTTCTTCATGAGATTGAAACAGGTAGGACCTTTTTTTTCTCTTCATATAGTAACATATGTTTTTCTTTCCACACTTTTTTAATGCCAAGATAATTCCTGAAGTTGCAAAACAATACAGTTCCTCAAATAAATCAAATGATATTTGAACTCAACCAACAGAGTGTTTGAAAAATTCACATCTAGGTAATACTAGCTAAAAAACCCCAGCTAGTTTAATAATTATATACTTTCCCCTAGAAACCTGTAATGTATGAACCTTCTTAACAGAAATAGACTCTGTATATAAAACAACTTACCTACCCTTTATAAACAATTACTTAATGTCAAAAAGGCAGTGCACAGAAATATCATATGCTTATAAAATTTTAATGAAAATGTTTCCAAGAAATACCTAATTTCTATAGTTATTTCTACCTGTAATATTAGATAGACAATATTATCTGAACATCTTGTTTGACTCAGTAGTGAGGTTATAAAATTATTTTAATATTAAATGAACAAAATTATGGTTTCTATGATCTCAAATTAGGCAGTGTTAGTAGATAAAATATGTAATTTTTGTATTATAGCGAAGGAAGCAGATAATAATGAAAAATAGCTTGAATGCTAATTGTGAGTTTTTAAAAAATCAGGATAAAAATGCTCTGTTACAATAATGAACATCTTTTATATGCTGTTTTTGTTAGTAACTTCCGTTCTCCCAAGTTTTAAAATGCTTGCTGCTTCATATACTGTAATATGTGAACTGCTGTGTGATAAAAGCAGGCACCAGCACAGGGAACAAATACAGAAGCCTCTTACCCATTTTCATATTTTAAAAACTTGCCATGGATCATTTTGGCTTCGTATACTATGTACTTGGAAATTCTTGTGGTTTTAAAAAAATCTTTCATAAAATTATTATGGCTGTTATTTGACTCAGTTTTTATTACTGTGTGAACTGCTTTTATAGCATATTGTAATGAAGGTTATATGAGCAATATTCAAACTTCAGTCTCCTAAGCATCTTTTAATATTTTATTATGAGATTTTTTTTCTCTGTCTTCCTTCCTCCCCATCCTTCTGTCCTTCCTTTTGCAAAAAAATACCTTAGTTGTTATGACTATCCAATAATTCTTCATTTTGAGCCAAAGAATTATTCATAGTTGCATAATCGTGAATAAAGGAGCTGGAACTGTATAGAAAGTTGTCATTCTTCTAATGATGATAAATAATACATTATAATGTAAATTACACTTCCTAGAGATCTGAGAAAAAGTTAGGTTTTTCCCAGTTCTAGTACTTTTGACTATCTGTCCCCAGAGAGAGAGAGAGAGAGAAGTTAAAGTAATTGTTAAAATTCATGTAATTATTGCAAGACCTGAGACTACAACTCCTTACCTTAAACCAGAGTATGCTGCTGTAAGGCCATACTAGCATCTTTCTACAACTCCAAAGAGTGGGTTAGTTTGGGGTGGTTGATGGTAATCTGGAGATGTTGGTCTACACTATACAACATTAGTAGAAAGAATGAATTAGGTGATTACCTAATGCAATTCAAAGTAACCTTTGAAAATCTGGGTCTAGGCCATTACTACTTTAAAGAAATAGAGAGAATGCATTGATTTCAGTTCTAAGTGATTTAGACACCTAGAACTTTTTCTTTCATTCTGAGAGTGTTGGACTTACTGAATGAAACCAGAACTTGTCCTGTACCCAGACAGGATTAGACCAGACTCCTCGGGGCAACACCAAAGTAGATGAGATGCCCTGTTCCCAAACTGTTTTTTCTTGGCAGCTTTCTTCTCTTAAATATAGCAGGACTTTATGTGTGGGCAGTGGGGATGTATGAAAGTCTGCTTTGTTCCTGTTTAGCGTCCTCTCAGGGCCAAATGGCATTTCATTTCATTCATTGTCCATTTACTGGGAGCAAGGAGAGCACTTAACAAGAGGACAGAAACTAGAAGCTGGGAAAGTAAACTAGAGAAAGTCCTTTTGTGCCCGGAATTTGTTCCTTCTGGTGAGTTCTTGGTCTCGCTGACTTCAAGAATGAAGCTGCGGACCCTTGTGGTGAGTGTTACAGTTCTTAAAGATGGTGTGTCCGGAGTTTGTTCCTTCAGATATTCAGATGTGTCCGGAGTTTGTTCTTCCGGTGGGTTCGTGGTATCGCTTACTTCAGGAGTGAAGCCGCAGAGCTTTGCAGTGAGTGTTACAGCTCTGAAAGGTGGCGCATCTGGAGTTGTTTGTACTGCCTTGTGGGTTTGTGGTCTGGCTGGCTTCAGGAGTGAAGCTGCAGACCTTCACAGTGAATGTTACAGCTCATAAAGGTAGTGTGAACCCAAAGAGTGAGCAGCAGCAAGACTTACTGCAAAGAGCAAAAGAACAAAGCTCCTACTGCATGGACGGGTACCTGAGCGGGTTGCCGCTGCTGGCTGGAGTGGCCAGCTTTTATTCTCTTATTTGTCTCCGCCCACATCCTGCTGATTGGTCCATTTTATGGAGTGCTGATTGGTCCGTTTTTACAGAGTGCTGATTGGTGCATTTACAAGCCTTTAGCTAGACACAGAGCACTGATTGGTATGCTTTTACAGAGTACTGATTGGTGTGTTTACAAACCTTTAGCTAGACAGAGCGCTGATTAATGCGTTTTTACAGAGTGCTGATTGGTGTGTTCACAAACCTTTAGCCAGACGCAGATTGCTGATTGGTGCATTTACACTCCTTTAGCTAGACAGAAAAGTTCTCCAACTTCCCACTGGACCCAGAAGCCCAGCCGGCCTCACCTCTCACCTTGACCTGAGGTCTAACGGGAGTAGACATTAATTAGGTGTAAGTGGGAAACACCAAGCATAAATGCCCAGACAACCGGAAAGACTGGGAAGCACAATAGTTGATGATGAAAGGCAAGTAGGCCCCTGAGCATGTGAAACTTTGGAGTCTACGTTCAGAGTTCTTTTGGAAATCAACTTTATTGAGGTAGTTAGCATACAGTAAAGTGCACCCATTTAATAGTACATCTTGATGAGCTTTGACAAATTTATACACATGAATAACCACCACCAAAATTAAGATCCCTCACTCTTAAAAGTTCCATCATGTCCTTGCAGCTAATCTTTCCCACCCTCAGCCTCAGGCAACCACTGATGTGCTTTCTGTCATTGTAGATTAGATATACAGTAACTGGAATCATACGCTTCTTTTATGTAAAAGCTTTCTTCGTGTAACAATGCTTTTGAGATCCATCCATGTTGTATGTCATTTGTTAATCTTTTTATTGCTGAATGTTATTCCTTTGTATGGATGTACCACAATTTATTAGATCTGTTGGAAATTTAAGTTGTTTCTGTTTTTGGTTAGTGTGGTTAAAGCTCCTATGTCTTTCTGTGTACATAGATTTTCATTTCTTTTGGGCTGATAACAGGAAATGGAATTGCTGTGTGGTATGGTAAGTAGAAACTGCCAAACTGTTTTCCACAGTGCTTGACCACTTTATTTTCCCTCCAGCAGTATATGTGTGTCCCAATTTCTCCTCATCTTTGCCAGCCTTTTAAATTGTATTTAGTATTGTCAGTCTTTTAAATTGTAGCTATTCTTAGGGGTGTGTAGATGTATCTCATTGCAATGTCAATTTGTATTTCACATTGAGTAATGATTTTGAGCATTTTTTTCTTGTGCTTATTAATCATTCATATATCTTCTTTATAAAATGTCTATCTAAAATTTTTGTCCACTTTTTGTTTGTCTTACTGAGTTGCAGGAGTTCTTTATGTTTTCTGAATATATTTTCTTTTGTCAGATACACATATTTCAAATAGTTTCTTCCTGACAGTGGCTTGCCTTTTTATTTTAAACTGAATGTCTTTTGAAGAACTGAAATTTTACATTTTGATGAAGTCATATTAATATTTTATTATTTTTGCTTTTCTTGTGTCCTATGTAAGGAACTTTTACCTACCCCAAGGTTGTGAAGATGTTCTTTATGTTTTCCTGTAGAGACTTTATAGTTTCAGGCCTTTTATCCATTTTCTGTTAATTTTTATGTATGGCATGAAGGCTTGAGGTCATCTACATCGCTCTCATATGGGTATACAGTTGTTCCAGCATCATTTGTTGGAAAGACTCTTTCATCTATAGAATTAGTTTGTCTAAAATTAATTGACTGTAGATGTATAAGTCTGTTTCTGGGACATTATTTCTCTTCCCTTGATTTCTATGTGAGTACTACACAGTCTTGATCATTACAACTTTATATTATGTAATAAAGTCTGTGTTGTAAGCTTCCCAACCTTTCTCATTCTTAAAGTTGTTTTATTTGTTGCAGGTTCTTTGCATTTCCATCTGAATTTTAGGATGAGTTTGTCAGTTTGTAGAAAAATGCATGCCCAGGCTGGATGCAGTGGCTCACACTGGTAACCCTAGCACTTTGGGAAGTTGAGGCAGGAGGATCACTTGAGGCCAGGAGTTTGAGACCAGCTTCGGCAACATAGCAAGACTCACTTTGTAAAAAAAAGTAAAATAAAATTATCCAAGTATGGTGGTGCACACTTGTATCCCAGCTACTCAGGAGGCTGAGGTGGGAGGATTGCTTGAGCCCAGGAGTCTGAGGCTTCAGTCAGCCGTGATCATGCCGCTTGCACTCCAGCCTGGGCCACAGAGTGACACCCCATCTCTAAAAAATAATAATAAAGAAAAATGCATTCCCAGATTTTGACTGAGAATGCTTGGAATATGTATATGATTTTGGGAAGAGTTGCTTTTTTTTTTGACATGAAGTCTCAACCTGTCGCCCAGGCTGGAGTGCAGGGCACCATCCCAGCTAACTGCAACCTCTGCCTCCCAGGTTCCAGTGATTCTTCTGCCTCAGCCTCCCAAGTAGCTGGGCTTACAGATACTCACCACCATGCCTGGCTAATTTTTGTGTTTCTAGTAGAGACGGGGTTTTGCCATGTTGGCCAAGCTGGTCTCGAATTTCTGACTTCAAGTGTTCCTCTCTCCTCGGTCTCCCAAAGTGTTGGGATTACAGGAGTGAGCAACTGCACCTGTCCTCTAAGAGTTGCTGTCTTAAAAAGAGTGAGTTTTCAATAAACATGGCCTATCTCATGGAATATCACTTCTTTTATTTAGCTCTTCTTTATCTCAGCAGTTATGTCACTTTTAGTATAAAGGTTTTACACATACTTTAATTTATCTCTACCTAGTTCATGAATTTTTCATCTCAGGGTATAATTGACAAAATGGAATAGACTTAAGGTGTACAATGCAATGATTTGATACATATATATAGTGAAATGATTACCAAAATCAAGTTAGTTAACACATCTGTCACCTCACGTAAGTTACCTTTTTGTGTGTATGTGGAGAACACTTAAGATCTACTACTGTTAGCAGATTTCAAGTACACAATACAATATTGTTAACTATAGTCACCATGGACTGTATTCATCTTATAACTGAAAGTTTTTACCCTTTGATCAGCATCTCACTTTTTCCCCCAAATCCCGTCTCCTGGCAATCACCATTCTACTCTCTTTCTATGAGTTTAACTTTTTTAGACTAGTTAAAAATGAGATCATACAGTATTTGTCTTCCTAGTCTAGCTTTTTTTTTACTTAGCATAATGCTTTCCACCTTTACCCATGTTACTGCAAATGATAGAATTTTCTTCTTCTTTATGGCTGAGTCATATTCCATTATCTTCATGTATGTGTATATATATTCATTCATTCATTGACAGACACATTTCCATGTCTAGTGAATAATGTTGCAATGAACATGGAGTGCAGATATCTCAAGATACTGACTTTGTTTCCTTCAGATATATACCCAGCAGTGTGATAGCTAGATTATGTGGTAGCTCTATTTTATATTTTTTGAGGAATCTTTGTACTGTTTTTCATACTGGCTGTACCAGTTTACATTCCTACCATCAGTGTGCAAGGGTTCTGTTCTCACCAACATTTGTTATTTCTTGCCTTTTTTTCTTTTTTTTTTCTGTGATAGGGTCTCATTATGTTGCCCAGGCTGGTTTCAAACTTCTGGGCTCAGCTGATCCTCCTACCTTGGCCTCCCAAAGTGTTGAGATTATAGGCATGAGCCACTGTGCCTGGCCATATTTCTTGTCTTTTTAATAATAACCATTCTAATGGGTGTGAGGTAATATCTCATTGTGGTTTTGACTTGCATTTATTTCTTTGAAGATTAGTGATATTGAGCACCATATCATGTATCTGTTGGCCATTTGTATGTCTTCCTTGGAAAACTCTCTATTCCAGTTTTTTGTCCATTTTCTAATTAGAGTATTTGGTTTGTTTCTTTTTTTTTGCCATTGAACTGTATGATACACACACAGACACACACACACACACAGACACACACACACACGCCCCTTATCAGATACATGTTTGCACATATTTTCCCCCTTCCATAGGTTGCCTTTTCATCTTGTTGAATATTTCCTTTGCTATGCAGAAGCCTTTTAGTTTCCTGTAGTTGTGCTTGTTTATGCTTTTTTTGGCCTATGCTTTTGGGGTCATATTCAAAAAATAATTACCAAGACCAGTGTAAAGGAATTTTTCCCCTGTATTTTCTCCTAGGAGTTTTATGGTATCAGGTCTTAAATATAAGTCTTTTTGTCTATTTTGAGTTAATATTTGTGAAAGATAAAAGATTGGAGTCCAATTTTAATTCTTTTGCAGATGAATATCTAGTTTTCCCAGAATCATTTATTACAGAACTACGTATGTGTGGGCTTACTTCTGGGCTCTCAGTTTTGTCTCATTGGTCTGTGTGTTTTTATGCCAATACACTATTGTTTTGATTATTATAGCTTTGTAATATATAGAAATAAGGAAGTGTGATGCCTCCAGCTGTATTTTGTTTTATTTTCCAAGATTGCTATGGATATTTGGGTTCTATATGAATTTTAGGATTGTGAAAAATGCCATTGGGATTTTGATAGGGATCACATTGAATCTATAGATTTCTTTGGATAGGATGGACATTTCAACAATATTTTTTCAATCCATGAACGTGAGATATCTTTCCATCTATTTGTGTCATTTTCAGTTTCTTTCATCAGTGTCTTACAGTTTTGTTTTTTGTTGTTTTGTTTTGTTTTGTGACGGAGTCTTGCTCTTTTCGCCCAGGCTGGAGTAGAGTGCTGTGATTTCGGCTCACTGCAACCTTCACCTCCCAGGTTCAAGCTATTCTCTTGCTTTAGCCTCCTGAGTAGCTGGGATTACAGGTGCCTGCCACCACGCCTGGCTAATTTTGTACTTTCAGTAGAGACAGGTTTTTTATGTTGGCCAGACTTGTCTTGAACTCCTGACCTCAGGTGATCTGCCTGCCTTGGCCTTCCAAAGTGCTAGGATTATAGGCATGAGATACCGTGCCCGGCCGACGTCTTATAGTTTTCAGTGTATGGATCTTTCACTGCCTTGGTTAAATTTATATCTAAGGGATTTTTTGTTGGTATGCCACTGTAAATGGGATTTTTTTTACATCTATTTTTCAGATAATTTGTTGATTTCATATAGAAATACAAGCAAATTTTGAATGTTTTGTTTGTACCCTGTAACTAACAGTTTGTTCTAACAGTTTTTTTTTGGTGGAGTCATCAGAATTTTCTATGTAATAGGATCATGTCATCAACAAACAATTTAACTTTTTCATTTCCAATTTGGATGCCTTATCTTTCCCAGTTGCTCCTGCTAGGACTTTCAGTACTATGTTGAATAGAAGTGGTGAGAGTGGGCACTCTGTGGGTTTGTCATATATGGCCTTTCTTATTTTGGGGGGTACATTCCTTCTATACCCAATTTATTGGGCATTTTTATCATGAAAGGATGTTGAATTTTGTCTTTTTTCTGAATCTATTGAGAAGGTCATATGATTTTTATGGTTTATTAATGTGGCTTATCACATTTATTGATTTGTGTATGCTGAATCATCTTGCATCCCAGGGATGAATACCATTTGATCATGTTGTATGATCTTTTTACTGTGCTGTTGATTTCAGCTTGCTGGTGTTTTGCTGAGAACTTTTGCACCTGTGTTCATTTGGATTATTGGCTTGTAGTTTTCTTGTGATGTCTTTGTCTGGCTTTGGTATCAGGGTAATGCTGGCCCCATGAAATGAGTTTGCAAGTATTTCCTCCTCCTCAGTTTTTTTTGAAGGAGTTTGTGAAGGATTAGCATTAAATGTTTGGTGAAATTCAGTAGTAAAACCATCAGGTCCTGGACTTTGCTTTGCTGGGAGACTTTTTATTGCTGATTCAGTCTTCTTATTCTTTATTGGTCTGTTCAGATTTTCTGTTTCTTCATTATTTCATCTTGGTAGGTCGTATGTTTCCAGGAATTTATTATTCTAGGTTATCCATTTTGTTGGCATATAGTTGTTCATAATAGTCTCTTATGATCTGTTGTATTTCTGTGGTATCAGTTATAATGCTTCTTCTTTCGTTTGTAATTTTATTTATTTGAGTCCTCTCTCTTTTTTTCTGGGTTGTTCTAGCTAAAGTTTTGTCAAGTTTTGTTTATCTTTCCAAAAAACCAGCTTTTAGTTTTGTCCATTTTTCTGTTGTTTTACTATTCTCTATTTCATTTATTTCTACTCTAGTCTTTACTATTTTTTCCGTATGCTAATTTGGGTCCAGTTTTTTTCCCTAGTTTGCTGAGATGTAAAGTTAAGTTGTTTGAGGTCTTTTTTTTTTCCCCCCCGTAATGCAGACGTTTATCAATATAAACTTTCCCACTTAGAACTTCTTTTGCTTTATCCCATAAGTTTTGATATGTTGTATTTCCATTTTGTTTTTTCTTAGATATATTTTAAATTTTCTTTTGACCCATTGATTGCTTAGGAGTGTGTTCTTTAGTTTCTGTATATCTGAATTTTCCATTTTTCCCTCTGTTTTCATTTCTAGTTTTATACGTTTGTGATCAGAAAAGATACATGATATGATTTTAATTTTCTTGAATTTAAGACTTTTTTTGTGTGTCTTGACATATTTATTCTAAATACATGTGTGTGTGACAAGAATGTGTATTTTGCTGCTGTTGGATAGGATGTTCTTTATATGTCTGTTAGGTCCGTCTTTTCTAGAGTGTTGTTCAAATCTGTTGATTCCTTATGATTTTCTGCCTGCATGATCTATCTACTGTCAAGAGTGGCATAATAAAGTCCCCTCTATTATTATATTGTCATTTATTTCTCCTTACAGTTCTCTTAATGCTTGCTTTATAATGAGGTGCCTTGATGTTAGATATATTACTGTTTACAATAATTAAATCTTCTTGATGAATTGACCCCTCTTTCATTATATAATGATCTTCTTTGTCTTTTCTGACAATTTTGGACTTAAAGTCTAGTTTGTCTGATATAAATACAGCCACCCTGTTCTCTACTGGTTACCATTTGCATGGAATATGTTTTTCCATCTCTTCATTTTCAGCCTGTGTGTTCTCAAAGCTAAAGTGAGTCTCTTGTGGGTAGCATATTCGTGGATCTTAATTTTGTATCCATTCAGTCACTCTATATCTTTCTGTTTTTGTTTTGAGAAGGAGTCTTACTCTGTTGCCTAGGTTGGAGTGCACTGGTGACGTGACCTTGGCTCATTGCAGTCTCCATCTCCTTGGTTCAAGTGATTCTCCTACCTTAGCCCCATGAGTAGCTGGGATTACAGGTGCACACCACCATACCTAGCTAATTTTTGCATTTTCATTATAGACAGGGTTTCACTGTATTGACCAGACTGGTCTTGAACTCCTGACCTCAAGTAATCTGCCTGCCTCAGCCTCTCAAAGTGCTGGGATTACGGGTGTGAGCCATAGCACCCAGCCTACTCTATATCTTTTGATCGAATAATCCTTTTACCTTTAATTATTGGTAGGTAAGGACTTATTGTCATTTTGTTGATTTTTTAAATGGTTTGTAGTTCCTTTGTTCCTTTCTTTCTCTTTTGCTGTCTTTCTTTATAATTTGGTGACTTTTTGTGATGGTAGGCTTTTATTTCTTTCTATTAATCTTTTGTGTATCTACTACAGGATTTTGCTTTGTAATTACCATGAGGCTTACATAAAATATAATTATTACATCTTATTTTAAGCCAGTAACAACTCAACTGTGGTTGCATACAAAAATTCTACACTTTTTTGTCCCCCATCTCTCATGTTTTAGGTTATTGATGTTACAGCTTTTGATATTGTGTGCCCATTAAAATTATTTTAGCTATAATCATTTTTAATATGTTTGTTTTTACCTTTTTTACTAAAGTTGATAGTGATATACATACCACCACAAGAATATTAGCGAATTCTGATTTTGACTATCTATTTGTTTTTACCAGTGAGTTTTATACATTCATATGTTTTTACATTGTTAATTAGTATCCTTTCATTTCAGCTTGAAGATCTTTGGCATTTCTTATAAGGCAGATCTTAGTGATGATGAACTCCTTTAGTTTTTGTTTGTTGGGGAAAGTCTCTCTCTTTCATTTCTGCTGTACAGCTTTGCCAGGTGTAGTATTCTTGGTTGAGGGTTTTTTTTTTTTTTTTTTTTCCAATATATTGACTGTATTATTCCAGTCTTTCCTGCCCTGCAAGGTATCTGCTGAGGAATCCACTTATAGTCTTACAAGGGCTCTTTTGTATGTGACAAGGTGCTTTTCTCCTGCCATTTTCATAATTCTCTGTCTTTGACTTTTGACAATTTAATTATACTATGTCCTGGTGTAGACTTTTCAACCTGTTTGGAAATCTTTGGGTCTCATAAATTTGGCTATCCTCTTCTATTCCTAAATTTGGGATCTTGTCAGCCATTATTTCTTTATATAGATTTTTCAGTCTCTTTATCTGTCTCTTTTCCTTTGGATATTTCTGGAATGCTTATGTTGTTTTGCTTAATGGTGTTCCAGATATCCTATAGACTTCCTTCACTCTTTTTTTGTTTGTTTGTTTTTGCTTCTCTAACTGGCTACTTTTAAATGACTCATCTTTGAGTTCACTGATTTTTTTATTCTTCTGCTTGGCCAAGTCTGCTGTTGAAGCATGCTGTTAAAAATTTTTTTAATTCAGTGATTGTGTTCTTCAGCTTTATGATTTTTTAAAGAGGGTGCAGGGTCTCACTCTGTCACCCAGCCTGGAATGCAGTGGCACAATAATAATTCACTGTAACTTCAAACTCCAGGGCGCAAGTGATGATCCCACCTTAGCCTCCCAAATAGCTAGGACAACAGGCATGAGCTACCACAGCCACCTACTTTTTTAAAAATTATTTTTGTAGGGACAGGGTCTTGGTATTTTGCTTAGGCTTGTCTTGAATTCCTAGTCTCAAGAGATCTTCTCACCTTGGCCTCCCAAAGTGGTAGGATTATAGGCATAAGCCACTGTGCCTAGCTGGATTTTAAAAATGGTTTTTATTACTTTGTTGAACTAGAATATTGATCCAGACTTTTTTTTTTTTTTTGAGACAGAGTCTGGCTCTGTGGCCCAGGCTGGAGTGCAGTGGCGCGATCTTGGCTCACTGCAAGCTCTGCCTCCTGGGTTCCCGCCCTCAGCCTCCTGAGTAGCTGGGACTACAGGCGCCCGCCACCACGCCTGGCTAATTTTTTGTATTTTTAGTAGAGACGCGGTTTCACCGTGTTAGCCAGGGTGGTCTTGATTTCCTGACCTTGTGATCCTCCCGCCTCAGCCTCCCAAAGTGCTGGGATTACAGGCGGGAGCCACCACGCCCGACCTGATCCAGACTTTTACATTACCCATACCTTTTGTTGTTTCTGAGCTGCAGCCGGAAATTGCTGGTTGGTTCATGAGAACAAGCAGGGTTAGTCTAAAATGTGGGCAAAAACTTAAAAACAACTAGTGAGTTTAGAATTTAATGGCAAATATAAGTTTTGAAACATGATTTCTCTCTGTCTAGTCCTCATGTTGTTAAAAAACCAATCATCATAGGACTGAGTGGTTTGCAAAATAGACTTTACTTTTATACTTGGCCTGATTATTTGCATAAAGTACATCAAGAATAGTTATTTCTATATAGGCCTTTTGGATTGACTTTGATGGAAGTTTGTTCCATAAGGAATTTCAGATAAGACCTTTTAAAGCTGAGCCCAATCATGGGTTTGTATCCTCAAACACCTGTGAGTTGGGTGATTCTCTCCTCTTAGGGTCCCAAGACAAACTTGGAGCTTCTGGACCTATTAGAAAGTGACATTCTTTACTGACCACAGGTCATGAACTCTGTACAGGGACTGTGTAGACAAGGGTAGGAGGCCAGTTTCCCACTAGGCTTTTATGGGCTCTGCAAGTTGAGATTGACTCAGCCTCAGTAAAGTAACCACTTTCTCCAATTGTGTTCTGTTGCAAAAGAAAAATGAATTCTTACCGCACTGATGGAAACAACTATATTGCCATAAGAAGACTCACAGATGGTTTCCAAATTCTGGCGGAACCAAGCAGAGAGAAACAAACATGCTCCAAATCTTGATCATAGGAATATACCTCACTCAATTATTGAAGGCCATAAATAGTTCAAAATAAGTTTCCTTGACTCTGAAAAACAAAGCATGGATCAGCAGTATTCCAAGCAAAAGTCAAAAAGATTTCTTCACCTTTATGAGTTAAGTGCATTTAGTTAACTCTTGTTTTGCTTGATATTCATGAATATTTCAGCTCTTCGTGAGTCCTGTACATTTTCCTTTATTAAAATGTTACAGTCTCCAAAGTTATCAGAAGTCTGTGTTTGAGAGCAACTGTTAAAGTTCTATGGCTTATTATAAACCGTCTTTTGAAAAGGATTAAAATAAGACAACAATTGTCTGTGAATAGCAAAATATCAAGGGTAGTTACAGTTATAAACACAATTAACAAAGAAGTGTGGTTATTTCTGTGGTTTATGATAACTTAACATTAATTATGGTTGACAGCATATACTTAGACATTAGAATTTTAGAAATCCCATGTGATTTTTGAACTTATATTAGCATTATTCACAAAAATATAACCTAAAGAAGATTGAACATCATTTTGGCAATCTCATGTACCTAAACATGTCAAATAATCCTGTTTACCTCTTGTTTGCTGGACACTTCAGGGCCCCCTGAAATATTTGAAAAGCCAAGGGGTGGCTGGGAATAGTGGCTCATGCCTGTAATCCCAGCACTTTGGGAGGCCAAGGCCGGTGGATTGCCTGAGGTCAGGAGTTCGAGACCAGCCTGGCCAACCTGGAGAAACCCCGTCTCTACTAAAAATACAAAATTAGCAGGTTGTAGTGGCGCATGCCTGTAATCCCAGCTACTTGGGAGGCTGAGGCAGGAGAATCCCTTGAACTTGGTGGGCAGAGGTTGCGGTGAGCCGAGATTGCACCATTGCACTCCAGCCTGGGCAACAAGAGCGAAACTCTGCCTCAAAAAAAAAAAAAAAAAAAAAAAAAAAAAGCAAAGTGCCAAGGAACACGGTTTTGCAACTGAAGTTTGATTTTGGGAAGGCTGTGAAATGTTCAAGCTTTAAAACACTTGAAGCCAGGCCTGGTGGCTTATGCCTGTATTCCTAGCACTTTGGGAGGCCAAGGTGGGTGAAACCCTATCTCTAGTAAAAATACAAAAATTAGCTGGGCATGGTGCTGGGCGCCTGTAATCCCAGCTACTCGGGAGGTTGAGGCAGAGAATTGCTTGAACCTGGGAGGAAGAGGTTGCAGTAAGCCAAGATGGCACCACTGCACTCCAGCCTGGGCGACAGAGCGAGACTCCATCTCCAATGAATGAATGAATGAATGAATGAATGAATGTCTGAGAACTGAATGACAAGAAGGAACTCACCATAGTGACGCAGGATTTTTCTTGGTCACTTTGCCAGTCGGAGACCTCTGGCTGATAACGCCCCTGTCTGGGCCTTGCTGGGCCTGGTTTCACCACAGGAGATGCCCCATCCACTTGGCCTGCCAGTTCATGCCTGGCCTGCAGTTTGTCACGGATCCCGTGGCCATTGCAACTGTGTGTTCAGCCCCTGGTTGGAGGTGGGGTGTGAGCGAGCAAGTGTGTGGTCTGACAAGTTGTTCCAAGTGCCGACACAGAAGCAGGCTTTGTGCGGTGCTTGTTGCTGGACTAGGCGTGTCTCAAACCCCTCCTGTGATGGTCTCTCATGTCCAGATGGGGGAATGTGGTGGCACCCAGACAGGGGTGCCATGACTCCGAAGCCCCTGAGGGGGTGTTACAGCATGTTAATTAGCTCAAGGGGCTGAAAGAGCTGTTAACATGCCATCATCTGGAACGGATGGTGATGTGTTAACAGCTCTTTCAGACCCTTGCCCCACTTTGGCCTATGGCTGCAGGCCTGGCTCAGCCCCACTGCTGCTTTCCATTGTGTGGGGCAGCTGCCCTCTGCCAGCAGAGAGCAGAGGGCCACAATGTTACAGCCTTCTGTGTACCCACTTTCAGTGGGTCCTGAATTCTTGTCCCACGTCCAAGAAGAATAGGATCACGCTGAGAATAGAAAAGTGAGGAAGGTGGAGAATTTAATTGAGCAACGAAACAGATCTCAGCAGAGAGGGGACGCAAAGGTGGTCCCCTACCCAAAATCATGTGGCTTCTGTCCCATTGTGGCTGGGTCTGGAGCTTTTATGGGCTCAGATTGGGGCGTGTATGCTGATTGATTTGTGAGTATGCAAAAAGATTAAAACAAAAGCACTACTCAAAGTTGGGCACAACAGTGTAAAAAGTCAATTAGGGAAGGATAGGTATATATAAAATAGGTGAAGGCTGGGGATCAGTCAGAGGAAAGTGTGCCAAATGGGAAGCCATTCTCAGTCTGGTTTGCGGATTTGACTTGTAGCTTGGCTTTCAGGCTTTAAACTGTCTTTTGGCTTGAAGGTGGGGTTTCACTGGGGACCTGCCCCTCTCTGCTTAGGATTTGTCTGCCTCCTGCCACTGTCAATATAAAGATCCAGGGAAAGAGCTTTCAAAGGAACAACTAATGAAAAAGTTCTAAGATATGGACAAGCTTGGATTGTTGTTAGGATTGAATTCTTGCTATCCTATTGTTATTACCATAGTAATTATTTTTGCAGGATTTCCAGAGTAGTGCAAGACTAGGACACAAAGCCACTTTTGCTGGTTCATTATTCCTGAATGTTACTTGTGTATTGTACTATAGGTTAGACTCTCTCATGCCTCATAGTGTTACATCAACAGCACAAAACGATAACAAGAAATAACACTTGCGTAGCACTTTCTGTGTGCTGAGCATTTTTCTAAATACTTTACTTGCTTTTTGTGTCTGGTTTGGGACACAATTTAGATTCAGAAAAGAGAGAGGTCTCAAGAAATGAGAGGAAGGAAAGTTAGAATGAATTGAGAGGAGCTATAATGGTAAAAAGACATGAAATGGTACTTCAGGTGAAGAGTTAAGGGGGAACAGAAACTTTTCTCTTGACAAATCTGTTTTCCACATGCCAACTTACTGTTTTTTGTTTTCAGACAAGAGATAGTTTGGAGGGAAGAGGCTTGCCTATAAGAAAAGGATAGGCTCCAGGTCAGGACAGGAGTTTAGCTGTTCTCAGAAGTTTCTATGACTTGACTTTCAATAAAGGAAGTAAGCTACTTTTTTGATCTGTGCTAAGTGTGGGTTTGATATTAAAATATCAAATGTTTTCTTGCCCTCTCCTCCAAATCTCTTCTTTACTTTTGAGTGCCTTGACATTCCTTTTAGTTGGAGACAAAACTTTTAATCAACTATTAGAGTTAAAAAGCATAAAAGGAAAATTCCCATTTGAAGATGCATGTTGGTTTCAACTTATTTAAATCAAAGTATGATCAGTCAGTAAATAACCAAAAGTAACTGATTAATAACTATTCTAATTGCAGAAAGGTGAAAATTAACAAGGTTGTGGAGTACTTCTAAAGTTGTGAGAAAATAATCTGTTGGGGACATTTTTTTTTTTTAACTTAGTGCTTCTGATTACCTTTGGCGTCTTTACTGTCACCTCAGCAGAGGTAAATAGAAGCTGCTTGGAAATGTATTTTTTTCATGTGATTTTATGTATCTGTAGCTTACTGAGAATATTTGATTCTGTTATGTGTTTTATATAGACATTCTTTTTGAAAATAACAGGTCTTGTAGGCAATAGTTCTCAATTCAGCTTTGCATCAGAATAACTTGTGACCCTTAAAAAAAAAATCCAGATTCCTAAATCCTGCCCTAAGGATTAAGCATTAGTGTTTGAAATATAAAAAGCCTCAGATCTGGTTTCCTCATTTATAGCCACTGTTGAGACTTGTAACTTTAGAGAATTTTTAGAGATATCAGCATATTGTACTTTGTATTTTAGTTGATGATTGCATGCCATATTGAAAAAGGTTTTAGAGTTTATTTGCATAAATGTGATGAATCTTTGTAATGTAACTTAGCCGACCCACATTTATTGAGCTCCTGTTTACATGTTGCTAAGCTGTAATGAATGCTAATATGAATCAGACAATTTTCTTTACAAATACAGATTGATTTTTTAGTTATCTAAAATATGTGAATATTGGGAACAAATAGTGTTTTTAAATAAAAATATACTTTATTTGAAACTCAGTTTTTAGGTGCAATATTTAGATTCTATATGAGATCAAAGTAGTTCAGATTCTGCTTATATAGGAAACTTAAGTGCAGATGAAATATTTTACCACTATTGTAGAATTTTGTACTACAACAGCAGAGTTGAATTGTTTATACAAAACGTTTGTCAACTTCTGAGAAAGACAGTTACATTGTTTGTAAATAAGAACAGTTTTATTTCCAATCTGTATACTTTTTCTTGCTGTAATGACTGGACAGGACTTCCATGGGCTGTTGAATGAGAGTGGTGACAGTGGACATTCTTCCTTTTTCCTCCATCTCAGGGGGAAATTATTCAGCCTTTCACCTTTAAACGTAGTGTTACTTGTAGATTTTTCTTAGATACTCTTTATCAGGTTGAGGAAGCATCCTTGTATTACTTGTTTTCTGAACAGTTTTGACATGAATGAATGCTGAATTTTCTCAAATGCCCTTTATTTTGATATGACATTAATTGATATGAACATATGGTCTTTCTTCTTTAGTCTATTAATATAGTAGATTATGCTGATTGATTTTTCCAGTGTTGAACCAGCTTGGCATTCCCCAACTAAATCCTATTGGTTGTGATGTATTTTGTATGTATGTATGTATAAAATTTCTAATTTGGTTTGTATGTATTTGATTTGAAATATATTTGAATAAATATTTATTTGAAATTGTTTTATGTATATGTATAAAACTGGATTTTATTTGCTAATATATATAATTTATAATTTGATTAGCAAATTAAATCCATACTTTTATATGTAACCCACATATATATTTTTATACATATAACAAATATATCTTTAACAAAAAATATAACAACTATATCTGTGGCTACCTATCAGGGATGGGTATAATACAGGAAGGCATATTGGTATGGGTGTGGTTGCCCAACTGTATACAGTTGTAAAAATTCTTTGAACTATATACTTTAGTTTTGTGTAACGTAGCCAGTTAAGAGTCTAGCATCACTTGCTTATCTGTCTGTCCTAGAACCTGTGGTGTCTCAGGTTTTTCTGATGAAAAGAAATTGAGCTCTCCAAAAATAATGAGTAGGTTTCATTGTATTAGTTAAAAATAATACTAGAGGAACATAAATTTAGAATATCCTGTGAAGGACAATGCACCTTAAAAGTTTTCAGAATCTCAGACATGCTGGAGATCAAACACAACATGCCATTCTTCATTGCAACTCTTTTGAATGAACTATTTAAAATAATATCTTTCAATACTATCTGCCAATGTTTCCTTCAAATTTCTAATACTTAAATATACTGTTATATTTTTCTCAGTCTGAGGGAAAAGGCCATACCAATGCTGGAGATGCAATATATGAGGTGGTGAGTCTACAGCGAGAGTCTGACAAGGAGGAACCAGTCACTCCTACTAGTGGAGGGGGTCCAATGTCACCCCAGGATGATGAAGCAGAAGAGGGTAAGAAGTTGGACTTACTCAGTTTCTTCTGTCTGTATAGCTGCTTTACTTACAGTCTTCAAAGGAGGTGTGTGTGTTGCGGGGAGAAGTGGAGGTTATTCCTAACCTCTGTTGCCCTTAGGCTAGATTCTACAAGATGCAGAAAAGAATTTGGTTCATTTGGTTCCTAAGTTGCATAGTCCCCAGTGCCACTTATGCAACTATTTAAATTTGACAGCATCACTTGGCTGTTGTTGTTTTCTATTTTATTTTAATTATTTTTATTTTGTATTTTTTTGAGATGAAGTCTCCCCTGTCACCCAGGTTGGAGTGCAGTGGAAAACCTTGGCTCACTGCAACCTCTGCCTCCCGGGTTCAAACAATTCTCCTGCCTCAGCCTCCTGAGTAGCTGGATACAGGTGTGTGCCACCACGCTTGGCTAATTTTTTTGTATTTTTAGTAGAGACAGGGTTTTGCCGTGTTGGCCAGGCTTGTCTCGAACTCCTGACCTCAAGTAATCTGCCCACCTCAGCCTCCCAAAGTTCTGGAATTACAGGCATGAGCCACTGCACCTGGTCTCAATTATTTTTGAAGTGTCTAATGAGAAGTTTCAAATGATCTCATGTGATTTTAGAATTTTTATGTTTGTTACGTCATGTCCTATTTCTCATTTGACATTATTCAGTTCTTGTTTTTTGTTGTTGCTGCACCCCTTACCACTACTTTTTTTGGAAATAGTGGGGTATCTGCTCTATTTGCTACTTGATTGCTGCTGAGAGATAACTGACCTCACAAAAGGCACACATCATTTGGCTCTGTGCTCAATACTGTTTTTATAGAAACTAGAACTAAATGACAGATGTTTACTTTAAGACCTTGTATCATGTGCTTCTAGGGTATGGTTTATTAATAGTAAATTTCTTGATTTGTATTACCGTTGAAAAAAGCATCTTAGAATTCTCAGTCTTCTGTATGAAACTATTTTTTTCTTTGATTGCCATAAACATAATTATTTTTAGCTATTATTTATTTAGTGCTTACTATATTCTAAGAACATTCCAGGTATTACAAATATGTTACCTTATTTGAGTCTTACAATCCTGTGAATACTCTTATTAACTTGGTTTTAAGGATGAGAAACTGAGACAGAGAGCGCATAATCACTTGCTAAGCTCACTCAGTTCAAAGTGGCAAAGCTGAGATCTCAGTCCAGGCTATCTGACTTTAAGATTTGTACTTGTAACTATGGCATTATTATGTCAAGTTAGCCAGTTGATTAAAACATAAAAACAATTCACTTTTAAAACTAAGGTAAAATTCACATAACATGAAATTAACTATTTAAACATGGACAATTCAGTGGCGTTTTAGTACATTCACAATTTTGGGCAATCATCACCTCTATCTAGTTCTTAAACATTTTCGTCATCCAAGAGGAAATATTATACCCATTAAGCAGTCACTCCCTGTTCTCCCCTTTCCATTCCCCCGGCAGCCACTAATCTGCTTTCTATCTCTGTGGCTTTACCTATTTTGCATAATTCATATAAATGGAATCATGCAAAATGTGACTTTTTGTGTCTGGCTTCTTTAGCATAATGTTTTTTGAGCATTTTGTTTCATCTACATTGATACGTGATGTAGCAGGTGCCAGTATTTCATTCCTTTTTATGACTGAATAATTAATTATTTAGATAAAACACATTTTGTTTATCCATTTATCTTTCAATGGACACTGGTTGATTCTGTATTTGGGCTATTGTGAATAATGCTGCAGTGCACATGGGAGTGCATCTGTCTCTTTGACATACTGGTTTCATTTCCTTTGGATATATATGCAGTAGTAGGATTGCTAGATTATGTTGTAGTTCTATTTTTAATTTTTTGAGGAACCACCATACTGTTTTTCATAATGGCTGTACCAATTTGTATTTCTACCAATAGTGTTCAAGGGTTCCCTTTACTCCACATCCTTGGGAACACTTATTTTTGCTTTTTGATAATAGCCATTTTAATAGGTGTGAGATGATATCTCATTGTGGTTGTGATTTCCATTTCCCTTATGATTAGTGATGTTGAGTACCTTTACATACACCTGTTAGTCATTTGCATGTCTTTTGAGAAATGTCTTTTAGGTCCCCTGTCCCTTTAGAGAAATTTTTTTTTTTTTTGCTATTGAGTTGTGTGAATTTCACATATATATGTGTATATGTGTATGTATGTATATATGTATACAGGCAATATACATATCTATACATATATACACATATACATATATTGCATATCTGTTATAAGATATGTGATTTGTAAATATTTTCTCCCATTCTGTAGGTTGCCCTTTCATGCTGTTGATTGTTTCTTTTGTTTTGCACATGTTTTTTAGTTTGACGTAATCCCATTTATCTATCTTTGCTTTTGTTGCTTATGCTTTTGGGGTTGTATCCAAAAAACCATTGCCCAAACCAGTGTCATGGAGCTGGTCCCCTTTGTTTTTTTCTAGTAGTTTAAGTCTTTAATCCATTTTTAGTTTATTTTTATGTATGGTGGTGTGAGATAAAAGTCTAATCTCTAATTTCATTCTTCTGCATGTTGTGGATATCCAGTTTTTCCAAAACCATTTATTTGAAGAGACTGTTCTTTCCCCATTGTATGGTCTTGGCACCTTTGTTGAATGTCAGTTGGCTCTAAACATATGGAATTATTTCTGTTCTCTTTATCCCATTGGTCTATATGCCTATTTTTCATGCTGATCTCATGTTGTTTTGGTTACTTTAGCATTGCAGTAGATTTTGAAGTCAGATAGTGTAATGCTTCCAGCTTTGTTCTTTTTGCTCAAGATTGCTTCACCTATTTGGGATCCTTTTGGCTCTGTATGAAAATTTAGGATTTTTTTTTTCTATTACTATGAAGAATGTCTTTGGAATTTTGTTAGGGATTGCGTTGTGATCTGTAGATTGCTTTGAGTAGTATAGACATTTTAAACATATTAATTCTTCCAATTCATGTACACAGTATATCACTCCATTTACTTGTATCTTAAATTTCTGTCATCGATGTTTTATAGTTTTCAGTGGAGAGATCTTTCACCTCATGGGTTAAATTTATTTCTAAGTATTTATCTTTTGTAGCTATTGTAAATGGGATTTAAAAAATTAGTTTTCAGATAGTTTGCTGTTACTCTGTAGGAATGCTACTGATTTTTGTATCCTGCAACTTTACTGAATTTATGTATTAATGCTAACAGTTTTTTTATGGGGTCTTTAGGGTTTGCTATAAATAAGATCATGTCATCTGCAAACCAGGACAATTTGATTTCTTCTCCAGTTTGTATGCCTTTTATTTCTTTCTCTTCCTAATTGCTTTGGTCAGGGCTCAGTACTATTTTGAATAGGAGCGGCAAGAGTAGGCATCCTTGTCTTGTTCTGAATCTTAGAGGAAAAGTTTTAACCTTTCCCCATTGAGTATAATGTTAACTGTGGGTTTGTCATATATGGCCTTATTTTATTGAGGTATATCCCTTCTATACTTAATGGGTTGAGAGTTTTTCCCGTGAAAGGATGTTGAATAATGTCAAACGTTTCTTCCGTATCAGTTGAAATTATCATATGATTTTTGTCCTTCATACTGTTCATGTGATGCATTACATTTACACATTTGCATATGTTAACTCATTCTTGCATCTCCTGGATGAATCCCACTTGATCACAATGAATAATCTTTTTAATGTGCTGTTGAGTTTGGTTTTCTAATGTTCTGCTGAGGGTTTTTGCATCTGTGTTCTTCAGAAATATTGGCCTGTAGTTTTCCGTTTTTGTAGTGTCCTTGTCTGTGTCTGGCTTTGATATTAGTGTAATGCTGGCCTCACAAAATGAGATTGGAATTACTCTGTTCTCTTGAATTTTTTGGAAAAGTTTGAGAAGAGTTGGTATTAATTCATCTTTCAGTCTTTGGTAGAATTCAGCAATGGAGCCATCAGGTCCTGGGCTTTCTTTTTTTGTTGGGAGACTGTTTATTATTGATTCAGTGTTATTACTCATTATTGGTTGGGTCAGATTTTCTATTTCTTGATAATTTAATCTTGGTATGTTGTATGTGTCAAGAAATTATTCATGTCTTTTAGGTTGTTTAACTGAATATAATTAACTATAACAGTATTTTATGATTCTTTGTATTTCTGTTGTATCAGTTGAAATGTCTCCTTGGTGTTCAGGAGCATGTTGTTTAATTTCCATTATTTGTGAATTTTCCAAAGTTTTTTCTGTTATTAATTTGTAGTTTTATACTATTGTGGTTGAAAAAGATACTTGATTCTATTTCAGTCTTCTTAAATTTGTTAAGACTTGTTTTGTGGCCTAACATATGATGTGTTCTAGAGAATGTTTCATATACAGTTGAGGAGAATGTATATTGTGCAGTTGTTAGATGGAATGTCTCATATATTATTTAGCCTGGAGTGTACTTAAAGTCTGATGTTCCTTTATTGATAATTCTGTCTGGATGATCTGTCCACTGCTGAAAGTGGGTTGTTGAAATCTCTTACTATTTTTGTATTGCAGAATGTGTCTCTTCAGATCTATTAATATCTGCTTTATATATAGGTACTTTGATGTTGAGTGCATATATTTACAATTATCATAGTTTCTTGCTGAATTGACCTTTTATTATATAATCACCTTCTTTGTTTCTTTAAATTTTTTTAAATTTTAATTTTTGTGGACACATAGTAGGTGTATATATGGGGTACATGAGGTGTTTTGGTAAAGGCATGCAGTGTGAAATAAGCACATCATGGAGAATGGAGTATTTATTCTCTCAAGCATTTATCCTTTGAGTTATAAACAATCCAGTTATACTTTTTAAGTTATTTTGAATTGTACAATTAAGTTATTATTGACTATAATCATCCTGTTGTGCTGTCAAATACTAGATCTTACTCATTCTTTCAATTTTTTTTGTACCTATTAACCATCCCCACCTCCCCCTCCCAACCCATCGCTACTATTCCTAGCCTCTGGTAGCCATCTGTATTAGTCTGTTCTCACACTGCTGTAAGGGTACTACCCAAAATTGGGTAATTTATAAACAAAGGAAGTTTAATTGATTCACAGTTTTGCATGGCTGGGGAGGCCTCAGGAAATTTACAATCATGGCAGAAGGGGAAGCAGGTACTTTCTTCACAAGGTGGCGAGAGAGAGAGAGAGAGAAAAGGGAAGAGCCCTCTTATAAAACCATCAGATCTCATGAGAATTCACTCACTATCATGAGAATAGTATGGGGGAAACTGATTCAGTTTCCCATGATTCAGTCACCTCCCACCAGGTCTGTCCCTCAACAACTGGGGATTACAATTCAAGATGAGATTTGGGTGGCGGATGCAGAGCCTAACCGTATCATCATCCGTCTACTCTCTGTGTCCATGACTTCAATTGTTTTGATTTTTAGATCTAACAAAGAAGTGATAGCATACAATGTTTGTCTTTCTGTGCCTGGCTTATTTCACTTAACATAATGATCTCCAGTCCAATCCATGTTGTTGCAAATGACTGGATCTTTTTTTTATTTTTATGTTTTTGAGATGGAGTTTCACTCTTGTTGCCCAGGCTGGAGTGCAGTGGTGCGATCTCAGCTCACTGCAACCTCCACCTCCCAGATCTAGTGATTCTCCTGCCTCAGCCTTCTGAGTAGCTGGGATTACACGTGCCCACCACCATGCCTGGCTAATTTTTTGTATTTTAGTAGAGACAGGGTTTCGCTGTGTTGGCCAGGCTTGTCTTGAACTCCTGACCTCAGGTGATCCACCCACCTCGGCCTCCCGAAGTGCTGGGATTACAGGCATGAGCCACCGTGCCTCGCTGACAGATGACTGGATGTTATTCTTTTTTATGGTTGAATAGTCCTTTGTTGCATATAAGTACCACATTTTCTTTATGCATTCATCTGTTGATGGACACTTAGGTTGCTTCCAAATCTTAGCTATTGTAAACAGTGTTGCAACAAACACAGGAGTACACCTATCCCTTTGCTACACTGATTTCCTTTCTTGTTGGTATATACCCAGCAGTGGGATTGCTGGATCATATGGTAGCTTAATTTTTAGTTTTTTTTGAGGAACCTCCAAACTGTTTTCTTTAGTGGTTGTACTAATTTACATTTCCACCAGCAGTGTACAAGGGCTATTTTTTCTCTACATCACTAGCATTTGCAATTGCCTGCCTTTTGGATGTAAGCTATTTTAACTGGGATGAGATGATATCTCATTACAGTTTTGATTTGCATTTCCCTGATGATCAAAGATGTTAAGCATCTTTTTCATAGCCTGTTTGCCCTTTCTATGTGTTTTTTTCTTGAGAAATGTCTATTCAGATCTTTTGCCCATGTTTTAATCAGATTATTTGATTTTTTTCCTATAGAGTTGTTTGAGATGTTCCTTTTATATTCTGGTTATTAATCCCTTGTCAGATAGGTAGTTTACAAATATTTTCTCCCAATCTGTGAGTTATCTCTTCACTTTGTTAATTGTATCCTTTGCTGTGCAGAAGTTTTGTAACTTGATATGATCTCATTTGTTCATGTTTGCTTTGGGTGCCTGTGTTTGTGGGGTATTACTCATGAAATTTTTGCCTAGACCAATGTCCTAGAGATTTTCCCCAGTGTTTTTTTGTAGTAGTTTCATAGTTTGAAGTCTTATACTTGAGTCTTTAATCCATTTTGTTTTGATTTTTGTATATGGTAAGAGGGGACTAGTTTCATCCCTCTGCATATGGATATTCAGTTTTCCCAGCACCATTTATTGAAGAGACTGTTCTTTCTCCAATGTATGTTTTTGGCACCTTTGTCAAAAATGAGTTCACTGTAGATGTATGGATTTATTTCTGGGTTCTCTCTTCAGTTGCATTGGTGTATGTGTCTGTTTTTATGCCTGTTCCATGCTGTTTTGGTTACTATAGCTCTGTCGTATAATTTGAAGTCAGTTGTGATTCTTCAATTTTTTTTTTCTCTTTGCTTAAGATAGCTTTGGTTATTCTAGGCCTTTTGTGGTTCCATATAAATTTTAGGATTGTTTTTTCTGTTTCTGCAAAGCACGCCATTGGTTTTTTGATAGGGATTGCATTGGATGTGTAGATTGCTTTGGGTAATATGGAGATTTCAGCAATATTGATTCTTCCAATCCATGGGATATTTTTCCATATTTTTGGTGTCCATTTCAATTTCTTTCATCAGTGTTTTATAGGTTTCATTATAGAGATCTTTTACTTCTTCGGGTAAGCTCATTCCTAGGTATTTATTTTATGGCCATTATAAATGGGATTATTATTATTATTATTATTATTTTTTTGAGATGGAGTCTCACACTGTCACCCAGGCTGGAGTGCAGTGGTGCGATCTCGGCTCACTGCAAGCTCCGTCTCCTGGGTTCACGCCATTCTCCTGCCTCAGCCTCCTGAGTAGCTGGGACTGCAAGGCGCCTGCCACCATGTCTGGCTAATTTTTTGTATTTTTAGGAGAGATGGGGTTTCACTGTGTTAGCCAGGATGGTCTTGATCTCCCGACCTCGTGATCCGCCCACCTCGGCCTCCCAAAGTGCTGGGATTACAGGCGTGAGCCACCGCGCCTGGCCATAAATGGGATTATTTTTAAAAATTCTTTTCCACATTGTTGACAATTGGCATATGTAAATACTACCAATTTTTGTATTGTAATTTGGTATCCTGCAACTTTACTGAATTTGTTCATGACTTTTAATAGTTTTGTGGTGGAGCCTTTAGGTTTTTCCAAATACAAGATTATATCATCTGCAAACAAGGATAATTTGACTTCTTTCTTTCCAATTTGGATACCCTTTATATCTTTGTCTTGTCTGATTGCTCTAGCTAGGACTTGCAGTACTGTGCTGATTAACAGTGGTAACAGTGCTGATTGCTCTAGCTAGGACTTGCAGTACTGTGTTGATTAACAGTGGTGACAGTGCTGATTGCTCTACCTAGGACTTCTGGTACTATGCTGAATAACAGCGGTGATAGTGGGCATCCTGGTTGTGTTCCAGATCTTAGGGGAAAGGCTTTCAGTTTTTCTCCATTCAGTATGGTACTAGCTGTTGGTCTGTCATATATGGCTTTTATTATGTTGAGGTATGTTCCTTCTATCTCAAGCTTTTTTTGAGGGTTTTTATCATGAAAGGATGTTGAATTTTATCAAATGCTTTTTCAGTATCAATTCAAATGACCATAGTTTTTTTCCTTTATTCTGTTGATACGATGTATCACATTGATTGATTTGCATCGCAGGGATAAATCTCAATTGATCATGATGAATGATCTTTCTGATGTATTGTTGAATTTGGTTTGCTGATGATTTTTGCATGAGTATTTATCAGAGATATTGGCCTATAGTTTTCTTCTTCTTTGTTTTTTGTTTTTTGTTTCTTTGTTTTTTTGATGTGTGTTTGTCTGGTTTTGGTATCAAGGTAATACTGGCCTTGTAGAACGAGTCTGGACATTTGGAAGAGTTCCCTCTGCCTCTGTTTTGCAGTAGTTCGATTTGGATTGGTATTAGCTCTTTAAATGTTTGATAGAATTCAACAGTGAAGTCATTGGTTCCTGGGCTTTTCTTTAGTGGGAGACTTCTTATTATTGCTTCAATCTCAGTACTTGTTATTAGTCTATTCAGGTCTTGGATTTCTTCCTGGTTCAATCTTGGTAGGTTTTATGTGTCTAGGAATTTGTTATATTCTTCTAGATTTTCCAATTCATTGGCATATAGTTGCTCATAGTAATTATTAATGACCCTTTGAATTTCTGCCATCTCAGTGATAATGCCTCTGTTTTCATTTCTGATCTTATTTATCTGTATCTTTTTGATTTTTTTTCTTAGTCTGGCTAAAGTTTTGTCAATTTTGCTGAACTTTTCAAGAAACCAGTGGTTTGTTTCATTGATTGTTCATTTTTTTAAGTTTCAATTTATTTCTTCTCTGATCTTTATTAGCTCTTTCCTTCAACTAATTTTGGGTTTGGCTTGCTCCTGCTTTTCTAATTTTTTAAGATGCATCATTAGAATGTTTATTTGAAGTTTTTCCTCTTTTTTGATGTAGACATTTATAGCTATAAAGGTCTCTCTTTGTACTGCTTTTGCTGGGTTTTGGTATGTTGTGTTTCCTTAATCATTTATTTCAAGAAATTTTTCAATTTTCTTCTCAATTTCTTCATTGACCCACTGGTCATTCAAGAGCATATTGTTTAATTTCTCTGTGTTTATATAGTTTCCAAAATTCCTCTTTTTAACAATTTCTAGTTTTATTCCACTGTGGTCAGAGAAGACGCTTGATATTATTTCAGTTTTTTTGAATGTTTTAAAACTTGTTTTGTGACCTAAAACATGGTCTGTCCTTGAGAATCATCTGTGTTCTGAGGAAAATAATATGTATTCTGCAGCCATGGGATGAAATATTCTGTAAATACCTATGAGGTCCATTAGGTCTATGGTGCAGATTAAGTCTGATGTTTCTTTGTTGACTTTTTTGTCTAGAAGGTCTGTCCAGTGCTCACAGTGGGGGGTTGAAGTCTTCAAGTATTATCGTGTTGGGGTTTATCTTTCTCTTTAGCTCTAATGATATTTGCTTTATTTATCTTGGTGTTCCAGTGTTGAGGGCAGATATATTTAAAATTGTTGTATTTCCTTGCTGAATTGATCCCTTTATCATTATATGGCAGCTTTCTTTGTCTCTCATAGTTTTCTGTCTTGAAATCTATTTTTTCACTATAAGTATAGCTATTCCTGCTCTTTTTTGTTTGTTTGTTTGTTTCAGTTGGCATGGAATGTCTTTTTCCTTCTCTTTATTTTTGGTCTATATGTGTCCTTGTAGGTGAAGTTTATTTCTTGTAGGCAACAGATGAATGGGTTTTGCTTTTTCATTCATTCAGCCAGTCTGTGTCTTTTGATTGGAGAGTTTAGTCCATTCACATTCATTGTCATTATTTCTAAGTGAAGATGTACTTCTGCCATTTTGCAATTTGTTTTCTGGTCTTCTTTTCTTTCCTTCCTGTCTTTCTTTAGTGAAGATGATTTTCGCTATTGCTATGATTTCATTTCTTGCCTTTTTTTTTGAGACATGGTTTTGCCATGTTGCCCAGGCTGTAAGATCTTTTCTTTATCTTTAGCCGTTGTGAGTTTGATTATCAAATGCCTTGACATAGTCTTCTTTGGGTTAAATGTGCTTGGTGTTCTATAACCTTCTTGTACTCGAATATTAGTATCTTTCTCTAGGTTTAGGAATCCATTTCAATAAACTTTCTACCCTATCTATTTCTCTACCTCCTCTTTAAGGCCAATAACACTTAGATTTGCACCTTTGAGACTTTTTTTTAGATCCTGCAGCCATGCTTCATTGTTTCTTATTCTTTTTCTTTTTGGCTTCTCTGACTGTATTTTCATATAACCTGCCTTTAGGCTCACTAATTCTTTCTTCTGCCTCATCAGTTTTGCTGTTAAATGACTCTGATCTGTTCCTTGGCTCCAATTGCATTTTTCAGCTCCAGCATTTCTGCTTAATTAAAAAAAAATTTCAATCTCTGTTATATTTCTGTGATAGATTTGTGAATTCCTTCTTTGTGTTATCTTGAATTTCTTTGATTTTTCTCAACACAGCTATTTTGAATTCTCTTTCTGAAGTTTCACATATCTCTGTTTCTTCAGGAGTGGTCCCTGATGTCTTACTGAGTTCATTTGGTGAGGTCATGTTTTCCTGGATGGTGTTGATGCTAGTAGATGTTTTTCAGTGTCTGAGCATCAAAGAGTTAGGTATTTGTTGTAGTTTTCACTGTCTGGGCTTATTAGTACCTGTCCTTCTTGGGAATGCTTTTCAGATATTTGAAAGGACTTGGGTGTTGTGATCTAAGCTGTATCTACTTTAGGGGCTAGCTCCTCAAGCTCAGTAATGCTGTGGTTCTTGCAGACTCATAGAGATACTGCCTTGATGGTCTTGGATAAGATCTGGGAGAATTCTCTGGATTACCATGCAGAGACTCTTGTTCTCTTTTCTTAGTTTCTCCCAAACAGTCTCTCTGTCTTTGTCCTGAGCCACCTTAATCTGGGGATTGAATGACACAGTTACCCCTGTGGCTGTCACAACTATGACTACACTGAATCAGACCTGGAGCCAGCACAGCACTGGGTCTTGCCCAAGGTCTGCTGTCACCACTCCCTGGCTGCTGCCTATGTTCACTGAGGCTCTGGAGCTCTACCATCAGCAGGTGGCAAAGCCAGCCATGCCTGTGTCCTTCCCTTTAGGGTGGAGAAGTCCCTCAGACCCCGGGGTTGGAGGTTCAGCGGTGCCACCCAGGAGTCAGGGACCTAAGAATTCTACCTTTTGTTCTGTCATACTGTCCCTGACCTAGCAGTCGAACCACAAGACACAGTCCTTCCCACTGTTCTCTCCACTTTCCAAAGGCAGAGGAACCTCACCCCATAGCCACCACCCACCCAGGCTACGAGGAGTACTGCCAGAGTGCCATAATGTTCCTTTAAGGTCCAAGGGCTCTGAAGTCAGCTTGTGGTGAATGCTTCCTGGCCTACGACTCAGCCTTCAGGGCAGTGGGCTCCCCATTTGGCCAGGGCAGGTTCAGAAGTGCTGTCCAAGAGTCAAGTTCTGGAATCAGGGACTACAAGAGCCCACTTAGTGCTTTGCTTCCCTGTGGCCATGCTAGAACCTAAGGTGCAAGACAAAGTCCCCTTTACTTTTTCCTCTGTTTTTCTCCAGTAGAAGGAGTTTTGCCCTGTAGCCACTACAGCTAGTAATGTGCTGAGTTTTACCTGAAGCCAGCAAGTCTCAGAGGCTCAGCCAAGGCCCTTGATGTAGTACCTGGGTATCATTGCTGGTTATTTCACGTCCAAGGCTCTTCGGATAGCAGGTGATGAACGCTGCTGGGATTGGGTTTTTTCCTTCAAGGCAGTGGGTTCCCTTTTGGCTTAGGGTGTGTCTAGAAATGTTGTCTGGGAGCTACGGCCTGGAATGGGGACCTCATGATTCTTACGGTGCCCTATCTTGCTTTGGCAGAGCTGGTATCCAAGATGTAAGACAAAGTCTTCCCTACTCTTCTTCTCCTCTCCTCCAGTGGAAGGAAGGGTGTCTTTTGGAGCTGTGAGCTATGCAGATTGGAGTTAGGGGAGGGGTGATACTAGCACTCCCTTGGCTGCCCCAGATGGTATCTCAGTATGTCATGTTTCCCCCCAGTCCACTGTCTTTGAGCCTAGTTCATCACTAGGACTAGCCTAAGAGTTGCAGTCCTTATGGTCTAGACTGCCTTTCACATTTACTTGTACATAGCACTGTAGCCCTTGGTGGCAAGGTTTGCAGGAACTCAAATTTGTACTGCTGGGATCAGGGATTTCCCTTTGGCCAGGGCTGGTTTAAAGGCTCCCTCCATGGGCGGTTATCAGCAAGAGTTTGGTCAGGTTTTGCTATCTCCTCTAACAGGACAGCACTAAGTTCAGTGCCCCACACTTGCTGTGTTCTCCCTCCCCCTGTGCCCAGAGATGTTCACCCCACCGTGTCACTGATGCCAGAGGTTGTAGAGCGGTGGTATTGGCAATTCAGGACTGTTTTTTTTTTTTTCTCTCTCTTCAGTGCCTCTTTCAGCAATAAGAAGTTAAAATCAGGACTATGAGTGCTCACTTGAGTTTTGGTTCTTACGAAGGTTTTTTTTTTTTTTTTTTTCTGTGTAGATAGTTGTTAAATTGATGTTCTTGCATAGCGGACAATTGGTGGAGCTTTCTATTCCCTATCTTTCTCTGCCTGCCTCTCCCCTTGTCTCTTTTTACACATTTGAACTTAAAAGTCTGTGTTGTCTGATATAAATATAGCTACTCCTGCTCTGCTTTGGTTTTTATTTGCATGGAATAACTTTTTTCTTCACTTCATTTTTAGGTAAAGTGAGTCTTAGGTGAGTTTCAGGTAAACTTTTTTCCTTACAGGTAAAGTGAGTCTCTTGTAGGGAGCTATAATTGGGGTGTTGTGTTTCTGTTTTGCTTTGTTTTTCTTCCATTCAGCCACTCTATGTCTTTTGATTGAAAAACTCAATCCATTTATATTCAAGATATTTATCTTTAGATAACGACTTTCTACTGCCATTTGGTGATTGCTTGCCTGCCTGTCTGTCTGTCTCCCTTCCTCCCTCCCTCCCTCCCTTCCTTCCTGCCTTCCTTCCTTCCTTTTTGTTCCTGTCTTACTCTCTTTCAATCTTCCTTTGTGATTAATAATATTTGTAATGACACGCTTTGTTTCCTTACTTTTTATCTTTTATGTATTTACTATACTTTTGCATTGTGATTACCATGAGGCTTATGAAAAACATCTTATAAAGGCTATTTTAACCTGACAACAGCTTAACTAACTGCATTAAAAAAACTTTATACTTCATCTCTCCTTCCCATATTTACAATTTTTGATACTACAATCTATATGTTTTTAGCCTGTGTATTCTTTAAAAAATTATTATAGCTATTATTGTTTTTAATAGTTTTGTCTTTTAACCTTCATACTGAAGATGTAAGTGATTTACATACTGCCATTACAGTATTTGCATATTTTATATATTTTACATATTTGCATATTTGTACTTTTATCAGAAACTTTTATACTTTTAGATCAGTATGTTTTACACTTTCAAATGTTTTTCTTACTAATTAGCATTCTTTACTTTCAGGTTGAAGAACTCTCTCTAGCATTTCTTGTAAGACAGATCTGGTGACATGATATTCTTTGATTTTTTTCCATCAGTTTTATAGTTTTCCTCATAGATCATGTACATATTTTATTGGATTAATTTTAAGTACTTCTTGTTAGTAATATGAATGATACTGAGTTTTAAATTCAAAATTTCAATGGCTTATTTGTGGTATGTAGAAAGGCAGTTGACTTCTTGTATATTGACTTTGTATACAGGTAATCTTACTATTCTTGGTTATTAATTCTAGGAAGCTTTTGTTTGTTTTATCAAATCTTTGGAAATTTCTGCATACATCATTATGTCACCTGAAAATAAAGACAGTTTTATTTCCTCCTTCTCAATCTGCATAGCTTTCATTTTATTTTCTAAGTGTCTTACTGCATTTACTAGGACTTCCTGTACAGTGCTTAATAGGAATGGTGAGAGGGGAACATTCTTGTTCTTTTCCTGATCTTAGCAGAAAAGCATCTAGTTACTTACTATTAACATTAAGATGTTAGTTGTAGGTCTTTGTAGGTGTTCTTATCAAAGTGAGGAAGTTCTTTTCTATTCTTAGTCTGCTGTGAGTTTTTTATCATGAATAAGTATTAGATTTTGTTAATTGCTTTTATTGATATGATCTTAGGATTTTTCTTCTTTAGCTGTTGATGTGATAGAGTAATTAATTGATTTTCGAGGGTTCCTCTCTGGTTATTTATTTTGCACTCTCTACTTTCTCATGCCTTGCCATTTTGCTTCATCTGTTCCCTAAATAAAAATCTTGGATCACTATGTTTTTGCATCTTTAATATATAATATATAACAAGTAAGTCTTTCCATAAGTGATTCACTGAATAAGTAAAGGCAGGAGCAGCAAAACAGCAAAATAAAAGGCAGTTGAAATAAAAAACCAGTTGAAGTTCCTGCCTTCAGCTTGCTCAGTCTTCAAAAACAGGACATTTGACTGATTTTAGTCTAAAAATTTTGATGTGGGTTTTGATACAGAACCATTGAAAATAAACAGTATGAAGGCATAAATTATATACACTAGAATGAATGTATTTTGAGTGTGTAGTTCACCGAGTTTGAGAAGTGTTATACATCCATATAATCACCACCAGAATTATGATATGAAACATTTTCATCACCCCAGCAACTTTCTCTTATGCCCTTTATTACTCATCCTTTCCCCTCACTTGTGGTTCCTGGCAACCAGTGATCTATTTTCTGTCATTATAGTTTTACCTTTTCTTCAATTTTATATAAATGGAATCACTTAGTACATAGTCTTTTGTATCTGGCTTTACATAGCATAATGCCTTTTAGATTTATCTACATTGTGTTAGCAGTTGGTTCCCTTTTATTGCTGAGTAGCAATCTATTGTATAGCTATGCTACAGTTTGTTTAGTCATGAGTTAATGGATATTTCGGTTGTTTCTGGCTACTGGCTACCACGAATAATGAATTTGATTACTTTTTTTTTTGGCAAATATATGCTTCCATTTCACTTGGAAAAATACCTATGAATAGGTTCACTGGGTCGAAATTACCAAGCTACTTTTCCATCCTTACCAGCAATAGATGAATCAGTTGCTCTATACCCTTGTTAGCATGTGGCCTTACTCCTTTAAAAAAATTTATCTGTTCTAGTGTGTGTGTGTTGTGGTATATTGTGGTATTAATTTGCATTTCCCTAATGACTCATGTTTTTGTGTATCTTTTCATGTGATTATTTACCATTTGAATATCTTCTTGGTCAAGTGTCTGTTAGAATATATGTAGCTCATTCGTAGATTCTGTTACTTGTCTTACTGATTTATGAGAGTTGTTTATATATATTAGACAAAATTTTTTTATGATGTGTTTTGCACATATTTCATTCTGTTATTTGTTTTCATTTTCTGAAAAATGTCTTTTGAAGAGGAAGTTTAATTTTATGAAGTCTAATTTGTCAATTTCTTTCCTTTATGATTTATATCTTCTGTGTTCTGTCTAATAAACCCTTGCCTAACTCAATGTCACAAAGATTTTTTTCCTTTGCTCCTTTAGATGTTTTATAGTTTAGGTTTTACATATAGGTCTGTTGTCTATTTGTTTTTATGTGTAATTGCAGGTAGTTTTTTGGCTTAAAAAACAGAAAGCATTTATTTTATGGTTTCTGCAGGTTAGGAATTAAGGAGTGGCTTGTCTGGGCAATTCTGGCTAAGAGTTTCTCATGAAGAATCAGATACTGTCTGGGCATGTGGTCACCTGAACTCTTCACTGGGTGGGGCAAGAATCTCCAAAAGGACTCACACATATAGCAGTCAAAATGATGCTGGTTGTTGGAAAGTAACATCAGTTTCTCTTTACGTAAGTTTCTTCAGCGAGGCTACTTGGTTGTCCTTATGATATAATGTCTAGCTTCTACCAGAGAGAGCAACCCAGGAGACCAAGGCGGAAGTTTCAGTGCCTTATATTTCCTAGCCTTGGAATCATACAGTATTACTTGCACAGTATTCTGTAGGTCACAGAGTTAAGCCCTTGTTTACATTGTGCAATTCTACTGTATTCTGTGGAAGACTTCCAGGAACACTGATGGGTCATTTCTATCTCAGCTGACATGAATGGGTAAAGAGAAGAGATCACATGCAGGAGATTTTTGGGGCAGATCTAGAAGCTGTGCACATTATTTTCTAAGCAAGAACCACAGGGGCAATTCGGGAATGTAATTGAGCTGTGTGCTCAAGGAGAAGAATAAATAGGTGTGATAAGCATCTACCAGAAAGTTATTTGAAAACAAGATTTCAGGTAATGTCATACAAAAATGCCATTTTCTTTAGAAATGAAAAATACATGGAACTAGAATTGAGAGAGAATAAAATTAATAAAATGACAGGTGCTACTGAATAAGAATATATTATACACTTCAGTATCATATAATTTGGCCTTTTGCTCTAATTTAGTGAAAAACAGTTATCACTTCTGTCCTACTATGTTTGAAGAAGATAACTGACATGGTTTAAGTATCTGTTTTGTGGCATATATATTAGATACTTAATATACCTAGATTTATATTTTACTCATTTTAGCCCTGAGAAATAACTATTATCATCTGCATATTACATATAAGGAATAAGATTCCAAAAATGTAAGTAAATAGTTTGAGATCATAGGGATAATATACAGAATTCAAATCTATGTGAATCTCACCTGGAAAGCCCATGATTTTTCATGATAAACAAAATAAAGATACTGTCCTTTAAATCACTGAATCTATATAAGTTCACTCTTAATTGCTTAAAAGATAGTATTTTTAGTGTTCCCTTTCCAGATGAGACATGCTAGATCTTATATATTCTTAATATTCTGGATCTGTCTGAAATTGCAGACTTGTGATAG
The DNA here is from genome assembly GCF_008728515.1 of Papio anubis. NCBI lineage: Eukaryota > Metazoa > Chordata > Mammalia > Primates > Cercopithecidae > Papio > Papio anubis. Next base: position 187,535,633 of record NC_044976.1, on the reverse strand, counting down.
AAAGATATAATTGAATATAATGTGAAAATAGAACATGAAACCGTATCTTCTAAACACTATTGTTTAGGGAGCTTTCATCATATTTGGAAGCATTTTTGCAAAGTGGTTTCAAGCATGCAAATAAACTAGTATGTTATCAAGGAACTCTAGGTATAGAATATTTTAAATTATGTCACCCAGAAGCCACATATACTTCTTTAAAGGACCAGTTGTAGAAAAATCTACAACTGGAAACCAAAATATTCTCTTCAAAATGTCTTTTAGACAACAAATACACCTTTAGTGTTTATACCATGCATTTTGTATGATAAATTACTTAATGTTATTAAAAGTTTGAAAAGGTATTTTATGATCCAGTGTTAATTACTTTAGTGGTGAAGAAATTTGAAAGTTGTGCGGATATGCTCTATAATGGAAGAGTTGTTTACTTATGAAAAACAACATTACTAGAAAACTGATAAACTTAGAAGTAAATGGCAAGCCAAATGACCCCACAATTTTGGCATGTTATTAACCTGCAAATTATCCAGAAACATCAACTAGGATCTTAAAATCATGTAGGTGAATCATTGGAAAGTAATTTTTTTTTTTTTAGTCTTAGCAGAAAGCTAAATTAGATCAATATTCATTTTTTCTCATGGCCATTTTGACAGTTTTCTTGAAACAGCTGCACTGAAATGACTACTTCAAAATATAAGAAATGAGGGGCAGAAGAGATAAATTCGAGATATTCTGGAGATAAAACTAGTGAGGCTCATAAATGAATTGGATGCTATAGGTGGCAGAAGAAAAGGGAGGAGACAGAATCAAAGGTTATATTCCAATTTTTGGTTTAGGTAACTGGATGATCTTGGTGCCAGCAAATGAGATAGAAACACAGGGGGAGGAAGAGTGGGTTTGGAGGTGGGAGGAAAATATATTCAGTTTTAAATGTTGATGAGTTTGAGTTCACTGTGGAACACTGAAGTGGAACTATTTTTCAGTTATTAGAAATAGTCTTAAACTGTGAGAGAAACTTTACAACTAGAGATATAAAGTCTTGAGAGTCATCAGTATGAAGCAATGAGAATAGGTGAAATTACCTTTGAGGAAAATGTGGGAGAGGTGGGTTAAAAGTAGATGTTAAGACATCACTAACATTTAAGGGGTAGGTTCAGGAATAGAAAGCCCTAGCTAAAGGATCTGCAGAAAAATGATGACAATATGAGAGCCAAGACAGGGATAGACTAAGGGATGGAGATTGTCAAAGAAGAAGTGATCTTCAGTGTTGTCAAAGAAACAGGGAGGTTTAGTAAGATAAAGACCAAAATCTGTTCTTTGGAATTGGTTAGTTGGGGGCGGGGTTATGGAACCTCTGTAAGGCCAATTTTAATAAAATGGGAAAAAAGCCTCCTTGTAGTGCATTGAGGATTGACTAAAGATGAGGAAGGCGAGAACAGTGTTTTAATAACTCTTTTAAGAAATACAAGAAGAGGAAAGAGATTAGATTGAAAATACTGAATTATTTCTGTCCAAGAAAGGACAATTTTAGGGTGCAAAAGACTTGAGCTTCTTTGTGGTTAGAAAGGAAGAACTAAAAATAGAGAGAAGTTCACACACCCTGCACTTAACCATACAGTTTCCTGACATGCTTCTATGTCTTAGCAACTGCTGTTTACTCTGCTTAGAGTTTTTTTCAACAAAGGCATGTTAATAGTGGTGGAAAGAAAGTAATTTTAGCATAGTGGCAGTTTCTCAGACATCTTTCAAAATATTTTCTATGACCTTTTTACTAGGTTACTCTGGCAAATTTTATTTAAAATGCATTGTGGGTGGAGCAAGATGGTAGAATTTATCTCTCCATTGATAGTACCCCTACAGAAACATCAATTTGCACAACTATCCACATATGAAAGTACCTTCATAAAAGCTAAGGGAACCTGAACATGGAATCAAGGCTGTAAAGCCCCCATGAACTGCAAAGATGAATAAACTGTAGTTGGAAGATAAGAGTATTGGTTCTCTGTGACCAAGATGCCTCTTCCTACAAGCCATTACAGTGCCACATGTGGAAGTTTCTCCTGGACTCATGGTTTCTACACTGGAAAAAATGAGGTGGAGCTGCACATTTGGCTTCCCCACAATCCTGTGTCCTTTCGCAGGAGACTCTTCTGCACTGGCCCATGGGGAGCAACACAAGTCCTGATGGAGCTCAACTATCTGAGGCCAGCTAGGAACAAACAGAAGATGTGGGACTAGCAGCAGCTGGTGTGTGGAACTTGGAGGTGGCTCATCATACCTGCCATAGGAGCTGCACTAAAGAGGCTGTTTATGGGCATCATGCTGCAAGAAGCACATTCCACAGGTCCTCTGGACTTGAGAGCCTGACTGGCTCTCCCACATGGCGTAGGGGTCCTTCATGGACCTTCCGTGGGTCCATCCTTTGCATCAGTGGTAGAGCCATTGTGAGACTCGTGTCTAACCTGGGCTTAGGATGCCTTCTAGTGCTGAAATAGAATACAGTAGTCAGTTCAGATTCCTAATCAAGCCCACTAAAATAGACTGATCACAAACAAACCTAGACTACAAAGACTAGAATAAATATCTAATTTGTCAATGAGTAAACAGAGACGCATGTCTACAAATAGTAGGAATATCCTAGAAAAAATGGCCTCACCAAAAGGACAAAACAAGGTCCTAACAACTGATCCTAAAACATGTAGATGAATGATCTGGTGGACAAAGAATTCAAAATAGCTCTTTGAGTAAAACTCAGTGAACTTCTAGAAAACAGAGAAATAATTCAGAAATTTATCAGAGAAATTGAGAATCATATAAAAAAATCAAGTGGAAATCCTGCAGTTGAATGATATAATAAACAAAATCAGAAATGCAATAGAGGGCATCGCCAGCAGAATTGATCAAGAAGAAGAAAAATCAGCTCGAAAACAGGCTCTTCAAAACTATATAGCTGGAGGAGCAAAATGAAAAATGGAATTAGAAGGTATGAAAAATCTGATAGGATTTATGGGGCACCATCAGAAGAGCAAATGTGTGTATCATTGATGTTCGAGAGGGACTAGAGTAGGGAAAGGGGATAGAAAGCTTTTTCAAAGAAACAATAAAAGAAAATTTTTGAAAACTGGAAAAATATACAAATATCCAGGTATAAGAAGATTTGCCAATCTTCTTATAGATTAACCCAAATAAAACAACTGTAAGACATATTAAAAACAAACTGCCAAAGATCAAAGACAAAGAGTGGATATTGAAAGCAGAAAGAGAAAAGCAAATAACAAATAAGGGAATTCCAATACTCCTGGAAGCAGGCTTCTCAGCAGAAACCTGACAAGTGAGAATGAATGGAATGATATATTCAGAGTGCTGAAGGGAAACAATCAAACAAACAAAAAAACTTGTCAACCAAGAATACTGTACGCAGCAAAGCTATTTTTTTTAAATGAAGGAGATCTGAAGGCATTCTCAAACAAAATCTGAGGGAATTCCCTGTAACCAGATCTGCCTTGCAAGAAAGGTAAAGAGAGTTTGTCAAACTGAAAGAAAAAGATGCTACTGTGTAACATGAAAAAAGTCTGAAGATATAAAACCCATAAGAAAAAGTTAAGTGTCCAGGCAAATTCAGCATACTCTAATGCAGTGATTGTGGGACATAAACTACTTAGGGTTTAACCTTCCTTGTTAAGAAGGGTTAAAAGACAAGACAAAAATAATAGCAGCTATAATAATTTGCTAAGGTATAAGCAGTATAAAAAGATGTAAATTATGATATCAAAAGATAAAATATGGGAGAGCAATGGAGTTAGTGTTTTCTTTTTTTTAATAAAATTATCAGCTTAAAATAATATGTTATAACTATAAGATGTTTTTTGTAAGTCTCATGGTAACTACAAAACCTGTGATACAATAAAAATAAAAAGTAAGAAATCAAAACATACTGATAGGGAAAACCTCTTACCTGGAAAGGAAGATAGTAAGAAGAAAGGAACAAAGGTTCTGCGAAACAAGCGGAAAACAAGTTGATAATATGGCAGCATCAAGTCTTTACCTGTTAATAATTAACTTGAGTGTAAATTGGTTAAATTCTTCTTTGAAAAGACACAGAGTGGCTAATGGATAGAAAAATAAGACCTAACTATATGCTGCCCAGAGAGACTCACTTCACCCTTAAGAACATGTATAGACTGAAAATGATGAGTGGGGAAAGGTATTCCAAGCAAATATAAACCAAAAGAAAGCAGAAATTCCTATATTTCTATCTGATAAATGGAATGCAAGTAAAAAATTAGAAAAAGAGACCAACAGGGCCATTTTGTAATGTTAAAGGGGACAGTAGAGCAAAAGGATAAGAGTTGTAAATATATATATACACCCAACATCCGAGCACTTAAATATATAAAGCAAACATTAATAGATCTAATGGAATATATTGGAATACAGTAATAGTAGGGAACTTCATCTCACTTTTAACAGTGGACAGGTCATCCAGACAGAAAATTAACATAGAAAAACTGGATTTAAACTGTGCTGTATACCCAATGGCCCTAACAGACATTTACAGAACATTCTGCCCAACAGCTTCAGAATTCACATTCTTATCAACTGCATATGAAACATTCTCCAGAATAGATCATATCTTAGGCTAAAAAACAAGACTTAACAAATTCAAAAAAAGTGAAATTATATCAAGTGTTTTTTCTGACTATAATAGAATAAAAGTTGACATCAACAACAGGAGGAAGTTTAGAAACTGTACAAATGCATGGAAATTAAACAATATATTCCTGAACAACCAATGAGCCAATGAAAAAAGGGAATTTAAAAAATTTCTTGGCACAGTGGCTCATGCCTGTAATCCTAGCACTTTGGGAGGCTGAGGCGGGTGAATCATTTGAGGTCAGGAGTTCAAGACCAGCCTGGCCAACATGGTGAAATCCAATCTCTACTAAAAGTATAAAAATTAGCTGGGTGTGGTGGCAAGCACCTGTAGTCCCAGCTACTTGAGGCAGGAGAATCACTTGAACTGAGGAGGCGGAAGTTGCAGTGAGCTGAGATTGTGCCACTGCACTCCAGCATGGGTGACAGAGCAAGACTCCGTCTCTAAATAAATAAATAAATAAATAAATAAATGTTTCTTAAGGCAAATGATAATGGAAATGCAATATACCGAAAGAGCAAAAGCAGTCCTTGGAGGGAAGTCTACAGTAATAAATGCCATCATTAAAAAAGAAGAAAGATCTCAAAGAAACAGCCTAACTATCCCTCTCAAGGAACTGGGAAAACAAGAATGCATCTCAAGGAACTAGGAATACAAATTGAGAGAAGGAAAGAAATAGTAAGGATCAGAGCAAATATAAGTGAAATAAAGACTTAAAAATACAAAAAAAACCCTAGGAAACAAAAATTTATTTTTGAAAAGATAAAATTGACAAACCTTTATGTAGACTAAGAAAATAAAAGAGACTAAGTAAACTTAAAAATGAAAAAGGAATCATTACAACTGATAACCTAGAAATACAGTGGATCATAAGAAACTGCTATGAACAATTATATGCCAACAAGTTGGGTAACCTAGAAGAAATGGATAAGTTTTTGAATGCATACAACCTACCAAGCTTGACTCAAGAAGAAATAGAAAATCTGAACAGACTGATATTGAGTAGCAAGTCTGAAGCAGTAATAATGTCTCCCATCAAAGAAAATTCAAGGACCTGATGGTTTCACTGCTGAATTCTACAAAACATTTGAAGAAGAACTAATACAAATTATTCACAAAATATTCTAAGAAACTGAAAATGAAGGAACTCTTTCAAACCCATTTTATGAGACTAGCATTTTCTTGATTTGAAAACTAAGCAAAGACACAACAAAAGAGAAAACTACAGGCCAGTTTTCCTGATGAGTATAGATGTAAAAACAAAAACAAAAACAAAAAAAACTAGCAATAAGGATTCAAAAGCACATTAGAAAGGTAGTTCACCATTATCTTGAAGGATTCAACCGAGGAATGTAAAGATGGTTTAACATAGGCAAATCAGTAAATGTGATACATCACATTAACAGATTGAAGGATAAAACTATGTGGTCATTTCAATTGACACAGAGTGAGCATGTGACAGACTTCATCTTTTTGTGATAAAGCTTCCAGCAAATTATGTTTACAAGGAGTATACCTCAACATAAACAAGGCTAGATATGATAAAACCACAGCTAACATCATATTAAACAAGGAAAATTTTATAATAAAAATTTTTTTTTTAAAAAAAGACTGATTTGAATAAAAAAAAAACTTTGGTCTCCTGCAAAAAAAAAAAAAAAAAAAAAAAAGTTGAAAACTTTTTCTCTAATTTCCGGAACAAGATGTGGATGCTCACTTTTACCACTACTATTTGATATAGTATTGGAAATTCTAGTCAGAGCAGTTAAGCAAGAGAAGGAAATAAAAGACACCCAAATTAACAAGGAAGAAATCAAGTTGTCCCTGTTTGCAGACAATATGATTATCTATATAGAAAACCCTAAATAATCCACCAAAAACTCTTAGAACTAATAAACAAATTCAGTAAAGTTGCAGAATACAAAAAGCAACATACAAAAATCAGTAGCATTCCTATACACCAATGGGAAACTATTGGAAAAATCAAGAAAGAAATCCTATTTACAAGTCAGATGCAGTGGCTCATGCCTGTAATTCGAACACTTTGGGAGGCTGAGGCAGGAGGATCTCTTGAAGGCAAGAGTTTGAGACCAGACTGGGCAATGTAAAGAGACCTTTTCTCTACCAAAATAAAAATAAAAAAATTAATGGGGCACAGTGGCACCTACCTGTAGTCCCAGCTACTCAGGAGATTGAGGGAAGAGGATTGCTTGGGCCCAGAAGTTTGGCACTGGAGTGAGTTGTTATTGTGCCACTGCACTCCACCCTGAGTGACAGAGTGAGACTCTGTCTTAAAAAAACAAAAAACAAAAACAAACAAACAAAAAAACACCTACCTAGGAATAAATTTAAGGAAGTGAAAGATCTTTTCATTGAAAATTATAAAACACTGATGAAAGAAATTGAAGATAACATAAATGAATTGAAAGATATCTCATGTTCGTGGATGGTAAGAATTAATGTTCTTAAAATGTCTGTACTACCCAAAGCAATCTACAGATTCAGTGCAATTTCTATCAAAGTTCCAATGACATTCTTTACAGAAATAGAAAAAAAAATTTTTAATTCATATGAAGTCACAAAAGACCCTGAATAGGCCAAGTTGAGCAAAAAGAACAAAGCTAGAGACATCATGCTACCTGATTCGAAATCTACTACAAAGGTATAGTAGCTGAAACAGTATGACATTGGCATAAAAAACAGACATAGACCTATGGAACAAAATAGAGAGTCCAGAAATAAATTCATGCAGCCAGCTGATATTTATGGAAGGTGCCAAGAACACACAATGGGGAAAGATTTTTTTGCAGTAAATGGAACTGGGAAAACTGGATAGCTACATATAAAAGAATGAAACTAGGCCCCCCTCTCTGTCTATGTATAAGTCAATTCAAAATGGATTAAATACTTAAATGTGGGACTTGAAACTATGAAATTGCTAGAAGAACACATAGGAGAAACACTATATGTGATTGTTTTGGGCAAAGATTTTTTTTAGACAAGACCTCAAAGATAAGAGCAACCAAAGCAAACATGAATGGATCTACATCAAACTAAAAAGCTCCTGCATAGTAAGGAAAAAATCAACAATGAAGAGAGACAGCCTACGATATTGAGAAAATATTTGCACATTATGCATTCAATAGCAAAAAAACCCCAAATAATCTGATTTAAAAATGGGCAAAAGATCTGAATAGATATTTCTCTAAAGATGACATACAAATAGTCAATAGGTTTATGATAAAATGATCAACATCATTATCAGGGAAATGCAAATCAAAACCATAATGAGGTATTGCCTTACCGTGGTTAAAATGGCTATTATCAAAAACACACAAAAAAATGTTGGTGAGGATGTGGAGACAGAGGAATTCTTTTTTTTTTTTTTTTTTTTGAGATGGAGTCTCGCTCTGTCGCCCAGGCTGGAGTGCAGTGGTACCCAAAACTCAAATTTCATAGATTGACTTTGTTCTTAGTAGAAAATCTATTTGAAAGGAAATTTGTGAAGTAGCAAGAGAAAAAGAAAAGCATGGTAAACTTAGTATTTCATTATATGGGTGTGACAGCTGGCACCCAGTTTTCTCGTTTAGTTATTTAAGTGAGCCTAAACAAGTTGTCAGTATTCAAGGCTATATCTGTACAGCTGGATATTTTGACAAGTCCCAAATATGTAATTCAGGCTATCATGAGTGAACAGTCTAATAAAGTTCATCTTAAGATCATAAGAATATTTTTATATTGCTTATTAGTTAGTTGAGGAAGAATAATTGGTCTTCAGTGTTGTTTATACTCTTTGAAGGGAATTTTATCTATTTTTTTTTTTTTTGAGACGGAGTCTCACTCTATTGCCCAGGCTGGAGTGCAGCGGCATGATCTTGGCTGACTGCAACCTCTGCCTCTGGGTTCAAGCGATTCCCCTGCCTCAGCCTCCTGAGTAGCTGGGATTACAGACGTGCACCACCACGCTTGGCTAATTTTTGTATTTTTAGTAGAGATGGGGTTTTCCCATTTTGGCCAGGCTGGTCTCATACTCCTGACCTCACGTGATTCACCCTCTTTGACCTCCCGAAGTGTTGGGATTACAGGCATGAGCCACTGCGCCCAGCTGAGAAACAGGAACTCTTATATGTTATTGGTGAGAAGGTAAGTTAGTACAGCTATTGTGGAAAACAGTGTGGAGGTTCCTCAGAAAATTATAAAAGCTAAAAAGAAAACAAAACAAAACTGATCCAGCAGTCTCACTACTGGAGTATTTATCCAAAGGAAATGAAATCAGTGTGTCAGAGAGACAGCTGGACTTCCATGTTTGTTTATAATAGCCAAGATATGGAATCCACCTAAATGCCCATCAGTGGATGAATGGATAAAGAAAATGTGGTATACATACACAATAAAATGCTATTCAGTCATAAAAAGGATGAAATCCTGTTATTTGGGACAATATGGGTGAGCCTGGAGGGCATTATGCAAAGTTTAATAAGCCAGGCAGAGAGACACAAATACTGCATGATCTCACTCATATGTGGAATCCAAAAAATTGACCTCTTAGAAGTTGCGAGTACAATAGCGGTTACCAGAGGTTGGGGAGAATGGGAGAGGAAAAATGGGGAGAGGCTGGTCAGTGGGTACAATGTTACCATTAGGTAAGAGGAATAAATTCTGCTTCTCCAGTTTTACACTGGTGTGACTGTAGCTACCTATAATGCATTGGATATTTCAGATAGCTAGAACAGAGGATTTTGAATGCCTTCCCAACAAAGAAATGATAAATGTTTAAGGTAATCATATGCTATTTACCATAATATGATCATTACACAATGTATACATACATCAGAGCATCACATTATACTCCATAAATATGTATAATTATTACATGTCAACAAAAATAAGTAAAATAAAAAATGCATTTAATGCAGAGTGGCTGAGTGAAGAGCTCAGCAAGTCCACTTACTCCCAAGTGACGATTAAAGTGGATTAAACTGTCAAAAACAGCCATTTCAGGACTTTGGAAAGCAACTAAAATTATACACCAGATTGAGAAGCAATTATTCAAGAAAAACTACTGAACCTTACATCTATGGTGTTTTAGCCCCTGAGACTGCTCCCACTCTGCTCATTTTCACCACTGACTTGCTATCATGTTAATTTTTATTAGGATAGGGCAACCTGTAGAAACCAGTAGCTTTGCTGTTGATGCCAGGGAAGGCTCACTTGATTTGGAGCAGAGCATGGAACAACCCTATGTTTCCACAGTATTGTTAGAAACACTAGTGATTTTTGTAGCAAAAGAATGGGAAGCTTGGTGTTACAAGTAGCATGAGATTATAATCCTGGTTGGGGAAAGCTACAGATTGGCCAGGATTTTAACATGGAGATCTGAGGAATTAGTGGAGCTCCTACAATTATCACTGGTCATCTGGAAGGCTCTTTGTGTGTGCAAGGCTCTGGACACACTCAGGAGAAACAAGAGAGGGCCCGCCTAACTGGTCATATGTCCATGTTGAGACCTTGCACGTGTATGATGGAGACATGTTTCCAGAATTCTGTCTCCTAAATAGTTTTGCTTCTTTCTTTTCTGTTGTGTGAAGAGAATCTGTGCTCCCGGAAATGACTGGCACCTGATTCTCACACAAAATCTACAGTCTTGTCAGTAAGTGGCGGCTCTTCCGCTCCAAGTATAGGAATTTGTAATCCAACCTCTGTCTGACCCTATCTTTTCTGTACTGGATTATTGTAATACCTCAAACTGGTCTTCCTGACTTCCAGCCTTGTCCCCTCCCCTGCAGTCTGTGTTCAACACACCAGCCATAGTCATCCTTTTGAAATGTGTCAGATGACATTATTCCTTTTCTGAAAATCCTTTGTTGGCTTCTCATTTTACTTAGCTAAAGTTCTTTTTATCATGATTCACAAAACCATACATAATCTTGCTGTCCGAGTTTTACTTTTCTGATCTAATTTTCTACCACTCTTAGCCTCATAAATTATACACTTGTCCTTTTGCTGTTCTTCCAACAAACAAACCAGATGAATTGCTGCCTCTGGGCTACTGCACTTGCTCCTTCCTCTCTACCTGGAGCTCTTTTTTTCCACCAGATAGGCACATGGTTCTTTCCCTCCTTTTTCCAGTCTTTCTTTGAATGCTATCTTCTCAGTGAAATCTTGCCAGCTCAGTAAATAGTATGAATAATAATAAATGAATGAATTAATAGCAATAAATGGATAGTAATGTGAATGAATGTTTTTCTTTTAAAATACCTTAAAATTATTCAGTAATGAGAAAGACTAGAAAAGCAGAGATAACATTTCTGGAATTGTACTTGAAAACATGAAAAACATAAAATAAAATTTTCAATTACTTATTCTTATATATGGTCCAAACAGGAGCAAGTCATTGAATTTTGTTTTTCTCTTAAAATTTTTTCACTTTTGTTCTTAACAGTTTTTCACTATTTGAGATGTCACCTTGTCTTTTGAAATATGTATTAGCCATCACCTATGAAAAAAAAAGCTACAAAAATTACAGAGTAGGAAGTAATAGTTTCTTTTCTTTTATAGATCAGATGTTTCATACATTTTCAATATACTTTATTATTAGTTCTGTAATTGACATTTTGTCAACGCAAACATCAAAAGTTAGAGCTGGAGGTGGCATAAAAATGCTTTCCTGCTGTGGGGAATTAGAGTATTCTTTTATTTAATTATTTTCAACAATTTGCCTGTCAAAGCAAAAGTGGAAGTTCAAGTCATTCTAAATTGTCTTGCCTTAGCCTGTAATTTAACTAAAAAGGGATACAGATTTAAAATGACTAAAATTGCTTTTAATTTTCTGGGAGAGATCTAAAGTAAAATGAATTAAGGTATCTTTACCTATCTTTCACATCCTGTTCAAAAAATGAAATGTGTTAAAGGGTATGAATGCCAGTAATCTTAGCAGAAAGTTAAGTCCACCAACACTGCTTTATAAGGATTATTTTAAAATTACTTTGTCACCTGTATTTACTTCCACATGTTCTGGATTGCCTCTGTTGAAGTTTGAGGGACACTTAGTTTTGCTTCATGCAAATTTTAAACTGGCTTTCTGTTTGTTGGCCTCATACTTGCATTTAGTTACTTGTAACATGGATAGTAAGCTACAGGAAGAAGCTATTTGAAGAGAACAAATGGCTAATACAGTGTGCTATCCTAAAGGCTCAGTTCTGGGTTAGTGCCCCTTGGAAGAGGGCATATTTGTGTAGTAATTTGATTCATGTAACAAATATTTGTGTACCTGCTGTATTTTTAGCACTATGCTTGATTCTGAGAGATGACAGGATAATTCTATTTCTATTGCTTAAAAGACATATGCCCAAGTAATTTTAAGTGTCCAGGTTCATGGTAACATTAGGTAAGCTTAACACTTTGTTGTACCTTTTAGGTTTAGTAAAATCTGCATTTTTTGTTGTTGTTTTTGTGTTTGGATTGGCTAAAATGCTATCTTAAAAAAATTTTCCTCCTGAGTTGTCATAGCTTTTACTATAGAAACAAGTTTGCAAATGAAGATTCTTTTTTTGAGACAGGGTCTTTCTTACTCTGTTGCCTAGGCTAGAATATAGTGGTGTGATCATGGCTCACTGTAGCCTTGAACTCCTGGGCTCAAGTGAACCTCTCATTGAACCTCCTGCTTCAGCCTCCTGAGTAGCTAGGACCACAGGCATGTGCCACTATACTGGGCTAATTTTTAAGTTTTTTGTGTAGTCGAGATCTTCCTATGTTGCCCAAGGTGGTCTGGAACTCCTGGGCTCAAGTGATCCTCCCGCCTTGGCTTTCCAATGTGCTGGGATTACAGGCATGAGCCACCATCCCTGACTAAAAATTGTTTATAGTTGGATGAAAAGGAACTAGAGGATATGGAAAAGAAATGAACTTTTAAAGAAAAGATAATCATATAGTGCTTATGTGTGGCAGGCACTGGTTAAAGAAATGCTTTTTAAACTTTAAATGTGTACATGCATTACCTGGAGATCTTGGTAAGATGAAGCCTTATTTTATAGGTTGGGGTAGGGCCTGGTCTGCTTTTCTAAAAAAATCTCTGGATGCCACTGCTCTTGGTTACACCATGCTTTGAGAAACAGGAGTTTAAATTGCTTACCTCTATTAGCTCATTTAATCCTCTTATCAACCCTATATGGTAGGTACAATTATTATATCCATTTTACAGATGAGGAAATATGTTTCCATAAAATAATCTTGGCATGATAGATGCTGTTTCTTTACCAGTCAGATAATTTCAGTGTTTATAAATGTGTGTGTGTATATGTGTGAATGTGTGTGTGTGTGACAGAGAGAGAGAGAGAGAGAGAGAGAGAGAATGGAGGAGGAAGGACTTTAAAGTATTGTTTTATTCTTGCATTTTTACATTATGTATTCTGACAAATTAAAATGATTAAAAATATATCTGATAAGGAAGAGTATTTGAGAAAAAGTGGAGGGAGAGAGTGTATTTGTATTTGTTTTCTATTGCTGCATAACAAATTACCAAAAACAAATTTAGCATCTTAAATCATCACACATTTACTAAATCACAGTTTCCATGGGTCAGGAGTGTGGACATGTCTTAGTTGAGTCCTCTGTTCAGAGTTCAGATGACTGTAATCAGTTTTGTTTAGGGCTGCAGTCTCTTTGAGGGTTGGGATGCTCTTCAAAGCTCACATGATTTTGGTAGAATTCATTGCCTTGCAGCTTTAGAACCCATGGTAACTTGCATGTTCAAGGTCAGCAGAAAATCTCAGGGAAAAGTAGAAAGTAGAAAGGATAACATTTTCACATTTGTAAAACAAGAATTACAGGTGCAAGCAGAATATGAAGTATGGTTATGAGGCAGTGTATGAGGTTGGAGAGGCAGACTGAAAGCAGGCCATGAAGAGCCTCCACAGAAACATTGAACATTATGGACTTGAATTGTGTAAAGCAATGGAAAATCATTGGAGGGATTTGAGGTAGGACATAGCACGAGCAAAGATTTTTGTGAGGAAGGTTAAGCTGGAAGTCAGCTTTGTAAAATGTAGTTAACAGAGAAGAACCTATGACATGTAAGTCTCATTTCAGGGGATAAAAGCCTGAACCTAGGGTACTGGCCCTAGAAATAGAAAATGACTGATTTTAAGAAAATTGTTGACAGGAAGGGGTGACTGAGTCAGACCTCTATTTAATTGCCATATTCAAGGACTCAGTTCTGGGTTAGCTTGCCCTGGAAGAGGCCATATTTGTGTATTAATCAATTTTATTCATTTAAAAAATATTTGTGTACCTGCTATATTTTTAGCCCTACGTTTGATTCTGAGATGACAAAAAGTTCCTTTAAGGTTGCTTACATTTTAAATAGGAATAAACAATTTAAATCATTACAGAAGTTAAGGAATACTGTGAAACACTGCAGTTTGAGTTGCATTTGACTCAAATATAGTAAGTGCCAAATGCGTGGCTTAGATCCTTAGTGCTATGGGACTAATTAAAAGTATTACTTAACTCTTGACCTTTTTCTCGACAGTTAACCAGTGGTATTTCAAAAAACAATTTAACCATTGTATGCTTGAGTGTGATAGGGTCTCGTATCAACTGAATTCAAGCATTTAATGTGAATTTTCTCCCCTGTGATTTGTATTTGATTTAAAGGTCTGAAATACAAAATAGCAATGTTAAATTTATGATTATAATCTGTTAAGGTTTAATCTTATTCTAGCCTCAATCACATATAATCATTATGTATTTTACAAATACAACAGCTTCTCAACTGTGACAATCGACAGCATTCAATGAAAGTATCTTAAATTTTCAGGTTTCTGGGTTGTATGTCTTTTACCGGTAAAAATCCTCATGCAGTTTTAAGGAGTAATTGGCCTTTCAGTTTGACAAAGAATATATTTTAATCAACTCCTGTAGCAATGTTTTTGTCACTGCAGAGTTTATTATCCTGTTTTTAGCTAGTGGAAAATTTACTGAAACGTAGTGTTTTATTTTTTTAAGTGGTACTGTTCTTGAATTTGATGGATTGAAATCTGATTTTAACCTATTTATTTAGTGTATGTGGGAAGTGATTTTTATTTTATGTAAATTATAAGGTATATAGTCTGGTATTTTATTATAATAATAATATTTATTGCTATAAATATATTCTCACTTTTAATGAAATTGTTGCTTTGGAAAAGTGTAGTATTGGACACTTAAAAATTCTTTCATCTTTAACATTTTTGAAGCAAATAAAATATGAATTGGTACTCTGAAAGGAGCCTTGGGTTGTCAAATTAGGACTCCTGAGCTATGAATGGTTGTAATAAAAAAAGAAGAAAAGTATGCTACAGAGCTGAAAATATTTACTACTTGGTTCTTTACAGGAAAGCTGGCTGACCTCAGTAGTCACAGCATATTTGTGAATAGATTTAAGTATGTTTTATGTAATTCCTGAAAGTCTGTGGAATGTACTGTATTACTATACTTTTCTTGTGTACATACCATGTTACTTTGGTACATTTTATTATATAATACATTTTCTTTGGATTAGTGCTTCAAAATAAATGGTTCTTATAAAACTTTTTACATGGATAGTATAATAAAGTTTTAGTGTATTTCTAGTAGAAAATATCTTCAAAAAATTAAAGTTTTTTTTTTTGCATTTTGAAACAGTCAGTGCAAAACTCAAATTTCATAGATTGACTTTGTTCTTAACAGAAAATCTGTATGAAAGGAAATTTGTGAAGTAGCAAGAGAAACAGAAAAGCATGGTGAAGCTAGTATTTCCTTATATAGATGTGACGGCAGGCACCGAGTTTTCTCATTTGGTCATTTAAATGAGCCTAAACAAGCTGTCAGTATTCAAGGCTATAACTGTACAGTTGGGTATTTTGGCAAGCCCCAAATGTGTAATTCAGGCTATCGTAAGTGGACAATCTAATAAAGTACATCTTAAGATCATAAGAATTTTTTTTATATTGCTTATAAGTTAGTTGAGGAAGAATTAGTCTTCGGTGTTGTTAATACCTTTGAAGGCAATTTTAGCTAATTTTTTTTTTTTTTTGGAGATGGAGTCTCACTCTGTTGCCCAGGCTGGAGTACAGTGGTATGATCTCAGCTCACTGCAACTTCTGCCTCCCAGGTTCAATTGATTCTCCTGCCTCGGCCTCCCGAGTAGTTGGGATTACAGACGTGCACCACCATGCCTGGCTAATTTTTGTATTTTTAGTAGAGATGGGGTTTTGCCATGTTGGCTATGCTGATCTCGTACTCCTGACCTTAAGTGATCCACCCACCTCAGCCTCCCAAAGTGCTGGGATTATAGGTGTGAGCCACCACGCCCTTGAATGTAAAAATATCATATGAAGTTTAAGTTTTAACTTTATAGTAAATATGAGTTGTGACTATGACTTTTTGTATTGTATGCTTTTAGAAAAGAGTTAATAAAGTTTATTTTTAAATGCTTCTATTTGGTTATTAAATTTTTATAGGTTTAGTTTTTCTTCGTGATCTTTTATTCCCTTTTCTTTTGGTGTTTGCACACTAATGTCAAATTTAGTTCATTTAGTACTTTGTAGATATACCATGTACATGATACGAAACAATATTAATGTAAAGAGACATTGCCACGAATTAAGTGAACGTTTCTCTTTATTTCTAATTTGTTTAAAACTCTTTGTTTCAGAAGTTAAGGAATTAGTTCTGAATTAGCCAGTACCCCACAGAATGTTATACTTAGTTTTTCCTTTTCTTTTTTTCTTCAAATTTTAAGTTCTGGGGTACCTGTGCACATGGTTTGCTGAAAAGATCAGTCTATCACCTGGATATTAAGCCCAGTATCCATTAGCTATTCTTCCTGATGCTCCCCCTTCTCCACTCCCCAGACAGGCCCCAGTGTGTGTTATTCCATGTGTCCATGTATTCTCATTGTCCAGCTTCCGCTTATGAGAATATGCAGTGTCCGCTTTTCTGTTCCTGCATTACTTTGCTGAGGATAATGACTTCCAGCGCCATCCATGTTCCTACAAAGGACATGATCTCGTTCCTTTTTATGGCTGCATAGTATTCCATGGTGTATATATACCACATTTTATTTATTTAGTCTATCTTGAAGGGCATTTGGGTTGATTTCATGTCTTTGCTATTGTGAATAGTGGTACAATGAACATACAGTGCATGTCTCTTTATAATAGAATGATTTATATTCCTTTGGGTATATACCCAGTAATGGGATTCCTGGGTCGATGGTATTTCTGCTTCTAGATCTTTCAGGAATTGCCACATTGTCTTCCACAAGGGTTGAAATAATTTCTCAACAGTGTAAAAGCGTTCTTTTTTCTTCATGACCTTGCCAGCATCTGTTGTTTCTTGACTTTTAAATAATCACCATTCGGAGTGGTGTGAGATGGTATCTCATTGTGGTTTTGATTTGCATTCCTCTAATGATCAGTGATGTTGATTTTTTTTCATGTTAGTTGGCTGCATGAATGTCTTCTTTTGAGAAGTGTCTGTTCATGTCCTTTGCCACTTTTTAATGGGGTTTTGTTCTTGTAAATTTCTTTTAAGTTCCTGGTGGACTCTGGATATTACATTGTTGTCAGATGGATAGATAGTTCTTTCTTAATTCATGTTATTTTCATGTGATGATAAGGTGTATACGGCTATCCATCATTTTTTCTAACTTCAGTGTGATAAGTACCTCACTTCTCAACTCCCCAAATTCTGAATGCCAACTAATATGATGCTTCTTTGCCATGCTTCATGTTACAAAATGTTGCTTGAAAGATGAAGATTAAAATTAATTTATAACTTACCTTAGAGATATTGGCACCATGCTGGTTGTATGATTTCTTTTCAACACTTCTGTAAATGTTGTAGAATAGGATGAAATTGGATAGGAGAGAATATTAGAAGTAGGAGTGAAGTTCAATTTAACAACTTGGATGAAAACTTGACCACTTATGTATTTTATTGACATTGTTCAGAGTACATGTTGTACACAGATGTTTTATTTAAAATCCCTGAAGTTTGAACTGAAATGGAATTTTTCATGTCCATTAAAATCCCTTTTTTCTACTTAATGTAATTCATAGAATAATTGGGAATTGGGTGAAAATCTTTGATTTCTAAAGTTTTAAGCTAATACAAAATTTCCTTCTTTGTTTTTGAAGGCAGATAATTATCTTATGACCTGAAGATTTGTTTTGCTTAATGAAATATGTTTCAAAAGGAGAGAAATCTTACATATCTACACGCAAAATAGTCGTATTCTAAAAAAAGTTATACACTGATACTTATCTGAGGGTTGGAAGGCTTAATTTAAGTATCTTTGTTGATAAGTACAGCCAGCCTTTAAATGATGAATAACTGAACTCTGTACTTGAAGGGTCAGTGGAGCTGGCTAAATGTTATGCAGTTTTTCATACAAATTTGACTTAATTTTTAAAATCTTTCAATTTATGTGTAAGTATATTTTCTTAGGTTGTTCAGTAAAGTGTGTGTTTTAAAAGACTGTCTAGATGCAGCATTCTAAAAGAGGGAGGTAAGAATGTTTATTCATTATGCCTACAGTCTAATATGTTTAATATGTTATTAATAACATTTTAAATGGTAGCTTAATAAAGAGAGGGGATTGGTCAGAAACAGGATAGAGTTCTTATTGCTGTTGAGTAATGATAAACTAAATGTAACAGAAAATCCCCAAGTGGATTTTCTCTGAGATAAAGTGATAATATAATAGCATTTTCTATTTTTCCCTAGTAAGTATTGTTGATGTTTATCATTTCATTTTTCCCAAGCCCATGAATTAGCTAACGTGATTCTCTGAACTAATCTTAGTTTTTGAGAATATCATGTACTTAACCAAATCTTTGAGATATTTAAATAAATTAACAAAACTATAAAAATCATCTCTGTAAAACTAGTCACAGATTTATGATTTGGTAAAGTAAGCAGCTTTGTATTACTTAGAAAACAAGTAAAAATATGTAGAATTTCTGTTCTTTTTCTTTTTTATTGTTTTAAAATTTAAATCAACATCAGTGTGCAGATGGGTAGATAAAAATTTAAATCAACAGATGTAAAATGAACCATTCCTCTTCCCTACCCACCAATTCTAATTCTCAAAAGATTTTTTTTTTCCTTTGAGGTGGAATCTTGCTCTGTCGCCCAGGCTGGAGTGCAGTGGTGCTCTCTTGGCTCACTGCAACCTCCGCCTCCCGGGTTCAAGTGATTCTCCTGCCTCAGCCTTCTGAGTAGCTGGGACTACAGGCATGCGCCATCACGCCCAGCTAATTTTTGTAGTTTTAATAGAGAGGGGGTTTCACCATGTTGGCCAGGATGGTCTTGATCTCTTGACCTCAGGTGATCCGCCTGCCTTGGCCTCCGAAAGTGCTGGGATTATAGGCATGAGCAACCGCGCCCAGCCAGAAATTTTTTTAACAGTTTATATATTGTTTTCCAAGAGTAATATTCTTTATGTCCTGCTTAGCAACTTGTTTTTCATCTCAAACAATGTTATGAACACTACATTAAACAATTTCTCACTCTTTTTAATTGCATGGTATTCTGTGGTGTGGATGTAGCATAATTTTGTTTTTCCATTTCTCTTTTGAGGATTCTATAATCAGTTTCCCTTTTTATTTCCTGCTATTACAAATATACAAATAGTATGTACTCTGAAACACAAACAAATATCTGGAATTGAAATTGTTGTAGTATGTAGATCTGTTTTTTTATAGGTACTACCAAATTTCTCTCCAGAAAGATTGCAAATATATGCCCTTTCCTATTGTGTATCCAAGTACCCTTTGTCTCATAAATTTACCAACAGTAGATATTATGTCTTTTCAATTTTTACCACTCTGATTCACAATAAATATCTCATTTTGTTTACATTTCCCTGATTACAAGTGAGGCTTAGCAAGTTTTATATGTTTATTGGGCTAATACGTTTGATTTTTTAGGTAGCCTATATGCTGTAAAACCCCACTAAGAACTGCTCTTTCTGTCAGAGATTTAATTTGACAATACCTGTAGTCAAATTTTAAAAATCTGATTGGGTTTATTAGTCTGCCTCCATATTATTCTAAAGGAAAGTCAGAAAAGTAGGGGAAGAGCCATGAAAAATTATTCCTTCTTTCCCTTCAAAAGGAGTGGGTGCTCCTTTTGGATTTTTATCTGTTAAGCAGTCTATATTGTTTGGGCTCTCAGTACATTATAGATTTACAGATCAAAACTACTAGGAAAACCAGAAATAATCCATCCTGTGTGAGGGGAGGGGATTTGTGCCTTCCCCTAGAAAGGCATCTTTCTCTTAGATGTTTATTGAGTGTCTTCTCTGCCAGCACTGTGGCTGCTGGCCATTTAGTCCTGTTTCATCCCTGACTGACACCAACTTTACTTGGTGTGGTGGCAGTAAATCAAATCAAAATGTAGTGCCATTAGAGTAAGACATCTTAATCATGTTTCAACTGACCTAACAAATTTAAATGTTCTGGAGGATGATCTCTGGTGAGAGCTGGAGATCTTACAGTTTGTCAGGAATGTTAAGGTATAAAGGGTGTCTAAAAGCATATAGTACTTGAAACTTATTTTTGTGGTGATCTCTGGAGAATGCTTTCTGTAATGATAGTAACAACAATAAGCATTAGCTTTTATTGAGCATTTACACATGCCTGGGATTACTGTCAGCATTTTACATCTGTTCTCCATAGTGTGAGGAAATACTTTCTGGCCTTTGGACTTTTACTCTCATAAGTAGTTGTAGAAGGTCTGCAGCTACACAAAGCCTATTTCTTTAGGAACCTTGTGTCTAGCGGTGCTTGCATAGCCATTTTACCCTCTTTTGCTGCCTATTTAGTGATTAGGATTCAGACTAAAAAATGATTCAGTGATTACCTTGGTGTGATCATTCACACATCATGGTGATAGTGATACACCTGCATATTTTCAGTGAATCTTTGAATTAGAAAAGATAGAGTCATCTACTGCTTCCCGTTTTCTGAAACAGAATCCCCATAATACCTTGTGAGTGCACTGGCCACTGTGGAAACAGACTGAGTGACTGATTCACAATGGAATTAATTACACTTTCTAGTTAATAATAAGGAAAATATGTGTGAAACACTTGGTAATTATCCACTTACCAGAAGCTTTTTAACTTGATGTGATCCGTTTTGTCCATTTTTGCTTTGGTTGCCTGTGCTTGTGGGGGAATTACTCAATACATTGTTGCCCAGACCAGTGTCCTCGAGAGTTTCCCCAGTGTTTTCTTGTAGTAGCTTCATAGGTTTTGGTCTTAGATTTAAGTCTTTAATCCATTTTGATTTGATTTTTGTATATGGTGAGAGGGGCCTAGTTTCATCCCTCTGCATATGGATATTCAATTTTCCTAGCAATAACATTTATTGAAGAGACTGTCGTTTTTTCAATGTATGTTCTTGGCACCTTTGTCAAAAAAGAGTTCAGTGTAGACGTATGGATTTATTTCTGTGTCCTCTCTTCTGTTCCATTGGTCTGTGTGTCTTTTATTTAATGCCAACCCCATGCTGCTTTGGTTACTATAGCTCTTTAGTATAATTTGAAGTCAGGTAATGTGATTCTTCCAGTTTTGTTCTTTTTGCTCAGGATGGCCATGGCTAGTCTGAGTCTTTTGTGATTCCATATAAATTTTAGGATTGTTTTTTCTATTTCTGTGAAGTATGTCATTGGTATTTTGAAAGGGATTATATTGAATCTGTAGAGTGCTTTGGGTAGTATGGACATTTTAACAATATTGATTCTTCCACTGCATGAACATGGAATATCTTTTTATTTTTCGGGGTCCTCTTTGATTTCTTTCATCAGTATTTTATAGTTTTCATTATAGAGGTCTTTTGCTTATTTGGTTAAGTTAATTCATAGGTATTTAGTTATTTTTTAGATTGTTTGCTCTTGACTTATAGAAATGCTACTGATTTTTTATGTTGATTTTGGATTCTGCATTTTACTGGATTTATCAGTTCAAATAGTTTTTTGGTAGAGTCTTTAGTTTTTCCAAATATAAGATCATATCATCTCCAAAGAAGTATAATTGGCTTCTTCCTTTTCAGTTTGAGTGCCCTTTACACCTTTCTGTTGTCTGATTGCTCTGGCTAGGACTTTCAGTACTATGTTGAATAACTGTGGTGAAGTTGGGCATCCTTGTTGTGTTCCATTATCTTAGAGGAAAGACTTTCAGTTTTCACCCATTCACAATGATACTAGCTGTGGGTCTTTTGTATATGGATTTTATTGTGTTGAGATATGTTGCTTCTGTATCCAATTTTTTTTTTGAGGGGTTTTATCATGAAGGGATTTTGAAGTTTATCAAAAATTTTTAAACATCAATTGAAATGCTCATATGGTCTTTGTCCTTCATTCTGTTGATAATGATGTATCACATTGATTGATTTGTGTATGTTGAATTATCCTTTTATCTCAGGGATAAATCCCAATTGGTCATGATGAATGATCTTTTTAATGTGTTATCGAGTTTGGTTTGCCTAGCATTTTGTTGAGGATTTTTGCGTAATTGTTCAACAGGGATATTGGCCTGTAATTTTCTTTTTTAAATGTGTTTTTGGTTTTGGCATCAGGGCAATACTGGCCTTGTAGAATGAGTTTGGAAGTATTCCCTTCTCCTCCTTTTTTTGGAATAGTTTCAATAGGATTGATATTAGTTCTTCTTTAAATGTTGGGTAAAGTTCAGTGATGAAGCCATCAGATCCTGGACTTTTCTTTGCTGAGAGATTTTTTATTACGACTTTGATCTCATTACTTCTTATTGGTCTATTCAGGTTTTGGATTTCTTCATAGTTCTATCTTGGTAGGTTGTCTCTGTCTGGGAATTTATCCATTTATTTTAAGTTTTACAATGTATTGGCACATAGCTGCTCATAGAAGTCTTTAATAATCCTTCAAATATCTGCAGTATTGGTGTAATGTCTTCTTTTTATCTCTGATTTCATTTATTTGGATCTTCTCTTTTTTTTCCTTAATCTGGATAAAGTTTTGTAAATTTTGTTTATCTTTTAAACAAAACTTGTCATTTTGTTTATCTTTTGTATTTTTTTTATTTATTTCTGGTGTGATATTTATTATTTCTTTTTTTCTGCTAATTTTAGGTTTGGTTTGTTCTTGCTTTTCTAGTTCTTTAAGTTGTATTGTTACGTTGTTTGATGTTTTTCTACTTTTTTGATGTAAGTGCTTATAGCTATAAACTTTCCTTTTAGTACTGCATTTGCTGTATCCCATAGGTTTTAGTATGTTGTGTTTTCATTTTTATTTGTTCCAAGAAATTTTAAAATTTCCTTCTTAATTTCTTCATTGACTCACTGGTCATTCAGGAGCATGTTGTCTAATTTCCATGTGTTTGTATAGTTCCCCAAGTTCCTCTTGTTATTGATTTCTAGTTTTATTCAGTTGTGGTCAGAGAAGACACTTGATATAATTTCAGTTTTTTAAAAAAATTTAATACTTTTTTTTGGCCTAACTGAGGACCTATCCTTGTGAATGATCCATGAGCTGAGGAGAAGAATTTGTATATCCTGTAGCCATTGGATGAAATGTTCTACAAATGTCTTTTAGGTCTATTTGGACTATGGTGCAGATTAAGTTCCATGTTTCTTTGTTTACTTTCTGTGTGGATGATCTGTTCATTGCTGAAAGTGGAGTGTTGAAGTCTCTAGCTATTATATTGGGGCTGATCTTTTTCTTTAGTTCTAATATTTGTTTTATATATCTGGGTGCTCCAATATTGGGTGCATATATATTTACAATCATTATATTCCGTTGCTGAATTGACTGCTTTATCATTACATAGTGACCCCTCTTTGTGTGTGTGTGTGTGTGTGTGTGTTTTTTTTTTTTTTTTTTCTTTGAGACGGAGTCTTGCTCTGTTGCCCAGGCTGGAGTTCAGTGGTGTGATCTTGGCTCACTGCAAGCTCCACCTCCCGGGTTCATGCCATTCTCCTGTCTCTGCCTCCTGAGTAGCTGGGACTACAGACACCTGCCTCCATGCCCAGCTAATTTTTCTGTATTTTTTAGTAGGGACGGGGTTTCACTGTGTTAGCCAGGATGGTCTTGATCTCCTGACCTTGTGATCCGCCCACCTTGGCCTCCCAAAGTGCTGGGATTACAGGTTGTGAGCCATACAATTTTTCTCTTGAAACCTGTTTTGTCTAATTATAGCTTCTCCTGTTCTTTGCAGCTTCCATTTGCATGGAATATCTTTTCCATCCCTTTATTTTCAGTCTGTTGTGTGTCTTTACAGGTGACGTTTGTTTCTCGTAGGCAACAGATCGTTGGGTCTTATTTTTTAAATCCATTTAGCCACTCTGTGTGTTTTTATTGAAGAGTTTAGTCCATTTACATTCTGAATTATTATTGATAAATAAGGACTTACTTTTGCCATTTTTGTTATTTGTTTTCTTGTTGCTTTGTTGTATTTTCTTCCTATCTTCCTTTCTGTGAAGGTTTTTTTTTTTTTTTTTTTTTTTTTTTTTGTTGATGTGCTTTGATTTTTTGCTTTTTATTTTTTGTGATCTTTTGTATGTTTTTTGACTTGAGGTTACCCTGAAGCTTGTAAATAACATCTTATAACCCACTATTTTAAACTGATGACAGCTTAACACTGATTGCAACAACAAACATACTATTAGATTGGTGCAAAAGTAATCACAGTTTTTCCCATTACTTTCAATAGCAAAAACTGATTACTTTTGCACTAACCTAGTAACAAACAAGCAAAAAGAAAACTAATAAAAAATCCACACTTTACCTTCATTTGCCCCTCTTTTAAACTTTTTGTTGTTTCTATTTATACCTTATTATCTTAGGTCTAAGTCTTGAAATGTTGTAGTTATTTTTTGACAGGTTCTTTTCATCTTTCTACCCAAAATATGAGTAGTTCACTAGTTTAAAAAGCACAATTATAGTGTTGTCATTTTCTGTGTTTCTGTACTTACTATTACCAGTGAGTTTTGTATCCTCAGATAATTTCTTATTGTTCATTAATGTCCTTTTCCTTCAGGTTGAAGAACTCCCTTTAGCATTTCTTGTAGGACAGGTCTGGTGTTGACAAAAATCTCTCAGTTTTTGTTGATTTGTGTAAGATTTTATTTCTGCTTCATGTTGGAAGGCTATTTTCACTGAATATACTATTCTAAGATTTTTTTTTTTTTTTACCTTCAGCACCTTAAAATGTCATGGCACTCTCTCCTGGCCTGTAAGGTTTCCACTGAGAAGTCTACTGCCACACATATTGCAGCTCCATTGTATTTGTTTCTTTGCTCCTGCTGCATTTAGGATCTTTTCTTTATTCTTGACCTTTGGGTATTAGATTGACCTCTGGGTGTTATACAGTCTCGACCTTTGCGTGTTACAAAACAACCTTAATGTTGTCTTCTTTGGGTTAAATCTGCTTGGTGTTCTGTAACCTTTTTGTACTTGAATATTGATATCTTTCTCTAGGTTTGGGAAGTTCTTGGTGGTTTTTTTTTTTTTTTGAGATGGAGTCTTGCTCTGTCGCCCAGGCTGAAGTGCAGTGGCACGATCTCGGCTCACTGCAAGCTCTACCTCCTGGGTTCATGCCATTCTCCTGCCTCAGCCTCCCGAGTAGCTGGGACTACAGGTGCCCGCCACCATGCCCGGCTAATTTTTTTGTTTTTGTTTTTTCAGTAGTTACGGGGTTTCACCGTGTTACCCAGGATGGTCTCGATCTCCTGACCTCGTGATCCGCCCGCCTCGGCCTCCCAAAGTGCTGGAATTACAGGCGTGAGCCACCACGCCTGGCTGGGAAGTTCTGTGTTATTATCCCTTTGAATACACATTCTGCAACTGATCTCTCTCTCTCTCTGCCTCCTCTTTAAGGATAATTATTCTTAAATTTGCCCTCTTGAAGCTATTTTCTAGACTTTGTAGTTACGGTGCATTCTTTTTTATTCTTTCTTTCTTTTATCTCTTCTAATTGTGTGTTTTCAAATAGCCTGTCTTCAAGGTGACTAATTCTTTCTCCTGCTTGATCAGTTCTGGTGTTGAAAGACTATGCTTCATTCTTCAGTATGTCAGTTGAATTTTTCAGCTCCAGAATTTTTGCTTGATTTTAAAAAAAATCATTTCAATCTCTGTTAAATTTATATGATAACGATTCTGAATTCTTTCTCTGTGTTGTCTTGAATTTCTTTGAACTTTCTCAGAGCAGCTATTTTGAATTCTCTGTTTGAAAGGTCACATATCTCTGTTACTTTTGGATTGATCACTAGTGCTTCATTTAGTTCATTTGGGAGTTGATGATTTCCTGGATGATCTTAATGCTTATGGATGTTTGTTGGGTGTCTGAGCATTGAAAAGTTAGGTATTTATTGTAGTCTTCAAGTTTGGATTTATTTGTACCAGTTCTTCCTGGGAAGGCTTTCCATGTATTCAATGAATTGAGTGTTGTGAGTTAAGTCTTTGGTCACTGCAGGTATATCTGCATAAGAGGGCACCTCAAGCCATCTAATGATCCTTGCAGCATTTTAGAGGTACCTCTTTGGTGGTCTTGGGTGAGATCCAGGAAAATTCTCTGCTTTAGTAGGCAGAGAGACTCTTGTTCTCTTCCCTTACTCTTCTCCAAAGAGAGTCCCTGTCTGTGTACTGAGCTACCTGGTGTTTGGGGAGGGGTGACACAACCATTTCTGTGGCCACCACCTTTGGGACTGTCCTTTATCAGACCTGAAGCCAGCATTGTACAAGGTCTTGTCCATGGCCTGTGGCTCTATTGCCTGGCTACTGCTGATGTTTATTTTAGACCCAAGTGCTCTTCATTTAGCAGGTGATGAATCCTACAAAGAGTGGATTCCCTTTTCCCTTTTGACCTAGAGTGTGTTGCAAAATGTTATCTGAGAGTGACGGCCTGGAATGGGGGCTTCAGGACTCTGCTTGGTGCTTTATTTTACTATTGCTCAGCTGGCATTTAAGTTCCAGGACAAAGTCCTCTTTACTCTCTCCTCTTATTTCCTCAAATTGGAAGGAGTATCCACCAAAGCTGCAAGCTGCGCTGCCTAGAATTACAGGAATGGTGACATAAGCACTCCCTTGGCTGCCCTACCTAGTGTCTGTCTACGTCACATGCACCTCATGTTCCCTTGCTCCAAGCCCAGCACGGCACCAGGACTTTCCAGGAATTACAGTCCTTGTGGCCTAGAGTGCTTTTCAAGTTTATTTAGGAGCCCAGAGTGCTTTAGCCTGTGGTGGTGGGGCTACCTGGAACTCACTGACTGCTGGGATTCCCTCTTGCTAGGGCTGGTCTAAATGCTTCCTCCTTCGGCATGGGCTGAATTTTGTCCTGTGTTACTCTCCGCCGTGATAGGGCAGCAGTGAGTTCCAATGCAAAGTTTTACAATCACTGTGCTCTGTCTCCCCCAAGTACACGGATCCTGTCTCTGAAACACATAGGCACCGTCCAGGGATGAGGGAGTGATGGTGTAGGAATTCAAGACTGTCTTTTTTCCTCACTCCAGTGCCTCTTTCCTTGATAGCTACTCTGTCTTTACCATGTCTGGTATTCGAATTTGCTCAGTGACTCAGTTTGGTTCTTTTCAGCGGTACAAATAGACTTTAGGAGGGGATTATACAAAAATCTGAATGCAGATATAAACCTGGTCTCATTGTTACTTCCTTGACTATCTGATTTCATGTTGTTGTTTTGGCTAGTATTGTGGACTTTTCTCTTTTATTATTGCTTTGTATTTTCCCTTTTAGAATTCCATGCTTGATTGAAGACAGTGATCTGCCCAGTTAGAGATGGGCTCTAACATCTAACATCTAACATCTAACAGATGTTAGCAAGCTTCCTTTTCATCCATTAGTTAAGTTTGAGCTATCTTGATGGGTTCTTTCTTTTCTTCCACCACTTTGCTTCTTTCTTTTAATTCAATTTAATTTTTATTAATTAATTTTTACCTTGCAGCTCCAGCTTAAAGGAAGCTTTGCTTCTATTACCTCCAACACTTGCTTAATTTTTTTATTGTAATTGATTGGCTGCCTTATAAAAAGCCTTTCTTTGAATGTATGTTTAAAACTAATCCTTTCTGTAGCTATTTATGTATCCTTTCCTATCACCTGCAGAGTGCTTCTCTCCTTTGCTACCTCTCAATTTACTTTGAAAAAAGAGTCATAGATAATAAATTCAAGTAGACATTCCTCAGTTATTGAATGATAACCACATGCTACCCTGTGATTAAGAAAGCATTTTCCTTAATATTGTTAACTGTTCTTCAGATAAGATGTGTTGACTGCCCTAGGTCTCGAGTATTTTTGACGGGCTTCAATGATTAATGATATGTTTTTATTAATCACTTATGCTTAGCAGCTGCAGGGATTTTTAATTAAACACTTGTTACTAGATTCAGAATGACAGTGATGATGCTCAAGTTGGGAAAGAAATCATTTGAGTTGTAGTCTTTTCTACCTTGAAACTTCTCTCTATAATAAATCACCCTGCTTTTGACAGTGGGAAATATTATAATATTTAAGAAATTAAAGATGATTTGTGTTAGCTTTAATGGCTTACATTTGTATGTCAGCTTTTCTATAGAACAAGTATAGTATTCTGATTCTGTCATTTGAGAAACGAGAGATTATATTGCATTTAAGATCATACACGTGGTTTTAGTCTTTCACAGTCCAAAATGACCTAATTTACATGGAGGTAATGAAAATAGATCACTTTTATATTATTCTAGTTAGACAAGTATGATTATTACCTTTTCTGATCTGTGCTGCTTCCTACAGGCTTGCATGATTAATAAGATTTTGGGTTTTTTTCCCTTGTTGTCGTTAGAGGAAAGTTTATAGAACCTATTGTTGCCTATATTATTTTAAGCAAGGATTTATTTACTAAAAACAGTAAAATTAAGAGAAAAATCTCTGAAGACCCTCAATTACATTTTATTTGTGTTCTACTTGGTAGCTTTTAAAGTAATTCTCTGGTTAAAAAAAGAAAAGAAAAAAATGAGATTTTGTGTATTTTTGCCCCAATTTTGTGATTTATTTTTAACTTTATTTGAAAACAAAAAAGAATTGTGTGTATAGATATTTCTTTTATAATGTCAATTAATACTGATTCTGAAAATTTCCTTTTATTATTAGGATGAAAAGCATTGGTAATAGAAACACAATTTTTTTTTCAAAGCCGGGAGTGACCAAAATTAAGAGAAACAGCCCTGAAATTATTTTGATTGAAGTATCATACATATTTATTTTGTTTGATCTAAAAATTAACATCTATTGTATCTTATTTTGGTGTTGCACAGTTAGCTACTGATCTCTACATGTTAAAAATCAGTGGATAATAAGAGATAAAACAAACTGGGAATGTGTTTTTAGTTACCTTTGAAGTGACAGACATAAAGCAGAAGACTCAATAACAATAATATTAATTCAAAGAATGATAGCTAACACTTGGGTACTACTGTGTGTCAGGTATTATGTTTAGCACTTCATATATATTTTCATTTAATTTTTACAACACTATGTGATTGAGACTATTATTTCCATTCAACACATGTTTAGATTGAAGAAAGTGGTAGTCCTACTGTATGGGTCTGATGACATCTTGTATACTCTGTGTAGTACTGCTTTTTGAAGGAAAACAGTAAACCACAATAGATGAGGAAAACATTCATGAAAAGGAGTTGAAGTTAGGCATATTAAAGGAGACTTCACCAAATTCTACTCCCTAAGTTAAGCATAGTCTCTCAGAGATCTCTTCTAATGTTAAAATTTATAGAGGAAGTTGGGACTGCTAGGTTTGAATTTTCTTAACTTCCTTTCTTAACATCTTCTTAGTTTCCCAAAGTCCCAGTCAAAAGATAAAGTGCCCTCCTGATCAGTCACGTCCCCAAATCTGGGCACTTTCATATTTTTAAGGAATGTACACAGTTCCTCGTCTTTGTCTCTCTATTGTTTTTCCTTACCCTAAGCATGTGAATATATTCTAAAAATAAAGCACTAACAAAAAAATTCTTTATTTCACATTCCAGTGTCATGTGCTAAAAGCTACTATATAACGACAAATAAGATACAGTCCCAGCACTCAAAGAGCCTGGATTCTAGGAAAGAGAAAATACATGTAAACATGAATATTGTAGATATTAAACACACGAGTAAATAAAACCAAACATGTTTTCATGAAAGTTTTATATGTATTATAGTAGAAGTCTACATAGCAAAAAGGAAGGACTGGCCAGTTTTCCAGGAAATGGGAGTTGATAAAGGGAGCATAAGGCTTGCATTGACTGTGCAGTTCTCTTTAGCTATATTAAACCTGTCTCTCATCTTTCTTTATTTCCTGAGTTGGGTAAAGAAGAGTATACATTTAATACCTCCACTTTCCTCTCATATTTTCCTCAAACCTGTGCCAGTAGGCATTCATGTTTGTTAAATGGTAATGGCTTGTGATAGCTTACACTTATAGAGCTCTTGCCCTTTGCCAGGCACCCTAATAACATGTTTCACATATAGTAACTTGCTTATTTCTTACAACTACTCTCTAAGATGAGTACTGTTATTAGATACAGACAGCTGAAGCACAGAGAGGTTAAATACCTTGACCCGTATCACAACTAATAAATGTTGGAACTGGGCTTCAAATCTAGGCCATTTGACTTTGGGACCTATGCGTTATGAATGACTTGTGAACAAAATTCTCTAAAAAGGAATTTGGGAAAAAGAGACTTTTTTCCCAGTCAACAGTTTGCAAACCAGGGAAACATAGCCGTCAGCGTAAAATGAAGAATGCATTTCAGAGAACAAAGAGAAGGTTTGGATTTTATAGAAAAATACACTTCCTAAATTCCCAATCAGGTCCATTTATGCAAATGAAAGATTTAAATTCATGTAGTTCCCAATAGTTGGCACAGTGGAGTTCTGATTCGTTGATACGGCTGAGCCCTGATTGGCTGGGGCAGATGAGTCCTGATTGGTTGGTTTCCAAGCCCTAAACCAGAGATCTCTGTCAGATGTTTCTTTCAAATGACTGGCGGGTGGTGTAGGGTTTTTGGTTATTTATCTTGGCACAGACATCAGGAACTGGTTTGGCTTGATTGTAGAAAGGGAGGGCCTGTGACACTTTTACATCTTTCTGAGAACACAGAGTACATGACTGCTCCCTCACCCAGGATGGCCGCCTGGTTCTGTCTTAACTTTGAGCATCTCAATTAGCCACAGAGAGTCCATTTTGTCTGTTGGATAGGGTATACTTTAACAGACTGAATGAACCTAGTTGCCTTTTACCCATGTCTGCACACAAATGCCTATATGCTAAAGTTCATTTATTTCCAAGGCATATATTTTTCCTAGTTTTAATGGATTTTCCTTTGTCCTCTCCGTTCACTCATTGAGGAAATTTTGAATACTCTTATGGGCAAGTACTAATCTAGCACTGCAAATATAGAAATAAAAGTGGCCACTACTATCACAAAACTCATAGTATGGGAGAAAATGTGGAGGAAAATGGATAATTATAATATGACGTGCTAAGTGTTATGATGGTATAGGCCTAAAGGGGGCAATATTTAACCCAGCCAGAAGAGGGTAACCCCTAACCTGAATTATGATGGAAAAGTAGGATTTGGCTAAGCTTCTTTCTATTATTTGTCCTCCCTATTTTTTTGTATGTGTAATGGGATACAGTTGCTTTTTCAAAACCTTCAATTACCCCTTTACATATCTGCACTGTTGCATTGTTCCTTCTGTTTTCTTCTTCATCATGTTCTACTTGTAAGCCTTCTCAGTGTGTCTTTTACTGTACTTTGGTCTCCAGTGTCTTTTTCATTCTTATTTCCTTTTTAGCTTATTCATCCTATCTAGAAACTTGTCTTATCTACTACAGTAGGAAATTTAATTTACTTTTCTTCAGCTCCTTTATTCCTCTCTGGCAGGCTGCCAAAGTGTTTAAAACACTCATGATTATTGGTTTCTTCAGAGAGGAAGATAGATCTGGGTCATATGCTTGATGTGACTGGGATATTCATTTCATTTTTGTTCTTTCTGGGCATCAAGGGAGTTTTACCCCTTGAAGTCTCTCAATTAAATCTTCCCCCAATTTACTGTTTCTTGGGCATGTTCCTTTAATGTGCCTAGCTTTTCTGTTTTTGGCACGATTGCCCAACCTTTACTGCATATTGGCACTTGGCACACAGACTGATATCTGCTGAATGCCAGATACAGCCTCCTCTACAAAACATGGTGGGAAAAATTATAAGGGAAGATAGTATTTGACTCTGGATTCAAACACAGGTTGAATTCTAACCTTTTATCATTTATTAGCAGGATAACCTTAGGCAAGTTACTTAACCTCTCTCTGCCTCAATTTTCTCGTTTTTAAAATGGGCAAACTAATAGTGACTACCTCATTAGGTTTTTAGAGGATTAAATGGGTTAATGCCTTTAAAATTTAGAGCAGTGAATGGAATATAGATAAAAAAGGAAGACATTTAATAAGAGCCTGGGGTTCCTAGCCTCGCTGGCCAAGAACTGTTTTTCCATCCAACTGTTTGGCCCCTGATTTGCTGTTGCCTCTCCCTTACTTGTTCATCAGGGATCTGGTTTTACTTCAAATTGTGCTCATTATCTTTTATTTTCCTGTGGTTCTCCTCTGATAATCTAGGTTTTTATACTTCTAATATCCTTTTGTAGTGGAAAATAATTTGGGAGCTTGTCAGGAAGACAGTAATTGTTGTTAACAGTGAGATTTTATAGCTCATTGTTGGAGTTTATAATAATAGGTTTTTGTTTCATATAGCAATAGGAATTGTTCAAAAGTTAAAATTTTTTTTGCCATCCTTATCATTATGCATACTTATAAGAGATTAGAATATTTCAGAAATATAAAACTCAGAAATAAACGAAGTATTCCCTAAATATTTCGTGCTTGCTATGTGGTAAGATACTGTTGGAGGTACTGAAACATAATTGCTAGTAATAGTTTGGCATAGTTTCTTACAGTTTTTCAAAAAGATCTGTATAGTCATAAAAGTTACATTATTTATGAAAATAAGAATGATAATGTTTTGTTTTGCAGGAAAAGTCAACACTAATAATATGCTCTAGAGAAACTAACGGTTGCTTAGATGTTTTTAACATTATAGTAAACTAATATGCCAAGCTTCAAAATGACCAAACATACAACTTGTAGCTGTGGTATTTTGGTGTATTTGGCATTATACCGTAATTTACAGTATATAACATCTGATGACTTTTAGCAGTATCTTGGCACAACAGACTAACTCCTTCCATCCTATCAGAGGTGGAGAGAGGAACTCTTTTCTCCCCATAAATTCTTGATTTTTAATTAATTAATTAATTAGTCTTTCTAGTTTTCATCTCCTGTCTTAATATTGGACTTTGATATTTACCTTTTTTATTCATTTTGTTTATTTTTTAAAAAAAATTTTGTGGATGGCCGGGCATGGTGGCTCACACCTGTAATCCCAGCACTTTGGGAGGCCAAGGCAGGCAGATCACAAAGTCAGGAGATCGAGACCATCCCGGCTAACACAGAAATATGCTGTCTCTACTAAAAAAATATGAAAAATAAGCTGGGCGTGGTGGTGGGTGCCTGTAGTACCAGCTACTCTGGAGGCTGAGGCAGGAAAATGACAT
Organism: Papio anubis; assembly: GCF_008728515.1. NCBI lineage: Eukaryota > Metazoa > Chordata > Mammalia > Primates > Cercopithecidae > Papio > Papio anubis. Next base: position 187,502,323 of record NC_044976.1, on the reverse strand, counting down.
GAACCCGGGAGGTGGAGCTTGCATTGAACTGAGATCGCACCAGTGCACTCCAGCCTGGGCAACAGAGGGAGACTCAGTCTCAAAGAAAGATTGTGGATATATAGTAGCTGTATATAGTTATGTGATACATGAACTGTTTTGGTACAGCCTTGTGTAGAATAATAATGACATCATGGAAAATTGTGTATCTATTGTCTGAAACATCCTTTGTGTTAAAACAATCCTAGTATACTCTTTTAGTTATTTTAAAATGTACAATTATTATTGATTATAGTCTCCCTATTGTATTATTAACTACTAATTTTATTCATTATTTCTTTCTTTCTTTTTTTTTTTTTTTTTTTGACACCGAGTTTCGTTCTTGTTGCCCAGGCTGGAGTGCAGTGGTGCGATCTCGGCTCACTGCAACCTCTGCCTCCAAGGTTCAAGTGATCCTCCTGCCTCAGCCTCTTGAGTAGCTGGGATTACAGGCGTGCACCACCACGCCTGACTAATTTTGTATTTTTAGTAGAGACAGGGTTTCTCCATGTTGGTCAGGCTGTTCTCGAACTCCTGACCTCAGGTGATCCGCCCACCTCAGCCTCCCAAAGTGCTGGGATTACAGGCGTGAGCCACCATGCCTGGCCTCTATTCATTATTTCTAACCTTATTTTTTTAACCCATTAATTATCCCTACCTCCACCCTATCCCCCTACTATCTTTCCCATCTTTTGGTAACCATCCTTCTATTCTCTATCTCCCTGAGTTCAGTTGTTTAAATTTTTAACTCCTCTAGATAAGTGAGTACATTTGATGTTTGTCTTTCTGTTCCTGGCTTATTCACTTAACAAAATGACCTCCAGATCCAATCATGTTGTTGCAAATGATAGACTCTCATTCTTTTCTGTGACTGAATAGTATTCTGTTGTGTACATATACCACATTTTCTTTATCCATTCATCTGTTGATGAATGGATAAAGCACCTTAGGTTGCTTCCAAATCTTGGCGGTTGTGAGTGGTGCTGCAATAAACATGGGAGTGCAGATATCTCTTTAATATACTCATTTCCTTTCTTGTGGGTGTATACCCAGCAGTGGGATTGCTGGATCATATGGTAGCTCTATTTTTGTTTTTTTGAGGAAACTCCAAACGGTTCTCTGTAGTGGCTGTACTAATTTACATTCCCACCAACAGTGTACAAAAATTCCCCTTTCTGCACATCCTCACCTATATTTGCTATTGCATGACTTTTGGATATAAGCTATTTTAACTGGGGTGAGATGATAGCTCATTGTAGTTTTGATTTGCATTTTCCTGACGATCAATGATGTTGAGCACCTTTTCATATGCCTCTTTGCCATCTGTATGTCTTTTGAGAACTGTCTATTCAAATCTTTTGTCCATTTTTAAATTGGATTTTTAAATTCTTTTCTATAGAGTTGTTTTAGCTCCTTATATATTCTGGTTATTAATCCATTGTCAGATGGGTAGTTTGCAAATATTTTCTCCCATTCTGTGGGTTGTCTCTTCACTATGTTGATTGTATCCTTTGCTGTGCAGAAACTTTTTAACTTGATATGATCTCATTTGTTCATGTTTGCTTTGGTTGCCTGTGCTTGTGGGATATTACTTAAGAAATTTTTGCCCAGATTGATGTTCTCGAGAGTTTCCCCAATGTTTTCTTGTAGTAGCTTTCTAGGTTTAGGTCTTAGATTTAAGTCTTTAATCTATTTTGATTTGGTTTTTGTATATGACAAGAGTTAGGGACCTAGTTTCATCCCTCTGCCTATGGATATTCAGTTTTCCTGGCACCATTTATTGAAGAGACTATCCTTTCTCAAATGTATATTCTTGGCATCTTTGTCAAAAGAGAGTTCACTGTAGATGCATGGACTTAGTTTCTGTGTTTTCTCTTCTATTCCATTGGTCTCTATGTCTTTTTTCATGCCAGTCCCATGCTGTTTTGGTTACTGTAGCTCTGTGGTATAATTTGAAGTCAGTAATGTGATTGCTCCAATTTTGTTCTTTTTGCTCAGAATAACTTCGACTATTCTGAGTCTATTGTGATTTCATATAAATTTTAGTATGTTTTTTCTATTTCTGTGAAGAATGTCATTGATATTTTGATACGGATTACATTAAATCTGTAGATTGCTTTGGGTAGTCTGGACATTTAAATAATATTGATTCTTCCAATCCATGAACATGGAATATCTTTGCATTTTTTTGGTGTCTTCTTCAGTTTTTTCATCAGCATTTTATAGTTTTTATTATGGAGATCTTTTACTTCTTTGGTTAAGTTAATTTATAGGTATTTAATTTTATTTGTAGCTATTGTAAATGGGATTACTTTTTTGATTTCCTTTTTGAATTGTTCACTGTTGGCATATAGAAATGCTAGTGATTTTTGTATGTATATTTTGTATCCCGAAACTTCATTGAATTTATCAGTTCTAGTGGTTTTGTTAGTGGAGAATTAAGTTTTTTCCAAATATAAGATGGTATCATCTGCAAGCAAGTTTCATGTGACTTCTTCCTTTTCGGTATGATGCCCTTTATTTCTACCTTTTAAAAAATACTTTTAAGTTCTGTGGTACATATGCAGATTGTTACATAGATAAATGTGTGTCATAGGGGTTTGTTGCACAGATTATTTAATCATCCAGGTATTAAGCCTAGTACCCATTAATTACTTTTCCTGATCCTCTGCCTTCTCTCACCCTCAACCATCTGATAGGCCCCAGTGTGTATTGTTCCCCTCTAAGTGCCCATGTGTTCTCATCATTCAGCTCCCACTTATAAGTGAGAACATGCACTATTCAGTTTTCTGTTCCTGTGTTAGTTTGCTAAGGATGATGGTTTCCAGCTTCATCCATGTCCCTGCAAAGGACATGATCTCATTTTTTTTATGGCTACATAGTATTCCATTGTGTATATGTGCCACATTTTCTTTACCCAGTCTATCATTGATGGACATTTAGGTTGATTTCATGTCTTTACTATTGTGAATAGTTTTGCAGTGAACATACGTGTGCATGTGTCTTTATAATAGAACAATTTATATTTCTTTGGGTATACCCAGTAATGGGATTGCTGGACTAAATTGTATTTCTGTCTTTAGGTCTTTGAGGAATCGCCACACTGTCTTCCACAAAGGCAGAACTAACTTATACTCCACCAACAGTGTATAAGCATTTCTTTTTCTCTACAGCCTCTCCAGCATGTGTTATTTTTGACTTTTTAGTAATAGCCATTCTGACTGGTATGAAATGGTATCTCATTGTGGTTTTGATTTGCTTTTCTCTAATGATCAGTGTTGTTGAGGTCTTTTCATTGATTGTTGGCCCCATGTATGTCTTTTTTTGGGAGATGTTTGTTCATGTCCTTTGCCCACTTTTTAATGGGGTTGTTTTTCTCTTGTAAATTTGTTTAAGTTCCTTATAGATGCTAGATATTAGGCTTTTGTCAGATGCATAAATTGCAAAAATGGTCTCTCATTCTGTAGGTTGTCTGTTTACTCTGTTGATAGTGTTTTGTTGTTATTGTTCTCTTTTCTGTGCCAGAAGCTCTTTAGTTAAATTAGATACCATATGTCACGTTTTGCTTTTGTTGCAGTTGCTTTTGGCATCTTCATCATAAAATCTTTGTGCCGATGTCTCAAATGGTATTGCTGAGGTTGTCTTTGAGGATTTTTATAGTTTTGGGTTTTACATTTAAGTCTTTAATCTATCTTGAGTTGATTTTTGTGCATGGTGTAAGGAAGGGGTCCAGTTTTCATCTTCTGCATATGGCTAGCCAGTTATCCCAGTGCCATTTATTGAATAGGGAATCATTTCCTCATTGCTTGTTTTTGTCAGGTTTGTTGCAGATAGTTGTAGATGTGTGGTCTTATTTCTGGGTTCCCTATTCTGTTCCATTGTTCTATATGTCTGTTCTTATATCAGTGTCATGCTGTTTTGGTTACCATAGCCCTGTAGTATAGTTTGAAGTCATATAGCATGATGTCTCCAGCTTTGTTTCTTTTTGCTTAGGATTGCCTTGGCTATTCAATCTTCTTTGGGGTTCCGTATGAATTTTAAAATTTTTTTTCTAGTTCTCTGAAGAATGTCAATGGTAGTTTAATGGAAATAGCCTTGAATGTGTAAATTGCACTGGGCAGTTTGGCCATTTTCACAATACTTCTTCCTGTATATGAGCATGGAATGTTTTTCATTTGTTTTTGCTCATCTCTGATTTCTTTTTTTTTTTTTTTGAGTCTCGCTGTGTCACCCGTGATCTCGGCTCACTGCAAGCTCCGCCTCCCGTGTTTACGCCATTCTCCTGCCTCAGCCTCCGAGTAGCTGGGACAGCTAGTTTTTTTGTATTTTTAGTAGAGACGGGGTTTCACCATGTTAGCCAGGATGGTCTCGATCTCCTGACCTCGTGATCCACCCGCCTCGGCCTCCCAAAGTGCTGGGATTACAGGCTTGAGCCACCGCACCCGGCCATCTCTGATTTCTTTTAGCAGTGGTTTGTAGTTCTGCTTGAAGAGATCTTTCACATCCCTAATTAGCTGTATTCCTAGGTTGAATGTCCTTTATTTCTTTCTCTTGTGTGACTGCTTTAGCTAGAACTTTCAGTACTTTGTTGGATAACAGTGGTGACAGTGGGCATCCTTGTCTTGTTCTAGATCTTAGAGGAAAGACTTTCAGTTTTTCCCCATTCAGTATGATACTAACTGTGGGTCTGTCATATTTGACCTTTATTATATGGAAGTATGTTTCTTCTATCCCCATTTTTGAGGGTTTTTGTAATGAAGGAATGATGACGTTTATAGAGTGGTTTTTCAGTGTTAATTGAAATGATCATATGGTTTTTGTACTTCATTCTGTTGATATGATGGATCACATTGATTTATCTGCATATGTTGAAACATTCTTACATCCAGGGATAAATCCCATTTGGTCATGATGAGTGATCCTTTTAATGTATTGTCGAACTCATGTTTGCTTGTATTTTGTTGCCAATTTTTGGATCAGTGTACATCACTGATATTGGCCTATAGTTTTCCTTTTTTGGTATGTCTTTGGTTTTGGTATCAGGGTAATACTGGCCTCCTAGAGTAAGTTTGGAAGTATTCCCTCTTCCTCTATCTTTCAAAACAGTTTGAGTAGGATTGGAATTAGTTCTTTAAATTATTTGGTAGAGTTCAGCAGTGAAGCCATCAAGTCTCAAGTTATTCTTTACTTAGAGGCTTTATTAGGACTTTGATGTTGTTACATATTATTGTTCTGTTCAGCTTTTGGATTTCTTCATGGTTCAATCTTGGTAGGTTGTATGTGTCTAGGAATTTATTCATTTCTTCTAGATTTTACCATTTATTGGCATATGGTTGCTCATAGTAGCCACAAATGATCCTTTGAATTTCTGCAGTATCCATTGTAATGTCTTTTTTATCTCCAATTTTATTTTGGATTGTGCTGGGTCACCCCTGAAACCAGCATGTCTCAGAGCCCAGGGTCAATGGTGTACTTGTGGGTATGAGTGCTGGTTGTTCAGGGCCCAAGGGTTCTTTAGTTAGCAGATGATAAATCCTTCCAGGACTGGGTTCTTCCCTCAAGGCAGTGGGATCCTTTATGGCCCAGGGTGTGTCTAGAAAAGTTGTCTAGGAGCTGGGTACTGGAATTGAGGCCTCATGACTCTGCCCGTTACCTTATTCTACTGTGAATAACTTGGTGTCCAAGATGCAAGACAGAGTTCTCTTTACTCTTTGCTCTCCTCTCCTTAAGCAGAAAGTAGGAGACACTTTCTTGCTGGGACTGGGGAGACACTGCCTGGGGTTGGGGAAGTGATGACATAAGCACTGCCTTTGCCATGCCAGTTGGTGTCTCTCTGGGTCACATGCCACCCTATTTCACTAGCTCTAAGCCACACCTAGTGCTAGGAGTTGCCTAGGAATTGCAGTCTTTGTGTCCTAGACGCCTGTCAAGTTTACCTAGGATCCCAGAGCATTTCAGTTTGCAGTGTTGAGGCTTGCTGAGCAAGTTCCATCTGTTGCAATGGGTGTTTCCCTGCTGGCTAGGGCTGGGCCAAATGCTCCTTCTGTGTGTGGGCGCTAGCTGAACCTAGGATGGCTCTATCCTCCACTGTGACAGGGCAGCACTGAATTCAATGTGAAGTCCCCCAGTTGCTGTGTTCTTTATCCCCAAAGTACACAAATTGCCTTTCTGCACCACAGGCGGCTACTGAGGGATATGGGTGGGGTGGTATCAGCAACTCAGGACTGTCTCTCCATTCTTCCTCATTGCCTCTTTTGGTAATACAAAGTTAAAACCATGCACTGTGATTGCCCACCTGATGTTTGGTTCTTACGACAGTGTTTTTCTGTGTGCAGATGGTTGTTTAAATTTGGTATTCCAGGGGGTGTGGGAGTGTGATTCGTGTAGGCTTCTATTCTGCAATCTTACTCTGCCCTCTGAACTTTAATTTATACCATACAATAAATCAGAGTGAAAGGTAAACAACAAGGTTACAATGTAACTCTATTATAAATTTTGAATTTTTTTTGGTGACAAATACCAGTATATTTTTGTCTTTGGAGCTATAAATTACTTAATTTAGCAAGCTCTAAAGCTTATATATTTTAACTTCTCAAGTAAGAAGTCTGGCACTTTATGGCTATAAATTTTACTATCAAAATATCCAGGGTAGTGAATTCATTTTAATAATTATAATTCTTCTAAACATCATTTGAAGAATTATTTGTGGACACTAGACTCAAGACTATATATACTAAATCCAAACAGTATGCCTAGGACCTCAGTTTTGAGTTTTTCATCTCAGTTATCTGTCCTTCAACTTACGACTTCCTCTTACGCTTTCATTTACTAAACACATTTTCAGATTTTTAAATTGGACCTTCTCCTCCAAGGCCCTATCGGACAACTTTATAAATATGCATTTACAGCCTTTAAACACCAACATTTTAAACTGAGACTAATTCCTGCAACCACATTCCTTGTTAAAAGTTCAACACTAGGCCGGGCGTGGTGGCTCACGCCTGTAATCCCAGCACTTTGGGAGGCCGAGGTGGGCAGATCATTTGAGGTCAGGAGTTTGGGGCCCACCTGGCCAAAATGGTGAAACCTTATCTCTACTAAAAATATAAAAAAAATTAGCCAGGTGTGGTGGCGGGCCCCTGTGGTCCCAGCTACTTTGGAGGCCGAGACAGGAGAATCGCTTGAACCCAGAACGTTGCAGTGAGCCAAGATGGTGCCGCTGCACTCTAGCCTGGGTGATAGAGCCAGACTTCGTCTCCAAAAAAAAAAAAAAAAAAAAAAAAAGCTCAGCACTAACAATATCTTTCTGTCATTTTCTTCTGCTCAAGGAACAAAAGAAGTCAAACAGATAATGGGTTCTGCCTGAGCCATTTGTGAAGTCTAAGAACAGATATGTATACTCCCTGTTATTCTTCCAGGGCATTATTTTATCCTTTTTTTTAAACCTTGAAAAATAAGTGTTACTTACCCTTATAAATATTTTGAAGTAAGGTTTCTGAATTTCTGTGAAGAACTCTTCTAGTAATTCAGCTTTTCAAACACATTCGTTACTCAATAGTCCCTGTAACATGGGATTTATTCCACAGTTAAAAAGTGACTTCCTCCTTTGTTACATGTGAGAGTGATTCTTTGTTTTCTCAGGATCCCAAACTGCTCATTCAAAACTATCTCTGTCTGTTTTCCAACACTATTTATGTCAGATTGTAGGGAAACACCCACGGGAACTTTTCTTTATATTCTTTTGCTGCTGTTTTTTAAAGAATGAAGGTGCAGCAGTGTGAATTAATCATGGTTTCTCAGTTGCTGGGCATTGTACTGCTCCAGGGTTGTCAGTAGATACAGTCAGATTCCTGCGTTTCTGATAGAAGTCTGGCGTTGACTAGTTCTCTTTGCTACTACATCATCTGGCAGTTGCTCCGTGTTCAACTAGGCCTGAACCTTCTTCAGGCCTCTTCCGAAAAGAAAAGTTACCTGTGAAGTGTCTTTCTGATGGCTTAATTTATTTCTTCTCCTGGTAAAATTGGTTGTAATGTTATTTTTTCTGTTTAGCTGGTTAGGTCTCTTGAGACCTGCAACTGGTTTCCTACATACTTCATTTTGTTTCAGAAGGCTTGCCTTTCTTTTTAACACTGGAAAATAGTGTTTTGTATTCTTGTCAGTTAGACATGGACAATTCATAGGACTAATTCCTTTTCCAATTCCAGATGATTTCCTAACTGCAAGGCCAATGATTATCCATGAGGATGTCTCTTTCTAGGCATTACTCTTCCTCTACAGCTTAGACTGGTTTTACCAACACCAGAATTCTGTTGTAGTACCCATTGTATTCTCATCCTAAATTGCTGGAGTCTTCTGTTTAGTTTTGGAAAAGTCTGCTTTTTTCCTTGCTTTCAATTCAGTTTGATGACACCATCCAAAGACATGTCAATTTTGTCAAGGTTTTTGTTGCTGCGGGCTTTCAGCAGCTGTGACAAGGTCACCATGGCTTCTGCCAATTGGGTACCAAACTGGTTTATAGCTTGAAACGTGGTGCTAGAACAGTCAGTGGGGAAGGCCAGAGTTGGAGACCTGCCACCTCTCATGCATGCACGCAAGCAGACTACCGGGCAGCATCCTTGTCCTCCCACCTGTGGTTGCCAGCATAGACCAATTTATCCCATTCATTTAAATTACTTGATAGTGTTCTCTGGAATACTCTTGAATATACCATAATTTAGCTAGTAAAACATATTGATGGATTGCTGATAGTTCAGTTTCTTACTATTACAAGCAGTGACACACTAAAAATCCTGTTACACATATGTCTTTGGAGTATGTGTTTCTGGAGGATACATTTGATGAAATGATATATTAACTTAGCATCTTAATAAATTCAAAAAGATTGTTCTTATTTAAACATCAACCTTCTTGCCTGTTTCCTTATGCTTTTAGAAAAACTTAAGTATTATCAATTTTTATACTGTCTGTCAATGTAATTGGTAGATATGTTTCATTGTTTTAATTTGCATTTAAAAGATTAATGAAATGGGTTTTCTATAACATTTTTATTTTAGTCATGTTTTACATATTGTGACCTGTACTGTCTTGATATCCTTAGCTCAATTTTCTGTTGGATTTTTCTTTATTCTATTGATTAGTAAGATTGTGGTATATTAGTGAAAATAGCCATTTGTCAAATGTTAGAAATTTTTTTGCTTTTAAAAAATATACATACTCTATACTGTCATAGATGTTTTTAATTTATAGGTAATCAGATTTTTAAATCTTTTTAATGGTATCTTTGATTTTGTTCTTATGCTTAGGAATTCCTTTCCCAGCAAGAGTATTACAAATTTGAAAGATTTTCTGTCATCAGTATTATTTTCTCATTTTTATTATAATCAAGATTTATGATATCCAGGAATGTTTATTTCCTTTTCCTTTTTTTGTTTTCGTTGTGTTCCTAGATTCTGGTCTCTAATTTGGCATGTACAACATCATCAAATAACAAGCCTGAAACCTTGGCATATTATTATTTACTGTGGATCAGAATAAAGTATTAGATGGGATGATCTTGGATCCTGCTTAATTGAATACCAATTTATAAGTACCTATGCTTGGTAATAGTTTATAAGTGGGCCAATTATCAGTCCTTGTTTGCATGACATAGTCTAAGTTTAACCTGTCTTCCAGAATAATTTTTTTTTTGAGATGGGGTCTCACTCTGTCACCCAGGCTGGAGTGCAGTGGCACAATCTCAGCTCACTGCAACCGTGGTCTCCTGGGCTCAAGTGATCCTCCCATCTCAGCCTTCTGAATAGCTGGGACTACAGGAGTATGCCACCATGCCCAGCTAATTTTTTGTAATTTTGATAGAGACAGGGTTTTACCATGTTGCCCAGGCTGGTCTCAAACACCTGAGCTCAAGCCTTCCTTGTCCTCCCAAAGTGCAGGGATTACAGGCCTGAGCCACCACACTTGACCAAGAATAATTTTTAATAGTCTCCTTTCACTGTAAAAAGTGCCTCAGTTTAAATAAAAAATTATAAATGTTATAAAAGATAGTTGTTTACATGGGATAGTTCCTCAGGGTATTATAACACTAAAGCTTTAGTTGTTTCTGTTTATGTCATTCAGTTGTTCCTGTTTACATTACTTCTATAGTAGTAATATTTCATTTGCTTTAACTTTTAAAATATCTGTTATTTTCATTATGAACTTATTACAAGCTTCATACAGTTGCTTATGTGAGGTGTTTCTAGAACAGTCATGCTAGTGTGTACTTTCTTTGCCTTCATTTTAATTACCAGAATGATGTTCACTTTTTGCATTAAATGTCCCTTACAATTCTTATTTACCTAGTATTGCTTTAAAGATGATGAAACATTTGTCTCTGTATGTGGACATATTTTGGTTATATTTTATTAAATATGTCATCAAATCTTTTTTGTACGGCTATGACCTAATGTTTTAACCTGGCCAAATAAACCATTACTTATTACATTAATGTTTTCTGATGTTGCATATACTCGGATCATTGGATTTTGTGGTGTGCTAATTAATACTGGATCATTGGATTTTGTGGTTTGCTAAGTAATACTGTTCTTAACACAGATCCCTGTGGGAGCCACTAAATGCCAATCCCTATTGTACTGTCACAGTGTTGATAAACGTTTGGTACTTGTTACCTGCCAGATAGATTTTCAGCTATCTTATTTTATTCCGATAGTATTTCTCCAGCCTTTTCTTATGTAGTACTGTGTCAAAGAATATTTTATAATAGGTAAATTGTGTCTGTTGTTCTTTCTTTCTTTTCTCTACTACCTCTGCTACTGCTTAAAAGGTTTATAGAGTTTAGTATTGGTCATTTTCACCACTGATTATAAACTGTAAATCAACCCATATTCTTTTGCATTTTGAGGTGTTTTGTAAAATTGCCATATAAAAAGGCCAATTTCAATTTTCCTCTAGTTAAAAATATCTTTTTTTTTTTTTGAATACATCTTAAGAAACCTAACCTTTTTTTTTTTTTTTTTTTTTTTTTTTAAATAACATTTCTGGTTGTTTGTGTGTTCTTGTCATATATGTTTCTCAGTGTCATATTTAGGTATATATGTTTGACCCTTAATTTTTATGTTTGTTGGTCCCATTAATAAAATTTGAGAATATCTGTGGAGTAGAACACCGTATAGGGATTACCAATTTGTGCCACCACTACCTTTTAAACATTACTCTTTGGATATAGCTATTTATTTATAGGTATTTTCAATTTCATGTTATGTAAACTGTATATGACATTTTCATAAAAGTTTGTTCTTTTAAAATATCTAGGCACTGAAGATTAATGAAGTTCTTACCATTATTTTTGCAATGCATGTAATAATGTAAAAAGAAGATTGTTTTATTAGAGACAGAGTCATTTTTCTTGTTTTATGATATTTAAAGTATCTACTGTAATATATAAAGTAATGTTTGTTGGTGTTTGCGTTTCTTCTGCAGACAGTGATAATGAACTCTCAAGTGGAACAGGTGATGTGTCTAAGGATTGTCCTGAGAAGATCCTGTATTCTTGGGGAGAATTGCTAGGAAAATGGTAAAATTTTATTTTTCATACTGAAAATTTTATATTTACATAGTTGATGTTAATTTGTTGTATTAAAATCTATGTGTTAAAATAGGTTTTAAAGGATTAATATTAAAATCTATCTTAATATCTTAATGTTTAAAAACTTAAAAATTAAAATATATTTTATAGATACTCTTTATATTTGGCTAGGTCTTCCCCCTAAGTATGGTTTTATTTAACTTGCTTTTAGAAGATGTCTTTGTCTTATTATTTCACTCAGACCTTATTATTTGTCTTATTATTTCACATCATTTAGCAGAGTCAATTTTATGCTATATTGCCAATGCATTTAAATGTCTACTGTTAAAGGGTTACATTTTTTTAAAACCAAGTCTGTTACCACTAAAATACGCTGTATAGTTTAGAATTTCTCATTTTACCACTGACACAGCTTGTTTCATTCTTTCTGACTAAAACTATTACTTTAAATTTTGATGTATTTTATGTGGAATTAGAAAAGAGTACTCTGTTTATATTTATTATATTAAGCACTCTTTATATTTATTTTAAATACATTTTTTTTTTTTTTTTTTGAGACGGAGTCTCTCCTGCCTCAGCCTCCTGAGTAGCTGGGACTACAGGCGCCCGCCACCGCGCCCGGCTAATTTTTTTTTTTGTATTTTTAGTAGAAGCGGGGTTTCACCGTGGTCTCGATCTCCTGACCTTGTGATCCGCCCGCCTCGGCCTCGCAAAGTGCTGGGATTACAAGCGTGAGCCACCGCGCCCGGCCTTTAAATACATTTTTTAAAAGGACTATCATATGTCGGTGTAATGAAAAAATTCTGCCAACAAAATACTTCCCCATACTAGTATAGACATAGAAATTCAATTTATTGTTGAATAAGCCTATCAGATTACATGCATGCAGGTAGTCCAGGGGAGACTACAAAGTCTGGGCAGTCACATCTCTCTCAAGACTTAGTGTTTTGTTTTGTTTTGTTTTTTTCCCATTCCAATAGCTTTTAGGTTTTATTTTCACATGGAGCACCAGTAAGGTATTAGAGCCAATCAAAATAAGGAGTTGATTTAGAGATTTATTTTCTTTACCTGGCAATTCATTTGCACTACCATGAATGGGAATCCTTTGCATAGCTATGGACAGTAAACTTGGCATTGCCATTATGTTATATATGTTGAGAGTTGTAAACTAGCCTAGTGAAAGACAAAGGCACACACTTCTGTGTTGTCACACAATTCTCAGATGTTCCAGCCATTCCACTGAAATGATGTTCAGTAATCTTTTTGTCCATTTCAAAAATCTTATACAATTTTACCCCACACTATATCCAGGATCTAATTTACTCATTTGCAAGCATTGTCCACCTAAATCTAAATTTATCTCATATGTTTTTATCTGTTTTATTTAGGGTTACTCTCTTACTTTACTTTAAGATGAACAGTTCTCTTTTTAGATGGTCCTGAGTTAGGACAATTTCAATGGGGGATGGAGAGCGGCAGGAAGTAAGATGGGAGAGTGTGTTCTAGTTAGAGGCAGGTGACTTTTTCAGTCTCAGTCCAGGCTGGGAAATAGGAAGCACGCTAAACTTTTAAAACAGAAGCATTTTAATGCAGATAATTGACTTACAATGTGTTAGAAGTTTGAGAGAGCAGAAAGGAGACATTATGACTGGAGTAACCCAAGTAGTAGGAAACAGCTATGGCCTATAGGACTGGAGAAATAAAATGAAAGAAATACTGTTACCAGAATCTAGGAACTCAGAGGAGGTCTGAGGAGCTGATGCAGGAATCTCTGAAGAGGGCTGCATCCTGGTTGCTTAGAATTATGAGGATGCTCATAGCAGCTAGTGTTTAGAAGGAACTGTCAGGGCAGGGGACAACTGTTTAGTTCCACACTTCTGAAGAGATATCCAGATCTCGGGTATCGGAGCAGGTGGGGAGAACCACATCATTGGTGCTGGTACTTGTTGGCCTGGCTAGAATTAGTATTTTTCAGGAGTTATGGTATAGCTGGTGCTGGCAATGGAATTCCTTCTTCCATTCTTCTACCTTCCACCTGTATATGTCTATTACTCATGGGCAGAATCTAACCTGGAAGCTAGTGGGTAAGGGAGTTTGGGATATGTAGTCTGCAGATTCTCGGCCTTTATATCTTTGAGCAGAATACGGAAGGGTGGACTTGTAGTTGATAGGCAGTGGGTAAATGACTACAAAAGGGTAAAAGCTGGGCCTAATTCTCATTTACCCATTTATCTGGGTCAATTGAATTAGGCATTCTTAATACCCAATGTTTTTAGATAGAGATTTATTTATTAGGAACACTGGTAAGGAAAAAAGTAAATAAAAAACAGCACCAACAACTTGTCCTAATCTTCTTCATCTTTGGTCTGAAAGTGTACATTTATGGTCCAACCATATGGATATGATTGATAGCAGTGGATAGAATGGTAGCATATGCATTGATACCACAGCTTGGCTTCTACTGTTACATGGTTTCTTTCTTTCTCACTTCAAGTTATTTGCTGGGGGAAGGCTTAGGAATTTACATGGACCTCCATGCACCATAGAAATAAGCAACGTGTCTCCTGCGGCAGCTCTACTCTCTGGCCAGAATTTATTTTTCCCTGATTCTCTAGTCAAGAACAGGGGCATAGTCTTCTATTGTGGTCACTTCATAAAACAAGGGCTCCCTTCTTACTGGATCTCTCATTACTGAGAATTGGGTGCTTACTTTTTACCGGCCCAATACATTCATTCTTTCTAGTATAGCAAAATACATGACACCTAAAACTAATACCTTATACTCCAGTTGAAATTAATCAACAAAAGAGCTCTTAGAGATCTATATATAGGTATTGTAGAAACTAATTTTCTTTGGATAAGATGTTTCTTCTTGTCCATAATTTACTCCCAAAGGCAAAATAATTTCAACTTGATAAGATCTATGGAAGGGGAATATAATTTAATGGGAAAAATACATTATGCTAAAACAGAACTGAATTAGAGTTCTAGTTGTAGTGCTAACTTGATAGGTAGCTTGCACAAGTTATTTAACATTTTTGGGTTCCATTTTTCCAGTGAAGCTTTTATAAACTTGCTCATGTATGCATGCTTTGTCTTTCAGAAATGGAATAATGTTTGCAAAGTTTTTTTGTGTGTTTTGTTTTTCTTTTCCTAGCCCTTAGATTGAGAAAATACCTTAATTTTTATTGTCTTTTTATGGTTTGGGATTATATCACCATTCTTGAGGAATTTACAATAACAGTCTGGGCTCTTTCATTTAAGAGAATATGTACAAACATCTCACTTTCTTGATTCTTAGATGAAATTTAGTTAAAAGTCCACATGCTTATTGGGAGAAATGGCAAGGTGAGAATGGTTGGGAAGGGAAGTAGAGACAGATACTGGCTTTTTATCAATCAAGTTTCTTTTGATTTTAAATTATTTATTCATAATGTTTTCTACATGGCAGTTAATATTCTAAAACGATAAACAAAATTTAATATAGAAAAAAATTATGCTTTTCTTTTTTGCCTTTGCATGCTCTTATTTCAAAATAGGTTTAAAATTCATGGCATATTATACTAGAAAACAAGTCTGTCAATGATCTAAGCTTCTATCTTTAGATACTAGGAAAAAAGAGAAAAACCCAAAGCAAGCAGAAGCGAGGAAATAAGAATATAAATAAATGGAGTTGAGAAGAACACTACAGAAAATCGGTCAAACTGAAGCTAATTTTTATAAAGATTAATATATTTGATAATGATAAACATCTAACTAGACTGATCAAGAAAAACGAGAGAGAAAACACAGATACAAGAATCAAAGAGGCTACATCATTACAGATCCCCACAGACATTACAAGGTTATAAAAGAATATTATAAGCAACTCACTGCCTGTAAATTTAGAAGCTCAGGTGAAATCAACAAACACTTGAAAGTCATAAATTGCCAAAGCTTACTTGAAATAAGTAACCTGAATAGTCCTGTATTAGTTGACAAAATTGAATTTATAGTTAAAAAGTTTTCAGTAGAGAAAATTTGAGGCCAAACTGACAAATTCTACCAAATATTTAAGAAAAAAATAATAAGACTGGGCGCAGTGGCTCATGCCTGTAATCCCAGCACTTTGGGAGGCCGACGCAAGCTGATTACTTGAGGTCATGAATTTGAGACCAGCCTAGCCAACATAGTAAAACCCCGTCTCTACCAAAAATACCAAAAAAATTAGTCAGGTGTGGTGGTGTGCACCTGTAATCTCAGCTACTTGGGAGGCTGAGGCACAAGAATTGCCTGAGCCTAGGAGGTGGAGGTTGCAGTGAGCTAGGATTGCACCACTGCACTCCAGCCACTGACAGAGCAAGACTCTGTCAGAAAGTAAAGTAGAGTAGAGTAGAGTAGAGTAGAGTAGAGTAGAGTAGAGTAGAGTAGAGTAGAGTAGAGTAGAGTAGAGTAGAGTAGAGTAGAGTAGAGTTGAGTAGAGTAGAGTAAGAGTAGAGGAAAGGAAAGGAGGAAGGAAGGAGAGAGAGAGAGACAGACAGACTGGCAGAAAGAAAGAAAGAAAAAGAAAGGAGGAAGGAAGGAAGGGAAAGAGAAGGAAGGAAAGAGAGAAAGAAAGAAAGAGAAAGGGAAGGAAAGAAAGGAAAAAAAAAGAAAGAAAAGAAAGAAAAAAGGAAGGAAAGAAAGAAAGAAAGAGAAGGAAAGAAGGAAGAAAGAAAAAAGTATATAAATTTTACATAAACTTTCCAGAAAATAAAAGAGAAGGCAATACTTTCCAGCTAATTTATGTCATTTGCTTACCATGCTATTAAAACCGATGAAAATATTACAAAAAAGAAAATTGCAGACCAGTGCCCCTCAGGAATATAGACTAAAAAGGCCTCAACAAGTCCTAGCATATCAAATCCAACAATATGTAAACTTAAAAAAGGATAATGTTGCATGACTATGTGGGATGTATTTTGGGAATCAAGACTGCTTTGACATTTGAAAATAAATCAGTGTTATTCACTTATATCAATAGGCTAAAGAAGAAAAACCATATAATCATTTCAATAGATGCAGAAAAAGCATTTAACACAATTCAGCATTCATTCATGATTTTAAAAAACCAAAAAAACAAAAAAATCTCTCAGCAAGCTAGGAATACAAGAGAGCTTTCTTAACCTGATAAAAGGTACCTATGAAAAACCTGCAGCTAACATCTAACTTAAGAATGTCAGATCCCAAGACTGGGAATAAGGTAGGGATATCTATTCTCATGAGTCTTACTCAACGTAGTACTAGAGGTCTTAGCAAGTGTAATAAGCAAGGAAAAGAAATAAAAGGCAAACAAGATTGGAAAGGAAAATATAACACTGTCTGTATTTGCAGAGATGTGATTGTCTGTGTGGAAAACCCCAAGGAATCTACAAAACAAACAAAAAACTCCTAGATCTAATAAATGAATTTTACAGGGTTAAAAGATACAACATCAATATGTGCACATCAGTTTCATTTCTATATACTGGCAATGAAAAATTGAAAATAGAAATGTTGAAACAAAAAAGCACCATAAAAGAAAATCATGAAATAGACAGAAATCTAACAAATTGTGAGCTAGATATATACTTTGACATGCTAGAAAACAGTAATCAAAGACATCAAGGAAGACAGAAATAAATGAAGATATATACTATGTTCATGGAATGAAAGTCTCGATATTGTTAAGATTTCAATTATTCCAAAACTAATCTTAAAAGTAGTGCAATTTCAATAAAATTCTCAGCAGATTTTTTGGTAGCAACTAACAAGCTGATTTTAAAATTTATATAGAAAGGCAGAGTAACTAGAATAGCCAAAACAATGTTGAAAGTGAAGAACACAATGAAAAGACATATTACCTGATTTCTAGGTTTACTATAGAACTACAGTAATCAAAAGAGTATTGATACAAGGATAGACATTGAGATTAGTAGCATAGAAAACAGAGTTCAGAAATAGAGCCACACAATCTAAAGAGACATTTTCTAAAGAAGACATACAAATGGCCGAGTAGCACATAAAAAGATGCTCAATATCATTAACCATCAGGGAAATGCCAATCAAAGCTACAGTGAGATACCACTTCATACCCACTACGATGTCAATAATCACAAAGACAGATAATAACAAGTGTTGGCAAGGATGTGGAGACATTGAAAACATCACATAGCAACTGCAACTTTCATATGTTGCTGGTGGAGATGCAAAATGGTGCAACCATTTTGGAAAATAGCATGATATTTTCTTATAAAGTTGAAGACTCTTATACCACCCAGCAATTCGAATCCCACTGCTGTGTATTTACCAAGGTGAAATTAAAACCTGTGTGTGAATGTTTATGATAGCCTTGTTCATAATTACCCCAAACTGCAAACAACCCAAATGTCCTTCAGAAGTAAATGTATCAACCAACTGTGGTATATTCATTCTATGGAATACTACTGAACAATTAAAAGAATGAACTGATATACATCACAACTGATGGATCTCAAGTGTATCATGTTAAGTGACATATGCCAAAGTCAAGTGACTTAATACTATGTTATTCCATTTGTATGATATTCTGGAAACCCTGTCATCATAGGAAGCATGTCAGTAGTTGTTAAGGACTGGTGGTATTGACTACAAGAGGGTCCAGGGAATTTGGGTATGGGGGAAATGAGGGAACTATGCTATATCTTGGTTATGGTGGTGGTCACACACGTATTTGCACTTGTCAAAACTCACAGAATTGTATACTAAAAACGTGAATTTTACTCTGTATAAATTGTGCCTTAAATAAACGGCAAAAAAGAAAGAAAGCCCAGAGTCTTAACTGCTAGTAGGTGCTGAAGCAAGAATAGTATCACTAAATCTAAAAAAGAAAAAAGAGGAAAAAAAGGAAATTTATGTCTTATACATAGATGGCTATTTGAAGTGTATTCTTTTCTCCTGTCACAACAGTTCCTTCATTATACCTTGCATACTCGTTGGTAACTCTGTCTTAACTAACTTTTCTCTTCTTATCCTGCAAAGTTATGTCAAATGCACATGACCTCCTTAAAGTCACTGTTGTTTTAGAGACATCTCCTACAGTTCCTAGAGTATAGTAGGTGCTCAATTCATATTTATTGACTGAATTTTTGAATGAAATATCTCTCACCATTACAGATTTCTGTCCAATTTTATGAACATTTTATATATCTATATTTGGTAGTTATTTTTATCTTATATAGTGTTTTAAGAAATCTAAGTTGTAATATTCTCCATTAGATTATACACAGATTCATTTATCTTATATTTGGCTTCATCTTGAACCCTGGGAATGTTACTTGAATAATTTGTGTCTTGATCATGTCATGGTGAGATATTCTGATTTAAACATTTTAAAAATATTATTCTGACTGCCCAGTGAAAAATGGATTAAAAGGGAACAAAGATGGAAGCAGGCAGAATAGGTAGAATGCTATTGTAAATAATCCAGGGGAGAGATAATTATGTTTTGCACCATGCTGGTAGCAGAGGGTGACATGTGATCAGATTCTGGATATATTTTAAGAGACTAATGATAGTATTTGCCTCTGTTTTCTGTGTGGCCTGAGAAAAATAAATAACTGGCCACTGATGTCAGAGTTTTTGGCTTGAGCTACTAGAAGACTTGTTATTTACTCAAATATAGAAGAAGAGAGATTTGGAGGATAAAATCAAGATTTTGGAGACGTTGAGATGCATTTAAGACATCCAAGTGACTATGTCCATTAGTCATTTTCATATAACACTGAGTTCAAGGAAAAGATAGGGAAGGAAATATGAGTTTGGGAGTCATCAGTATATAGATGGTTTTTAAAGCTATTAGAATGAAATGGGTGAGATTACTTAGGGAGTGAGTTTAGATGACGACATCATCCAAAGACTGCACCCCCGACCACTCCAGTGTTTGGGAGTTGGAAATATGAGGAGGATCATGCAAAGGAGCCCAAGAAAGCACAACCAGTGAGGTGGGAGGAGAATAAAGATAAAAATCAAGTAAACTAAGTCTATCAGGAAGGAGACAGTAATCAAATGCTGATAGGTGAAGTCCAATGAAGCCTAGAATTCCACTGGGTTCAACAATTTAGGTGTCACTGGTGATCTTAAGAACAGTTTCAATGGAGAGGCAGGAATGAAAGCCCAGCTGGATTGGAAATCAGCAGATATAGATAACTCTTAAAAATAGTTTTGCTATAAAGGGATGATAGGAAATGAGGACACATTAGTAAGTGGATGTGGGTTGAGAGTTTTTTATTAAATGGGCAATATAGCATGTTTGTATGTTGTTAGAAAGGATGTAACAGAAAACTTGATAGTGTCAGAGAAAGAGGACATAATTATAGGATAGGTTGATGAATAGGCAAGAAAAGATGTATATGTTGACTAGTGGAGGGGTTGAATTTGGAAGGAGAGGTAGCTCATTGTAACAGAAGGAAAGGTGAGGCGTGGCTACAAAGGTAATAACTGACAGTTCGGTGCACTTACTATGTGCCAGGTTCTATTCTAAGCACTCTCCATGTTAATTGTTGCAGCAGCTCTCTGAGGTAGGTATTATCATATCTTCATTTTAGAGATAAGAAAACTGAGGCATAGCTATGTTAGGTAGCTAGTGTAAAAATACAGAAAATATAATGGCAGCAAGTAAGTAACTTGCTCAAGATCTCACAGCCAGTAAGTAATTTGCCCATGATCATGTCAAGTAAATGACAAAGCCAGTTTTTGAATCTAAACCACTCTGGTTTTAGAATTAGAAGTGCGTGTGGGGGTGTGTGTGTTTTCTGTTTTTCTTTTCTTTTTTTTTTTTTTTTTTTTTTTTTGAGATGGAGTTTCACTCATGTTATCCAGGCTGGAGTGCAATGGTGACCTCGACTCACTGCAACCTCCACCTCCTAGGTTTAAGTGATTCTTCTGCCTCAGCCTCCCGAGTAGCTGGGATTTATAGGCATGTGCTACCACGCCCTGCTAATTTTTGTATTTTTAGTAGAGACGAGGTTTTGCCATGTTGGCCAGGATGGTCTCGAACTCCTGACCTCAGGTGATCCACCTACTTTGGACTCCCAAAGTGCTGGAATTACAGGTGTGAGCCACCGTGCCTGGCCATTAGAGCCAGAACATTTTTAACCAGGTGGGCAGGCTGCCATTTCTATAAATATAGGTACCTTGCTAGAATAGTTTTTTTTTTTTTTGAGACAGAGTCTCACCCTGTCACCCAGGCTGGAGTGCAATGGCGTGATCTAGGCTCACTGCAACCTCTGCCTCCCAGGTTCAAGTGATTCTCCTGCCTCAGCTTCTTGAGTAGCTGAGATTACAGGTGTGGGCTAACACACCTGGCTAATTTTTTGTGTCTTTAGTAGAGGTGGGGTATCACCATGTTGGGCGGGCTGGTCTTGAACTCCTGACCTTGTGATCTGCCTGCCTGGGCCTCCCGAAGTCCTGGGATTACAGGTGTGAGCCACTGCACCTGGCCCAGATTAGTTTTTATAAGAGCGTGTAGAAGTTCTAGTGAGTGAATGAATAAACTAGGAAAATTGATACTCTTGCCTGGGTAGTACTTGAAGCTTCTGGTCATGATTTTAAAGAGAGATAATGAGAATGGCAGTATGGTGGATAAGAAAACAAAATCTTTTGATGACTAAATAAATAGCCAAATAGAGATCTCCACTCAGTTTCTAAAATGCAAGATTTATTACTTGCTTCAATGAAAATTTATGAGGCATCATCTTAGGCTCTTAGAGATACATAGAAAACAGCATAGTTTTTACCTTTGAGGTTTATAATCAATGTGGGTGGGAACGCATACTCATAAGAGATTATTTAACAAAGTTACTGAAACACTGAGACTGTTTTCACATTTCTTGACCACTTTTTTCTCTGTAAAACAAGTCACTTCATTCATTCATTCATTCATTCAACTTTTAAATCTTAATAATCTTTCTTAGGGACTTTAACAGACACTGCTGATTTAAAGATGAGTAAACATAGTTTCTACCCTCAAGGTTTACCATGTTATAGAGGCGTGTAGACCTGTAAATAGAAAATTGTGATATAATCAATAAATCCTTCTGAAAGCATTGTAGACCCAATGGACACTTTTGAATGTATACAGAAATAAAATAATACAATGAAGCTTCTTGCGCCTACTGCCCAACTTCAATAAAGACAATATCTAACAAATTTCTTTAAGCTGCGATCCCATTGTTTGTTTGTTTGTTTGTTTGTTTTTTCTTTGGCGGGGAGGGAAGGTAATATTGGAGTAGAAAGAACATTGATTAACAGGAAACAAATTGGGAGGTAATTGCATGGGTTGATGATATTTATACCAAACTCACAGACCCTGTGTACAGAGAGGAGGCTCCAAATGGGAAAAGACTTTTGAGGTAGAATTGACAGAGTTTCTCAGCCGAAATTCAGTGTACATTTTTTTCAGAAATAAAATATTTCTAATAATATTTTTATTAATTGACTTGAGGAAATTATTTAAAGGTCTGAGGGAAATGTTTTAAAAAACTAAGATAATTGATTCTTAGACCTTTAGAAAACTTGTTGCATCTTTTACAATTCAAATATTTTTTTTATTTGGGCCATTATAATTATGTCATGATATGAAAAGGGTAACATTTGCTTAAACTATAGAAGTTTAAACTACTATGTCTTTTATACAAGGATTGTCAAATATTTTTAATTGTGCTCAGAATTTCCTTCTGAAACATTCGATTTAGAGATTTCCTAAGTCTCAGGAAAAATAGGTAGGCATTTACATACAGACTTTTTTTGTGATTTATGTAGGTAAAGCACCTGTCGTGTGGAGTCCTACACTTTGTGCTTTGTGGAAATATTTTTTAAAGTGAGGAGACAGTATATATACTCAGTGAAACTTTAAATGTGCTTGAAAATATTTTGAACTTACTCTTAAATAGCTAGATCATTCTATTAAACAAGCAAAACATGAATAAAGTCAGAATTCTTATAATCAAATACACTATCAGAAAGATGTAAAGGAAAAATATTTCAATACTAATTTGAAACCATTAGAAAAAATAAAAATAATATAGAAAAGAAAACTAAGAACAGACTATATAAAAAGTTCAGTACTGGAGGTCTTTAAAGCAGATTGGAGTTAAAAGTGTATTGAAGAAATAGCTGCATGAAAAAAGCATGTGAGCTAAAGAAAGAAAGATTGAGAGAGAGAGAGAGAGAGAAAAAAAAAATCATTTGTGATGGGAGAACTTGTAAAACCAAAACTAAAAGTGGTAGCAATATTTCTTTATATGTTGACTATATTCAGAATGGTAATGATGATGATTTAACTATTATTTAAATTATTTAAGGGATTAGGCAGAATAATATCTGGATAACTGCTTCAGGTTTTGAAATGCATGGAAAACTTGAAAAAGTTTAAAGACAAAAAAAAAGGTAGTGCTCACTGTGAATACTTAGCCATAAGTCAACGTTTTTCAGGAAGAATATGCAAGAAGATTTTCTAACCAGAAAGACTAAGTGAACATTGGAGGAAAAAAATTGGGTATTGGATTATTACATCGAGTAAAATCACCTTCAAATCTGTCATTCTCTTTTATTGAATAAGATAAAATTGATACTTATTTAATAGGCATTTTAATTGTATTTTTCATGGCTCTTAATTACTAATCATCAGAGTGGGAAAATGTATTTAGAATCTGTATGCTTTTCATCTTCATAATGACCTTTAATCTATCCTTTTTCTTGAAACATTTCTTAATGTAGGTCGTATAACTTCTCCGTATGTAGTTCTTCTCATTATTGTGGGATGGAGAAATCTCCGACCTTTCTTGATGCCTCCTCATCTTTTAATTTCAGTTGTAGTTCTTTCCTTTTCTGGAGAGAACTTTTTCAAATGGGTCATGCTGCTGGTGTCATATTCTCATATCTAATAGCCACCTACTTCCACCTCCTATCAAAATTTCTCTGATTCCATTCGTGACTTTTCAGTGGTCATATTCAATGACTTTTATCCCCCTCATCTCTTGCTTTTTCTGCTGTTTTTGTTAGAAATAACTCTTTCCCTTTGAAATTTTATCCCCCAGTAGACACCTTTAAAAGTAGAGTTCTTACATGCCTAAGTAGTTTCAAGAAAATCCTCTTTGAAAGCAAAGGAAATCCACTAGATGAGTCCGTGGCATTTTTTTGATCCTATTAAATTCAGTGAGAATGTTTGCTTCTAAAAAAGCATTCTTTTTTGTTTAGCTTTTGTAATTGAGATATTAATTTCATTTCATAATTATATTTATTCACTTACCAAAAATGTATTAAATGCCTTTTATATGCAGGGCACTGCTTCTAGGTGCTTAAGATATATAAGTAAAGAAGACAAAGATTCTTGCCCTTGTGGAGTTTCTATTCATGCATTAAAACCTAGCCAATTACTGTATGATTAATAGACATTTGATTTATGTGTGACTTTAAAAATAATTGTATTAGGTATCCATCTTGTTTCTAGGGTAGAGTTCAGCTGGTATCATAACCAGTTGCCTATTTTCAAGTTCCTGATAGCTACAGTTAATGTATTAAAGCAATGGCAATGTGTAGTTACATTTTAATCAGAAATATTGAAAGCAATGATTATTTTTATAAATATCTGTTTTATTTATTTGGATCTTCTCTGGTCATAGATATATACTAGCAGCATCTGGCTTAATATTTATTAGTGCCTCTCAAGTGATAGGGTGCTATATGCAGTATAATTGCTGTACTGTTACTTGGGATAACCAGTAAAAGAAGGCTGTTAAGCAGTGTTATGAGTGACTCAGTTCTTTTTAAATGTTAGTCTCTAAAGATAAATAGTGCTTCAATTGTTAAGAGAGGAGAAAAGACATTTTCGTTTGCCTGGCCAAACAAGTGGCTAAGGGTCAGCTAGAAACTGAATCAATGGAGTTGTATTATATTATGATAAAGTATTCATTGGGGACTGTTGACTATTAATCTTAAGGAGTATGTGTATGTATGTGTGTATGCATGTGTAGGAAGAGATACTGAAACTTTAAAATATTATAGTTAAATCGTTATTATATATCATTATATAAAATATTACAGTTAAATCATTATACAAAACAATCTGGGCCAACCGAATATTTAATCAAGCTGCTTGTTATTTTCATTTTGCCTACAATATTGGAAATATGTTGTAGTAGGTCCAGTGAATGTTAGGATGCTATTGCAGAGGTTTAGGGAGGATAAAGTTGGTTGCAGTTGAGATAGAAGTGCATGAACTTTGTAGAGGTTGAGAAAATAAGATATATTAGACTTGGTGATGGATTAGTAATAGATGATGGGGCAAAAATAACTCCTGGGTTTCCAGTTAGGATGGATTGTGGTAACAGTTTCTGAGGTGGAATACCCTGGAAAATGACCAGGTTTACGGAGAAGAAACTGAGTTCAGACTTGGGCATACTGATTTTGAGGTACCTTTGAGCTTCTGGAACTTGGGATACATGTTTATAGGTGATAATGCCTACAGACAAGAGAATGAAAGAAAAGGGCAAGAGTAAAGAGAGAGAACTTTAAGCACTTAAGAGGTTAACAGAGGAGAAGCAATCAACAGTGGAGTTTGTGAAGGTGGATAAAGAGGTAGTGCTTTGTCACTGAAGCCAAGGGAAACAGATTGGTCAACAGTGAAAGGACTGAAAGTATGTCTTGGATCCAGTGGAGCATGGAGAGAAGTCATAGATCATTTAAGTGAAAACTTTTCAAGGAGAGATGCAGAAGCCATGTTGAACTGAATTGAGGAAGGAATTGGAGGGTAAGAAATAGAGATAGTGCTTCTATACCAATTCTTGAAATTTGTTGCACAGGGTAAGAGTATGATGGAGAATTATGCGTGCCATGGAAGAAATGATTTTTTTCAATGTTCTTAATTTTTAAATTTTGGGACAGGGTCTCACTCCGATGCCCTAGCTGGTGCGATCTTAGCTCATTTGGTCTCAACCTCTGAGGCTCAGGTGATTCTCCCACCTCAGCCTCCCAAGTAGCTGGAACTACAGGCACATGCCACCATGTCCAGCTAAGTTTTTTGTGTATTTTTTTTTTGTAGAGATGGGGTTTCGCCATGTTGCCCAGTCTGAAACTGGTCTGGAACTGGTCTGAACTCCTGGGCTCAAACGATCCTGCCTACTTCGGCCTCCCAAAGTGCTGGGATTATGGATGTGAGCCACTGTGCCCAGCCAAGAAAGGATTCTTTGACATGGAGTTTTAATTAATTAAATTTATTGGAGTTTTAATAGCTGTAGAGACACAGTGATGTCTTGCTGATCTCTATATAACATGTAACATATACTATATTTAACTACTTTGGATTTCCCTTACATGATATTATAAATTACTGGACTCATAATTCAAAGTATTTTGCATTTAATTTTAGAGGGAATGAACTTTGCTTTTTGTACATCATTGCTTTTAATTAACCCAATTTTCTATACTAATACCCTTAACCCATATGTTTTTCCTATTCAAAAGTATAATCAGAGCCAAACATTAAATTACAAAAAGATCCTTTTATAACTAATCCTGGCTCTCTTGTGGCATAATATTCTTTGTCAAATAGTTTATTCAGGTGGAAGTCTTCTGAAGAATAATTAATACTCTTCCTCTACTTGATATATTTTGTGAAACATAATTATCTATAGTGTTTTTCCAAATTAACTGAAATTATGTTTTAATTTAAAGCCATGAGAGAAGTTTAAAGAATTGAAATGACTTTTTGTGTTTAATGATTATGAAAGAATTTAAAATCATTATAAATATTTCAGACAGCATAGGAAAATAAAAGGGCTACTTTCCCTCTTAATTCTATTACATAGATATTTTGGAGTATGTTCTTCCCTATTATTTTTCTAGGCGTGTGTAAAAGCAGGTTTCAAAATAGTGGGTATGTAGGTGTATTTAAACTAACACCTATTTACTAATTTGAAACTTGCTTTTGTCACTTGGCACCATAACTGTTATTTTAAGGTGTTAAATCATATCAGCTCTACCTGTCTCTAGTTTATTTTTGCTTCAAGCCTATCAGTATTATCAGCTTAGTTTCTCTAACCCAACAATACAAAAGCTTAGCTAGAAAAGGCTAAAATAAACCATTAAATCTGATGGTTTACTAACATTATTAGTGGGATGAGTTTACTTGAACTTGTTTCAGTTGTGGAAGTTTTAGTTTTTTTCTGAGATAGCCCAATTATGACAGTATGGGAAAAGCAAGGAATATATTTTCAGTGGAAGGTATGCCAATACTGGGGTTTGAGCTAGAGGTGGAACAGTGTGTATAATCTAGTGAAGTAGCTGGGAGGTCACTTTTAGAAAATAGACATGTGGCTTTTATGACTTTTGAGGCTCAAAACTTGAAACCAGAGCCTGGGGTGTTAGATCAAACCAGAGTACATTGTCAAGGTTTGGAGTCCCAGTGGTTGCACCAGAGTCAGCTCTAAGAGATAAAAAGTGAGCAGCAAATAAAAGTAAAGTCTGAGCAAAAAGGCGTAGAATATAGTTCCAGATTCAAGCTAGGCACCCGGAAAAAGATGGCAGATGAAATTACATTCACAATATTGAGATATGCAATTCAGTTTCTTGGTCAGATGTGCATAGTAGCATATTTACTATGTTGTGATCATTGATTTTAGGAGGAGAGATCTTTGCCTTTGTTCTGACGCCGCACACCTTCGGGATGTGGTAAAGCCTGATAAATATATGTTGCTTCCCCAGCAAGTTGGAGTTGTTGTGTAGGTTCTGGTGATTGTAGGAAAGGGCTAGGTCCTTCCTTTAGTGAGCACTTGCTGTTGTAACAAGTCAGGGAGACAAATTCAGACATGTAAACAATAATGAACTCTTCTTACTAGAAAACCTATCTTAGGTCGTTTTAACTTGGAAGTTCATTGATATCTAAGTTTATCCTGGAACAAAGAATTCCGAGTTAGGTCATCAAGAGACAGCGCTTCCTGGAGGACCTTGGAGTCAGGATGTGGCCGCCACATAAAACTTGACTGTAATATGTATGCCTTATGTCTCCTATACTGTGGAGCCTGTCTTTGGCACTTGGCCCAGCTCAGCTTGGCCTCAGAGAAGTGGGTATAGTCAAGGTGTGATAGGCCTGTGATCCATTTTCAACATCATTTCCTGAACCCTATTCCCTGCCACACATCATTGTCCAGCTTGCTGTACATTCATTTCAGGGGATTCAGATGGTTCATTTTATGCCTTGGAATGTTGCCTAGCAATATATAACTAAAACATTCATTATTATGAATAAGTCCATAGGATGATTTTTAAAAGTAAATGAGAGGAAGAAAAAGCTTTTCCTGGAGGTAGAATTATCTGGTTCACCAATAAAGAAGATGAGATCAAGAAAAAAAGTTGAAGACATAACTGAGCTTAAGCAGTACTATTGTTTAATGCCCCGCCGCAAACAGTTTTCTCTTGAGCCAAGCTTACACTTTTATATAAACTAGTATATTTTTCATAGCAACAGCAGTTCAGGAGTTATAAAGGGAGTGTGAATGGATTATTTTCTTGTCTTCTCAGGCACAATAACCTTGGTGCACGACCAAAAGGGCTATCTACTCTGGTGAAGAGTGGTGTCCCCGAAGCATTGAGGGCAGAGGTATGGCAGTTACTGGCAGGCTGCCATGACAACCAGGCAATGCTGGATAGATACCGAATTCTTATCACAAAGGTAGGAAGTTATTTCATATTATTTTCATTGGATGACCTATTAAATAAATCCTAGTTTTCATAGCTCCCGTAAGCCATAAATGCTTTGAACTTCTTCATGAATATATTGAGGTCGTGAAGTCAGTACTTCTACCTTTTGTTCTGAATACTTGTGGTGGTAAACAATGCACTTAGTCATCTATGAATACTGTATGCCTTGGTTTTCATCTTTTCATTCAAGTGATTTTATAATAGCTATTTACCAAATTGGAATATATTTATATTTCAAGTGTTTTCTAACTTCTCAACCTTTTTAAATTCTATGAGATTTATATAGTTATAATCATACATAGTTACTCTATTATAGTTTTATAATAACATTAAAATGAAATAAAAAATTCTTCTGTGTTTATGTCACCTAACATTTAAATGATGTAGATATTTGCTCTTTTTCTGTCAGGGACCTTTGGTTTCACTGTAAATTCCTTTGCTTATGTCTAAATACCTGGTTTTAGAGCATAAGTAAAGGTAAGTGTTGGCCTTGATCCTAGACTCACCACCCTAGGTCTCACCACCTAATTACTTAGTCTACTCTAAATACTGGATTTTTAAATAATAGTAAAATTTTATTTTTTAATTTAAAAGAACCTCTCTTCATAAATGAGATGTTTACAATCAAGACTTTGTTCCTTAGACTATATGAACTTTTAGAACTTTTTATCTGCTGTAATTTCTTTTTACTTTTCTTTCCTCTTTGCCTCCTTTCCTTCCATAAATATTTTCTGAGTGCCTAGTATAATTATCACTGCTGAATTCAGTTTTTTTTTTAAACGTTAACCTCTTTTTTTTGTTTTTTTAAGATTGATGGCCTCTACATTGGAATATGCAGGATGATCCATTGGTGTGTGGGAAAAAATGTCCAAAGTTCCATTTGTATATTTTTAAAAATAATTACACCAAAGGATACTAAGCTGTACTAATATTTGGTGTGCCATAGTACTGAGGGTTTATGAGGTCCTTGGATCCAGTGGCCACTGGTCCCACATGGTTCAGGAGTGACCTGAGGGAAGAATGGAACTTGCACACTTTGGAGGAATCATTGTGGGGCTCACACTCGTATATTAACTTCCAAAATATTACAGTTTTCTTGCATTTCGCATGTGTTAGATTAAATGGATTTACAGGTTATCTAGGTGTAACTTAATCCTCATAAAATGTGTGATCGGCTTAAAAAGATTGCTATCACAGGATGCCGCATTTCAAGTTTTTTTTAAATTTAATATGTTCCTTCAGTGAAGAATTCATATTATGATAATGAATGACAAAGCAACTACTTTTGGAAACAAACTCAGGTTACAGAGATGGACATTTTGAAACATATGGCGATTTAAACACCTCTGTGATTTTTTTCATTGAAAAAACATGCATCACTATAAAAACTTTCACATCTTCACACTTAACCTGGAATCAGAAATTTTAAATATGTTTAAAACTTATACAAGCAGTTGCAGAGAATTTGGAACTGATTGTTAAAAGCATATAAACACAACACCTTCTGATTTATTCATATGAGTATCTAGAAGCTGGCGTGGTGGCATATGCCTGGAGTCTCAGCTGTTGAGAGGCTGAAGTGGGAGGACTACCTGAGGCCAGGAACTTGCACCTGTGACTAGCCACTACACTCTGGCTTGGGCAACATAGCAAGACCCTGTCTCTAAAAAAAAAAAAAGAAAGAAAGAAAGAAAACCTAGAGAAAGCAGATATTTCCTAGCCAAATTTCAACAAAATGATTGATGAGTGGGACTGAAAAAATGATGTATGTCTACTTGGGTCTGTGGATCTTTGCAAGTCTTTTTTGGACATGATAACAGAACCATGAATCAAAAAACTGATGCAGAAACAAGTTTTCATTGTTGTTTTGTAAACTGCTATAACAAACATATTAAAAATACTGACTCATATTTTATGATTATTTTTATATAAAATGTTTAGAATAGGCAAACCTATAGAGACAGAAAGTGGACTAATAGTTGCCAGGGGTTGGAGGAAAAGGGAATTGGCAGTCACTGCTAACAGATATATGGGGTTTGTTTTTAGATGATGGAAATATTCTGGAATTAGACAGTGGTGACAGTTGCTCAAGATTATGAATATACTAAAAACCACTGAATTGTACACTTCTAAATGGTGAATTTTATGTTATGTTTAACACAATAGAAAAATTTCACACACAAAAATAATGATCCATATTCAATATTGAATAGCATTTTATAGCATTTTTAATTATCTTTTTTACATCCTATCTAAATTTCTGTGCTTCATAATATCTATATTAGTGTAGTAGCACTTGTACATGATAAATATATGTATATTAGATATTTATGCCTAGAAGTTTTTATCGATGGAGTATCTGATTGAAATTTTCAGAGGTCATAACTCTGGGCATCAGAGTACTTTTTCATGTAAATAATAAACTAAATTATATACTTTTATTGGCTGCCATGGGGTAAGAGGTAACTGCCATTCCCCTTTTTTTCACTAAGAGGCTTTCATAATTCATACCTTTAAAAATTTCAAGGGAAAAATGTAAAGAATACCATCCCATGATATTATTTATGAATTCTTGATAAACAGTGTATGTTCATATAGTGAGAAAATTTTTATCATTTATACCAAACACCATGGTAGTTTTAATTATACAACTTGCAAAAAAAACCCTTTAAGATCAGGAGATAGGGCTTGGCTCAGTGGCTCATGCCTGTAATTCCAACAGTTTGGAAGGTCGAGGTGGGAGGATGGCTTGAGCCCACGATTTCAAGACCAGCCTAGACTACACAGTGAGACCCTGTCTCTACAAAAATAAATAAATAAATAAAATGCTGGACATTGTTGCACAAACCTGTAGTCCCAGCTGTTTGAGTGGCTGAGATGGGAGGATTGCTTGAGCCCAGGAGATCTAGGCTGCAGTGAGCTGTGATTGTGCCATCAGACTTCAGTTCAGCTGGGGTGACAGAGTGAGACCCAGTCTCAAACCACAAAAAACAGAATGGCAAAAATCATTTTCATTGAATAAAATATATGGAAGGTACTTGGAGGCTGATAAAATATATTTTTTAGATTTTTTCCCTCTGGAGTTCTAGCTGTGATTTATTTTCTGCCAGTGAAGATTGCAGGGAGGCAAAAACCATATTTTCTCTGGCAGTGTGGTTGGCAGATACCCGGGCTTCACCAGTTGTGAAGTTTTTGCATCTGTCTCTGGGCATTTCATTCTCAATCACTTGCCTTCGCTCTGGGGTTCCTGTTTCCTGTGGTTTCCTTTCCTGAGTGGCCACAGCAACCTCCTGATTCTCTGGACGATAGCTGTGGTGACACATCTAAAGCGCTGGAAGGGCAAAAGACTGCTACAGCAGGATCTTCAGTCTTTTGCCCTTCAGCTCTTTCAGGAATGAAGGACCTTCATTCCTGCATTACATCATTTTTGAAATAGTTTACCTGATTAAACCCTGTCTGATAGACTTGGCATATATTTGTCTCCTTGTTGTCACAAGATGGCTTTTCTACATCCAGCATTACATTTAGAAAAGAAGAAAAGAAAAACAAAGTCAACTCAAGGTAGCCAGATTTGAGGCTAAGAGCCCAGTCCTCCAGACTGCCAACTTTGTTCGAGACTTCTGACATCAACCACAATTTGGGGGTTCTTAGTGCCACCCTGACTTCAGACCAACTAGCTTCAAACTTGTAGATCCTCACAGACTTCCTCAGGTTTGATAATTTGCAAGAATAACCTACAGAACTCAGTAAAGTGCTATACTTAACAATTGTAGTTTTGTGGAGTTTCTTTTCTTTTTTTTTTTTTTGCAAAAATATACAAATCTGAACCAGCCAAAGGAAGAGATGTATAGGGCTGAATGTGGGACTAGGAGAATTCCCAACGTGAAGCTTCCATTATTCTTAAGGATATGTTGCCCTCCTGGCATCATCCTCAAGGGCTCAGTACCTGCCTAGTATCAATGTGTAGCAATATACACTTGGAGTATTGCCAATCAGGAAGCTCACCTAGTTTTGGTGTCCATAGTTTTTATTGGAGTTTTATTACATAGGCATGATTGATTGGATCATCACCTACCTGGTAGAACTCAATCTCTAGGCTCCCCTTCTTTCCTCCCCAGAGGAAAAGAAGATAGGGACACAGCCAAACCATAACATACTGGGGCTGTTGCGTGGCTCAAAGCCCCAATGCTCTAATCACATGGTTGGTCTTTGTGGCTTGGGTAGCCTACATCATGAGTCGTCTTCTTAGTGTAAACTATCTGGGGGCTTACCATGAATCATCTGATTAACATAAACTATCAGATGTGGTTAGAGGGGCCTACCACAAATAACAATCCTGTTATTTAGGAAATTTCAAGGGTTTAGAGGTTACCGTCCACGAGCTGGAAAAAAGACTAGACCTCTCTTTGGCATTTCAGAACCAAGTCTATCACCCTTTTAAAGAATTTTTCTTAAGCACCAAACAACAATCCCATCTGTATATTCTTGACCAGAATTCTGTTACATGGCTACTATCTTCATGGAAAACTAGAAATGTTTTTTTAAAGATAGACACATTGATTCACCCCTCTACCCCCTCCAAATCTAGGCTTTTTGTAAAGAGGAAAGAGAAAATAGGTATTGAGTAGAGAACTACGTTTCTGTTCACCAACTGCCTCTTAATAGTGGTACTAGTTGAGATCTATTATGGAATAAATTATTCTAAAAATATATGTAAATTTGGTTTATTTTAGATATTTATACTATAGTGTAAATATTTACTAATTACCACTTGAGATTGACTATCAATGTGTAATTCAGGTCGTATAATAAATATTTCCACATTCAGCTTATAAATCTATGACAGCTTAAAGTTTTTAATGTTATTTCTATTGTTAATACAATTATCAAAAACATTTTCATACAAACATTATAGAAATATGTGACTCTAATCATGTGTGTTTATTCAAATCATAAACAGGGTCAAATCATAAGACTTCTTTGACATAAAGTACAGTGGTATATTTAATTTTATTGTCTTCCTTGCATTTATAGTAAGATGAATAATGTCATTTTTTCTAAAAATGATTTTTTGCTTTTACTGTCCTTGGGGTAGCAATGAGATAACTAGTGCCTGTAGCCAAGAGTGTATGTAGGTACTTTGGTGGTGAATACATCTGAGCTTACTAGTCACTAAGTGAAAAGGGCATGAACACCCAGAGGATTTTCTTTAAGAAGTGCCTGCATATTTGGCACTTGTTGGTCATGGTTCAGCAGCTGTTTGTCCTTCTTTTGGTCCGGTTAATTTTTCCTGTCTTATTAAGGGAATGGCAAGATTTCAAGGTTAGTTAATGAAATGGTTCAGCTTGAACAAACAGTTGCTTTATAAAAACCCTACCAGAGGCCTCAGATTACACAGGGAAGAAGGAATATAAAGTATTTTGTATTTGTCTGTTCTCACACTGCTATAAGGACCTACCTGAGACTGGGCAGTTTATAAAGGAAAGAGGTTTAATTGACTCACAGTTTCACAGGGCTGGGAGGCCTCAGCAAACTTACAGTCATGGCAGAAAGGGAAGCTAACACATCCTTCTCATGGTGGCAGGAAAGAAAAGAATGAGCAGGGGAAATGCCAGATGCTTATAAAACCATCAAATCTTGTGAGAACTCACTCACTATCAGGAGAACACCATGGGGTAAACCACCCCCATGATTCAATTATCTCTACCTGGTCCCTCCTATGACACATGAGGATTATGGGAAGTACAATTCAAATGAGATTTGGGTAGGGATACGGCCAAACCATATATTTACAGAAAACTTAAGGTTTGGCTTCCATGAAAAAGTAGTCTACCATTTAATTCTATAGTAGGAATGCACATTCTGAAGCATTCTTTCAGGGGTGGCAAACATACAACCAGCAGGCTAGGTAGAACCTACAAATATGCTTTGTATAGCTATCAATACATCAAAGAATGGTATACACTTATGGGTGAAATTTGTACTTTCTTTTTGCTATGGGTGTATTACTCTATTACTTCCTATCTATCTTTTATACATTTTAATGCCTGTTTGGGCCTCAAATATATTCAATTTTGTGAATCTGTTATTATACTATGTCAGCAGCCATTGCTTGCTTCAGAGGAGGGAGCTATCACAGTGTACTCGCAATTGATTAATGTCCACTTCCCCAGCAGACTTTAAAATCCAGAGGAGCAAAGACCACAACTGCGTTGCTCTTTATGAGATATCCTATGCCTGGTATAGGGCCTGCCTGACACATTCTAGATGATAAATAAAATTTTTGTCCCTCCTGAGGGGAGCATAAGGTCATAGTTGACTTATTTGTATAGTTATTTATTCTTTTGTTCTTTTCCATGAACTATAGCCTTATATTGTGTTAGGTCCTGGATAAAGCTTTTAAGTATGAAGCAATGTCTTTTTTGCAGGAAACCTATTCATCTCGTTGGGGAGAGCTATAAGCAGTGGGTCAATTTGAGCAGCGGTTCCTGGTGAACTAACCTCTTCTGTTTTTGCCAGGAAGGAGGTGGCAGCCCTTAAGAATTAGTCCCCTAGAGAATTTTGCAGTGGTAGTGGGTCATGTAGATTGAGTCACCTTGAATCACGGTAGGTCAATGATTGGCCTACCATGGTAGGATAGACAATAATACTGAACATAGAATACGGCCGGGATTACAGTGTGGAATAATTATACTTTATATCGTCTTGTTGGTTTTATAATCTATGGAAAATAAAGTTCTTCATATCATTTTGACTGGTAGAAAATGACTGTAGGGACCAAAGTTTAAAAAAGGGTGAAAATCTCTGGATGAGATTCAAGTGAAAATGAAGTAGGTTAGGAGCTGTAGACCAACTGATAACCTCAATCTGGAACCAAGGACCAAGCAGGACCAGTCAGAAGAGCTGTTATATGTAAATCCATGGAGAATTATGTTGAGTCACTCTCCACTTCAGAAGGAACTTTCAGGCACACCTTGCCTTGGTAACAGTGGTAGCTTCGCTTTAGGAGGAGATTTTGGTGCTCACTATGCAGGAAGACCCTGGGTTTGAATCTCAAATTCTGCTACTTACTGGTTTGTGACCTTGGGCAAGCTCCTTAACTATCTTCAGTCTCAATTCCTTCTTTTGTAAAATAGGCATAATCATATGTATCTTACAGGATTGTTGTGAGAATTTAATAAGATAATTTATATAAAGTGCTCAGTTGCATGCCTAATACATAAGCACTCACCAGTGATAGGGAATGAGGAAAATTATAAAGCAATATATGCCTAAAGGAAGTTTGAAGTAAGCTTTCAGAAATAACATCATCAGAAAGTACTATAGGAAATATGGAGATTACTGTGGGCTCTTGAGATCTGTGCAGGTTTCAAGACATTCATCTGAGAAACGGGGAGAAAGAAAACAGGAAGTGTGTAGCCCCCTGTTATCTGCTTGTACCACTAATTCATTCATTATTTATCAAACAGTACCTCTTCTGTATCAGAGGCTATGCTAAGTACTAGACGTGTAAAGAAGAATAACACCTATACCCTATCCTTGAGGAGTTTACAGCCCAGTGGGGGAAGATAGTCAAAAAGGCAAAGAAGCAGCGATAACATGTTTAAGCACTGTGACACAGGTATGAGCAAAGTGACAAGTGAGGACAGAGACTGGATACAGCCATTTCTGCCTAGGAGCAGAGAATGGGAGTATGTGTTTAGGCTGAGGCAGTGCCATGCATAAAGACACAGAGTTGTGCAAGGTCCTGCCATGGTCAGGGGGTGAGAAGTTCCGTATGACCCATGGGGGTACTCTAGACTCTACCGTCTAGGTGAGCAAAGACGGTATCTGGGTTTTGCTCACTGCTCTAACTTTACTACTCAACGCTAGGACTGCCCTTCAGTAGATGCTAGATAAACGCTTCCTGAAAGATTTAATGGGGTATGTGGGAGACATTATGTCTAGTGCTTTCATATATCCTTTCCATGTAAGCCTAACAGCTTCTGTGATGTGATTCCCATTTTTACCATGAAGAAAGCTGTCACATAGTTACTAAATAGTAGAATCCGTAAAGTTGAAAACCCAAAACTAGAATGAAAGGGACAGCTCATCCCTACTTTTCGTCTTGTAAAGATCCTTTAGAGGGAAAAAGTCTTTATATTTTTCTGACCATCAAATATTAAGCGTAATAAAGAAGGCTGGGCGCAGTGGCTCACGCCTGTAATCCCAGCACTTTGGGAGGCCGAGACGGGCAGATCATGAGGTCAGGAGATGAAGACCATTCTGGCTAACACGGTGAAACCCAGTCTCTACTAAATTACAAAAAATAAGCCGGGTAGTGGCGGGCGCCTGTAGTCCTAGCTCATCGGGAGGCTGAGGCAGAAGAATGGCATAAACCCGGGAGGCGGATCTTACAGTGAGCTGAGATGGCGCCAATGCACTCCAGGCTGGGCGACAGAGTGAGACTCCGTCTCAAAAAAAAAAAAAAAAAAAAAGAGTCATAAAGAAAAGGTTGAAGAAATAAAAACGCTATCGCATTTCTATATACTGTTCATTGTATGGAAATAAAAATTGATAATTTAGAAACTATTCTGTTTCTATTAGTAAACAAGTATAAACCTTACAAGTCAGTGAGTAAGAAAGAGTTCTAAAGCGCCTAACTTCAAGTCATCTCTTTTAAGATGAGTCTTGAGCCTTCAACCATTGTCTCTTGTTATATGAGTCCTGCCACTGAGGCATAAGGTACTACTGATGCAGATGAATCACTGGAAGACTTTTACCACATATTTCTGAAATCCTATGTCCTTTATTGTTTATCATTGAGATGTTTTTATTATTCCTATTAAGCTGCATTTTTCATAACGTTTGAGGTGATCTGAAAGGACAATAGAAGGATCATGACCTTGTTCCTGTGTAGAAACAAGCAAACAGAATTTAGAGCTTCTGAAATGAATATTTCTTAATTGTTGGCTTGAGGATCCACTAAGCAATGATCACAGTTTCACATATTCTTAGTCATTTGAAATGGGGATTGTGTATGTTTTAGGGCAACTCAAATTTTATGTAGCATAACAGAGCTGTGTGTGTACTTTCAGTAATTATATGACATATATGGTATAGTTTACCTATCACATCTGCTGGTTTATATAACATAGCAAATATTAGATTGTAGTTGTATGCTCTCTTTTAAAAATTATCTTTATGTAACATTTGTACTACATACTTTGTTAAAATCAAAATAAGCTTTTAATTCATAAGCTTTTAGAAATAATAACGCCATGAGCTGTTTCTCTCTACCACTTGAATTCCTGTTTTTCTCCCAAATGAATCTTCTCTTTCAAAAGTGTGTTTATATATGAGAGTGTGTGTGTGTGTGTGTGCGCGCCATTTCTTTTTTTTCCTTTCTTTTTTTTTTTAAGAGACAGGATTTCACCATGTTGCTGAAGCTGGAGTGGTGGCTCTTCACAGGTGTGATCATAGCGCATTGCAACTTATTCTTTTAAAAATATTTAAGTGCTGGAGGTTGATAGACCTGGATTTAAGATTCACCTCTCCCATGTATTAATTTGTGATCTTGGAACATTATCCCAACTTTTTAAGCCTCAGTTTCATCATTTTTAAAGAAGGCTTAATAGTAGTATCTACCAGGATTTTTGTGTAAATTACATAAAATGATGAAGTGCTTGGCGTATAGTAAGTACTCATGATTAGCTTCTACTGTCTTTATCAATATGATATTACATCATGAACAACAGTAATAGTAATGTTAATACTAATAATGGATATTGGTGTCAGGGTATGTTTCTAATTTAATACTTGTGTTAGATAATTTCCAGTTACACAGTTTTTATAAGAGCACATGATGTGTATAACAGCTGGTTAAACTGAAATACGAAGTGTCAGGTTTGTATTTTTCTGGTTTGGGGTTTTTTTCTGGTTGGTGAATATCATGGAGTATTTGCATTCTAAAATTTGACTTTGTATTGGTTATATGAATTATTTTAGTGATTATGCAAATTCAACTATATAGTAAAGTCAAATGATATTCTCTAAAAATCACTCCTAAATACTGTGTGATGTAATCAAGACTGGAAGGGAGGTATTAATCTCATTCACTTATTCATTCACTTATTCACTAACTCTTGATTGATCAGCTTTTATGGGCTAGGCTCTCTATTGTTTCTAGGGCTATGTAGATAAAAAGACTTCACACCCTTGAGGAGTCCAGCTAGGAAAACCAGGCTTATGCACTGATAGATAATTTTATTATGATACAAGTTATAATAACTGTCTTAATCAAATATGTAGAATGCAGAAGAGATAGTGACAGCTCTGCTTGGGTGAACCAGGGAAGACTTCACAGAGGAGAGAATATCTGAGGTGGGACTTGAAGAATATTTCTGAGCGGGATAGAAGAGGGCATGTAGTATAGGGAGTGGCTTATGTAGTTTTTCAGCTTCCATTTAATGAGTTAGCTTGGATAGGTTATCCAGGAAGCCTTTGAGAGTTAAATCAGTGTGTTCCTTCCTTCGCCTACTCTCATGCTAGTTGGCTGCCGTCATCTATTTATGCATCAATGTGTGTCTCCTTGTTAAATAGAAACTTAATGTAAGTTTATCCTTGTTAGAACAAATACAT
The DNA here is from genome assembly GCF_008728515.1 of Papio anubis. Classification (NCBI taxonomy): domain Eukaryota; kingdom Metazoa; phylum Chordata; class Mammalia; order Primates; family Cercopithecidae; genus Papio; species Papio anubis. Next base: position 187,463,367 of record NC_044976.1, on the reverse strand, counting down.
ATCATGATAAGCCTTGGGAAATATGTCATGTCAAAATGATATCACAAAAGAATATTTAATTGGTGATCTAAGGTTGATGTAATAAGATTTTAACCTATTAAAGCATCTATTCAGTTAATGTTTAAATACCTATTGTGTGCCAGGTACTGTGCTAGGATGATAATACATATTAATTTTTAAAATTAATTAACTGGAAAAATATTGATTGACTAAAGTAAAACAATATAAACTTGCAAAGAAGCAGCACTGTTTTATAAACTCCAGAGAGCAAAAAGGGCAATAGTTGCAAATATTAATTTGGTAGTTGCTGTCAAAAATTCTTTTTGAAATAATAAAAAAAAACTGCAAGAGTGGCTCATTTTAAGATTCTGAAAATTCTCTGCTTTGTTGATCATTATATGGACAGATAAATTTTCCCTGCCTTTATTCACATCTGATTACTGGTACTGCTCAGAGTAAAGCCTGTCTTCTTTCTGTTCTCCAGTGTATTGTTGTAGCAGATGGCTTTTAATAAAACATTTAGCTAAAGAAGAATTTTTACTCTGGGTTGGTGGAATGTATTATAATGATAATATTGGAAATTCTCAAGAGGGGGTGTTTAATTTGATATTTTTCTTTTGATTGAATAACCTTTAGTGAATATTTAATTGAAAAGTCAAATTATGGTATCTGTTACATCGTTTTTTATTTGATAAATTTCAAAACTAAATTAAACCCTGTAGGTCATGTGTAGCCAAGTAAATATTTGCTTTTTCTTTACATGGTTTACTTTTTAAAAATTAAGGCAGTTTATTAGTCAGATAACACTGAATACTAGATTTCATTGAGAGTCAGAGCATTGCTTAATTATATGGCTGCTCTGTTCTCTGTCGTCACCTTGTCTAGGTGTAAGCATTGAGCTTTTTGATAGAATGAGGTTATTCCAGCTGTGTCTGTACCATTGGTATTTATAAAAACCACAGGCTGTTGTATAAAAACCACATTACTGACATAAATATAAAATTTACAAAGATCTCGTCAGAAATTTATAGTTACTAAAAATTTACTAACCAAAACAATGAGACAGGCAAGGAGAATAAAGAGTACTCATTATGTTGTAATGTAAATGCCTTGAATATGTAGGTACTGGAAGGCCTTTATTAAAATAAACTAAGAATTGGCTGGGTGCAGTGGCACACACCTATAATTCCAGCACTTTGGGAGGCTGAGGCGGGCTGATTGCTTGAGCCTAGGAGTTCGAGACCAGCCTGGGCCACATGGTAAAACCCTGTCTCTACAAAAAATACAAAAATTAGCTGGGTGTGGCAGCACATGCTCGTAGTCCCAGCTCCTTGGGAAGCTGGGGCGGGAGGATCACTTGAGCCCGGGAGACAGAGATTGCAGTGAGCCAAGATCACACCACTGCACTCCAGCCTGGGTAACAGAGTGAGACCCTATGTCAAAAAAAAAAAAAAAAAACAAAGAAAAGAAAAAGAAACTAAGAATTAATGAAAGAGATTCTTTAAGAAAATATACAATTTATTTTCTCTTTTCTTGCATAATTATACATTTGCTTGTGATTTTTTTTTACAGAATGATTTAAATCAAATTTTCTTGATTCCTATCCTTTGAGATCTTTCATTTACTGTCTGTCTATAGTGATATCTACATGTATAAAAACTATAATTATATGTGAATTTGAGAACTAACAGTTTTCTTCTCAACTCTCCAACACTGTATAAAAATTTTAAAACATACTCTAAGTATTTTCATGTACTTAAGTGATATATTCTATTATTAGTAACAAATATAGTTTTTGTTATCCTTCAAATGTGTTTCATAGTTTTCAGGTAAATTAAGGAAGATATAACTTTTTAATATTACCTTCATTTTCGTATTATGGAATTAGAGTAGGATTATACTGTTTTGAAGAAAGAAGTTAGAGGTTATTGTTGAGCGTAGATCATTTCATGGCTTACATGGTTTACTTTTTAAAAATGTAAGACAATGTTAGTCAAATAACACTCAATACTAGATTTCACTGAGGGTCAGAGAAGTGCTTAATTATACGACTGCTCTGTTCTTTGTCATCACCTTGTGTAGTTTGGTAGGCATTAATCAGTAATAAAATCAGTACTTGCTTGGGCATGGTGGCTCATGCTTGTAATCTCAACACTTTTGAAAGCCAAGGCAGGAAGATCTCTTGAGTCCAGGAATTAAAGACCCTGTCTGTACAAAAAATACAAAAATTATCTGGGTGTGGTGCCACATGCCTATAGTTACAGATACTCGGGAGGCTGAGGTGGGAAGATCACTTGAGCCCAGGAGGCTGTAGTGAGCTGTGATTGTGCCATTTGCCATTTTAAATGACAAAACCCACAATTACTTTTGCACCAACCTAATCTCATATTTTCAAGAGCCTGGGATTACACTCCTGTATTCCAATTTCATAATAACTTTATTGATGTTAGCACATATTTCTGGAACATATTTAATTTATGTTTCATTGGGTAATATGGTGTGGTGAGTTTTCTCTAGGGATTTTGCTTTGTCTTTTATTTACTTTTCCATTTAAATTTATGAAATTTATGTTTAGATGTGTTTACTATTGATTAGGGCTGAGGTGAAAAAAGGGATAGGCAGCTGATTCCCATGAGGCAGGTATCAAAAGTTACACATTTCTGCACATGTTTTGGTAACAGTTCCATTTTGTAGCCTCTTATTTGATTGCTTCATGAATCTGTTTCTCATTATCTTCTTTCATCTTTGTGTCTATGTTTTTTTTTTTTTGTCTCTCCATTATGTCTTCAATTTTCTTTTTTACTTGCCTCCGTTTCTTAATTGTCCAAAATGTAGAGTTGACTCTTGAAGAATGCAGGGGTTAGCGGCTGGCTTCCACGTCAAGGCAGTTGAAAAATTGTGTATAACCTTTTGCTCCCCCCAACCTAACTACTAATAGCCTATTGTTGAGTGGAAGCCTTACCAATAACATAGACAGTTAACATGTATCTTATATTATGCAAAAAGTCCAAAGATTCTACATGTGCTGATGTAGCTGCATTGACAGCTTCATGAATTTCCTCTTTAATTATTATTATTATCATTATTTTTTACTATGGTCCTTTTGCTGGATTCATTTATCTCAAAGTGGTGGACCTCCACAGCTGCAGACTTCAATCTGTGGTAGTTATTCAGAATTCAGCTTTTTCTTGTAATGTGACTTTTCTGTGCTTCTTGAAAGCACTTTCAGCTTCACTAGTGGCACTTCATATGGGTCCCATGGTGTTATTCAAGTTTTATGGTATTGCACTAAACAATGAGAAATACGTGATCACTTTTTACAACAATAAAATGTATTGGAGAGATGAACTGCTCACATGGAGATGATTAGCATTACCCAGCATTTCAAGCAGATATACTCACCACGATAGCAACCTGAGATGGGGTTGAAAATTTTGCAGTTGCGTAGTATGTACTACATTTAACTTTATGTAGTTTTGATGTAATACTGCATCTTTATGTTTGTTTTTTGTTTTTCAAATTTTATTTTAGATTCAGGGGGTACATATACAGTTTTGTTACCTGAATGTATTGTATGATGCTGAAATTTTGGGTGTGAATGATCCTGTCATTCGAGTACCGAGCATAGTACCCAGTACTTAGTTTTTCAACCCTTGTCTCTTTCCTGCTTCTGTTAGTCTCCATTGTCTGTTGTTGCCATCTTTATGTCCGTGAGTACCCAATGTTTATCTCCCACTCATAAGTGAGAACATATGGTACTTGGTTTTCTGTTTTATGTTAATTTGGTTAGGATAATGGCCTCCAGCTGCATCCACGTTGCTGCACAGGACATGATTTCATTCTTTTCTGTGACTGCATAGTATTCTATGGTATATATGTACCACATTTTCTTTTTCCAATCCACTGTTGATGGGCACTTGGGGTGACTCCATGTCTTTGCTATTGTGAATAGTGCTGCAGTGAACATGCGAACATGTGTCTTTTCAATAGAAATATTTGTTTTCTTTTGGGTATATACCCAGTAATAGGATTGCTGGGTTGAACTGGGTAGAATGGTAGTTATTTGAGAAATCTCTAAAGTGCATTCCACAGTGGCTGTAATAATTTACATTCCCACCAGCAGTGTCTACGTGTTAATTCCCCTTTCTCTGTAGCCTTGCCAGCATCTGTTGTTTTTTTGACTTTTTAGTAATAACCATTTTGACTAGTATAAGATAGTTTCTCATTGTGGTTTTGATTTGCCTTTCTCAAATTAGTGATGTTGAGCATTTTTCCATGTTTGTTGGCTGCTTGTTTGTCTTTTTTTGAGAAGTGTCTCTTCATATCTTTTGCCTGCTCTTTAATGGTGTTGTTTGTTTTGTGCTTGTTGAATTTTTTAAGTTCCTTATAGATTCTGAATTATAGACCTTTGTCAGATACATAGTTTCTGAATATGTTCTCCTATTTTGTAGGTTTTCTATTTACTCTGTTGATGGTTTCTTTTCCTGTGCAGAAGCTCTTCAGTTTAATTAGGTTTCACTTGTGATTTCTGTTTTCTTGCAATTGTTTTTGAGGGCTTCGTCATAAATTATTGTTGTGGGAAGTCAGGGACCCCGAATGGAGGGACCGGCCGGAGCTGCAGCAGAGGAACATAAATTGTGAAGATTTCATTTTAATATGGACATATATCAGTTCCCCAAATTAATACTTTAATAATTTCTTACGCCTGTCTTTACTGCAGTCTTTGAACATAAATTGTGAAGATTTCATGGACATTTATCAGTTCCCAAATGATACTCTTATAATTTCTTACTCCTGTCTTAATCTCTTAATCCTGTTATCTTTGTAAGCTGAGGATGTACGTCACCTCAGGACCACTATAATTGTATCTAACTGTACAAATTGATTGTAAAATGTGTGTTTGAACAGTATGAAATCAGTGCACCTTGAAAAAGAACAGAATAACAGCAATTTTCAGGGAACAAGGGAAGACAACCATAAGGTCTGACTGCCTGCAGGATCAGGCAGAATAGAGCCGTATTTTTCTTCTTGCAGAGAGCCTATAAATGGATGTGCAAGTAGGGAAGATATCACTGAATTCTTTTCCTAGCAAGGAGTATTAATAATTAAGACCCTGGGAAAGGAATGCGTTCCTTGGGGGGAGGTCTATAAATGGCCGCTCTGGGAGTGTCTGTCTTGTGCTGTTGAAATAAGGACTGAAATACACCCTGGTCTCCTGCAGTACCCTCAGGCTTACTAGGTTTGGGAAACCCCACCCTCGTAAATTTGAGGTCAGACCGGTTCTCTGCTCTCAAATCCTGTTTTCTGTTGTTTAAGATGTTTATCAAGACAATACATGCACAACTGAGCATAGACCCTTATCAGGAGTTTTTTATTTTGCCCTTTGCCTTGTGATCTTTGCTTTGCCCTTTGCCTTGTGATCTGTATTGGCTGCAGAAGCATGTGATCTTTGTTCTCCTTTTTGCCTTTTGAAGCATGCGATCTTTGTGACCTACTCCCTGTTTGTATACCCCCTCCCCTTTTGAAGTCTTTAATAGAAACCTGCTGGTTTTGCGGCTCAGGTGGGCATCACCATCCTACCGATACATGATGTTACCCCTGGAGGCCCAGCTGTAAAATTCCTCTCTTTGTACTCTTTCTCTTTATTTCTCAGACCAGCCAACACTTAGGGAAAATAGAAAGTACCTACGGTGAAATATTGGGAGCAGGTTCCCCTGATAAATTATTTCCCAAGGCTGATATCCGGAATGGTGTTCCCTAGGTTTTCTTCCAGATTTTTATTGTTTGAGGTCTTACATTTAATTTATTTATTATTTTTTTGAGACGGAGTCTCACTCGTCGCCCATGCTGGAGTGCAGTGGCACAATCTCGGCTCACTGCAAGCTCTGCCTCCTGGGTTCACATCATTCTCCTGCCTCAGCCTCCCGAGTAGCTGGGACTACAGGCACCTGCCACTATGCCCAGCTAATTTTTTTGTATTTTTAGTAGAGATGGGGTTTCACCATGTTAGCCAGGATGGTCTTGATCTCCTGACCTCGTGCTCTACCCGCCTCGGCCTCCCAAAGTGCTGGGATTACAGGCACGAGCCACGGTGCCTGGCTGAGGTCTTACATTTAAAATTTGAATTCATCTTGAGTTAATTTTTGTATATGGTGACAGATAAGGGTCCAGTTTCTTTCTTTAGCGTATGGCTAGCCAGCTATCCCGTAATAGCAGGGATAATGTGTGGCTAAGTCTTTTCACCATTTATTGAATAGGGAGTCCTTTCCCTATTGCTTATTTTTGTTGACTTTGTTGAGGATCAGATGGCTGTAGGTGTGTGGCTTTATTTCTGGGTTCTTTATTTTGTTGGTTTATGTATCCGTGTTTGTACCAATTATCATGTTGTTTTGGTTCCTGTAGCCTTATATATAGTAGGAAGTCAGGTAATGTGATGCCTTCAGCTTTATTCTTTTTGCTTAGAATGCTTTGGCTATTTGGGCCCTTTTTTGGTTCCATATGAATTTTAGAATAGTTTTTTTCTAGTTCTTTGAAAACTAATGTTGGTAGTTAAATAGAAATAGCATTCAATCTCTTGCTTTCTTTGGGCAGTGTGGCCAGTTTAATGAAATCGATTCTTCCAATCCATGATCATGGAATTTTTTTTATTTGTTTCTCTCATTTCAGATTTATTTGAGCAATGTTTTGTAGTTCTCCTTGTAGAAATCTTTTACCTCCTTGTTTAGATGTATTCCTAGGTATATTTTTGTGTGTGTGTGTGTGGCTAATTGTGGGATTGTGTTCTTGATTTGGCTCTCAGCTTCAACGATATTGCTATATAGAAATGCTACTGATTTTTGTAATGCTGATTTTGTATCTTAAAACTTTTCTGAAGTCATTTATCAGTTCCAGGAGCCTTCTGACAGAGTCTTCAGGGTTTTCTAGTATAGGATCACATCATCAGTGAAGATAGATCATTTGACTTCTTCTTTTCCAATTTGGATGCCTTTCTTTCTCTTGCCTGATTACTCTGGCTAGGACTTCCATTACTATGTTGAATAGGAGTGATGAGAGTGGGCATCCTTGTCTCGTTCATTCTCAAGGGGAATGCTTTCAGTTTTTACCTGTTTAGTATAATGTTTGCTGTGGGTTTGTCATAAATGATTCCTGTTATTTTGAGGTATGTTCCTTTGATTCCTAGTTTCTTGCATTTTTATCATGAAGGGGTGATGGATTTTTATCAAAAGCTTTTTTCACATCTATTGAGATGACCACATGGCTTTTGTTTTTGTTTTTGATTCTGTTTATGTGTTCATTCAAATTTATTAAATTTTTGATATGCTGTTGAATTTGGTTTGTTAGTATTTTGTTGGGGATTTTTCCATCTATATTCACTAGGGATATTGGGCTGTAGTTTTCTGTTTCTTTTGTGTCTTTGCCAGGTTTTGGTATCAGGTTGATGCTGACTCTGATTTTCTTTACTTCAAAGTATTTTTTAATTTCTGCCTTAATTTCATTGTTTACCCAAAAGTCATTCAGGAGCAGGTCATTTAATTTCTATGTAACTGTGTGATTTTGAGAGAGCTTTTTGATACTGATTTCTATTTGTATTCCACTCTGATCCAAGAGTATGGTTTGTAGACTTTTAAAAAAATATATTGAGACTCATATTGTTGCTGAGCATGTGATTGATCTTGTTGTATGTTCTCTGTGTAGATGAGAAAGATATATATTCTGTGGTTGATGGGTAGAGTATCCTGTAGATGTTTATTAGGTCCAACTGGACAGGTGTCAAGTTTAAGTTCAGGATTTCTTTGTTAGTTTTCTGCTTTGATGATGTGTCTAATGCTGTCAGTGGGGTGTTGAAGTTCCCCACTATGACTGTGTGGCTAAGTCTTTTCGTAGGAATAGACATACTTGTTTATACCTCAAACTTGGGCGTGTATATATTTAAGATAGTTAAGTCTTCTTGTTGAATTGAACTCTTTATCATTATGTAATACCTTTATATTTGTTCACTTTTACTTTTGTTGGCCTAAAGTCTGTTTTATCTAATACAAGAATAGCCACCCTTGCCCATTTATGTTTTCCATTTGCATGGTAGATCTTCCTCCATCCCTTTATGTTGAGGCTTTGGGTGTTATTATGCGTGAGATGGGTCTCTTGAAGACAGCAGATGTATAGATCTTTTTATCCAACTTGTGACTCTGTGCCTTTTAAGTGGGGTATTTTGACTATTTACATTCAACATTAATATTGATAATGTGAGATTTCGATGCTATCATAAAGTTGTTAGCTGGTTGCTTTGTAGTTTCTATTGTGTTGTTTCCTGATAGAGTCTGTGGGCTATGTACTTAAGTGTGTTTTTGAGTAGGAGGTATCTTTCCTTCAATTCCATGTATAGAAATATCTTAAGGATCCCTTGTAGGACTGGTTTAGTGGTAATGAATTCCCTTAGCACTTGCTTGTCTGGAAAAGGTTTTATTTCTCTTTTGCTTATGAAGCTTAGTTTGGCAGAATATGAAATTCTTAGTTGGATTTTTTTTTCTTTAAGAATGCTGAAAATAGGTCCCAATCTCTCCTGGCTTGTAATGTTTCTGATGAGAAGTCTACTGTTAGCCTGATGGGATTCCCTTTGTACGTGATCTGACCTTTCTCTCTAGCTGTCTTTGAAATTTGTTTCTTTAGCATTAAGCTTGGATAGTCTTGTGACTATATAACCTGGTGATGTTCATTTTGTGCAGTATCTCACATATGTTCTCTAGATTTTTTGTATCTGGATGTGTACTTCTCTAGCAAGATTAGGGAAGTTTTCTTGAATTATTCACTCAAATATATTTTTCAGGTTGTTTACTTTTTCTCCTTTTTCAGGAATGCCAGTAATTCATAGATGTGGTCATTTTACATAATCCTATTTTTATCAAAGACTTTGTTCATTTTTAAAAATTCTTTTTTCTTTATTTTTGTTGACTGTATTAGTTCAAAACACCGGTCTTCAAGCTTTGAGATTCTTTCCTCGGCTTGGTCTCTTCTGTTGCTAATACTTTCAATTGTATTTTGAAATTCCTTAAGTGAATTTTTTAATGACCGAAGCTCTCACTGATTTATTTTTAAAGATATTCTCTCTTCTCTTATTTCCTGGCTTGCTTTAGACGTTTCTTTGTGTCGATTTTCAACCTTGTCTTGGATCTCATTGAGCTTCCTTGCAATCCATGCTTTGAATTCTTTCTGTCATTTCTGGGTTTCCATTTTAGTTGGAGACCATTGCTTGACAGCTCTAAGACAATCCTTTGGTAGTGCCACTACATTGAGATTTTTCATGGTGTCAGAATTCTTGTAGTGGTTCCTTCTCATCTGAAGACACTGGCACTTCTAATTTTTGTCATTATTTTTTCGCAGATAGGATTTTTTTCTTTCTTCATTTTCCTATAATGTTATTTTATTTTTTCTGCACTCCCCCCTACCCCCTACCCTTTCTCTATGGGTGAGACTGCAGAGAATTCTGGTTAGGGTCTTTTGGCTTTGCTTCTATAGCCCTATGCTCTTCTTTGGGCAGGTTTTATATGGGGCTGTGCAGTTTAATGTACAAGCCAGTAGATGGTGCTAGGCAGCCAATGCAGTTGGGTATATATTTGATTCTTACTTATTTTCAGAAGCTCTCTGTTGTGTCAGGCAGTGTACTGGTTCTTTGAATGCACAGTGGTCTGAGCTCCCTGCTTAGCTACCATAGGACAGATGCCATGAAGGGCAGAGCTAGAGCAGCACATCTGCCCACACGTCCCCTGACGGCAGGCACTTAAATTTCTCTCAACTGTGAATGGCACCATGTATGGTCTGTGTTTGTATATGTACGTTTTTATAAATTATAATTTTTAATGATAGATTTGTATATTTTTATGGCAGTGAATTATAACAGACTAGTAGTTACATATATTTCATGCATCCATGAGATAACTTTTTCTTAATTTTTTTGATATTTCTAGGCCACACGGTTTGCATGTTTTTCATGTTATCACAGGTCTTCAAAAAATTTTCCAATAATAGTTTTTGAAAAAAATCCACATGTACTTGGATGCATTTATTTCAAACCCATGTTGTTCAGGGGTCAACTGTAGTTCTGAAAAGTGATATTCATTATGTGTTGTTTTTTATTTGCTGGATTTTACTTTCCCTTTCAATTTCTCAGATTAGTCTGCTTTTCAGTTGTATGACTTTTAGTTGGTTTTTAAATTGACAGGATAGTGGGCTATGTCGTCACAGAGAAACTGTGTTCTTTCGTTGTACTTTATATGCCCAGAGCCTGGTACTAGCCCTTAATAAATAAGCATTGAATGACTATATGAATTAAACTTAGTGCTCCATGATATTTTTTAAAAGGAGAAGTTAATTTTCTATGGCACTGTAATTGAAGAATTTGATTTTGATTTGAAGTTATATAAATTTTGTTAGAAAACTTTTAAGTTATATACCATAGCTAATTAATTGAAGTCTTATTTTTTTTCACCACATTTAATGAGTAGTTCCTAGGGACCAGATGCAAACTAGTTTTTTTTCACTATAATTACTTCATTTTACTTATTACTTATGAAATAGAAACGTAGCTGCTAATATGCACACCTCAAAATATGACCTATCATACATCTATTGAAAACTGGGGCCGGGTGCGGTGGCTCAAGCCTGTAATCCCAGCACTTTGGGAGGCCGAGACGGGCGGATCATGAGGTCAGGAGATCGAGACCATCCTGGCGAACACGGTGAAACCCCGTCTCTACTAAAAAATACAAAAAACTAGCCGGGCGAGGTGGCGGGCGCCTGTAGTCCCAGCTACTCGGGAGGCTGAGGCAGGAGAATGGCGTGAACCTGGGAGGCAGAGCTTGCAGTGAGCTGAGATCCGGCCACTGTACTCCAGCCTGGGCGACAGAGCCAGACTCCGTCTCAAAAAAAAAAAAAAAAAGAAAAGAAAACTGGTTTCCTAGTTTTTACTGCCTTTTTCTGTCAAATAGAAAAAAAAAATGGAAAACCCATTTAATGGAAAGCCACTGAGTAAATTTAAGATTATTGTTGGCCTTGGAAAAATTCAGTTCTTCTGTGAAATTTCTTGAGCTTCATTAAAAATATTCTGTGTAAATACCATGTTGGGGATATTATTGATACTGTAAAATCTTTTTAGACTTTAAAGCTTTATTCCATAAACTGGCTTGTGATTTAATTTATTGTTCTTTTAACGTTATTCATTAGATTGTTTCAAACTATTTCAATTAATTCAATACGTTGCAATGTTAAAATAATAATTATACCATTTTTTTTAGGATTCTTTATTCAGTTCCTTTTTCCCTGTATTAAATCTTTACGTTTTCTAGATTAACAGTTTATCAGTAATACTTCCATTAAATGCACATAATAGACTTCAATTTTCTACATACAAACATTTTTATTCCTAATAAGTGATGAATAGGCTCAGTAAAAGTTGCTAAGAATTTTTTTGTTGCTGGATTGGAATATCATGGATATGCATACTTTTTTTCATAGGAGAGAGCTTTAATTGTTACTGAAGTCAGGATAATTCAGTCACTTTTGCACTTTGAGAAGCTGATCTCTGACATGTTTATGAAAACTGCTTAATCTTTTAATAGGTGACAGATTTTTTGAAGACAGCATCATGACGCTTCTACCTTGATACCTGCAAAAATGATGTGAAAAGGAACAGTTTTCATTTTTCTTTTTATATCTTCAGTTCTGGTGTGAAGTAGCATGGCAATTTTGGATTGAAAGCTTATCTTAATTTTTCTACCCATCTGTCTAGTTGGTATTTAGATATTCTAAGTAAGGCTCCATTTCTTCATAGGGATTCTTTAATCGATGTTACTGTAGCTTGCTTTCTTTACTTTCCAGGGACCTCAGATCTTATTTTCAAAGCTCAAGTATTTGCAGGGGTGATTTGGGTATGTTCACACAATTTTTGACTCATTCAGTCCTATGAATTTGACCTTGGATTCAAAATGCTTATTGATCTTTATTTTATATTATTTAAAATCAAGATTTTCTGCATAAACTATACCAGAACCTTAAATTAAGTACTTAAGGAATATCCCTAGATAATTTACATATACATGTATCTACATACTTTTTTTTTTTTCCTGTTTGGCCTGATTATATGTCTCTTGCTGTGAGCTGCAGTTTTTCCAACTCACTTCTGCTGTGACAGACCGTATCCCATTTGGACAAAAAATAGATTGAGCTTAATACTAGGAAAAAGATTATACTTAACTATTACTATGAAGAGAATAATTGTTCATCCCAGTGGCACACTATAGTCTTGTATTAAGTGTTCTGGGACTAATTAATCAGGAAACAACTCTTACTGAAAAGGAAACTGCTCATCAGCTGCCTGCTTGGGCTATTCCATAGAAACAAACTGTAGACCTGGCTACTTGGACTCCATCTTGTAGCATCATTGTTTAACTGCTTATGTCCCAATTAAAAGAAGTAATTTAAGGATTTTTAGCAGAGCTTATTTTGTAGTGATAAACTGTAATATTAAATTAATATTAAAGGACTTGTTGAGTGTAAATTAACATAAAAACAATAATATTGGGCTAGAATATTTTGGTCAATCTGGAAGATTTCTTCTAATCTTACCACATTTTAAATCCTGGAACAAGTCATGCTGCTTAAATATAATCCTAGTAGATAGCATTTGAGTGTGTATGTAAATATATTATAAACAAACGTGTTTGTCATGCAAGATGAAAATTTAAAAATGTAACTATTAGTGAGTTATTTGAAGTACATCATATATTGACATTTATGTTAACTTACTAGTTTGACTTAACTAAAGTCTTAGAGAATTACTGTATAAGAGAGTATTTTAACTTAACAAGAGTATGTGCATTACATATGTGTTATATGTGTTCTTTCCCAAGCTGGTTTGTGTTTGCAAGATGATTATTGTATCTAGGGTTTGAGGTGTTTCTTAATTTACCAAATGGTAATTGATTATAAATTATTAATGAGAATTTTATAATTGTTCTTGATGTTGCTTTTGTTAATTTTACCTTTTCCTTTTTGATATTTATCCTAATACATATACACTATCACAAGTTAATTAGTTTCTAAAATAAGCAAGTAGTTGGATGAATTAGGAAGGTTTTTGGCATTACTTTCAATGGCAAAAACCGCAATTGCTTTTGCACCAACCTAGTAAGAACTGGAAAGCTATTCTCAGTGAAGACTGGAATTGTAACTTACTCTTCTTGTATCCTTCCCACCATTCTGTCCCCAACCACCGACACATAATGCATATACTCTGAGCATATTTTTATGAAGCCAATCTGAATTGTGGCCTTTTGGGGGTTTATTCTGTGCTATTGTAATATTTCAAATCAGTTATAGTTTAAGGTGCTAAATCTTGTACAAATGATGCTGCAATATAGTCTAATGTTTACAGACTTCATGGCACTCTTAGGTAGGGCAAACAATCTTGTGAATGTTGGGGGTAGTTGCTTTTTAATAGGTATTTGCAGTTCTGTTGGCTTGTTTGTTTAAACAAAGGAAGAAAGTTATTAAATGCCCAACTTATTTTATATGTGATGCATCTGATGGAAACAAGAGAGTATCTTGAACCAGAACAGTGTTAAAGCCATGGGTTTTATTCAGGTTTTATATCTCTGGGCTTATTTTTTTAAATAGTTTGTTTTAAACTTTGGGTATATAGATTTGTATTAATTGCTATAACTTAATTACTCAAGTGCTCACCTTACTGGAAGTGTTGTTGTGTGTGTATTTAACACAGTCATTTTAAGAATCACATATTAATTTACTTTTGTGACTCATTAGTGGACTATATTGATTTCAAATAATAATATTACAGTTAACACAGAAGTCTAAAAGCTTAATTACCCAGCCCAAGTCAAATAGAAAATGTGTTTTAGAACTGGAAATACAAATGGGAGTTACTAATAGTTTATCTGTGATTTCTAACTCTTTTTTTAATGTTTTCCACTGAACATTACTTGGAGCATAATATTATAGAGAATTTTTTTATATTGTGATAAAATTGCAAGCTTATCAAAGTTTCCATTAATAGTATTTCCACAGACTAAACACTAAGAGGCAACTTATTGGCTCTCCAGAGGTGAAATTTTGAATGCTGAGGCATGACTGCACATATGCAGAACTTGTTTTGCTTTTTGGTTGTGTTGCTTACCGATGCTTAGTACCTGTCTTCCTTGGTGTACATGAGGCAATGGATGAAAGCTGTACATCACTCCAAAATGATGCTGCACTGATTCCAGTTTGATACTTGAATTACCTCCTTTCCTAAGGTAACATGTCATGTTCAGTTTCAGTGTGGTAGTAGATATTATTTCCACAGATATTGTTTATGGAACTCAATGTAGAATGATTTTTTACCATATAAGAGGAAAAATTATCTTGTTGCTAAATTCTATCCAGTTTGGACCAGTTCAGTGGTGTCTTAAGTCACTGGATAATTCTTGAATGTAAGGTTCAAGAATGAATTCTTGAATTCATTAATGCTTTGATGGAATGGTTACAATTAAATGATGATGATGTCTTTTTATCCTGGATAGAGATACTCTGTAAGAATGCCTGCAGCAGTGGGGTGTCATTGAAATTTGAGGGAAACACATGTCTTACCTTGGTGATCTTAAAGGTTCTTTAAGGATTCTATGATGCTTCAGGGCCACTCCAAGCAATTTTTAATGAGTCCTTAGTCTCATGAAAATATGGCAGGAAAATGATATGCCAACATTTTGTCATTTTAATCCTGTGTAGCGTCTAAATTTTGGAATACAGGCCGGGTGCGGTGGTTCATGCCTATAATCCCACCACTTTGGGAGGCTGAGGCAGGTGGATTATTTGAGGTCAGGAGTTCAAGACCAGCCTGGCCAACATGCTGAAACCCTATCTCTACTAAAATGCAAAAATTAGCCAGGTGTGGTGGTGTGCACCTGTAATCCCAGCTGCTTAGGAGGCTGAGGCAGGAGAATCGCTTGAACCTAGGAGGCAGAGGTTGCAGTGAGCCGAGATTGTGCCACTGCACTCCAGCCTGGGCAACAGAGGGAGATGCCTTCGCTAAATAAATAATTAAGAATGCAGTCTAAGGTACCAATTCCATATCTCCCTTCATTCAAGTCTTGATTTAATGATTAGAGCAGTTAGTTTTTGATAATCTATTCTTGGTTTATTTACATTCAGTTTTAATTTTACTGCTACCTTTTATTTGTCAGAAACATTACCTAGGACAGATCTCAAAATTTAATGTGCATTAAAACCACCTATGGATCTTGTTAAAATGCAAATTCAGTAGGTCTGGGATAGAACTTGGGATTCTCATTTTGAACAAGTTATCAGGCGATGTCAACGCTACTACTAGTTATGGATCTCACTTTGAACCAAGGGTCTAGATCATCGAGTGTAAACTCTAGAATGTTTCTAAAATATTTTTTGGATTATTATTAGCTCAGTGAATTCATGAGATTATTTCTCGCTCAGTTTAGTTTTAAGAAAATAAATAGTCTAAAAATTTACACTATATCTTACTATTTTCTATAAAACAGTTTTTGAAATTTTCTGTAACTATGGTTTGCTTTCATCGTAGTAGAGGGTTCATGGCATAATTTGTTACTGTAAAAAGATGGACAGATAATATAATTTAAAACTTAAAATAGTTACAGTTCACTATCAAAAGAATATTATGTAAATAAATATAAAATGAACTATGAAAGTGGGCTAAAGATACTTGCCTTATAAGGTTTAAGTTATTTTTTCTTAATTTATGCTTTATGTAACAACTAAATCATCTGACATTTGTCTTTTATGTGATGTGAAAGTAGGAAGAAAAGTCAGAGAATCAAAGAAGTAGAAGATGATTCTTCTGAATTTTTTTTCTCTCGGGTTTTGGCTGTCCACTTTCATTTTTGATTCAGGCTTCTTTAACTTTTCACATGTATAGAGGCATTTAGATTTTCCATTTGAGCCCAAGAAACAAGAATTAGATTTTACTTCCATGAATCTTCATTCTTATACTATTAATATTCAACACAGTTAAAACCATAATACATTTTACTTCCTAGGAAGATAAGTTTTGTTTCCCATTCCTTCTCTCGGGTTATACTAAGAGAAGAGGGCATTAATGAAAAAGCCAACCATATTAATTTAAAATGTTCTATCATGGAGCTAGTAGTTTAACACAGAGTTTAAGGTTCTTAGAGGCCCAACCTCCTTTTTTTTTTTTTTTTTTTTTTTTAAATGGATAGAGATGTAGCCAGAAAGCTAGAAAGGTATTGTGAGAAACAGCCCTCTGGGAAAACTGGCCAGTGTTTTTGCTATGGAAATGTAGTGGCACATACTAAAAGCTTTGACTCAGCCTCTTTATTTGCACTATCTTTTAGAAATCATTCCCAAAAAGAAAGAGAGTTAAGATGTTATTCATGATATAGTTGATTACTGACATTGAGATAATGATATGAATCTTGAACATACAATTTGCTAATCTAGATTATTGACTTAGAGAACATTAGGTTGAATGTTAACTAATTTAATTTGTTGGGGTGCTTTTTAAATGACATTCATCATTTAAGACATCTCTAGTATTATTCTAAATTATCAAGAGAGTTTATAAACTAGCCTTTAACATCATTCCTAATATGCATTCCTAATATGCTGCTTAGTTTTGTTTGAGTATGCAGTGTGGATTCAGGTTTTATAGGACGTGAAGCTTATATAATTTGGAGGCAACAGCTCTTTAAGGACAAGAACCTTTTGTGGGTGTGGTTGCAAATTTTACAAAAGTATTTAGTGATGTGAATGTGTTTCTAGGGACCCTTCTAGGACAGAATGAAGATAAGCTAAGCTTCATCTTCTGCTACTATCACAAACTGAGATGATACTTCATATTTTTTTTATGTTGAAGGGTAGTCCACTGTGTTTGGAAAGAGCATAGGCTTATGTTACAACTGGGATTCAAACATGGGCTTTCTCCATCTTCTTTGCTATTGTTAGAGTCTTAGGTACATCTTTTTCCTAGGCAACAACAGCTTTCAAAATGGTATTCACATTTCCATCTTTGTTTTTTTACACTCTCCTTCCCTATAGCCTGTTCTCTACAGTGCAGCCAAAGAACCCTTTTTAAAAACGTTTCAGTGACATATTCAGGATGTAGAATAAAATCCAGATTTTTTACTATTTTCAGTGTTCTTCATTCATTCCTAAAGATCTGAGTTTCTCTCTGCTGTCATTTCTCTTGAGCCTGAAATAATTTTTTTTAGCACTTCTTATGGTTCAGGTCTGTTGGTGAAAACTTCTCTTAGTTTTCCTTTATTTGAACATGTCTTTATTTTGCCTTTATTCTTTATTCTTGCAGGGTGTTTTCACTGACTGCTGGGTTGACAGTTTTTGCTTTCAGCATTTTGAAAACGTTCTGCTGCCCTCTGGTCTTCATACTTTCTGATGAAAGTTTGTGATTTTTGTTTGTTTGTTTGTTTTTGGTTTTGAGACAGAGTCTCACTCTGTTGCCCAGGCTGGAGTATGGTGGCACGATCTCGGCTCCCTGCAAACTCTGCATCCCGGGTTCAAGCAATTCTCCTGCCTCAACCTCCTGAGTAGCTGGGATTACAGGCATGTGCCACCACGCCCAGCTAATTTTGTATTTTTAGTAGAGACAGAGTTTCGCCATGTTGGCCAGGGTGGTCTCAAACTCCTGACCTCAGGTGATCTGCCTGCCTTAGCTTCTCAGAGTGCTGGGATTACAAGTGTGAGCTAACATGCCCAGCCTCTAGTGAAAGTTTATTATCATTCCAGGATTGGTTTCATAGGCATGTGACCTACGTGATTGCATAGGGACCTGTACTTAGAAAGATCTTGTGTTTCATTAAATGTTCTGCTATTGCTGTCTTGATATGCTTAATGACTTTTGAACAAGGGCCCTGTATTTTCATTTTGCACTGATTCTGTTGTTTCTTCTATTTTATATATATTATACATGAAGCAATCCAGAAATTCTTCTCTGCCTATTGGGTAAGAATTGTCTTGTATCTAGGCTACCTGTGCTTGATTAATAGGGATCATCAAGATTTAAGTAGATATTTTTTAAACATTCCACCAACTTCCAAAAACAGTTTTTAGGAATAGAAAATACAATTTATAATAATAAGAATACTCATTTATATTTCATAGACATTTATAGTTTATAAGGTTATTTCCCAATACTTTCTGATTTTATCCTTATAAAAGCCTTATTAGTTAGACCATTAATAAATTCTATCCCCTTTTATTGATATGCAGATACAGGCCCAAGAGAAGTTATATGAATTAATCTTAAATCAGTCGGGTAACCATTCTCTGATTAAAACCTAGTTTAAGATTTTTTTTTTCTCTGGCTGGGTGTGGTGGCTAATGCCTATAATCCCAGCACTTTGGGAGACCGAGGAGGGCAGATCACCTGAGGTCAGGAGTTTGAGAGCAGCTTGGCCAACATGGTGAAACCCTGTCTCTACTAAAAATACAAAAATTAGCTGATGTGATGGCACACATCTCTAATCCCAGCTACTTGGGAGACTCAGGCACGAGAATCGCTTGAACCTGGGAGGTAGAGGTTGCAGTGAGCCGAGATCAAGCCACCGCACTCTAGCTTGGGTGATAGAGTGAGATTCTGTCTAAAAAAAAAAAAAAAGATTTTTTTTTTTCTTGAACCATTATAGCTAAAAATAGTGAATAGTGACATTTTTTAGCACACTTTATAATTTTTTTTCCCAAAATGTTTCATAAATATAATCTCATTTAACCTTTCAGTTAGCCATCTGATATAAGCAGTATCGTCGTTGTATTTCCCTTTTTTGAAATGAAAAAAATCTCAAGGTACAAAATATTATTTGTATGGGTTACTTAAGTAATAATGTAAGATCTAAAGCTGTAGCCCAAATCTCTAACTCTAAATTCTGTGTCCATTTTTTTAATACTGCACTATTTTTTGTTGTTTAGAGATGAATTCAACAATATACAATATACGTTTATTGTCAGCTCACCAATATTTTTACCTTGTATCTTTAGACTGCATCTGATGTAGGAAGCACTCAACACTTTATTGAATCAACAAATAATGAATGTAAAAAATATCTTTTGGCAACGTCTGATGTCCTTTGGACTTTTACTTCTTTTTTCTCTTCTGGAAAATGTACTATGAGTAAAACTGCCTTATCTCTAATCTCAAAATGAACTGCGTAATATTTCCAAAATGCCATATACCTGTATTTTGAATTATGAATCAACTAATAAAAAAAATTAAAAGACTTCTGGACCAAAAGGGCATTTAAATGCTAAGTAATATGCCTTGGGATGAAAACACATTATAAATATTTACATTTAACCAATTTTTTATAAACCCTTTTGGAGGTCTTTTGAAGGTTTCTTTGTTTGCTTCTTCCTAGCTCCCTTTCTCCCTCCCTTCTTTCCTCCCTTTCTTATAGGGAATGCTATTCTGTAAAAGCTATATTCTATCTTCTGCCAAACCCTCAAATCTAATTTTGGAACAACAACTTCTGTAGGTAATTTAAGTACAGAAGATAGATTTAATGTTCATTTTACTTTTGATTTATATATGACATCTGTTTGGAACCAAATTTTCTCTGTTTTTAGAAACAGAGAAAAAAATTATTTTGGGATATATAGGCCAGAGGCAAATGATCTAACAAGTTATCCCCCTTGTTTCTAAAGGAAAAATTACCACAGTTTTTATAAGAGTGGTATAAAGGCCAAGAAGTTGACCAAGACCAAAGGAGATCACAAAGAAAGCATAGCATACAGTAGACTTTCAAGAAAGAAGTTTACTGAATGATGAAGGAAAGTATGTGTCTATGGTTTTTATGGCCCACCTAGAATATAGGATGTATCTTCTTTTTTTCTGACCCACTACCAAAGAAGAGTTATAAAATTCCTGTCTTCAGTCGTGTTGACTTAAAATAAGACACACTGTGGTATGACAATATCAACCTTTATGTGCCTTATTCTCAGACTTTGTGCCTTTAGGTTAAGTAGAGATATTGGCTAATAGCTTTAAGTCTTGCTACTTTTCTGTTCTCAGTGTGATGTTCAAAATTAGTGAAATACAGACTTTTATTTCTTCCCTCGAATGTAAGTCATTTCTGTATTTCTGTAGTTATTAAATGCTTTTTGATAATATGATGAAAATATACATTGCATTGGCTTTTAGGAACATTTTCGTCATATATATTTCAAACTTTAATTAGGACCTCTAACAATAACCATATTTTAAAACAAAGTTGGGCAGCAGTTGGCTTTTTGTTTTCTTTAAAGAAATTGAAAGGGTGCTATAAGAAGGTGCTGAGTAATTTTAACCACATGCAATGTAGTAATCACCTGGAAATCACACACTTCCTGAATTGTCTTATTGCTACTATGAAAAACAGGAATAAATTATAGTTGTTAACACCTTTATTCTTTTTTTTCCAGAGAAAGATTGAAGCTGAATTTAACACATTTAATTGACTTGTATATCACATCATTCGTGACACAAATTCATATTTTATTTGTGCACATGATTAACACTTTATTGGCATTATTACTATTACAAGATTGTAATATACAATTGGATCCAAATTTTTGTGGAATTAAAAATAAGCTGACAATAAGATTATCATTAAGCATTTAGAGCTGAATGGGTTAAACTGTCGTTATTGGTCAGAACAACCAAATAATAGGATTTTCTACATTTTATTTTTTTGCTGGTTTTGGTTGGTATAGAACATCATTATATAACAAATACTATTTGAGATGTGTAGATCATAAACTACAGCACTGGGAATCTTTTGGTCATGCCAAGGTTTTTCATTGGAATTTGTTGTAGCATTTGCTGTAAGTGGGTTTGACCTGTATAACCAACAGATAGTGTAGGATGTTACTCTTTACCAGTAGTTTTCTGTAACTATTATGTGTACAGTCTTTGTGTCTCAGCCTACATTTATGATATCTGTACATCTTAACAGGCACTCTTTTGAATGTAAATATTTAAGAGCTCTCAAGGAACTTAAAGACATCTAATCCTGCTATTGCATGCTTCAGGTGGTAAGCGTGTCATTTTAAAAAATGAGACATATAGGCGTTTAGGACTGGGAGAAGTCATGAGTTTCTCCCTGTCATCCAGTGAATAAGTGGATTAGAACTTTCTTCTGTTATTTCCAGTAGTGTTTGGCTAAGACATGAAGAATATTTGCAACACGTGAATTCAGAATTTGTCACAAACTTAGATTCTCATGAAATCCCCCAAAATGTAAGGAACAAATTAGACATAACTTAATGGTATTTATACTAACAGAGTTTTCTAAAACCGGATAAGTAAAACAAGACAGAAACAAACACCTTAGTTTCACTGTCTTGTCTGTTATCTTTTATTAATGATGAGGTTTACACGTATTTTCCATGAATACAGTGTATGCCTGTGTTACTTAATAATTGAAGTTTCCTTCAACTCTGTTTATGTTGGTTAAAACCACTTTTTATGTAAAGTTAAAATTTACAGATATAAAGACATTCCAGGGATATTGGGTAAATGGTTATTCCAAAAATATCCAAAACTTTTTAAACACCCATTTCGTACACATATAAACAAATGTTAGTTGTAACTGCCACACATCTAATTTATTGGAAATTCAAAGCATTTGAACTATATTTATAAATAAGTTTCTTCTATTTAGAGGGAAGAAAAGTTATTTGTTGAATATCATTGTTGTAATTGAGTGATATAATTTTGCTGTGTTACAATCAATCATCATTGTTCTCATAGAATTCTGTAGGAAATACTGCCTATTTAATACGTTTACACTTGAACACCACCAATAATTTTGTTTCCCTTCAGGGCATACAGCTTTTTCCAGCCTACTCAGTACCATGTCAGGACATAAAATTATCTTGACAGAAAGATTTAAATTATAAATAGTCCCATAATGACATTCAGCTTGGGCGGTACATTTATAAAAGGAGTTATTAAGGAAAATGTCATTTCAACTCATTACTATAACTAGATTCTCTCATATTTCTGAAGCTGTCTTTTGGTAGCCTGATAATATTTGCATATGTAAGCATTTAAACTATTAAGGTTATCAAGTCTACAAGTATAAAAACATAATATAGATATTAGATAAATGGTTTCCTGAAATTTTCCAAAACTTTTCTGTTACAAATACGTCTTAATATATGTTTTTGCCCTATGAAAACTGATAAAATACTGGGGAGTTGAGACCCCAAGATCTTGATATTATTCAAAAAGCATAGCACTGGAAATACTTTATATATAATGAAAGAAGAAAAGGACTAAAAGTCAATCTATCTTATAAGCAACATCAGAATATTGGATAGTGAATAAAATTTTATGAGCACTTTTTTCCTGGAGTAAATGTTGACTATAAGTTACTTGGTGTTAGTGTTCTGATTTTTAAATACCCAGTTTACCATTTTATTAGTACATTTTGATCCTATGAGAATCTACTTTTAACCCAAGTCATATTTTTCTCTGAAAAAAATATATTTATTCAAAAAGCTTTACTATTTGAATAAGTATTGCTATGAGTCATTTTTCTATTTTATGCTGTGTGTGTACTTAGTTATGTCAGCATCTGAAAGTACAGATACGTAACAGAAAGTGAATGGGAAGATCAGTGAATCATAACAATATGTAATATGGGTCTATGTTGCAGAGCCACACTTATCAAAGCTTTAGCCTGTGTTATGGTCATCACTAAAAAAATCTAGAGCATTGCTGGTTTGAAGCTGGCATGGTGGAGATGTTAGTGTTAGATTAACAGTAACATTTAACCTCTGTAATATAAACCTCTATGAAACCTCTGTTTAACATAAACCTCTGTGTGTTTGTGTGTGTGTGTGTGTGTGTGTATGTGTGAACATTGATTTTACTTCTAAAGTCTGTAGTTTATAAACATTATTGCATTGTGCTGCTTAGTGGGCCAGAAATTACCCAAGATGATTGCTGATCCCAACTTCAATCTTTAATTCAGTTTTGAATCAAATTTTCTTGTTTTGATTTTGACTCCTTCTCAATAGAGATATGTCTTACTGGGTTTCTGCCAGTTTAGCAACATTCATTTCTCTCTTAAGCATGCCTTAGAAACAGTCTAATATATTTATTCTTTACTTTCCCAATTTCTGTCTCTTAAAAAGGGATTTCTGTCAAAGGTTCAGTGTTCTGAGTTGTTCCCTATGCTACCTAATCACTTTAGCCACTTAGCTTTGAAACTGCCTGATGAAAAAGGAAGTTGTACTGGCATATGTAGGTCAATTCCTTTGATTTCTCATTTTTCTTATTCCCCCACATAGAATGATGAGAAAGTTTAATATTTTTAGCTTTCTTTTAAATAGCTTTATATTCTGGGTGGTTTTAAGTCACCCCAATTACTGATAATTTAAAAGAATCCTGATGTTTATTCTAGATAAGACACCTGCTATGTAAAATAATATTTTATGTTGATGTTCAACAGGAAAGGGACGCTAATCAGTCCACCTGATTTATTTAGCAAATATTGTTACCTTCTACTGTGTGCCAGGCACTGTGCTTGCCACCAAGGATAACAGTAATGAAATATTTTATCAGAGGAGCTCCATTGCCTAGTGAAGAAGATGATCAAGCACACTGAGACCTTTGTTGATTAGTCAATTGAATTGCTTAGTAAATTATTTCAGGTCCCTGCAGTAGGATCGTATTGATCTTCTAGTGAATACATCCCTGGTCTGAGAGTTAGAAGGTTTTCATACCATTTCTTTCTGCTGGCATTTCATCTTTCAGCATACATCATTTTTATAAAGTTAGTAATGTCTGTTACAACATATTGTGAGATCTTTGGGACAGAAATGCAGAGTCAACAGAAACATTATCCTTTCAACAAATATGCACTGAGTACCTATGATTGAAGCACTATGTGTTAGGCTCCCTGAGTGATACAGAGATAAGTGAGTTCTCTAGGTCTAGGAGCTGACAGTGCAGTGTGTTGGATGGAAATGAGGTATGGGGGAAGTATAGAGGAGGGCATAACAGTTAAGACATTTCTTTAGTGCTTTCTTGTAAAGAGCAAATGTATGTCTAAATGAAAATCTTATTATTAACTGTATTCTCTGTAACTCTTTATCTGTTAATAATGATTTGTAGTTGGAGATTTTCCAAAGCTTAATGGGCACTGTAAACTAAAAAATTAAGTTAGTTTATTATCAACTTATTTAAATAGTGTTCTTTAGCTGCCTTCACTTTCGCTTGTATTGCCAGAGTAATTAATCATTATTAAGAGATATTTTTTAACATTTCTACTATTTGTGTCAGGGTTTTCAACTTTGAATAACATGCCAAACCATTTCATGGGGGAAAAAAGTCCTCACAGACCCTCTTTTCACCAGTGTTGGGTGTGTGTGTGTTTGTGTGTCTGTATTTTATTCAGTGTTATCTAAATATACGGAGATATACAATTAAATACAAACTATACCCTTAACTCTCATGACCATAATCTATTAGAAGCAAACTATAAAATCAATGAAAATGTGTATTTGCCATATTAATCTAATGTTATAAATTAGGTTGTCTTCCAGAAAATAAATTACTACTGACAGTGCGAATATGATACTGAGAGCTACAATACAGATTTTTTTTTTTTTGAGCTTTCTTTTAAAAAGCACTATTCCAGCTATGTAAAATTATATTAGGTTCCTTTTCTGGTGCTTTTTCAGTGCTCGTAATTCCTTTTTTAAAAACTAGGACAATTAAGGTTTTGTTTTATGATGCAGGTAAGCATGGAGTAGAATCAAGCAAGGTATTGCAAATCATTAATCTAAAGGATAGTAATATTTATTTTAATGAAAGGCAATATAATTATATTAGGCTAGCTTTAAAATAATAGTGGTCATCACTAGTCATCTTCTTTACTGGATAAGATAGTTAAAGGAAGGGCATCTGTGTTTTTTGAAGGCATTATGTTGCTACAGAGTTATGAGGATCTATAATATATATAACAGGCTTTCCCTAACCAGCAAGTCCCTTTCTAGGTCTAAGGAAAATCCATGGCACTCTTTCCCACCAAGCCCAGCTTCTCAAGTCTTCTTTACTAGCTCATAAGATAAACCAATGGAGGGCCAGGCATGGTGGCTGATGCCTGTAATCCCAGCACTTTTGGAGGCCGAGGCGGGCAGATCACGAGGTCAGGAGCTCGAGACCAGCCTGGCCAACATGGTGAAACCCTGTCTCTACTAAGAGTACAAAAATTAGCCAGACATGGTGGTGGGCGCCTGTAATCACAGCTACTCGGGAGGCTGAGGCAGGAGAATTGCCTCAACCTGGGAGGCGGAGGTTGCAGTGAGCCGAGATTGTGCCATCGCACTCCAACCTGGGTTACAAGAGAAAGACTCCATCTCAAAAAAAAAAAAAAAAAAAAAAAAGATACACCAGTGGATTTAGGGGGAAACAAAGGAGACAGATAGAGGGTATAAATAAAGCAGAAAGGTATGGAGAGGCATACATAGGGGTCTGTTTCCAGCCATTTCCAGCCAGGTTTGTCTATAAATGCTGGGGAAATGCGCTATGTTAGCAACATATATTACATTTGTTACTGAATTTTGGTCACTAGTTATTAGCAAGGAACATAGGAAACTAAAGACGCTTCTTGATTTTTTGATACAAAGCGTGTAAATTTAAAATTGTATTTCCCAATAAGGCATCTTTGGGGAAAATAAATTAATTTGTGTTACTTCTCAGCTTAAATCCTTCAAAGGGCTGCATGCAGTGGCTCACCCTTGTAATTTCAGCACCTTGGGAGGCCGAGGCAGGCAGATCGCTTGAGCTCAGGGTGAGACCAGCCTGGGCAACATGTCAAAACTCCATCTCTACAAAAAATACAACAATTAGCTGGGTGTGGTGGTACATGCCTGTAGTCCCAGAGGCTCAGGTGGGAGGATTGCTTGAGCCCGGAGGAGGCAAGATCGCACCACTGCACTCCTGCCTGGATGACAGAGCCAGACCCTGTCTGAAAGAAAAAATAATTTTCAAAGGCCTTACCACTTCTTATAGCACCTTCTTGATTTTATTTTTTCTGTGAGAGTAGGGTTCCAGACCTCAAACAATACCTAGCATGCAATAGACCTTCATTAACATTTTAATTTAATTGAACTCTAATTGCACGAATCTGGGCACCACATGTTGGCAGTAAGTAAATCTTTTCCATTTTTAGTGTATTCTAGGGCAGAGCATTCAAGATTGGAGGTATGGAAGCAAGTTAGAAGAGCAGAAAATCCAAATTTTACACAAACCAAATAGAGTTCAGTTTAACAGACATTTATTGAGTGCTCAATATTTCCCACTATTCTTGGAAGTCAGTAATATGTAGGGTTGTCAAAGTCACATTGTTGAATATGTATAGAATGATGAAAGATATAAGTGATATAAAAAACAACTCTTATGATTAAGGTTTTGTTTTTTGTTTTTTAACTTGGACTGCAGAGACAACTTATAAAGACAAGAGCATGAGTATTTCAAGTTTTCTTTTGAAAACTGAGTCATAGATGTTGCATTTCAAGCCAAGGTTTGATCATTCTATACTTCATGGCTTTTTAAAATTCTAGTTGCTATAACAACTTTGATATTTCTTTGTTATTTTTAGCACTTCAGTTGCCATAACAATAAGATATCCTAAAAAATAGCAATTTTCTTTTATAAGAGAAAATTTTCTTTTAATTAAAAATGAATGTGAACCAACATTTCTTTCCTATAATGTGAACCCATTATTTAAAAAAGGTTTGCACTCTTCTGTTTTCATATAATGTTAACAAACTTTTGTAGGAAATGTCTTAAGGTTCAACTTTTCTCTCTCTGTTTTTACTGTACAAAAGTTGAAGGGATACAGCTGTTTTGAACCAAATTCTATGAGATAATTCTAATTTTTATCAGATTTCATTGATACAAAAATGAAATGATATAAAAAATTTAATTTCCAAGCAGGAAAAGATCATGATTGACGGATAGTTGTAAGCCATGGGAGATGTAAGAAACGCTGAAATTTCCTTTTCTCCTGTGTTATTTTTAAGTGTATTTTCATACCTGCTGCATACTAAAACAGTTACCTCCTCACTTATCTAGAAATAACTGACAGCTTAGGCCTGAGCTATGGCACTTTACTCATAGAGCAGTTACCTTTATTTACTCTCTTTGAGAAAAAGTTCTTATAAGCTTAGTTTCTGATACTGAAGCCTCTAGAAAATAAGCACAGCAAATAAGAACAGGAAGGAGGGGCTACTGCTGTATTTGCTATGCAAATAGATTCATAAAATATAGAGAGCTGAGTATTATTTTTAAGGTACCTAATTCTTATGGAAATCAAACAAATCCAGCAGCTACAAAGGTATGATTGTATCAGAAGACAATATTCAAATTGATGTTAATAGTGATGATCTTAGGCTACCAAATATTAAATTATGTCAGAATTCTTGGTTTAAGAAGACAGAGGAATAGATAATACATCTTACAAGAATTGAGATGCCTAATGTATAGGTAAAACAAAATTTTTTTAAAACTTGAGATCATTTTTCTTTTTCTTTTTTAAAGAAATAATTTCAACTTTTATTTTCGATTCAGGGATACACATGCAGGTTTGCCATATCAGAATATTGCATGATGCTGAGGTTTGGGGTATGGTTGATCCCTTCACCCAGGTAGTGAGCATTGTACCCATAGTTTTTTAAGCCTTACCTTCCTCCCTCCCTTCCAACTCTAGTAGTTCCCAGCATCTATTGTTGCTGTCTTTATGTCCATGAGTACCCAATGTTTAGTTCCTAGTTACAAGCGAGAACATGGGTTTTTGGTTTTCTACTCTTGCATTAATTTGCTTAGGATAATAGCCTCTGGTTGCATCCATTCTGCTGCAAAAGATGTGATTTCATTTTTTTTATGGCTGTGTAGTATCCCATGCTGTCTGTGTACCACGTTTTCTTTATCCAGTCCATTAGCATAAAACATAATATTAAAAAACAATTTTAAAAAGCCCCTCATTTATCTGGGAAATGTAAGATCCACATACCTTAGGTTTTCATAGACTAAGCCTTGGTAATTTTTGTGTTATTTTATTCCTAATCACAAGATTTTCCTAAAAAGCATGGTCAAGTTCAGACAATGATTTTTCTTTTCTTTTCTTTTCTTTTTTTTTTTTTTGAGAAGGAGTCTCTCACTGTCACCAGGCTGAGTGCAGTAGTATGATGTCGGCTCACTGCAACCTCTGTCTCCCAGGTTCAAGCAATTCTTCTGCCTCAGCCTCCCAAGTAGCTGGGACTACAGGCGTTCACCTCCATGCCCAGCTAATTTTTGTATTTTTAGTAGAGCCAGGGTTTTTCACCATGTTGGCCAGGATGGTCTCGATCTCTTGACCTCATGATCTGCCCGCCTCAGCCTCCCAGAGTGCTGGGATTACAGGCGTGAGCCACTGTGCCTGGCCGATATTTCTTTTCTTTAATGTACTTTAAAAAAGGAATGATGAGGGAGTTGGCAGTCAATAGAAAAGAGAAAGTGTTATTATTAATTTCCAAAACTCAGCATGTTACCTGTGGATGTAGTTTCTGAAGGAAAAACGATTGAACAAAAAGCTTACTGATGGTAAAATAATATGCTTATCTTACTATCAGTGAGCTTTGAATGAATAGCCACTGTATGCTTTGTTTTTACGTTTTTAGTTTTCATAACCAACTTTTAAAGGTAAGTATTTACTATCTCCATTTTAAAGATGGAAGCTGAGATACATGGAAAGATATACCCAAGGCCTCATAGTTAATGAGTGGTGCAGCCATCATGCCAACCCAAGTCTGTCTGATTGTAAAGTCTACATTCTTTCCTCGAAGTCATAGTATCTCCTTGTCTTCAAACTTAATAAATGTTTATTAAAGGTAATAACATACCTAGGGGAAAATATGAGAAGAAAGATCATACTGTGTATGATTTTATTTTATTGCTCTGCATACTGTTTTGACCTATTAATTGAGTTTTAAACACATATTTTGTGTTTGAGACTTTCTCCCACTAAGAAGATGGTAAATATACATGTAAATTGGTATTTTTTTCTCCATTTTTCTTTATGATCGATGAAACATAATGGAACCTCTGAAAGGTTTTGCTTACTTAGCCCATTGTCTTAGATCTCAGCTAGCTAGGGCAGTCTCAAAGTGTTGTATAACTGGCATTTAATATGTCTTTTCTCAGTGTCTCACTTGCAGCTGGGCTGTTGTGTCTTGAGTACAAACACTGAGCCATGAGTCAGATATGCTGATTGAGTGTGAAAGTACGCACAGGCTGGATATATTTACTCCATCCACCAGTATCTGTTCTTTTAGACATTTTAGTAGCTCTCCTTCTTTATGGCACATTGCTACAAAGGATTCTGGTATGTTTCTTTTTAAATATCATTATACTATATAATTTCCTGGCAATGCCTCAAAATTCACTCAAATTATTTAAGGCTCTCATTTCGTGGCTTTACGCAGAAGTTGAACACTTGATTACATGCAAATGCCATCACAGCCTTTTCAGGCTTTTCAGCTATCACTTATACAGGTCTTAAATATTACATTTTAATGAGCTTTGACATGCATGCATGTGTGTAACCACATGTATCAAGATACAGAATGCTTCCCTCATTCCTGAAAGTTCCCTCATACCTCTTGCCAGTCTTGACTGGTACATGTGTGCACATGAGTGCATGCATACACACACACACACACACACACACACACCCTGCTGAGGCAATTAGGGTTCTGATTTCTTTCAGCAAAAATTAGTGTTTCCCATTTCAGAACCTCATATAAAATCATGCAATGTGTATTCTTCAATGTATGGCTTCTTTCCTTTAGTTTTAAGATTCATCCACGTTATGTGTGTCTTTAGTTTTGTTCCTTTTCATTGCTATATTTCATTGTATGGAAATATCACGGTTTGTTTATTCATTCCCCTGTTGATGGATGTGTGTGGGCTGTTTCTGGTTTTGGCTATTTCATTTTTATACATACTGCTGTGAACATTTTTATGCAAGTCTTTTGTGGACAATGTGTTTTCCTTTCTATTGGATGGAATTGATGGGAGAGATAGGGTAGTTTTTTTTAATGTCATAAGAAAATTCCACACTGTTTGTCAGTTTTCAAAGTTGAGCCATTTTACACTACGACCAACAGTGTATGGTTTCAGTTGTTCTATATCCCTACCAACATTGTTCTGTCAGTCTTTTAGTTTTAGCCATTCTAGTGGGTATATATTGGTATCTCATTGTGGGTGTATATTGGTATCTCATCTACTTTGCCTTTTCCTGATGACTGTGGATGCTGAGCACTTTTTCATTTTCTTAATGGTTATTTGTATATCTTCTTTTGTGAAGTGTCTTCCAGTTTTTTCACCATTTTTCATCGGATTATTTGTATTCATATTAACAAATTGTAGGTGTCAGTTATGTATTTTGGATGCAAGTGCTTTGTTAGTTATATGTTTTGCTAATACTGTCTTTGGCTTGCTGATTTTCTTAATGATGTCTTTTGCTAAGCAGAACATTTATTTTAAGTATAATGTATTAAACTTTTTTTATAGTTATTGCTTCCAGTATCCTAATAAGTCTTTGTCTATTTTTTAAGAGACACAGTCTTGCTGTGTCACCTAGGCTGGAGTGTGTTGGCATGATCATAGCTCATTGTAGCTTAGAACTCTGGACTGAAGCAGTCCTCCTGCCTCAGCTTGCAGGTAGCTGAGACTACAGGTGTGCACCACCACACCCAGCTAAATTTTGTTTTTGGTATGAACAAGGTTTTGCTATGTTGCCCAGGCTTGTCTTGAACTCCTGGGCTCAAGTGATCCTCCTGGTTAGGCCTCCCAAAGTGTTGGGATTGTAAGTGTGAACCACTACACCTGTTCATCTTTGTCTATTCTTAAGTTATGAAGATATTCTTCTTCTAGAATGTTTTCCTTTAGAAGCTATATGTTTGCAGTTTCAATTTTTTTTTTGTTTAGATCTATGATCCATCTCACTTAAATTTTTCTATATATTGTGAGGACTTGGTCTAAGTTAATTTTTCCCAGGAGATTATTCAAATTTTTCTAGTACCATTTACTGAGAAAATTTTCCTTTTTCCTTGATTTGTCTTAGAATTTTTAATTGAAATT
The DNA here is from genome assembly GCF_008728515.1 of Papio anubis. Lineage (NCBI taxonomy): Eukaryota > Metazoa > Chordata > Mammalia > Primates > Cercopithecidae > Papio > Papio anubis. The sequence goes on along the minus strand of NC_044976.1, from coordinate 187,432,181 downwards.
CAGTTGACCATATAAGTGTGGGTTTATTTTTAGACTTTCTTCTTCTCACTGATCATTTTGTATATCCTTTATGCAAGATCTTAACTCTTAAGGCTTTATAATATGTCTTGAAATCAGATTGTGCCCGTCTTTCAACTTTGTTTTTTGTTTTCTGTTTTTTTTTTCTCTTTCCCGAGATTGTTTTAGCTATCCTAGATCCTTTATGTTTACATATAGGTTTTAGAATTAGTAGCTTGTCAGTTCTACAAAAAACTGCCTGGATTTTAATTGCAATAGCCATGAATCTAAAGATCAATTTGAGAAAAATTGACGTTCTTAACAGTATTGATTCTTCCATTCCATAAAGATAGTAGGCCGGGTGCAGTGGCTCACGCCTGTAATCCCAGCATTTTGGGAGGCCGAGGCAGGTGGATCACTTTTGAGTTCAGGAGTTCGAGACCAGCCTGGTCAACATGGTGAAACCCCATCTCTACTAAAAATACAAAAATTAGCCGGGCATGGTGGTGGCCACCTGTAGTCCCAGCTACTCGGGAGTCTGAGGCAGGAGAATCGCTTGAACCCAGGAGGCGGAGTTTGCAGTGAGCCAAGATCACATTACTGCTCTCCAGCCTGGGAGACACAAGAAGACTGTCAAAAAAAAAAAAGATAGTGCATATATATATCTCCATTTATATAGGACCTTTTAATTTTTCTCAAATGACATTTTATAGTTTTCAGAGTAGAGGTTTTTTATATTTTCACCTCCTTTCTGTTTTTCAAGGCTATTTTAAATGATTTATTGTTTTTAAATTTTGTTTCCTACTGTTTCTTGCAAGTATATTGAAATGCAGTGTATTTTTATATATTGACCTGTGTTCCGACAAAATTTACTCATTCTAGTGGGCTCTTGGAAAGACATTTTAGTATTTCTTATGTGCACAATTATATCTTCCTTTTCTTGTATGGCTTTTTTTTTTTTTTTTTTTCTCGCCTGTTATACTGGCTGGGACCTCTAGTACAATGTGTATAGATGTGTAAGAGCAGATATCCTTCCCTTTTTCCCAGTCTTGGGAAAAAAGCATTTAATGTTTCACCATTAAATATTTCACCATTAAATATTATGCTAGATGTAGGTTTTCCCATAAAGTGTCTTTGTCAGGTTGAGGAGGTTTTCTTTCTTTTGCCACTAAATTAATTTATTCTTAAATATTCTTAGTTGCTAATAATTTGTCTCATAATGAAATGAAATTGACAACATGAAATTGTTTTCTGCCCTTGAGAGGTAACTAAATCAGTAGATTGTGATATGTATCACTTCAGAGGTTTATTTGATTCTTGGCACTTAGACCAAGTTGCTTTAATACTACATTTGATAGTACATTTAAAGTGCATTGATCCTGTATTTTGCAGCATTTGGCATTGTTAAGATGATAAGTAATTAATCATTGTCTTGCTAGATAGGACTTTTCAAAGCGCTAGTGAAATACTCATATTTAGTTTAGTGTAGGGAGATTTATAGATGACTAATACTGCCCTTCATTTGAATGTGTTAGGAGTTTAATTCCCCCCTCCCACAATTGGGAAATACATTTTCTAGCTTTTTCTTGTGAAGTTTGTGGATTCCGAGCTTCACATAGACTGGATGTTAGTGTTTTTCAGTCCTTTGATAGACTCTTTTAGCTATTTTATGTGCCTTATATTAAAATTATGTTAAATACTTATTTGTTCAACACCTATTCTGTGTCTAGCACCACAGTGTAGGCACTTGAGATGCAACATCAAACAAAGCAGATGTTGCTCCCCTCATGAGACTTGCAATCTAGTCAAGAAGACAAAGCTGAATGAAGTAAATAATTATAAACCATAATAAGTGTAGAATCTGGTGTGGTTCCCTGTGGGAACTCAAGAAGATTTCCCAGAGGAAGTGTTATTAAAGCTGAGACCTAAAGATTGCATCTGAATTAAATAAAAAGAAGTGTGATGGCCTAGTAAGCAGCAGTTATAAATATCCTGAGACCGTAGGGAACATAGCAAGTATATTTGTGACTGTTGGGTGAGGGATATGAGTTGGTGGGGAGGTAGAGGTAGTTTAGTTAATCCTAAACAACATAAAAGAGAAATGAGACTGAGTGGATGCATGGAGACCAGTTTTTATAGCACCTGTTAGGATCTTAGCATAAGGGCAATATAAAACCAGTGAAGTATTTTAAAACAGAAGTAATGTGATCTGGTTTGCATTGTGGAAAAAAATACTTTGTCTCTTTTGTGAGTAATGAATTGAAGAGAGACTACAAACAACTCAAAAAGGCCACACTGGAAGACACTACAGGTGTCTAAGCACAAGATGATGCTGGTTTGCTAGGGTAATGATAGGGAAGATCAAGAAAAGTTACCAGGTAGGAGAAGTAGTAGAGGAAATAGGTAAATTTTGAATGCATATGCCTTTTGGTACGTTTTTAAATTTATTAAAGGACAACAGGTTTACTTTAGTCTCTATTTGTTTACTTTTTTTTCTTTCTTTTTTTTTTTGAGACAGTCTCAAAACTACCTTGTTGCTCAGGCTGGAGTGCACAATGGTGCTATTTCTGCTCACTGTAAGCAATTCTTATGCCTCAGCCTCCTGAGTAGCTGGGATTACAGGCGTGCACCACCATGCCTGGCTAATTTTTTGTATTTTTAGTAGAGACAGGGCTTCACCATATTGGCCAGACTGGTCTTGAACTCCTGACCTCAAGTTGATCAGCCCACCTTGGCCTTCCAGAGTTCTGGGATTACAGGTGTGAGCTACCTTGACCGGCCTCTATTTGTTTACTTTCTTTGATACTATATTGCTTGTATAGTTCTCTTTGATAGACATTGCCTATTATTTATCCTATTTGCCATTGACGGCTAATGGTCCTTTCATGCTTTGCTACTTAAGTTCTTTTGAGGAGTAGTTTGAATTGACTGGATGTTTTAATAATGAAATATTGATAAATATAAAAGAATAAAACATACCTAATGTATAAATAAAAAATCAAATGCCTGTGAAGTATCATGTAATAAAGCTACACAGTTTGGGCTGTTACAAGTAATTCCGTATAATGTTTCCTCCTAGATATTTTCTGATTAGCATTCATCAGTTGAAAGCAGAAGGAGGCAGTTGATGATTGTGGAAAAAAATGGCAATAACAAGATACCTAATGACCCCGAAAATGAAGAGAATTATGCCTAATTTAAAAACAAAGAATGCTTTATATAGGAAACTGTGTAAATATATATTAGTACTCTTTTGTCAGTAAAACTTCATGTTATAAATGTGTTCATACTATAATCTGATTGGAAAAAAGTATGGGAAGGAAGAAAAGTAAGGAAGCTAGTACAGTCAGCTGGGTGCAGTGTCTCACGTCTGTAATCCTAGCACTTTGGGAGGCCAAGGCGGGTGGATTACTTGAGGTCAGGAGTTCGAGACCAGCCTGACCAGCATGGTGAAACCCTGTCTCTACTAAAATACAAAATTAGCCAGTCGTGGTGGTGCGTTTCTATAATCCCAGCTACTTGGGAGGCTGAAGCAGGAGAATTGCTTAACCTGGGAGGCAGAGGTTGCAGTGAGCCGAGATCATGCCATTGAACTCCTACCTGGGCAACAAGATTGAAACTGTATCTCAAAAAAACAAAAACAAAAACAAAAACAAACAAAAAAACAAGGAGCTAGTACAGTCAGTTGCTAAAAAGAAAAAACTACTTTATTTGAGCTGCCGAAGCTTTTTTATTTTATTTTTTTTTAAGTTGGTGGAAAGAAAGAGGGAGACTTGGTCAAAGGCACTGCTTCTGAAACTTTATCTCATGTTTTCATCTCCCTTTAGAAGCATGTGCAGTTATGGATTATTTACAGTATTTCTAGATTCAAATAGTTACCAGTGATTATTTTTTGGAAACAAACTAAAGGGATTTAGTATGTGAAATTTTCTGAATGGTATTTTTTGCCATTTTCCTAATTTTAGAAATATTATGATTCAAAACTGTTTCAAATATGTGTAATGGCTATACTTTTTCAATGGTTTGGTAGTGAATCTTAGCATTTAACTTTTCTTTACAAGGAATGTGAGACCTATCTATATTCATGAATATTTATCAAATATAATTTTATTTTAAATATTTATTTTTCTTGTACTAGAGAATATTAGATCTGAATTTGATTTTAATACTTTCATCTCTAAAAGTCAAAATATTTCCCTATAAAATAGGACTTTCTAGCCTTTTGTATAAAATTTAAATATTGCCTTTTCATCCTTAAACATAGTATTCATGTGAAAATTGTTATTCTAATGTGTCTTACATCTCATTTCTGGTAATGAGAAATACACTTACCATTCTATATTCACCTAAACCTCCAAAGATTTTGACAGTAACATGGTTTTCTCTGAAAGGCAATTCAACATGGAGGAAAGAATAGGGCCTTCTACTCTTTAGAAATAATTTTTTTCCAACTTTTATTTTAGAATCAGGGAGTAGAAATAATTTTTACAATTAATTATACATAATAGTTATATATGGGGTACATGTGATATTTTGATACATGCATACAATGTGTAATGATGATCAAATCAGGGAAATTGGGACATCTGTCATCTCAAACATTTATGACTTACGGTGTTGGTAACATTCTAACTTCTCTTCAGCTATTTTGAAATATACAGTAAATTGTTAACTATAATCTCCTCACTACAAGCACTAGACCTTATTCCTTCTATTTGACTGCATTTTTGTAACCATTAGCCAACCTCTTTTCATTCCTTCTTCCCTACCCTTCTCAGCCTCTGGCAACTATCATATTACTCACTACTTTGATAAGATCAACTTTTTAAACTCACACATATGAGTAAGAGTATTCAGTGTTTGTCTTTCTGTGCCTAGTTTATTTCACTAAACATAATGTCCTCCAGTTCCAATAATGTTGCTGCAAATGTAAGGATTTCATTATTTTTTATAGTTGAATAATATTTTATTATGTATACATATTGCTTTTTTCCCCCACCTATTTATATCTTGATGGACACTTAGGTTGATTCCGTATCTTGGCTATTGTGAATAGTGTTGTAATAACATGGTAGCGCATATATCTATTTGATATTGCTGATTTCCTTTCTTTTGGATATATACCCAGCAGTGGGATTGCTGGATCATGTGATAGTTCTATTTTTAAATTTTTGAGGAAATTCCATATTGTTTTCCATAATGGCTATTTTAGTTTTACATTCCCCCAATGGTGTATGAGTGTTCTGTTTTCTCTGCATCCTCACCAGTGCTTGTTACTTTTTGTCTTTTTGATAATAGCCATATTAACTAGGTGAGACTATATCTCATTGTAGTTTTGATTTGCATTTGCCAGATGCAAATTGAGTAATTTTTCATATACCTCTTGGCAATTTGTTTGTCCTCCTGTGAGAAATGTCTATTCCTATCTTTTGCGGACTTTTTAATTCTTTTTTTCTCATTATTAATCCCTTGTCAGGTGGATAGTTTGCTAATATTTTCCCATTTTATAGGTTGCCTGTTCACTGTGTTGATTATTTTCTTTGCTATGCAGAAGCTTTTTAGCTTAATATCATCCTGTTTGTCTATTTTTGTTTTGTTGCCTGTGCTTTTGAGGTCTTACTCAAATAATCATTTGCCAAAACCAGTGTCCTGAAGCATTTCCCCAGTGTTTTCTTGTATTAGCTGCATAGTTTCAGGTCTTACCTTTAAGTTTTTAATCAACTTTGACTTGATTTTTGTATATGGTGAGAGACAGGAGTCTAGTTTTATTTTTCTACATATGGATATCTAGTTTTTGCAGCAGCATTGATGGAAGACACTGTCTTTTCAACAGTGTATTTTCTTGGTGCCTTTACTGAATTTAGGTTGACTATAAATGTGTATATTTATTTCTGGGTTCTCTGTTCTGTTCCATTGGTCTATGTGTTTTTATGCTAATATCATGCTGTTTTGGTTACTATAACTTTGTAGTATATTTGGAGTCAGGTAGAGTGATGCCTCTAGCTTTGTTCTTTTTTCTCAGGATTGCTTTAGCTATTCAGGGTCTTTTGTAGTTCCATACAAATTTTAGTTTTTTTTTTTTTTTTTTTTTTCTCTATTTATTTGAATGTCTTTGGTATTTTGAAAGGGGTTGCATTAAATCTGTATGTTGCTTTGGGTGGTATTGTCCTTTTAACAATATTAATTCTTCCAATCCATGAACATGGCTTATCTTTTTAATGTGTTGTTTGGTTTGCTAGTGTTTTGTTAAGGATTTTTGCATCTATGTTCCTCAGGGATATTGGTCTCCTATAATTTTCTTTGTTGTATGTGTCCAGGTATGCTTTTGGTATCAAGATAATGCTGGCCTCATAGAATGAGTTTGGAAGTATTCTCTCCTCTTAACTTTTTAAGAATAGTTTGAGTAGAGTTGATATTAGTTCTTCTTTAAGTGCTTGGTAGAATTCAGCAGTGAAGCCATCAAGTTCTGGGCATGTCTTTGATGGGAGACTTTTTATTATTGCTTCAGTCTCTTTACTCATTATTGGTCTGTTCAGATTTTCTATTTCTTCATGGTTCAATCTTGGTAGATTGTATGGGTCCAGGAATTTAGCCATTTTTTCTAGGTTTTCCAGTTTGTTGGCATATATATTTTTCACAATAGTCTCCAATGATCCTTTGTATTTCCATGGAGTCAATTGTAATGTCTTTTTTTTCATCTTTGATTTTATTTATTTGGGTCTTCTTTTTTTGCTTAGTCTGGCTAAGGGTTTGTTGATTTTGTTTATCTTTCCAAAATCAAGTTTTTGTTTTGTTGATCTTTTGTATGTTTTTTAGGTCTCAATTTCATTTACTTCTGCTCTGCTCTTTATTCATTCTACTAATATTGGGTTGGTTTGTTCTTGCTTTTATAGTTTTTTGAGGTGTGTCATTAGGTTATTTATTTGAAGTCTTTCTATTTCTTTGATTAGGCATTTATTTCTATAAGTTTCTGTGTTATTATTGCTTTTGCTGTATCTCATAGGTATTGGTATGCTGCGTTTCCATTTTTATTTGTTTAAGAACTTTTAAAATTCTCCTCTTAATTTCTTCATTGACCCATTGGTCATTCAAGAGCATATTGTTTAATTTCCATATATTTGCACAGTTTCCAAAGCTCCTCTTGTGATTTTTAGTTTTATTCCATTGCAGTAAGAAAAGATACTTGATATGATATAAATCATTTTTATAAAATTTGAAATTATTCTAAGACTTTTTCTGACCAGCAGCCATCAGAAGAAAGAAGAGAGTGGGGGTTTTATTTGTTTTATTCTTGTATTTTTGCTTATTTATGGTTCAGGGAGTACACGTACAGGTTTGTTACATGGGTGAATTGTGTGTCACTGGTTTGGTATACAAATGATTTCATCACCTAGGTAGTGAGCATAGTGAGCATAGTACCTAATAGGTAGTTTTTCAGTCCTCTCACCCTCCACTTTTCCTGTGGAGTCAGGCCCAGCATCTACTATTCCCCTCTTTGTGTCCATATGTACTCAGTGTTTAGCTCCCACTTATAAGTGAGAAAATGCAGTATTTGGTTTTCTGTTTTTGCATTGATTTGCTTGGGATAATGGCCTCTAGCTGCATCTGTCTTTCTGCAAAGGACATGATTTTGTTCTTTTTATGGCTGCGTAGTACTTCATGGTGTATATGTACCATGTTTTCTTTATTCAGTCCATTGTTGATAGGCATCTAGATTGATCCGTGTTTGCTATTGTGAATAGTGCTGCATTGAACACATGACTGCATGTATCTTTTTGGTAGAATGATTTCTATTCCTCTGGGTTGAATGCTAGTTCTGTTTTAAATTTTTGAGAAATCGTCAAACTGCATTTCACAGTGGCTGAACTAATTTACATTCCCACCAGCATTATATAAGTGTTCCTTTTTTTCCACCACCTTGCAAACATCTGTAATTTTTTCACTTTTTAATAACCATTCTGACCGGTGTGAGATGGTATCTCATTGTGGTTTTGATTTGCAATTTTTAGTCTTAAGAATAATAATAACCTGTTTCAGTCCCAGTTTCACAAGTCTATAATTATAGGCAAGTTATACTTACTATCTCTAGTATCTGCTTTCTTCGTTTGGAAAAGGATAATGATGATACCTGCTTCATAGAGTTTTAAGATTTTTATAAAGGAGAAGTATATAATGCACACAGCACAATGCTTGACATATAGAAAATACTCAACAAATGTTAGTTATCTTCCATTTTTCTCTTGATTTTCCTGGTGTATTTTAATTCTGAAATAATTTGTAAATTAGTTCTAAGTCACTTTTAAGAAAAGTGCTGATCCCATAAGAAGTATGTTTAAAATAGTGAATGTTTGTCTGTAGTAAGTCAAAATAATCAGAAATGTTTTTAATGTCCATCAAATATTTGAGTTTAATTTGCATTGTTCTAGTTTAGGTATGTGTAGCTCAAGCACTTAGAACAAATTTCTTTGACCATTTGACCTTTTTTTCATATTAGGATAAAAAGTGGATAAGCAATGTTTCTATTTATTCTAATTTCTGTGCTCTGTTGAGATCATATTTGACCTTCATTATTTCTCTGAATAGATTTTGGTACAGTAGTGCTAGTTCTGTTGATTTGTTTGTACAGTTAAATACATCAAACTCAGCATTTTTTTGTGGGTGTGGTAGGGATTGGAGAGATTAGTAAATGATTTATAATTTCTGTTAATTAAAATATAGCTATATATTTTAGAGATAAATTAGTAGTCAAATCACTTTAGTTCATGAAGACTTGGCATATTTTTAATAATTAATAAGTTTTTTCTGCCAATGAGCATTAGATTACTGCTGACTTTTTAGTGTCATAGTACCTTGTGGTAGTTTCTTTACAGGGTTTACAGGAGTATGCCAGTTTATTTTTTCTGTCCTGTCCATGCAAAATAATCTTTACAAATGCTATAAGGAGAATACCTTGAGAAGATCATAAATACCTTAATATATTATAAAGATCGGTCAGTTCCATTGTCTTCTTTTGTCAGTCTTGATCGGAGCTTGCCGAGTAAGTCTATAAGCCTGCATGTGCCTGGCAACTGTTACCTAGTGACAGTTTCAGCTGCAGTAGCCATTGGCTGTGCTGTTGATTGGGGCAGGAGGGCCGAGTCACCTTTCTGATGGTGAGTTTTTCTGCATCAGCCCAGGATGAGGAGGAGGAGGAGGAGGGCTTGGGCTCAGGTGGAGGCATTGATGCTGAGAGATTGTGAAGAATATACTGAGAGCATCCTTGTAACTGCATCACAGTAAATCGGACTTCTGAATCAAGCAGCCCAGCCTAGCAGCTGATAAGAGTGAATGTAGGTGAGAAGCATTACCTTATTCCTGTAACAAGAGAACTATTTTGTGATAAGTGAAACTAGGAATGTACAAGAAGAAATATCCTGTGGCTATTATAAAAGAAGAAGGACTTGCCTGAATGACTTGGTGGTGCACCAGAAAATAACTTTCAGAAGAATGCTTTCTATTAAGCTGCTGCATTGTTCCTGGAGGAAACGTTATTTCTAATGCATGTTATTTCTTCAAAAGATAGGATAACAAAGAATGACAAGAGACTCTCTGAAATGACTTTACTTTTAAAAAATACTTTGGCAAATGTTAACCTGATATCAAAATGACCTTGGAAGCATTTTGGATGGATTCTATCCTGCCAGCCTTGCAATATTTCAAACTCTAGGATTTAAACTCATCTTGATACTTTAGAGGTATTTTAAAATAAGACTAACTTGCAACCTACCTAATGGCCCCTGTGTTAATTGAGCAGTTGCTCAAAATAGAATACAGAAATAGAAGAGGCATTTTTTAACATATGGCTGCTACATAACTGCAAATGTAATAAACAAGGTAATTTTCCACTTTCAGAAGATATAGTTGAAGTAATGATTTAATGTGTTAATCATCTACCAAAAATAGAAAAGGTATAGCAAAATAGAATATGAAGCCTATTAGAAATACCTAAGTAATAAATAATGGCAACATTTCTGGTCAGATAAGCTCAGAGTGTATTGAAAAGTTTTATTATTGTCTAACTTTATATTTACATATATATGTGAGATATGGGTGTACAGTTGCAAAGGTGAAAAGTAACTGTGAGTTACATATTTTATTTTTATGCTCCATTATAAGGAAGGTGGTATATCAAATAACAAATGTTATTTTAAGTTATAGATGCCAAATTAGTATCAAAAATGATTTCATTTTGAAAAGGAAGAGGTATAAGTTACATTGCTGTTAGTACCACCAGTAACTGTAATGAACTAAAACTGCTTTCATCTAAATGCTTTAAAAATGCATGCAGAATTAAAACTTCAGAAGTTTATTATATTTTGCCAGGTGTTAATTCATTAATTCATTGTATATTATCTTTTCTATTGGAAAATACTTTTTTCTCATGAGAGTTATACGGCAATCTGTAGTCTGTTACCTCTGTTCTGCCCATGTAGAGATGAATCTTCTAATTAACTTTGATAGAGTTGTTTTTCTTAGATTTTAGAAAAATGAGAAATAGATGATAAATTTGACCCCCCAACATCAATCCCTGAACTAAGCCCAAAGACACTCTTTTCCACAATGAACTTTTTCTCAGCTTTTCAACCAAATTTGAGGTCTTAATTATTTAAAATCTAAAATACGAATGCATTTTTCATCATAGATAAAGCAGGAAGCCTGAGACGGTTTAAGAGTTTTCTTTTCTCATTCTTTCTAGTTGCTCCCTAAGAAACTGCCTCTCTTGGAGAACAGCCCACAGAAGCTTTTCTTCCTTTGGCAATTCATTTTTTTTTTTTTTCTTTTTACAGATTTAATTTTTCATAGTGCAAGATAATAAGTCTATTTTCTCTAGAAGTACCTTATGCCTGCAAAAAGTTCTTTGAGGGCAAAGGAAACTAATTAGTGACCTCTTTTCACCTCCTTTCTAGCTTACCCCCTTCTCTCCACCCCCCACCCCCCCGCCCCCCGCCCGAAAGCTGAGGTGTGTCACTGCTGAACTGAGGCTGATGAAGAGACTTGAGCACTCTCTGGGACTCTCAGCTGTGACAGAAGCACTGACATTGTCTACTGAAGCAGGTTCTGAAACACTCGTGTGCAGTGTTTAACAGATGCTGGACAGGGCACCTGCTTGCGGTGGCCAAGTCTGCAGGTATCTTTAAATTTCCAAGCCATGAATGAATCCAGGTGGACTGAATGGAGGATCCTGAACATGAGCAGTGGCATTGTGAATGTGTCCGAGCATCACTCCTGCCCACTTGGATTTGGCCACTACAGTGTGGTGGATGTCTGCATCTTCGAGACAGTGGTTATTGTGTTGCTGACATTTCTGATCATTGCTGGGAATCTAACAGTTATCTTTGTCTTTCATTGTGCTCCACTGTTACATCATTATACTACCAGCTATTTCATTCAGACGATGGCATATGCTGATCTTTTCGTTGGAGTTAGCTGCTTGGTTCCTACTCTCTCACTTCTCCACTACTCCACAGGTGTCCACGAGTCATTGACTTGCCAGGTTTTTGGATATATCATCTCAGTTCTAAAAAGTGTTTCTATGGCATGTCTTGCTTGCATCAGTGTGGATCGTTACCTTGCAATAACCAAGCCTCTTTCCTACAATCAACTGGTCACCCCTTGTCGCCTGAGAATTTGCATTATTTTGATCTGGATCTACTCCTGCCTAATTTTCTTGCCTTCCTTTTTTGGCTGGGGGAAACCTGGTTACCACGGTGACATTTTTGAATGGTGTGCCACCTCTTGGCTCACTAGTGCCTATTTTACTGGCTTTATTGTTTGTTTACTTTATGCTCCTGCTGCCTTTGTTGTCTGCTTCACTTACTTCCACATTTTCAAAATTTGCCGTCAGCACACCAAAGAGATAAATGACCGAAGAGCCCGATTCCCTAGCCATGAGGTAGATTCTTCCAGAGAGACTGGACACAGCCCTGACCGTCGCTACGCCATGGTTTTGTTTAGGATAACCAGTGTATTTTATATGCTGTGGCTCCCCTATATAATTTACTTTCTTCTAGAAAGCTCCCGGGTCTTGGATAATCCAACTCTGTCCTTCTTAACAACCTGGCTTGCAATAAGTAATAGTTTTTGTAACTGTGTAATATACAGCCTCTCCAACAGCGTTTTCCGGCTAGGCCTCCGAAGACTGTCTGAGACAATGTGCACATCCTGTATGTGTGTGAAGGATCAGGAAGCACAAGACCCCAAACCTAGGAAACGGGCTAATTCTTGCTCCATTTGAAGAGAGCTACATAGTAAATCAAATGTAATCTGACAGTGGTTTTGGATCATATTCTAGATTCATCTGGAAATTTGCCATCAGAGAAATATTTACTTGAATAGTTGACTATAAAATGAAGTATGAGACTAAAGGTTTCTCTTTTTTTTTCTTTTTCATGGAAGAAACTAAAGGGAAGGATGTATAGAGGGTTATCTCATGAAATAATTACAGCATGTGAGTATTTGTGTGCAGTAATAGGAAAAATTAAGCACTGAGATGAAAAATAATATCTCAAATCTTCTGCAGGACATGAGCAAGCTCCTTGGCTTGGCGTTTTTGTCTTTCTGTCTGACTGTACCATGCCTCTGTCTTTCTCACTTTGTCTGTTTCTCTCACTCTTTGTGGAAGTTATTACTTACATAAATTGCCCTTTATAGAAAAATGCTACATATTATATATGTGGCAAAGTATAATCTTTTGCATCAAAGTGTACCTTTAATCACACTAATCTACAATCCATAAGTGATCTCTTCATGGAGGATGCACAGTAAGCATTGCATTTTATTACTTGCCAAACAACCCCTTTGCTTGTGTTTCTAGAATCTTCTCTGCAGCACAATTTTTCTGCTACAAACAAATAGAAACAGTATTTTTGTTTCTTCTGGGTGAAATGACATTTGCTTTTCCCCCTTTTCCTAACAGTCTCCTGTTTTTTTTTTTTTTTTTTTGTCTCTTTTTCTTGATCTGCATCCATTGCTACCTTACTTTAGAAGTGTCTTAGCTATTGAAAGAATCTACTGTATAAAGCATCCATAATGTTAAATAATGTATTTCTTCCAGCAAAGCAATCTGGTAGCTTATTAAATATTTTTAATGGCTTTTTGAAACATTTTTATCTGGTTCCTTTTAAATTAGTTCATCTGCTTAAAAGTGATGTCTTTTTTTGCTATAGTAAAGCTTTGTTTTTCTTTAAGAAAACCCACTAGTAATTCTAATGCAAATGCAGGATACTCACCTAGCAGTGAGGCATTACTTTTAAGGGTACTTAGAATGCCCTTTTAAAAAATAAGTAAATAAAATAAAACATGAATCTTTTTTGTGTTAGGTCTACGATAGCTTACTGTTGTGTCCACTAGTCAGTCATTTGTGTGATATGCGTTTGCACATATTATATTTTTTACAGCAAAGAAAATGTAAATTATGTTATCTGTGCCTAATGTTTTCTTAGCAAAATATATAGATCAATGTTGTTTAAGTTGTCAACATTGGAAAAAGTATATACAAAAACTTATTTTAAGAGAAAAATACTTTTGTGTAACTGTTATTTAGATATTTATATTAGACAAAGCTGCATTTTTAGTGCTGCTGAGAATATAATATACTTAATTATCAAATACAGGTAAGAGCCGACAGTATTTTCTTTTGTAATGATCTGTTTTCAAATGCAGAGATTAACTTATTTTTTTGCGTGCTACATGGGATTGTGTAATAAATTATCAGGGGTTTAGATATAGCAAAGTAGCATTTTGGGGAATTAGTGAAGCAGGTATGAGCAGTAAAACATCTAAATATTACTTTTTTACCATAAGTTTCTTGCCTGAAAGATATTTTAAAATTTATATCAAACTACTGAGTATTTTTCTTCTCAGCATTTTTGATTTCTTTGTTTTATGAAATGCATTTAATAAAATGTGCCTATGACTCTTCAAATTAGAAGCCAACCATGTTTGCACCCTGGTGGTTTGGCTTCAAAGGTCTTTTAGTAGAAATGTTGTCATTTTATTGAGGTTGTTCTGAACCCCTGTATATTTTTAAACGTGTAAGAAAAATTTAAAATAAAGAATAAAACAATATTCTATATATCAAAATCAGACTTTGCCTCAGTTTAATAAAACACTTAGGACAAGAGTTTACTTTTTTGGGAATCAAAAAATAATTGTTTTATACTTCTGTAGCTTGGGTTTATATTTATTCTTGTCCCCTGTTTGCCAGTGGCATCTTGGTTTAAATGTGCCTTTTAAATTCAGACCAGTTCAAGGAAAACATAAAGTTCAAGGAAATATAGTACTGCTAACATTCCAGATATCACTTATAAAATCTTCAAAATTATACATATTATTTGGTAATCGTATCTTAATTTCTTTAAGGAATAAATATAGTTAGAAAAGACCCAGTGGATTCTGTGTACAGAAAGCCTGAGGCCACGCTTAACTGCAGTTTATCCTTATTATGTGCCAGGCTCACTGTTCAGTTTTACATGTGTTATACATTTAATCCTCACTACAGCCTTTTGAGATAATAGTAGTTATTCCCACTCCAAAGATAAGGAAAGAAAGAAAAATGATTATTCGTCAGTTAACTAGTCAATGGCAGAGGTTCCCGCCCATCCAGTAGGCCTGGGCCAAAGCCTGCCTACTTCACCAGTAGGCTACACTGCTTTCATTTCAAAAGCCTTTAAATTTTTGTACCTCTGTCTATACCTTTTCCCTACAATATTTCTCTGAGTTTTATTTCTTTTTTTCTCATCATAAGTCTTTTGCTTGAGTTCTTTTCTTGTCTTGTGATCTTTTTCTTTGATCTTACAAGTTTCTTTTATTAAAACAGCAATCTGATAAGCTCAAACTTACCAGTTTAGTCTGTAATCAAACTGAAATTCTTAATATTACTTTGGTTTACTTTTGTTATTTCCCTTGAATAACTTTTTGAAATCTCTATCAATTTCTTTTTGAAAAAAAATTGTTTTGAAGAGGAAGAGTAGAAAAGAAAGGCTTTATCATAGGCTGAAAGAGGCTGAATGAGGCAAGTTCTAAGTTTAGTTTTTAAATTTACTATAGTTTTTATATACAACTCTAGGGCAAACCACTTAACTTTCTTTTGTCATATTTAATGTGTTTATATAATAAGATAATACTTATTTTGAAACCTCTCTTTTTAGGTAATGTGTTTTAAGAATAGGAAGCATAACCATTTTTCTCATCATTGTATTGTATTTTGTGGTAATTATCCGGCTTGGTTGTAAAAGACAGCCCAAAAATAATGCATTCTGTATTCTCTTTCCTAAGGGTTCTATTATTTGCATAGCTGTTTCTAGAGTTATAGAGTGTTGGAAAGCTTCATAATTTACACTATTAGTATATGAAACTTGGGCTGAGATCCAGGCCCTCATAAACTGCTTGGCCTTAGGTAAGATACCAAATGCTCTAAAACCTTAGTTTTGGCATTGATTAAAAAATATTAAGTCAGAGACTTGTAGCTCCCTGTTCAGCTGAATTTGAGAACTAAATGAAAATTTGTAGTATGTGTGCCCAGCACAGCACCTGGCACAAAAAAAATGTTCAGAATATGGTAGCTGCTGTTTTTGTTTGTTTGTTTGTTTTTTGTTTGTTTGAGGCGGAGTCTTATTCTGTTGCCCAGGCTGGAGGTCAGTGATGCGATCTCAGCTCACTGCAAGCTCTGCCTCCTGGGTTCACGCCATTCTCCTGCCTCAGCCTCCTGAGTAGCTGGGACTACAGGCGCCCGCCACCACACCCGGCTAATTTTTTGTATTTTTAATAGAGACGGAGTTTCACCGTGTTAGCCAGGATGGTCTCGATTTCCTGACCTCGTGATCCGCCCACCTCGGCCTCCCAAAGTGCTGGGATTACAGGCGTAAGCCACTGTACCTGGCCTGTAGCTGCTGTTTTATTATCTTTGTGGGTGCCATATTTATTAACATCACAACTTAAAGGTCACTAATCCCAATTCAAACAGAAATAATCCATTGAGCATTAGGGTTTTCTAAGATAGCATTTATTTTTGTAAATTGATTTAAACTCAAATTTTGGGTTAAACTCAGATATTTCAAGTGTATTTCTGAAAGCTCATTTCCCAGGAATGGTTATTCATGAACACATCGTTTGAGATTAAAGATATCCAGCTAGCGGATGTTGAGATGAGACAGTCAGGCATGATTCAGAGGTTAACCTACCTCTTACTTTATTACACTAAATACGCTTAAACATTTTATTCTCATTAGGGAAGTAATAATAGGAAGGATTATCCAGGGATGTCTTGTTATTTGTCTTTGCACTTTAATTTTCCTCATTTATTAAAATGGGATTTGAAGTATTTTGTCATGTATCTATTTCTTGGGAGAAACAATGATTAATAAGCTGATTTGCTCCATAGATACCATAAATTATGCGAATTTAAAGATAAACGAAGTTGCCTTAAAGGACCTTTCCTCTTTTCCTCCCTACCCTAGAAGGTAATCATTAGATGTGAAAAAGATACAATTATAAGTAGATAAAAAAGATTTAGATGTGAGAAATCTGCTGGTGTAACATTCTGAGCATAGATAGTACCATGTATGTGCAGGTAGGGCCATTTTGGTGCATAGGAGCATGTATGTGTTACTGAGTCAGTGCTATACTCTGATGTGTAGATTCCAAAAGATGCTCTTTTCCTTGAGCAGAACTTTATTTTAGATTAAGAGAGATATGTAGAAAGTGGTACATCCTGTAACCAAATATATAGATATTGAGGAAAACAAAATGGCTAGAATAGAAAAACCAGTTCCCATTTTATGATTTCTCATAAATGGAAGTTTGATTCAGTGTTAGTCTTGCTCTGTATTTTAAAATATTAATAACTTTTCTTAGTAGTAAAAGTGTTTTTTAAAATATTAACATGATGTAATTAAGTTTTTCCTTCATGACTATTTTGTTTTAATTTTTTACAATGAGCATTGGTAAAATTTCTTTTATAATCAGGAGAATTAATATTTGGTTTAAAAGAATGCTGAAAGCTGGGTGTGGTGGCTCACGCCTGTAATCCCAGCACTTTGGGAGGCCAAGGTGGGCGGATCCCAAGGTCAGGAGATTGAAGCCATCCCTGCCAAAATGGTGAAATCCCATCTCTACTAATACAAAAATTAGTTGGGTGTGGTGACATGCACCTGTAGTCCCAGATACTTGGGAGGTTGAGCCAGGAGAATCACTTGAACGCAGGAGGTGGAGGTTGCAGTGAACTAAGATCGCACCACTGCACTCCAGCCTGGCGACAGAGCGAGATTCCTTCTCGGTCGGGGGTGGGGGAAGAAGAAGAATGCTGAATATTTAAAAAATATTTTAACATTTCATGAAGCAGCTTATGTTGATGCTACAAATAACACTATCCAATAATGTCTCAATATTGTCTTATAAAGATAGGCTATATAGTTTTTCTGAGTTCTGTAATATTTGTTATTTCAGGTAGATTTTTCCGATAAACTTGACAACCTTCTCCTTGCAATAGTAGATGTTCTTGACTTATTTTTGTTTTAATGTAAACAGTTTGAGGTGTTACTTGATGAATCTGAAATGGTTCTCAATCACTGTAGGATTTTCTTTCTTTTTTTTTTTTTTGAGACAGATTCTCGCTCTGTTTCCCAGGCTGGAGTGCAGTGGCGCTATCTCTGCTCCCTGAGAGCTCTGCCTCCCGGGTTCACGCCATTCTCCTGCCTCAGTCTCCCGAGTAGCTGGGACTACAGGCGCCCACCACCACTCCCAGCTAATTTTTTGTATTTTTAGTAGAAACGGGGTTCTACCTTGTTAGCCAGGATGGTCTCGATCTCCTGACCTCGTGATCTGCCCCCCTCGGCCTCCCAAAGTGCTGGGATTGCAGGCATGAGCGACTGCACTAGGCCCACAGTAGGATTTTTAAATGCATCATTGATGGCACCTTTCTGCATTTTTCACATCTTTAAACAACAAAAAGATGGCCCTGCATTAGGAAATAGGCTCTAGCTGGTACGTTACCTGCATTTCCTACATAGGCAGAATTCTCCAAAGAACATATTTATAATTTTTAAGGGTAACTTTTATTCTGCTTTTATGTATGACTTTCTACAAAGGTGAAGAAAATAACAGTAATAAATTTAGCAGGAGTCTGTTATATCTGATAAATATTTAACACGAAAGGCACATATCACCACCTTCATTATGGTAAATGGAGCCAAATTAGTTTTTGAGATTCTAAAATTCTAAGGTTTAAAGTGATAAATATCAGGAAACGTAGTACATAATAATAGAATTCATGAAATGAAAATAATTTGCAAAAATTTGAAAACTTCCAAAAATGATACTTTATACAAAAGAAATACCTATCATTGACTTAAACATTTGACCCCAGTTTTATTTTATTTTCTACTTAAGCAATTGTAAATAAGGTTGATGCCAGTTAAAAAATGGCAAAATATATATTATAAATGCAATTATTTTAATTGCAAGGCACAAACAAGGTACAGAGTTGTACGACCTGTTCTTTAAAATTTTTAAATTTATTTTTGAATAAAATGTGGATTGTAGCAAGATATGTGCAGTAATTTTGTCTGAGATTATATATGACACAAAGAATGTTTTTGTACATACTCTGTGAAGTATAGCTTTAAGACGTTTACTTATGTTATTAATAGAGTTTGAAGTTTAATATAATTATTAGTGGATGGCACATTTTTATACAAATAACCTCTTCACAATTATTCATTTACTTTTTCAGGAATTATACAATTAAAAATGCTAAATTGGTAAGAAATTATTGGAAAATGCTGCAAGTTGAAATTTGGAAATGCTTATAATGCTTTTGAAAATATATAATGCTCTTGACATTATAAACGAGGTGTATTCTAAAAGCTTTTGTGAGTAAACACTATCTCATTTCACATATAGAAATCTGACATAAGATTTTAAGTGACCCTAACAAGATCATGTCGTTTGACAAAGATACTACTGACCACATGTTTTGTGTGACAATAATGTTGCCTGTGATAAAGTTCTTGAATAATGTATTTATAGATGACTGGTAATAGAGTGACCTGATCTTTCTTGAGAAGAAAATGAAGACTTACTTATTTGATATAGAAGAAATTCTGTGTGAAATTTTTTCTTTTAATTCGTGACGCAGGAAAAATTATTTTAAAATTAACTTTATGTTGGAGATGTGATTTTTGATATCATAGAAATTTTTGATATGATGTATTATCAGCCTTGATTGGTGTTTTAATATTTCTTAAAACAGTTTTTTATTTATAGAGGGTAACAAAAAATTTACTTCTCCTTTTGAAAACACAGCAGTCATCTACTGAATATATTGAGATATGTAGAATAAATTGAACAGTGTTTGCTGTGTATTCTAAAAACTATAACCTTAAAGATGAAGACATCATGTACCCTAGAACTTAAAGTATAATAATAAAAGATGAAGACATCAAAATCACATTATATTAATGTACCTACTTTTGGAAAGTACTGATTTCATAGTCATGTATTTTATGTTTTGAATTTTTTTTGTAATAGATTTGCAATGTTGTTGAGTCATTATAGGTTGGATTTTTCTCAAGCATTATGATGGAAAAGATTTTGATTTTTCAGGCTATAGTGCTTTTGTATGTTTGTAATCCAAAATATCAGTCATGGGATCAGTGATTAGTTTGAATTAGTGATATATTAAATAAAGCCTTTTAAATAAATAATTCAGTTTTATTTCAATGAAATAAATGTAGTTACAGAAAAATTAAAGGGACTCAAATTAGGCAAACACAAGATTGCCTTGTAAATGTCCTTAGAGGAAATCTTTAAGTAGTTTCTAGTGTCTGTATCAGTTGAATAAAAATGAGTTCCATTGAGTTATTTGAAAAGTTTATTTTCTTAAATATGTAAAATTTCCATAACAATTTTATAGCTACTTAATTTATGTTACTTATTTAAAGAGTTTGCAGGATGAATCATTGCAAAGTCCAAATTTGGATTTTAATCTGAATTAACCAGATATTTTTGCATTTCAAATCAACAAGTTAGTTGAGTAAATATTTATCGATTATGCTATGTTAAGGGCATACATTGTGGTTCTATAATAGTCTTGGATTCTTAAGAGTAACTCATTGAATTGTGTGAATCCAATAAGCAGGAAGATTAATTTCTAGAATTTGAGGGAGAGATTGCAGAAAAGTCATAGGAACTATGTAATACATTGTAGCATTAGAGGGATTAATGCACTTTACAATATGAATTGGCTTCAATATTTAGCCATGTGTTTGGATGTTATAGTTCTAAAGGATACCACAGGATATTTGAGACGTTATTAAAGTGAAAGGAGAGGAAATGTTCAGTGTTCAGATTAGTACAAAAGTGTTGTGGGGAGAAATACACCATAACTTTGGAATGCAGTGTAAGAAAAAGAAAATATCCTTTATGTGGATTATATCTGATTAGAGTAAAATCATCACTTTAGGTATAAATTATAAGCTGTGAGATTAGGACAGGAATATTAACATGGGCAGAAGTAGCTTGAGGAATTGCACATAGGACATGTTATACCAACTCAGGCATCGTCTTTTTTTTTTTTTTTTTTTTTTTTTTGAGATGGAGTCTTGCTTTGTCACCCAGACTAGAGAGTGATCACCAGTGTCACCCAGGCAGTGGAGTAATCTTGGCTCACTGCAGTATCCACCTCCCGGGTTCAAGTGATTCTCCTGCCTCAGCTTCCCAAGTAGCTGGGACTACAGGTGTGCACCACCACACCCAGCTGATTTTTGTATTTGTAGTAGAGACTGGGTTTCACTATGTTGGCCAGGCTGGTCTCAAACTCCTGAACTCAAGTGATCCACCTGCCCTGGTCTTCAAGTGATGGGACTACAGGTGTGAGCCACCATGCCTGGCTTCAGGCATCTTCTTAGACCACTTTTTCTAGAGTTGTTTTCCTAATATTTGTCTTGTGATTACAAGTGAATGCCACTATATACAGGCTATTATGACAGGCAGGTTTTAACTTCTCTGTCAGTCAAGTTAATCATATTATGTAGGCCTAATATTTCTTGAATAATAGAATCACTCATTCTTTCATTTAAGTATTTATCAGGTTGTTACTGTGTGCAGGGGACTATTCTTAATGCTACGTAAGATAAGGAAATTTCTAAGTAAAACAGATTTTCAGTTCTCCAAGAGCACTTAGACTGCAAGGGGCTATATGGACTTTATATGGATAACTATAGGGCAAGATAGGAGTTGACAAATTATAGTCCACTGACTGTTGTAGATACAATTTTACTGGACCATAGCAGCGCTCATTCATTTATATATTACCTGTGGGTGCTTTTGTGCTACAATGGTAGAGAGTAGTTGTGATGGAGATGTTATGTCCTACAAAGCCTAAATATTTACTGTCTGGCCCTTTACAGAAAAGAATTTGCTGACCCCCTGGTATGAGACATTATAATGCCTTTTGTATGCTACTCGCAATAGAATGTTGTGCTTTTATGTTTGCTAAAGGATCTCATATGAAGGAGTGATTTCAACCTAATTCAGTCAGGCATCAGGAAAATTTCTAGCATATGAGTAAAAACCTAGATATTGATTCCTCCTCTATGATTCCAGTGGTTTGTCAATTGTATATCTGTCTGTAAATGAAACACAGATCTACTTTTTCTAATTAGTTCTTACTATTATATAATTAGTCTCAGGTAAAGTTCTTTGCATATCAAACTTGGTGTCTAGTTTCTTAACTACTAATATAGCATAATCATATTTTACTTTTAAGCATGGAGTCAGCAATAATTAACATTGGATGTAGTCTTCAAACTTCAGAAGCATTTGTTAAACTTCTCATAAATAAATGATAATCTCATAGTCTAAAAGAGTTAATTTACTTATAAGTAAGCATGCCTTTTTTGTAGTACTCTGATAGGCAGTAAAACAAAAAACTACAAAACAGAAGATCTAGCTGTATAAGAGCCAAATTTACATGCAACTCTAAAACATATACGACTTAAGAGAATTTATAATTCAGCACCAATGTGTGACATTTTTAATAGGCTCTTAATAATATATAAGTTAGAAGATAAATGGATATAGTCCTACACTTGGCTAAGATGTATGGCAGTGCTAGGAGTTTTATGTTTTTTGTCATTGTCAACTAATGAATGAAAATACAAAGCAATTTTAAATGAGCCACGATTTATATTTACACAAAATTAAGCCGTTTTAAAAATCTTGATGTTTCAGTTAATCACAGGTATTTGATACATTATTTAATAATATTTGCCTTGGCAGTACTATTGTTTTAAACTATTAATAATCCATTGGGAAGTTTTGGTTTTCTTCAAGTTTAGTAAATCAGTAAGAAAATGAATAAACAATCTTGATGTTTTTCTTGAAAATACAGTTCACTGAGTCTGTTAGAATAAAGGAAACGCTTACACAGTTGTCTGTTGTTGTCTGTGTGGGATTGGTTCCAGGACATCCCAGGGATACCAAAATCCACAGATGCTCAAGTCCCTTTTGTAAAATCGTATACTATAACCTACACACACCCTCCCGTATACTTTAAATTATCTCTGAATTACTTATAATATCTAATACAATGTAAATGCAATATAATTAGTTGTATTATTTAGGGAATAGTGACAAGAAATGTACAAATACATTTCAAGTACATATACAAGTCTGTATATGTTGAACACAGATGCAACCATGCATTTTTTTCCCCTGAATATTTTCAAGCAGTGGTTGGTTGAACCTATGAATATATAGGACTGACTGTATATGCTTTTATGCTTTCAGTACTGTTTAAAGTCATTGAGATAGTAGAGCCATCATTATAACCCATATAGTCAGAGTGAATACCTTAATAATGTTTATTGTATGTTTTCCCAAACAAATGAATAGAATAATTTTATGTAAAATTGTGTATTAAAAGATTGTAGATGGTCAGGTTTCCATTAGTTTGATTTTGAGAGAAATAATTCAGAGAATCATTAGGTCCTTCTGCCTTTTTCAGAACAATCAATGGACTGAAGGGTCTTAAGAGAAGACCTTAAGGATTTCTTATAGAGATAATTTGAGTGACAAAGTATTGTTTCCACTTTTTTATATACCCACCAGCTTGCCCTTCCATAATTGGCACCTTTTAATTTCTGACAATGTTGTAAAAGGATGAGTTATAGCAAATCACTATTAAGTTATCTCAAATGTTTCTAATTCTCATCCCTTCCACATAATTAACTTCCTTTTATTCTTCCTCATTCATTTTAGTTATTTTTATTTTTAATTGTCAAAGAAATATTTGCTCATAAAGGAAATTTAGGGAATGTTTAAAATGATAAAAAAAGACTAAATTACACATAGTTCTCTTACCCAGGTATAATTAGGTATGATGATAATGACAGTTGATTTTGGTTTTCTTTTCTTCCATTTCCCCCCTATGGATTAGGGCTTTTTCTAAAGGATTTTTAAATGTGGGTATTTATAACTTAAATGTTTTTCCATATTATTGCATATTGTTTATGAACATTTTTATAAATTAGGCCTTTCCATATTTAGTATTATTTTCTTAACTTTTAAGGGAGAAATACTGAAGCAAACAGTATGAAGGTATTTTACGATTATTTATATATATTGCCAAATTGGTTTCCCAAAGGAGTGATCCAGTTTATCTTCACACTAATAATGTATCAAACTATGATGATTCATTGCAAACTTGCTAGCAGCAATTCTACATTAATAAATAAATTAAAGGAATTTGATTTTTTACTTATTTCTTCCCAGCCCCTATAGGGAATTTGTTTACTTCTTTGCAATTTTTTTTTCTTCCCTACACAAAACATATAGGTAGGTAGGTAGGTGGGTAGGTAGGTAGGTGGATGGATGGATGGACGGATGGATGAACTAGGATGGATCTGCTGAGCCTCTTTTAAACCAAATTGTCTCAAATTATGTATTCCAGAAGTCTTTAAGCTCAGATAATCTTCTCACTATTGTTATCTCACCATTTACTTTGTGCTGCTGCTGCTTTGTTGTTTAAGGCTGTGCATTATTTTAAGAACACTGAATTCTGTCAATGCTGTTCTCCCATTATTACTGCTATCTTCAGCATTGTCTGTTTCATTGTATCTTGTGTGTGCCACACAGCCATGTAGATAATGGGTTTGAGAAAGGTTTCAAAATTTTTTTCTATTCTTCTGCCTTTGTTGCAGTGATATCTCTACCGGCCTTTCAAGGTAGGGGAGGATATTTTCCTAAGCAGAAAATTTTGAGGCCTGTGTCCTTGGAGAGTTTGTGAACATGAAGATTTCAGTAGTTAAGCACTGACCCCAGGCCTGGTATTGATACTTAGGATTACCCTAACCTGCAGAACCATGGGAATAGTATCTACAGTGGTAGAGCCGTGGTAAGCAAATCAGCTTTCACATTAGAAAAGTCACGCTTGGTGTGGTTGTCTAACAAGCAAGCATGCTTGCAGGTCCGTACTGTTTCTCTTCATTATGTCTTTTACATCTCTCTGGTTCCTCAGAGTGGTTTGTATATAGTGGCTACTGAATTATTTGTTGAGCCGAGTGCAGAGTGCTCTGTATATAGTAA
Organism: Papio anubis; assembly: GCF_008728515.1. Classification (NCBI taxonomy): domain Eukaryota; kingdom Metazoa; phylum Chordata; class Mammalia; order Primates; family Cercopithecidae; genus Papio; species Papio anubis. The sequence goes on along the minus strand of NC_044976.1, from coordinate 187,407,560 downwards.
GTCATCTATTTCTTGAGCCGAATTGAATTTCTTAGGGTTAACAGTATTTCTTGGGTCTCTTCCAGTAGTTCTTTCATCTCCAACTCACTTGGGGATGTGGTTGGACTGAAGATTACTTCAAGATTCTTTTCCCCAGTGCTTTGCTGTTACCGACTGGGGAAGCTATGGAAAAGAATATTTTAGGAGAGTGGAATGATGATTTAATATACCTATCTTTTAATATAGCTTCCCACTTTAATTGAATTTTTGCTTCCAAAATGGACATTCAGTGGACTTATAGGCTCTTCTTGAATATGTGTCTTAAAGGGGGGTGAATACACTTTGGGGTGGCTCAGGCTTTTTCCATAATGTTTATTTATATTCAGCTGAAATGAATATATTTTTGGCTTTTTCCCATTGTGATTATATAGGAAGAATGAGAATTTTTGTTTTACCCAAGAACCTTCTATATACCTTAGTAGAACCATTGTTTCTGTCCAGGCTTCTCCTGGTCTTGAACCATTCTCGTAAAATATGGTTTTGAAAGTCATCACCAACTTTTCCCTGAATATGCTCTGATAATACTTCTTTTAATGGTGCTCAGAGCTGAATAAAATGTTACATGCGTGATAGGACTAGTAACAGATGAGAGCGAGACTATCGTTTTCCCTTGGTTTATATAACTATTCTGCGATTTACTCAGGCCAGAAATAAGTTATATATTTTTAGTAGTTACATTTTGTCCTTTAATTTATTGAGTTTATTTTCAGTAAATCCATATGTCTGCTTTACACCTGCTTAATTTATATTCCTTCTCCGTATACATACAATGGTTTTCGTTTTTTAAAACTAATATTACATTGTTATTTCCCTTCAACTTCATCTTGTTAGAGTTGGCTCAGTTTTTCCAGCATTTCTGAAACCTTTGTTCCGTTTCTAATACAGTCATTAAACTTTTGACTTCTGCAAATGTGATGTACTTTTTTTTTTTTCAACTTTTATTGTAGGTTAAGGGGCTACATGTGCAAGTTTATTACTTGGGGAAATGTCAAGACACTGAGCTTTGAGGTAGGAATGATTCCGTCACCCAGGTAGTGAGCATAGTAGCCAATAGGTAGTTTTTCAACCCTCATCCCCTTCCCTCCTCCCTCTAGTGGTCCCCAGTGTCTGTTGTTCCAATCTTTATATTCACGTGTACCTATGTTTAGTTCTCTCTTGTAAGTGAAAGCATGTGATGTTTGGTTTTCTGCTCCTGAGTTAATTTGCTTAGGATAATGGGCCTCTACCTACATCTGAGAACGTGAACAGATGCTTCTCAAAAGAAGACATATGTGTGGCCAGCAAAGATATGAAAAAATGCTCAACATCAGTTATCATTAGAGAAATGCAAATCAAAACCGCAATGAGATACCATCTCACACCAGTCAGAGTGTCTGTTACTAAAAAATAAAAAATAGTAATAATAACAGATGTTGGTGAGGTTGCAGAGAAAAGGGAACACTTATATATTGTTAGTGCTTATTTTATAACATCTAATTTGATATAATCCAGATATTTGGATTTGTCAGATGAGAATTATTTATTTTCTAAGCTTATACTACATATTGGATTATAAATTTTTTAAAGTCCTTCTGTTTACCCGTTAAGCAACCAAAGTATAATTTGATGTATGATTATTTGATAGCATTTACTATGAGAAATGTTACCATTTGTATTCCATAACTACACTTAAAATACGGAAAGATTTTAATACAGATACCTTTAGCGTTTGGGACATATTTTGCAGAAAGGTTTTCAAGAATGCCTTTTAGTGGAGATTTGTAAAATGAAAGATAACAACCTTTGGGGTTTAATGTAGTTCTTCCCAAGGACAAATAAATGAATGGATGACTTTTCAAAATAATCCTTACAGAGTTATAATTTTGTGATGCTCTCCCCATCCTTAATTAATTGTTCTCTTTAATTACTTTCACAGAAAGCCCATCTACTCTCTGGGATTAAACTGTCGTCCTTTTGCCAAGTATTCCAAAATAGAACTCTCAAATCTGGCCTTGTACCTTTTTTTTCAGGAACATGTACTATGCTGCCTTCAATGAGCCTTCGTATTCTGGATTTTTCATAAAAATTGAAACCTGAACAGTTTCAAAGGAAAATCATTATTACCGTTTCTTGTTCCTTGTACTGTTCATCTCTTTTTGTTGTTGCTGTTATTGTTAATGTCATTGGTACCACTGCCTTCTTATATTTCCACTTCATAGCCCTGTCTGTTTAATAAATGTTCATTGAAAAAAAGACTATCCAGATTTTTTCTTCTACCTTAATCACTATTTCATTTAGAATCCAGTTTATACACTTCGTTCTTCACTGTCTTTTAAGATACCTTCTCTGGTTAACCAGATCACTTTTTTTCCCTTCTTCCATAGAAAGATTACCTTATTTTTTTTTGAATCTTTATGTGTAGTTTTATTATATTCTCTATGTACTTTGAATCATAGGAACTTTAGGTTAACTGATAACTTATGGATACAGCCTCCTACCATGGCTAAAATTCCTTTCATAACTATCAAGGTAGCCTCTTCAATTATTATAAAGTTCTGTGACTTAGAAGATACTTCTTAATTATGAGCCCAAAATCTTCCTTTTGATCCTATTGACATAGGATCAAATGTCCACCATATCTCTGTGGAAACACAGAAATAAGTCTCCCTTTATGATGTAGCTCTTATGGCATATGAAAGCTACTGTTATATCTGCCTTCTCTTCTCAGTTTAAACATCTTTATTTCTTTAACACATTGCTAATTCATTCATTCAGCAAATATTTATTGAGCATTTTTTTTTTTGAGGCGGAGTCTGGCTCTGTCACCCAGGCTAGACTGCAATGGCGCGATCTCAGCTCACTGTGACCTCTGCCTCCCGGGTTTGAGCAATTCTTCTGCCTCAGCCTCCAGAGTAGCTGGGACTACAAGTGTGGGCCCCCACGCCTGGCTAATTTTTGTACTTTTAGTAGGTTCTGGGTTTCAACATGTTGGCCAGACCGGTCTCGAACTCCTCACCTCAGGCGATTCACCTGCCTCGGCCTCCCAGAGTGCTGGAATTACAGGCATGAGCCACCATTCCCAGCCTGTTGAGCGTGTTTTATGTGCAAGTCACTGTTTAGGTATTTGGAATATGGTGGACAGGACTGATAAACTCTTTTCTCATAGAGCTTACATCCAAATAGAGATAAAAAGTATTCTAGATTAAGATGTCAGCAAGTAAAAAAAAATAAGATAATTTCAGATTATGATGAATGCCATGAAAAGAATAGAACAAGATATTAGGATAGAGAGGTAATAGAGATGGGAGGCAGCTTGTCCATGAACCTTGATTTACAAATATCTCATCATTTTGGTTGCCTTCCACCACAACATGAATGAACTTAGCACTTTTAACATTCTTATGATGGAAGACTTCTGATCTGCTAATGTCCTCTATGTACATAGGAAAGTATGGAGCTTCTTAGTTACATGGAAGATGAATGAAGCTGTCTGAACTACATCAGTGAGGGAACTATTAAAGAAGGAGACACAAAAATGTAGACCTTTTGCAGTTATTGTTAGATGCATATTCTCTTGCTCAGTGTGCTCTTCTTACAGTGGGATGAGTAGTTGCCATATTTGGACAATGTGCTTCCTTTAGTGCAGCTCCCCACTTCCCTTAGTGCACCTGTTTCAACAACAGGTCACCCTAGCTTTGTAGTGAACTTTTTTAGGTCTAGATTTCACCTGTTTGGAACTTGGAAAATCAGTTTATTGAACATAGTTGCAGGGCTTTGCAGTCATTCCTTACTTACTCAGCACTTTCTTTTACTTTAATGTGATCTTTTCTAATGTTTTTAGTAGATTTGGGAAGCTTACGTTCTCTGTTACCTTTAAAGTTAGCAAAAATGATATAAACAGAAGAGTACCTAGGCAGAACTTAGTAAAAAGCTTTCTTCTAAATTGATTTTTCTTTATTTAATTAGCACATTTTGAGTAAGGCCATATGTCTACCTCAAACTCTACCTAAACATGTTAATATCTAGTTCCCATTTTTTCCCTTTTGTTTAAAATATTTTATGAAATGTTTGCTAAAGAGACTGAAGCATAGGTTGGGCATGGTGGCTCACGCCTGTAATCCCAGCACTTTGGGAGGCCGAGGCGGGTGGCTCACTTGAGGTCAGGAGTTTGAGACCAGCCTGGGCAACATGGTGAAACCCCGTCTCTACTAAAAATACAAAAACTAGCCAAGTGTGGTGGCACACCCTTGTAATCCCAGCTACTCAGGAGGCTGAGGTAGGAGAATTGCTTTAACCTGGAAGGCAGAGGCTGCAATGTGCCAAGATCGCACCACTGCACTTTAGCCTGGATGAGAGAGTGAGACTTTGTCTCAAAAAAAAAAAAAAAAGAGAGAGAGAAGCATAATGGTTTAGCCTGCTCTCTAGAGTCAAATTGAAATCTTTTATTCTGTCACTTGTTACCTGTGTAATACTGGGCATGTTACCTAACATCTCTGACCATTGGTTTCCTAGTAATTGTATTGGCTTTATAGGGGTTTGTGAAATAATGATATATAAATTGCCCATCAGTGTCTGGCATATAGAAAAGTCCAATAAATGTCAGCAATAGCAGCTGTAGTCATTGTTGTTCCTGGTCCACAGAAATTAAATATAGTCTATTTTGGGCTTTCTAGATCTAAAAACCCTTTAAATGCATGTGCACACACACAAATATATACACAGCTAGTTTTTTTGCCATTTATTCTTAGGGATGGACACAGTAAAAACATCTTTATTTTTTAAGTCTTATATGCCATCTGTCTAGAGTTTTACTAGATGAAGCATCAATGTTACCGTCTCTGAAATCCATATGTTCTTATTGAAAGCTTAAAATTTCTCTTCTCTCTAGTCATTTATCATCTTTTCAGGGGTCTACAATTTCTCAAAGATTAATACTACCACCAGATCTTCTAGTAGCTTCTTTGATATTTCTTTGTTTGAGCCTAGTTAAAAATAAGACATGGGCATGAGAGGCTGAAAATAAAGTCGAGAATTGCCTGGGTATTTCAGTTAGCCATGATTCTCAGGTCTTTGTTAGACAAAGAGTAAAATTATCTATACCAGGGAAGAGAAATAACATTTCTACTAAATAAATGTAAAAGTAATCACTAATAAATAGTAAATAACAAAGCTACTGTATGACAAGTACTGTAAATATATATTATATATTCATATTATATAATATGTTTAATCCTTTTAGCAACTCCTTTTTATAGGTGAGAAAATTGAGCATCAGTATTTAAATATCTTGGTTATCACACTTTTACTAAGTGGCAGAATCTATAGAATTTGCATCCAGTTTTGTCTGACACCAAACCATGTCCTTTCTACCTAATATATGCTACCTCCCCTACTATTTGGCAGTTAACATTATACTGACATGTATTAAACTGAAACTAATAAACAGAAGCTAATAAAGGATTTTTTTCTTTTGACTCTAGAAGATACTTCTAGAGTCAGAGAATTGATGAGGATCCATGAGTGAACTCAGCAAATTTCCCTCAGTAAGAAAACGTTAGCATTTTTGAAATATTATAAAATCGTGAAATCTTAGGGTTGGAAGAAACCTTCTTGATTATGAGTTTTGTTTCCTGGCCACATGGCAATTATATATGTGGGATTATATTATAAAGAATTAATTTTATTATTGCTGTATCTGTAATATTTTGATTGAGATTTAAGATAAATTGTTGCTTTTGTTTACTTGTTTACCTTATTTACTTCTTTATAACACTTTGTATTTTAAAAGTTTCTTTTATATTGTATAGTCTAATGGTTACACAAATATGATACATGTGAATTAGGATAAACAAATAGAGATTTCAGAATTATTCCACATGTAAGAGGTGCCCTAGTGCTCTAGTTTATAACAGAGGGATTGTTATGGCTTATACTGAAATACTAGAAGAGAGTTTTGCTTGCAAAACGTGTATACAAATAGGCTGATTTCATATTAAACAATTCTTCTTTATTGTAAGAATTCATCCTGATCATTGTTCAATAATGGATTCACATTCTACCTTATTTTTGTGATTGTGCTGGTGTTGTAGTATAAATTATAGTTATTTTCCACTTCAAATTTAAATGTTATTGATGAGGTAAAATTAAGCATTTCACATGACAGTGTGGGCAGATATTTTTGTGTAATATGAAACAGTGAATTTCAAATAGTAGTTAATTTCTTAAACTAATGTTGAGCATAATATCCCTAAAGACAAAAAATTTTAAACCCAGAGAAGAAATCATAGACACTACATCTATATCTACCTCTCTCTCTCTCTCTCTCTCTCTCTCTCTCTCTCTCTCTCCCCCTCCCTCTCTGTCTCTCTGTCTGTCTCTCTGTTAAATCATTCCAGTTTCTTCTGCTTAGAACAGTAAGTTCCACGGGGCAGGGACTTTGTCACATTCCCCACTGTTTCTACCACCTAGTGCAGGATGCCATACATGGTAGATGTTCAGTAAATATTTGGGGGCAGACTGTGTTGGCTTTGCAGATAAGTGTTATACTAAAAATGAGGGAAATGCTTTTGCTTTTGAGTAGATTACCTGATAATCATTTCAGAGTTTTGCTTGAATATTTCTCAGGGTTTATGTTTTTTCCCCCTCTGAATTTCTAGATGCCATTAGCAGAATGTTTTATACAAAAGTTAAGAACAGAATGTTTATATTTGTGGTAAGTATATGCTTATGTGTATTTATGTTCATGTCTTTTTATCTAGTAATAGAAAAATGCAGCTGTTACTGTGTTTTGTCTCTCATCAGTTGCTAAGGGTTAGGTAAGTGTTGCTTTGATTTGTAGTCCCAGATAATAGGTTTAAATCTTTGTGCTTATATATCATTGTATATGAATATATTGCTGATAAGGGAAATTATTTTGGTTATCAAATATCAGAAAGTTTCATATTATTGCCTGTATCTTTCTGGTAACAAGGCCACTACTTTCTATTAAATCAGGTATTTTCTCTGATGTGAATTAATTCTTTAAGCCACTAATCCAACATTTCTCAGAAGTATAAACTGTGGACAGTTTACATCAGATTCACTGGTAGTGCTTATTAAAATTACAGATTTTCAGCAACTATCTTAGTTCCCCTAAATCAGAATATCTAGAATGTGGGTCTCTGAATTTGTGACAAGCTCTGCAGGTGATTTCTGTGTACTCAGAAGTTTGAGAATCATAGTATGAAACTTTCCTGGAAGTGTCTTTGCCCTTGGGAGGGGTTCCATCCTGGAAGCTCTACAGAAAGAATCCCTCGCTATAAGCTCTCTGCCCATTTAAGTTCCAAAATAGTCAGTCTTAAGACACTGATTGTGTCAGTTTGAATTACAACCAAATGTACATTATTTCCAAAAGCTGTTGGACTGGAACAAAACAGGAGCATTAAAATTGCTCACTAGACCAATACTGAAAGCAGACAAAATTGCGCTCAGTTCCAATTCCTGACAACATCCCAGGAAATGTCTCAGCTGCCTTCACTGGGGATTGTCACTGCCAAAAACACTTTACCCCTTTAAAGCCTAGTGAGGAACTAGGCACTCCAGAACTCAGCTAACTGGAGGGGGGAAAAAAAAAAGTTCTACTTTTTTCAGGTCTATAAGAACAGAGCTTTCTCTGGTACTATGAGAATTTCAGCCTAAAAGTTCTTTGTATGTGAGATCTTGACTATATGATCAAATCCTCTCTACAGCCATGACCCATCTTGAATATTTTATCGCTTGCACAGGGTTGCTACTGCATTTGGCAGGGTACCGAATGCATCTCCCCATCTCACAGAATAGATATCATTCCGTGTATTGATCCATTTTTTTCTCACTTCTCTATCATCATCTATAAACTGATTTTGAATTTCAGCATTTAAATCAGGAACCCTTACTTTCCAGCCACGCAAAAGCCAGTTTAGAAAAAATGTAATTTTACATATGTACATTCTATGTAAATTTGTTTGTATCAGAGAGGTGGTAATGCTACCTTTTATATACAAAGATGATGATACTGAATTAAATTTCCAGAAGTAATGATGAGTTTTTATTCATGCATGCATGTTGTAATCTCTGGCCTTCCTTGAATTCAGAGACATTCTAAAATGCAGTGTTTTGGCCTGGCACAGTGGCTCAGGCCTGTAATCCCAGCACTTTGGGAAGCCGAGATGGGTGGATCACCTGAGGTCAGGAGTTTGAGACCATCCTGTCCAATATGGTGAAACCCCGTCTCTACTAAAAGTATAAAAATTAGCTGGATGTGGTGGTAGATGCCTGTAGTCCCAGCTACTTGGGAGGCTGAGGCAGGAGAATAGCTTGAACCTGGGAGACGGAGGTTGCAGTGAGCCAAGATGGCGGCATTGCACTCCAGCCTGAGTGGACAGAGCAAGACTTTGCTGTCTGGGGGAAAAAAAAAAAATCAAAAATAAAACAAAATACAGTGTTTAGTTAGAGAAGAGACCATACCAATTAATTTTTACATAAATTAAATCCATTGCTTGACTGGCATTTTGCCCTAGCCAAATTAGCCTAAGAAGTTGGATTTTGCCTCTGTGTTTGTTTCATTTAATTAGTCAAGAATTAAGAGTACTGACATTATGTATTAAGCTTTTTTGTACCCCCTGGGGTAACTAACTAGCATGGTGGCTTATACATAGCAGGTATTTAGGAAAAAAACCACTTTGATTTATTGATATTGATTATGTTTCAATACGAGGGCAGTTCAGCTACTTTGCATGGATTTCTTTGGGAAGGATTTACTATGATTTCTATTTATATATTCTTGTATGTTTTTGTGTTTGAGTTCAGTCATACTTATCACTTACCCATCTTCTTGCTGAAGCTCCCTTTTGATTGAATGTGGTTATTGCATTGATGGTGTATTAGTTGTTTTGAAGAATTAGTATTTCTTTCTAATTCAAGCCTATGATGTGACTCAGGCTGGTGATACAGTGATAGTATTAAGACAATGTTCATCCCCTTCAACAGGGAAAGTAAAACTATTCAACTTGCTTTTGAATACCCAGTATACCTGTTAGTAATTTATTTAGGAAGGTAATGGTCTCTGCATATATTAGAAATTTTGCCACATTAAACAAAATCTTAGAAAAGTCAATATTTATCAGAATTTAATATTAGGAAATTGTTTTTCAAAGGAATTGAACATATCCAAATCGGAGCTAAATACTGTCACAAATAGCTCTAATTTTTTCATTGTCAAGCAAACCACATTCAGGTGTTAGTTACTGGCTCTGAAGTAGTTGTTCTGTATACTGTAGGTGTTGGAGGCCCCTCCTTGGTGGACTTTGAAATAGTAGAAACTCATAATGATTGCATTCTCTTAGGAATCTTACTTAATCTGGCTGCAGAGTACAGAATTTATTACAGGAGTCAGACCAGATAGGAGACTGTTACGGTGAATGTTTGTGTGTCCCCCTCTCCTGGTGTTCATATATTGAACCTGTAATCCCCAATGTGACTATATTTGAAAACAGGGCCTGTGAGGAGGTGATAAAGGTTAGATGGGGTCATAAGTGTGGGGCCCTAATTGGATAGGGCTGATTCCATTATACGAAGAGGAAGAGACATCAGAGCTCTCTTTCTCTGCAATGTGAAGACACAATGGAGAAGTGTGTAATGCATGTTATGTATAAGCCACCATGCTAGAGAAAGTAGCCGTCTGCAAGCCAGGAAGAGTCCTCACCAGGAACGGAATCAGCCAACACCTTGATCTTGGACTTCCTAGCTTCCAAAACTGTGAGAAATAAATTTCTGTTGTTTAAGACACCCAGCTGTATGTTTTTGTTGCAGCTAGGGCAGACTGAGACTGAGACAGAGAACACTGTCATAATCTAAGCTTGAGGTGGTAAGGGGAGTGGTATCAGGAAAGACGGCAATGAGATGGGTATGGTGGGAAAGGAAAGAAAGTGGTATAAGAGAAGAGTCCATGGGACCTAGTGGCTGACAGCATGTGGGGACAAAGGATGACGTATGTTATCTGTATTTCCCAAAGTGGGGAAAAGTTTTTTTAAGTCTAATTTTGTTGAGAGTTTTGCCTTCCAGGTCCCCAGGTTTGGTGATTTGCTAAGACTAACAGGACTCAGCATATAGTCCTCACTGCTATGTTTATTACAGTGAAAAGACACGAAGCAAAATCAGTAAAGGGAAAAGGTACATGGAGCAAAATCTGGAGGAAACCAGGCACACACTTCCGAATCTTCTCCCAGTTAAGTTGCACAGGATGAGCTTAATTACTCCAGTATCAAGTTGTGAAAGTATGGTAAAGAGTTATGTGCCAGAGAAGCTTGCCTGAGCCTAGGAGTTCAGGGTTTTTATCAAGAGCCCATCACATAGGCACCCTTTGCCTAGAATGTACCAAAATTTCAGACTTTCAGAAGGAGTTTAGCATGAATCACATTGTTTGTACAACAGTTTAGGTACAATAAACCACACTTATCAGGGAATAATGGCAACTCTCCTGAAATTCAAGTTTCCAGATGCCAGCAAAGGGCCAACCTTTCAAGCATTTCATTCTAAGAACAGCAGTCTCAGACCTGCAATGTTAACTGTTTTTTTGCACAGTAATATTTTAAACTAGAAAAGGAACATTAAATATATGTCACTCTGTTTTTCTTAATGAAGTTTATGCATAATAGAAACAAATTTTAACCCTAATTATTGTCTTCAGTTGGCCACACAGAAGGATATTTTTGAGAAGTGTTAGGAAGAGAAAAACAACTCTGAATACAATGAAATGTTGCCATGCCTTTAAAGTCAACCGTGCAACAGAATTTTAGGTTATATTCTCCTATAGAGTAAGAGTTATACACACAGTATCTTTAGTAATAAATACCTGGAGAGCTCAAAGAGGTAAGATGTCTTTGTGAAAGCACCATCTCTTGATGACATAGGATCTCTGTAAACCTTGCTGGTGTGCAGAATTCCTCATATGTCAGGTGCACAATCCCAAAGCTTTCCTACTTTGTACTTCAGGTGCAAAGAGATTTTCAAAGCAGCATCTTATTTTCTTGATTTTGGTATAGCATCTACTTCCCAGAGCACTGGATGAGTCTCAGTTAGAAGTGGGAAGTAGAAATAGCATAGGTTCAGGAGCTTCCAAAAAACAGGATGCCCTGACAGTGTTTTCCTCTCCTATACCACGTATAGTCCTTTCTTTCCTTAGGATGTTACCTTAGAGGTTTCTCTTGCTAGTTAATAGAAAGATAGTTTTGGGGCAGACCACAAGTTCCTAGGTATGGTTTGAGGTAAGCATCATCTGGCACATATAATTACATTATGTTAAACTTTAAAAGTTTTCAAACTTTATTTTAATGCCAACCAAATCTTGTTTAGAATCCACATATGTAAAACATGTAAAAGCTGAGCTGCTGAGCAGGTTGAGCTGAAGCAGGCTGAGGAGTCCTGCAATCATTCACCCCTAAAGCTCCTGCAGAGAATGTTACAAGCTCTTGGAGATTGCTTCTCCTCTCTAACTCCCTTGTAGTAGAGATGAGAAAATGAGTGATCAGGAAATTAATCTCTATCAATTAGTTCTTTCAAGTCCTTACAAACCCTTTTCTAGACCTTCTTTGACTAATCCCATTTTCTCCTGTAGCTGTTCCTGTAACATTTTATATAAACATAGTGCTTATCATTTTGTTTTATACATAAATGTTTGTGTTGTCTCCCTCAGAGTCCCTAACCTCAGTCTATTTTTAAAAATTAATTTTAGATCCTCAGTGCTTAATGTAATCCTAGTATATAGTAGGTAGTTAATAAACACTGCATTAAAATGATTAAATTTATTCAATACTTTCCTTGGAAATTATTCAATTTGTAGCATCATTTTGCATTCTTGAAGTCTTAATTTCGAATGGTTCTCTTGTTAATTTCTGAGATCGTTTATTTCTTCAACTACATTGTCAGCTCTTTTAAAATCTTTATTGCCTACTCCCCAGCATGAAACCCAAATAATAGGAGGATTTTTGTTAACCAAAGAGAATTCCATAGAAAATGGCATGATAACTATAGCTTTACTTCCTTCTCAGTACCTCTCAAAATATTCCTGACGTTGACTAGTAACAGTGCTCTGCTCTTTCTTTTATGAGGCCAGTATGTAAAGAAGCAGTGTCTAAGTGAAATAACACGAATTTGTCTCCAGGATCTACCACTTATTACCTGTTGACCATGGTCATAATATTGAACCTCTCTGATTATTATTATTATTATTATTATTATTATTATTATTATTATTTGAGAGATGGAGTCTTGCTCTGTCGCCAGGCTGGAGTGCAGTGGCGCGATCTTAGCTCACTGCAACCTCCGCCTCCTGGGTTCAAGCAATTCTCCTGCCTCAGCCTCCCGAGTAGCTGGGACTACAGGCGTGCGTCACCACACCCAGCTAATTTTTTTATTTTTAGTAGAGACGGGGTTTCACCATGTTGGCCAGGATGGTCTCAATCTCTTAACCCTGTGATCCACCCACCTCTGCGTCCCAAAGTGCTGGGATTACAGGCGTGAGCCACTGCGCCTGGCCTTCTGATTCTTATTTCTGTCATCTGTAAAGCAGGGAAAGTAGTATCTGCCTTACGATAAGTAAATGAAATAACATATTATGTGTTTTAATGTATGATTATATTAAATGTAATGTATGTTACAATAAATATTTAAATGTCAATAAATATCATTTATTAATAAATATTTAAATAATAGCTGATGTCATATACAAGCAGGTGTGATGAACCTGCTAGCGGTGTTTAAATTTTAACATGAGTAAAGATCACCTTCGGAGCCTGTTCAATTGCAGTTTCAGATTTAGTAGGTCTGAGTTAGGACCTGTAATTCTTCATTTCTGATAAACTCCTAGGTGCTGCTGATGCTGTAGTTTACAGACCACACTTGGTGTAGCAAGCACTGGAGTATTCAAGATTACCATGTTACGTTTTTTTTCTTTTGACATATGTTGAATGATTGGTTGGACTGTCTTTGGCAGTTATTTTGTATCTTCTCAGATATTGTGACTGTTTTTAAGGTAGTTAACAATAATATTTTGGACTCATCCAGTGCTTTGTTTTGAAAACTTCTTTTTTGTTACAATGCCAGGTACACAATATTTTTGAAAATATTTTGTAGCGCTGTATATACTAATATTAGGGGCAAACAATTAAGGCAAACATGATGATCTTATCTACTTTTGTAGGTAAATAGATTTATTGAATTTGAAAGAATGCCAAGCAAGGATTTATGGCATATTAAGGCAGGTCAAGCCAGGAATGGTGGCTGACACATTTAATCCCAGCTCTTTGGGAGGCTGAGGTGGGAAGATGCTTGAGCCCAGGAGTTCAAGGCTGCAGCGAGTTATGATTGTGCTACTGCATTCCAGCCTGAGTGACAGACTGAGACCCCGTGTCTTTAAAAAAAAAAGACACATCAGATCTTTGGCCATTTGCTTACAGGCCAATAATTAAAAGTATAAACCTAAATCCTCAATGTTAGATGAACATTATAACTTATTAGAACATTATATATGTGTAATTAACATTATACCAGTATATAACATTATAACTTATTATTTAGAAAGATTGTAAATCTAAGTTGAAGTTGAAAGAACACTAGGGTGGGAGTCAGAAGATGTGAATTCTGGGTTTGGCTCCAACAAAGCTTAGCAGAGTGACCTTGGAAAGGTGAGAGTTAATTCTCACTTTTTCATGCATTCATGATACTTTATAAAAATTACTTTTCAACAAAGTTCTCAGTCTTCTATTTAAGAAAATATCTTACCTATAATAATTTTCTAACCTTTAGCATTCAAAGTTTAAATGTAAAACTATCAAGTGCTCTGAAAAATTAATGTTGCCTATGCTATTTTTATTTTAATTGTATTAATTTTGTTAATAAGATTTTAAATTTTGGAGCAATTTACTGGCTAGTTGAATATCTAAGATATTTCATTAAAATGTGAATGTATTTTTATAAAAATATAAGTAAAGCATTTGTAAAAAATTTTAAATTATAATTTCAGGTTTTCTTCTAATATATGCAAAATTATCTATTAAAGTAAAAGACAAAACACAAGAGATTTATGAATTCTTTAATATTATATTCTTCAGCCACTATGTGTAACTCTTTCAAATACCATGTTAATTTGTGAGTACCTCCACAACCACAAATTAAAACATAAAGTAAGGAAATGGACATTTGGCACTATTTGGAAATAGTACTTGGTTAAGCAGTGCTTTATTGCGTACATGATATTTGAGAGGAAGGATTTGACAAGTTAATTAGTCTTTTCTGTTACCTAAGTGATTTCATCACTCAAATCCTCCAGAAGTTCCAACGCAGTATCTATCTCTGTCTTCAGCAGCAGCACAAACCAAACCTTGAGAGCATTCTGACACATGATCCCCTTTTATTTTGAGGACATAGGGCAAGAGATGTGCAGAAGCATTTCCTTGGGGCTTGAAGCTGTTATTTGTGAGAGTAGATGTTCAAGGGTACAGATCACACAGTGTCAGTCTGAGGGCCAGCTCCCAGTGGCAGAAGACGTTCATGTGTTCTTCAGCAAATTTAATTTGGGTTATTTGTGATAGCTAGGGCCCTCTGAAACATAGGGTTTGTGGCAGGGTCCCCTCTTTCTTAGACCTAAGGGTGGTACTGCTTGTGTGCCATAGTCCCAGGAGCAGAACTGAGTGTGCTGAGATATCAAAGTTATACATGTAATCTCAGCCAGATTGTTATAATTAAATATTATTTGGGTATCAGATAAAATGCTAGAAGTTAATACTGGGTAGGCTGCTGTCACAAATCTCCTTAGCTAATCTATATGTTTAAATGGCAGCCAGACAATTAAGTGTGTGAACAAATAGCATTGCAAACTAACTTTATGCTTTTCATAAGCAAATTACCTCCACTGTGCTTCTTAGCATCTTGGAGTTGTTCTCTTCTTGGTTGTGGCTACTGTTAGGATGTTCGTATATGTAATCATCAATGTTTAACATTTAGGACTTCTGAGCAATCAAGTAAGCATTGATTTTTTTTTTTTTTTCTTATTTCTAGTGTAGAAAGTAGGAAAGGAAGTAGAGAAAATTTTCAGTTTAGTGTTGATTCAAAGTCAACAAATAGGTGATGGCTATTTCACATAATTTTCTGGTATTTGCTTTGTGTAACATTGTTTTCAAAGTCAGGGTCCTCAGATGGGAGAAGTACTGGACATCTGGACATCTTCTTTTCTGACAGCATTGTCATAAGCTGTGATAACTATTTTATATTTAAAACTAATGTAATCAGGCAACATTGTAGGGTGCAATAGAAACACTTATATAATGTGTGAAATAGTACAATTATATTTAAGAGGATATTGACATTTATTTTGTATTTGACTCTATACAAAATAAATTTTTACTGTATCTACATTAATAAGATCTCCAGTAATTGCTTTGAGATCAATTAGTGCTTAAATGAGTGTTTAGAGATCAGTCCTTTAGAGATTTTTTCAAGTATATATAAAAACCTGCATAGTATATTTTATAAATAGGCTGCTAATATAGATAGGATTCTCATAGCTGAGTGGTACTAATGTCATAAACTAGTAATAAGTTTTATAATTACTTTAATATGATTCAGTGGTTAAAAAATAAGTTTGTAATATGTACATAAAGTATTATTTATGAGGCAGCACATTTTGTCAAAGAATAATATTTATCTTGGATATGCATATTACCTTCTATTTTCCCTGTCTAGTTTTCAAGTATATCTTTTTGAACTTTAGTCCCCTCTGTGATTGATTTGTACCCCACCTTGTTTCAAAGAAATTCGAGGGAACTGTCTCTTAACTTTTTTTCCCGTTTTTGTTGTTGTTATTTGTTTTGAGCGGAGGGCTGTGGTTGAGACAGGATATCACTCTGTTGCCCAGGTTAGAGTACAGTGGTGCAGTCATAGCTCACTGTAACCTTGACCTCCTGGGCTCAAGCAATCTACCTGCCTTAGTCTCCTTAGTAGCTAGTAGTATAGGTGCACACTGCTATGCCTGGCTAATTATTTATTTGTTTATTTATTTTTTAGAGATGGTGTCTCACTGTGTTGCCCAGGCTAATCTTGAACTCCTGGCCTCAACTAATCCTCTGGTTTGGCCTCCCAGAGTGCTGGGATTATTTAAAAACCAGGCACCACATTCAGCCTTGGTTTTTAAATTCTTTTCAGGAAGTCTTTTTATTAAACACAAAACTATATCCCAACCTCAAATGCATTCATACGTGGGGAAAATGTAACTTTTTGAATGTGTTGAATTTATAAATGAATAAGTTCTTGGTTATTATTTATATCTTAAGTGGGTCTTAGAGACCATTACAACTCACAAACCATTGCTACTATGAAACCTTTTTGAACTTTTGTTTCTTCTCAGTTGTATTCTGAATCTTCCATCATTATCATTAATATAATACTGGAAAGAGTAGAATGGAAATGATATTAGCCTGAGTGTTTTTAAATTTCCAAAAGATATTTGGAATCTTCTGTCTGCATTTCAACAGGGCCTTAGCTTCGATTGCTTATTTTACTATAAAGTGTGTTTCACATGTTTGCCACAATATCCTTTAATATGCTTTGCTGTTTGACCGATGTAAAATCATACCCCAGAAACACCTACATCCAAGAATAACTGCTGTCGATCAGTGTGTTTAAGGCTTTAATGCAAATAGCAATCACTTGGGGATCTTGCTAAAATGTAAGTTCTGATTAAGCAGGGTTGGCATGGGCCTGAGATCCTGCATTTCTGACAAGCTCCCTTGTGATGCCACTGTTCCTGGTCTAGGTACCATACCTTAGGGAGAAAGTATGGGTTACATCTATATGTCTAGTGCTTCCTAATGCATTTGCCAAGTATTACAGGTCCAACTTGTTCTTAGGCAGTGGTTCTCAAACTTTAGCATGCATGAGAATCACTTGGGAGAGTGAGTGGTGGCTCTAAATTTACATGCTTGGGCTCCACTCCTCAGAGTCTATTTTGGTGGGACTTTGGGACCCAGGAATTTGCACTTTTGAAAACTCCTCAGATTTTGATGCATATGGACTAACACCACAATTTGAGAAACTGATACTTTAAAGTTTGGAATTGCTATAGAAATTCATGGTCCCTTCTGGAATGACAGCTTGTTAAAGCCAAGCAAGGATACAGTGAAAAGCCCATCTGAAAGGAGATTGCTTTGAATGCCAGTGCAGTATTTGGTTAATGGGGAAGCAGTAGTATAATTTTGCATGCTTTTCTTTTCTATTCCCTTGCCTCAGGCAATATAATTTACTAGGTGTATAATTTATTGTAATATATCAGTGGTGAAGACCATAGCTCATTCACTCCCTAATTAACCCTAGAGGAGTCTTAATTGGATAATTGGTTAGAAATAGTAGATTAGTAGGTATATTAAATGTTGAACGGATGGTCAGTATTGATTCTTCTCTTGGATTCTGACCAGGATATTTACTCTATCTCTCGGAAACATCTGTATCTTTAAGATTACTTGCTATTATATTTACTAACTCTCACAAGAATAGCCTGTTCCACATATAAAATACAGAGTTAGTTCTCATGTTTTTTGTTAAAGCGAATTCAGATAACTCGTGAGTTGTTTGTCATTTTCATTTAAGACAGAAGTTAAATTCTGAAAGTATGTCACTCAAAGTGAATTTTAAAAAATTATATCTTTTAATAACTTTAAGATTGATTCTTCATCTATTCATGTCTCTGTTTTAAGGATGTGGGTGGTATTTATATAATTTCTAATTGATTCTATACAAAGTATTTTAAACAAAAGGGTTATATAGAGGTTATAGTTATTAGATAATCTTGTCAGAAACAGTGCCATTTAGAATACTTGGTTCAGCAAACTGTTTAATGTCAGCCAAAGTGATTTAAAAGCTTTATTTAGGATTAATCCATCATCTGCTTAAATTTATTATCTCATTTATTCACTAATTTGCATATGACTTTGCAATTCAGAAATTTTAAGCAAACAGTGGTATACCCAAAAATGGATTACAGGATAAATTGAATTAAAGCAAACTGCAATGCAATCAAGGCCAGCTCTGGACAGAAACCTGGGATTAGTGAGCTGTGATTACATCACTCCTTTTCTGCTCCTCCATCTTTAAGAGCACGCTTCTTTATGCTATCCCTGGATGGTTTGGTTCCACCCCCTTCGCTGTGAGGTCTCTCTTGCCCATGGGGATTTAAAGTTTTGTATCAAAAATAGGTTTGAAGATCATCATGACCAAATGTAGTTAGTGCTATGTGAGAAGGATATCTGTCACACAGAATGCTTTATGGTCACAGAGAGATTAGTTCTGTCTGAAGGAAAGGGGAGATGATGAGAAACATTCCATAGGGGCAATTAACATATAACCCTTCCATGGGTGAGGATACTGGACCAAATGACCTTTTTGGGGTGCCTTTCTGTTGTGAATTTTCTAGTTTATTAATAAGAACTGTGCCTTATAGTTCATAATATTCATACCTCCCAAAACCAAGGTACTTAGGGAGGGAAAAGACTCTACTAATTTTTAAAGTAGACCTAAATAATTTGCACTGCATGTGTCTTTGACCTGATTTTTTACTCTTACCCTTCTTTATCTGTCCAGTTACCTTTGTGCTCTACCAAAGCTTTAATCGTATGTCCTCTCAAACTTTTTATTGTACTTTATTTAACTACAAATTTATCAAAACAGTCATTTACACTTGATGCCAGCCCACTCCGAAACAGCTGCAATCTAGCTTCTGCCACCAGCACTTGACTGTGAGTGCTTATTTGAAGATCATCAGTGATACACTAATTAAAACTCCAGTGACTTCTCTGGCTTTGCATTCCTTCATCTCTGCCACAATTGAATCATTGACCACTTTTTGCTTGAAATTCTCAGCTCATACTGCTTTCTATTGAGTGCTTCTCATGCTACCTCAATGGTACTCGTTAAATGTCTTCCTTTTCTACTTTCCTTCCATTTAGTTGCACAAAGCCCCGACCCTCTATACTCGTCTCTGCCTATTAACAGATCCTACCTATGCTCTAAGGCCTGTTTCATAGGCCATCTTCCCTTTAAGTATTTGAGCTAAAATGTTTCCTCAGTTCTGTGGTTTTTAATCTAATTTTTACTTGGAGCATTCTTAGGATGAGTGTTTCCTTGATAATATGATTTTGTACACATTTCTTATCTACTCTAGCAGATGTTAAAAAAATAAAAAAGGATGAGAGAGATCATCACTGTAGCTTCACCAGTGCATTATCAGAAATATTTAAATATTTTCTTAATATACTGTGGTAGGCAGAATAATGGCACTCCAAAGATGCCCATGTCTTATTATTTGAAACCACTGAATATGTTAGGTTACATGGCAAAGTCAAATTAAGTTGGAATTAAAGCTGTTAATCAGTTGATCTTAAAATGTGGAGATTAATCTGGATTATGCTAGTGGGCCCATTGTAATCACAAACATCTTTAAAAATAAAAGAGGGAGGCAGAAGAGAGAGTCAGAGTGATACCATGTGAGATCTCAGCCCTTGCTTTAAAGATGGAAGAAAAGAACCATGAGCAAGGAATTTGGGAAGCCCTTAAAAACTAGGAAAGGCAAATAAAAGGCAAGAAAATAGATTTCCCCCCAGAGCCTCCAAAAGGAATGCAGCTGACACATTGATTTTAGTCTAGTGAGACCTATGTCAGACTTATGACTTACCAAATTGTAAAATATATACTAAAAATTCAGAGACAATGGTATAAGTAAAATAGGAAAATAAAACTCAATATTCCAAGACTTGCTTAATTCCCTTTAGAGGTAATTTGTTCATTATTACACTGTTTTTTTGGTTGTTTTACAAAGGAATTCTATATAATGTAGTTATCTCAATGAAGAAGGAGCCCTGATAAGATATATTGATTTTTTATGTCGTAAAACAGAGTCTTGCTCTGTTGCCCAGATGGGAGTGCAGTGGCACAATCTGGGCTCACTGCAGCCTCACTGCGGCTCAAGAGATACTCCCACCTTAGCCGTTAGTAGCTGGGAATTACAAGTGTGCTACCTAATTTTTGTATTTTTGTATCGATGGGGTTTCATCATGTTGCCCAGGTCTCAAACTGCTGGGCTCAAGCTATCCTCCCTCCTTGACCTCCCAAAGTGCCAGGATTGCAGGCGTGAGTCACCATGCTCTCAAACAAGAAGAAATTGGTTGGTACATATACACAGCTTTCTGATTTCTTTTTATTTGAGCTTCATAATTTGAAAAAGAAAAAGATACCTCTATTGTTCAATGGGGCTGCTGTATAGTAGGAGCTCAATAAGTATTGAATGAATGAAAAAATAAAATTGATGAATAAAGAGAAAATGTTTTTATTCATTCTAAGAAGCAAATTACCCTTTTAGCATTTTTTAATTTTTAATTTTTTGTGGATACATGGTAGTTCTATATTTATGGGTTACGTGAGATATTTTGATATAAGCATGCAATGCACAATAATCACATCAGGGAAAGTGAAGGTATCCATCACCTCAAGCATTTATCCTTTATATTTCAAACAATATAATTATACCCTTTTTAGTTGTTTTAAAATGTAGAATTTATTTTTGTTTTACTATAATTACCCTGTTATGATAGCAAATACTAGGTCTTACTCATTTTTTCTATTTTTGTACCCATTAACCATCCCCACTTCTCTTCCACGCCCTGCCACAACTTCCCCTCTCAACCTCTGGTAACCATCCTTCTACTGTCTCTCTCCCTGAGTCAATTGTTTTAATTTTTAGCTCCCACAGTTAAGTGAGAACATGTGATGTTTGTCTTTCTTTTTTTTTTTTTTTTTTGAGACGGAGTCTCGCTGTGTCGCCCAGGCTGGAGTGCAGTGGCCAGATCTCAGCTCACTGCAAGCTCCGCCTCCCGGATTTCTGCCATTCTCCTGCCTCAGCCTCCCGAGTAGCTGGGACCACAGGCGCCGCCACCTCGCCCGGCTAATTTTTTGTGTTTTTAGTAGAGACGGGGTTTCACCGTGTTAGCCAGGATGGTCTCAATCTCCTGATCTTGTGATCCGCCCGTCTCGGCCTCCCAAAGTGCTGGGATTACAGGCTTGAGCCACTGCGCCCGGCCATAAAAATGGTTTTTGTATGTTGATTTTGTGTGCTACAACTTTATTGAATTTGTTTATCAGTTTTAATAGTTTTTTTGGTGGAGTCTTTAGTTTTTTCAAATGTAAGATTATATCATTTGCAAACAAGGATAATTTGACTGCTTCCTTTCCAATTTGATGCTCTTTATATCTTCCTCTTGTCTGACTGCTCTAGCTAGAACTTCTAGTACTATGTTGAATAACTGTGGTGACAGTGGACATTCTTGTCATGTTCTAGATCTTAGAGGAAAGGCTTTCAGTTTTTCCCAATTCAGTATAATACTAGTTGTTGGTCTGTTGTATGTGGTTTTTATTATGTTGAGGTATGTTCCCTCTATCCCGAGGTTTTGGAAGGTTTTTACCATGAAGGGATGCGGAATTTTGTGAAATGCTTTTTCAGCATTAATGGAAATGATTATATGGTTTGTGCCCTTTACTCTGTCGATATGATGTATCACATTGATTGATTTGCATGTGTTGAATCATCCTTGCATTCTAGGGATAAATCCTACTTGGCCATGATGAATGATCTTTCTAATGTGTTGTTGAATTTGGTTTACCAGTACTTTGCGGAGGATTTTTGCATCAATATTCATTAATGATATTGGCCTGTAGCCCGCCTTGGCCTCCCAAAGTGCTGGGATTACAGGCATGAACCCCCGTGCCTAGCCTCTGCTCTGATCTTTATTACATCTTTTCTGCTAATTTTGAGTTTGGTTTACTCTTGGTTTTCTAGTTCTTTAAGATACATTGTTAGGTTGTTTATATGAAGTTTTTCTTCTTTTTTTGATGTAAGCACTTACGTCTATAAACTTTCCTCTTAGTACTGTGTCCCATAGGTTTTGGTATGTTATAGTTTTATTATCTTTTTTCATAAGATATTTTTCAATTTCCTTCTTAATTTCCTCATTGACCACTCATCATTCAGAAACATATTGTTTAATTTCATGTACTTGTATAGTATTCAAAATTCCTTGTTACTAATTTCTAGTTTTATTCCATTGTGGTTAGACACTTTATATTTTTTCAGTTCTTTTTAATGTTTTAAGACTTATTTTGTGACTTAATATATGGTCTGTTCTTGAAAATGATCCATGTGCTGAGGAAAAGAATGTGTATTCTTCAACTGTTGGATGAGATGTTCTGTTAATATTTAGTAGGTCCATTTGTTCTATAGTGCAGATTAAACTATGTTTCTTTGTTGATTTTCTGTCCGGAAGATCTGTGTAATGCTGAAAGTGGGGTGTTGAAGTCTCCAGCTATTATTCTATTGGGTTTTATCTTTCTCTTTAATAATATTTGCTTTATATATCTGGGTTTTCCAGTGTTGGGTCCATAGATACTTACAATTGTCATATTCTTTTGCAGAACTGACCCTTATATAGTGACCTCCTTTGTCTCTTCTTATAGTTTTGTCTTGAAATCTATTTTGTCTATTAGAGCTATAACTACTCCTACTCTTTTTTGGTTTCCATTGGGATGAAATATCTTTTTCCATTCTTTTGGTTTTAGTCTATGTATGTCTTTTTAGGTAAAGTGTTTTTCTTGTAGGCAACAGATCATTGGGTCTTGCTTCTTTATCCATTCAGCCACTTTGTGTCTTTTTATTGGAGAGTTTAGTTCATTTACATTCAATGTTATTATTGATAATTAAGGACTTACTACTGCCTATTTGGTTTTGGTTGTTTTGTGGTCTTCTTATCCCACTTTCCTTCCTTCCTGTCTTCCTTTTGGTTAAGGTGGTTTTCTCTGTTGGTATGATTTAATGTCTTGCTTTTTATTTTTTGTGTATCCATTGTATGTTTTCTGATTTGAGGTTACCATGAGACTTGCAAACAATATCTTATAACCCATTATTGTAAGCTTAACAACTTCACACTGTTTGTATAAACAAACAAGCAAAAAGAAAACTGATTAAAAACTCTACATGTCAACTTGATCCCCCAGCTAGTTAATGTTTTGTTGCTTCTATTTGTATCTTATTATACTGCCTGTCCTCAAAAATTTTAATAGTTACTATTTTCTGTTGGCTCGTATTTTAATCTTTCAATTTAATATAAGAGTAGTTTATACACCACAGTTACAGTTTTGTAATATTCTATGGGGGTTTTTTTTCTGTGTATTTACTGTTACTAGTGAGTTTTGGTCTGCAGTTTATTTCTTATTGCTTATTAATGTCCTTTTCTTTCTGATTGAAGTACTCCCTTTAGCACTTCTTGTAACAGGTCTAGTGTTGATGAAGGCCTTCGGCTTTTGTTTGTCTGAGAATGTCTGTATTTCTCCCTCATGTTTGAAGGGTATTTTCACTGGATTTGCTATTCCAGGATAAAAGTGTTTTTTTTTTTTCTTTAGCAGTTTACATATGTCATGCCACTCTCTCCTGGTCCATAAGGTTTCCACTGAGCTTACTGTCTGACATATTAGAGCTCCATTGTATGTTATTTTTTTCTCTTCTCTTGCTGCTTTTAGTATACTTTCTTTATCCTTAACCTTTGAGAGTTTAACTATTACATGTTTTGAGGTAGTCTTCTTTTGGTTAAATCTGCTTGGTGTTCTTTATAAGCTTCTTGTGCTTGGATTTTGATATCTTTCTCTAGGTTTGTAAAATTCTCTGTTATTATCTCTTTGGATAAACTTTCTAACCTTATCTCTTTCTCTACTTTTTTTTTTAAGGCCAATAACTCATAGCTTTGCTTTTTTGAGGCTATTCTGTAGATATTCTAGGTGTGCTTCATTGTTTTTTTTTTTTCTATTATGTCCTCTGAGTGTATATTTTCAAATAGTTTATCTTTTTTTGTCTATTTTTTATTATTATACTTTAAGTTCTAGGGTACATGTGCACAATGTGTAGGTTTGTTATGTATGTATACATGTGTCATGTTAGTGTGCTGCACCCATTAACTCATCATTTACACTAGGTATTTCTCCTAATGTTATCCCTCACCCCTTCCCCTACCCTACAACAGGTCCCAGTGTGTAATGTTCCCCACCCTGTGTCCAAGTGTTCTCATTGTTCAGTTCCCACCAGTGAGTGAGAATGTGCAGTGTTTTATTTTCTGTCCTTGGGACAGTTTGCTCAGAATGATGATTTCCAGCTTCATCCACGTGCCTACAAAGGACATGATTCCATTCAGGACATAGGCATGGGCAAAGACTTCATGACTTACATACAAAAAGCAATGGCAACAAAAGCCAAAATAGACAAATGGATCTGATTAAACTAAAGAGCTTCTGCACAACTAAAGAAACTACCATCAGAGTGAACAGGCAGCCTACAAAATGGGAGAAAATTTTTGCAATCTACCCATCTGACAAAGGACCAATATCCAGAATCTGCAAAGAATTTAAACAAATTTACAAGAAAAAATCAAACAACCCCATCAAAAAGTGGATGAAGGATATGAACAGACACTTCTCAAAAGAAGACATTTATGCAGCCAACATACACATGAAAAAATGCTCATCATCACTGGTCATCAGAGAAATGCAAATCAAACCCACAATGAGATACCATCTCATGCCATTTAGAATGGCAATCATTAAAAAGTCAGGAAACAACAGGTGCTGGAGAGGATGTGGAGAAATAGGAACACTTTTACACTTTTGGTGGGACTGTAAACTAGTTCAACCATTGTGGAAGACAGTGTGGTGATTCCTCAAGGATCTAGAACTAGAAATACCATTTGACCCAGCCATACTATTACTGGGTATACACCCAAAGGATTATAAATCATGCTGCTATAAAGACACTGTGTTTACTGTGGCACTATTCACAATAGCAAAGACTTGGAACCAGCCCAAATGTCCATCAATGATAGACTGGATTAAGAAAATGTGGCACATATGCACCATGGAATACTATGCAAATAGTTTATCTTTTTTTTTTTTTTTTTTGAAACAGAGTGTCGCTCTGTCACCCAGGCTGGAGTGCAGTGCAGTGGCCAGATCTCAGCTCACTGCAAGCTCCGCCTCCCAAGTTTATGCCATTTTCCTGCCTCAGCCTCCCGAGTAGCTGGGACTACAGGCGCCCACCACCTCGCCTGGCTAATTTTTTGTATTTTTTTAGTAGAGACGGGGTTTCACCGGCAAATAGTTTATCTAAAGGTCACTAATTCTTTCTTCTGCTTTATCAATTCTACTATTAAAAGAGATTAATATGTTCTTCAGTATGTCAATTGTATTTTTCAGATCCAGAATTTCTGCTTAATTTTTTTTAATTATTTCAATCTCTTTGTTCAGTTCATGTGATAGAATTCTGAATTCCTTCTCCGAGTTATCTTGAATTTCTTTGTGTTTTCTCAAAACAGGTATTTTGAATTCTCTCTGTAAAAGATACCATGTATCTCTTTCTCCAAGAGTGGTCCCAGGTGCCCTATTTAGTTTGTTTGGTGAGGTCATGCTCTACTGGATTGTGTTGATGGTTGTAGATATTCTTTGGTGTCTGGACATTGAAGGGTTAGGTATTTATTGTAGTCTTCTCATTCTGGGCTTATTTGTAACAGTCTTTCTTGGGAAGGCTTTCCAGGAATTCTCAAGGACTTGGGTGTTGTGATCTAAGCACGGCCTGCATGAAGGGGCACCCCAAGCCCGGTAACACTGTGGTTCTTACAAACTCATAGAGATGCTGCCTTGGTGATCTTAGATAAGATCTGGAAGAATTCTGTGGATTACCAGGCAGAGACACTTGTTCTCTTCCCTTACTTTCTTCCAAACCATCAGAATTCTCTCTATGTTGAGCTGCCTGGAGCTTTGGGATGACACAGGTGCCCCTGTGGTTATCACCACTGGGATTGCACTGGGTCAGACCTGAAGCCAGCATAGCATTGTGTCTCACCCAAGGCCCACTAAAACCACTACCAGGTTATTGCCTATGTTTTCTGAAGGCCCTAGGGCTCTACAGTCAGCAAGTGACAATGCCAGAAAGTCTTGTGTTTTTCCCTTCAGGGTAGTGAAGTCCCTCAGGCCCAAATGGGTCTAGAAAAGCTGTCCAGGTGCTAGGGACTAGAGTGAAAAACCTTTGAAATCTACCTGATGTTCTATTGTACTGTGGCTGAGCTCAAGCCACGAGTCACAGTTTTTCCCCTTCTTCCCTCCCCTTTCCACAGGCACAGGAGCCTCAGCCCACAGCCACCACCAACACAGGCCCATGGGGAGTACTGCCAGGCTTCCACCAATGTTCAGTTAAAGCCCGAGGGCTCTTTAATCAGCTTATTATGAATGTTGCCAGACCTGAGACTCACTCTTCAGGGTGGTGGGCTCCCCTCTGGCCCATGGCAGACTCAGAAATGCCATCTAAAAACCAAGGCCTGGAATCAGGGACCCCAAGAACCTACCTCATGGTCTATCACCCTGTGGCCTAGCTGGTACCTAAGGTGCAAGACCTTAAAGTCCTCTTTATTTTTCCTCTGCTTTCCTCAAGTAGATGGAGTCTCTCATCATAGCTACCACAGCTGGGAAAGTGCTGTGTCTTAAAGTGCTGTGTCTCACCTGAAGCCAATATGTCTCAGAGTCTCACCCAAAACCCGTGACATATTCCATGGTATCTCATTGGTTATTCAGGGCCAAAGCGTTCTTTAGTCCACAGGTGATGGGATCTGCCGTGACTGGGTACTTCCTTTCAAGTCAATGGGTCCCTTCTGACTGAGGGAGTTTCTCAAAATATTTTCTGGGAGCTAAGGCCTGAAATGGGGGCCTCATGACATTGCCTGATACCCTTTCCTACTGTGTGGCTGAGCTGGTATCCAAGATGCAAGTTAAAATCCTCTTTACTCTTCCCTTTCCTCTCTTCAAGCAGAAGCAAGGGGTCCCTGTTGGAGCCACAAGGGGTCTCTTTTGCAGCCTGGGGCTGGAGGAGGGTGGTGAAAGCACTGTATTAACCATTGTGTCTGATGTCTCAGTAAGTTACATGTCCCCCCAGTCCACTGGCTCTGACACTGGCCCAGCACAAGGACTCACTTAGGACTTAGAGTCCTTATGGCCTAGATTGCCTTTCAAGTTTATTTAGGTGCCCAGAGCACTCCAGCCTGCAGTGGCAAGGCTTGCTGGAACTCAAATTTTGACTGCTCAGATGGGTGATTCCCATCTGGCTAGAGCCAGTCCATATGCTCCTTCCATGATTGGGTGTCAGCTAAGTACACCTGGTTCTGCTTTTGCTATGACAGGACAGCACTGCATTAAGTGCAGAGTGTCACAATCACTGCATTCTTTCTCCCCAGATGCACAGATTCTTCTTGCCATGCAGCCACTGCTGGGGGATGAGGGAATGATTATGCTGTCAGTTCAAGACTTTCCTGCCCTATCCAATGTCTCTTTCTGTGATATTCAGTTAAAACCAGGTAGTATGAATGCTTACCTTATTTTTGGTTCTTAGAAGGTGCTTTTTTGGTGTAGTTAATAAATTTGGTATTCCTCTTGGGAAGACGATCAGTGGAGCCTTCTATTCCGCCATCTTGCTCCACCCTCTATGTCGAATTACTTTTATTTATTTTTTTGAGACAGAATTTCACTCTTACTGCTCAGGCTGGAGTACCGTGGCATAACCTTGGGCTCCCTGCGACTTCTGCCTCCCAGGTTCAAGCGATTCTCCTGCCTCAGCCTCCCGAGTAGCTGGGATTACAGGCACACGCCACCACGCCTAATTTTTTTTTTTTTTTTGAGATGGAGTCTTGCTGTTGTTACCCAGGCTGGAGTGCAGTGGCACGATCTCAGCTCACTGCAACCTCCACCTCGCAAGTTCAAGCGATTCTCCATTTCAGCCTCCCAAGTAGCTAGGATTACAGGCACATGCCACCACACCTGGCTAATTATTTTGTATTTTTAGTAGAGACAGGGTTTCACTGCGTTAGCCAGGCTGGTCTTGAACTCCTGACCTCAGGCAGTCCACCTGCCTCAGCCTCCCAAAGTGCTGGGATTACAGGCATGAGCCGCTGTGCCTGGTCTACTTTTAATTCTTTAAATGCACTGTATTCTTATCTCCACCCACCCTGCCTCAACTGTGCTCTCCCTATTCCTCCTCTCTTGTACAAATTATACTTCCATTACCGTAAGGCTTTGTTCTCCTTCCCTTTGAATAAGTCCTAGCGATTTTTAAAATTTTGGTTTAAATCTTAAGCCTTCTGTGAAGGGTTTCTTCCTTCATCACTCACTGCCTTTCCTTCCCCTCTTCCATATTTATAAACAGGTATACCAGCTTTTTGTTTCCATAGCACCTTGTACTTCCACCGTAGCCTTAATACATTGCAGCGTTATTGTCCATTTAATTGTCTTTTTCATTAGACTGTAAGCTCCATGAGGTTAGGGACTATGTCTCTTTTTCATCATTATTGCATTCCCAGGCTTGGCATAATGTATATTTAATAAATACTTAGATCAGGCGCAGTGACTCACACCTGTAATCCCTTACTCTGGGAGGCTGAGGCAGGAGGCTTGCCTTAGCCCAGGAGTTTGAGACCAGGCTAGGTAACATGCTAGATCCTGTCACTGCAAAAAGTTTAAATAAAAATTTTAGCCAGGTGTGTTGGTACATGCCTGTAGTCCTAGCTACTTGGGAGCCTGAGGTGGGGAGGTGTTGAGCTTAGGAGTTTGAGGCTGCAGTGAGCTAGAATCACACTACTGTACTCCAGCCTAGGCAACAGAGCAGAGAAAAATAAATAAATAAGAAAATTTATATCTAGACTAACATTCATGAAATTTACTAGTAATCTCAGATGTGTCCAAAATACTACTCTCAGTCTAGGTAGATATAAATATTGTTTTCAAGTTCTTTATTAGCTCGTTGAAGTTCATAACCCTTCCCAATATTAAAGTTGATGATAATTATATAGACTCAGCCCAGTGTGGTGGCTCATGCCTGTAATCCTGGCACTTTGGGAGACTAAGGTGGGCGGATTGCTTGAGTCCAGGAGTTCAAGACCAGCCTGGGCAACGTGGCAAAACTTTGTCTCTACTGAAAATACAAAAAATCAGCCGGGCATGGTGATGTGCACCTGTAGTTCCAGCTACTTGGGAGGCTGAGGTGGGAGAATCACCTGGCTCCATGAGGTTGAGGCTGCAGTGAGCCGAGATCATGTCAGTGCATTCCAGCCTGGAAAATGGGAGTGAGACCCTGTCAAAAAAAAAAAAAAAAAGTATAGGCAGAATGTAATGTCCTCTAACAGCAAATCTACTTTTAAGTAAACTATTTGAGGTTTATCCAAAGTTCAAAGTTGACATCTTGACATTGTTTCACATTTTTATTTGAACTTAAATACTTTTTGGCAGTTGTCATTTTTAAGTTAGATGGTGTTTTTCAAGCAAATAATTTAATTTTTTCTGACTTTTCTTCTTTGGAGCCTAGTAATTTTAGGAGCATATATTTAGAACATTGTGTATAGTTTTTTAAGAAAGAAAATGGCGTTGATTTGCTTCTTGCCTTTTGAAAATAATACTCTGTTGGTGGTTTGGAAAGGTTTATGTAGAGGTAAATGGGTTTATGTCTGTTGATGGGCTCCTGCAGATAAAGCCACAGCCATCTTCAGCCATGCTGCTTTTGTGTTGATGTTCTGTTTTTCCCTTGGGACAATAGGTGCTGTTTGTTGTAAGGTAAAAATATGGTAGGAAAGGAAATTTGTTCTGTTTTGCTGCTATTTAAAGCACCACAGACCTGCTTAGTAGACTCTAACACTGTATTCATCTCATCCTCAGTTGAAGTATTGTTGTTTTTTATTAGGGAAAATTTTCCTTGGAAAACTTTTTCCTTGGAGATAATGCCTACCAAGTAGTTATAATTTACAAAGTTTTCTTGGTTTTCCATGTGAAGTGAAATTATTTCTGGAGATTTGGGCCTATGACTATCTGGTTTCAGAATCTTAATCATTAATTGTTTTGCCTCCTATTTAGATGATTAAAGTTAAAGCTAATTTATTTTCTCTATTTTCATTACTAATGTAAAATTTTTAGGTGGCCAGTAGAAAGAATTCCTAACAGCCAAAGTCTCTGGTCTTTTAGAATGTCATTTTAAACCACTTTTCTCTCATCTTCATATACATATTTGCTCTGACTCTACCTTTCGCTGTGGGTTTCATTTACCCTGGAACCTAGGTTACTAGGGGCTGCAGGAAGTACCTGGTGCAGGAAATGGGTGCAAGAAATACCAGCACCCATTCTTTCATAGCCAGGAAAAAGGAGAGAGGTTGTTGGTATATATACAAACAAGTCAAAGTTGGGGAGACTTGAGTGCATCAAGTTGATAAGTCTTTGTCAAGTCCTGCCTACTGAGGGATGCTCAGTTTCTACAGGGCAGGGAAAACACCTTTGGTAAGGAAATAACTTACCTTCTAGCATTGATCACCTTATCAATCCCTTATCCTCCTTTAGAAGAACTGAATTGCCTCTGAGTAGCTTCTAACTTCCACAAAGCATGTAGTACCCTGCAGCCTGGGTTGTAAGGCTTACAGTGTTTACCCTGGTCTGGGGATTCTTTTTACCATAAGTGGAGTGTCTGATGGAAACTGCCTCCCTCTGAAAGATGTATATCATGAACTCTCATTGTTTCAGTGTAACTTCTAGTCTCACAAATTCATGGAGTGAAAGTATGTCAGAGAGTGAAATTTAGCTTAGTTTCTATGGGGATGCGAGTAATCTTTAGGGCTTATTAAAACAATATCCTTTTTTTTTCCCCCAAATTTTCCCTTGCTCCTCTTGTTCCAGCTCTTCCCCCCCGATTCACCTATGGAATCATCTGCATTCATTATTTCAGGAGAAAGGTAGATAGAACCTAAAATATAGGAGTAATTGCTCAGCTCTGAGACATTTTATAAAAATAAATTCTTATCTTAATGTAAAATACTTGTACAGGAAAAAAATTCAAAAGATCCAAAAGGATCTAATTGTACACAAATCTCCTCCTCCTTTCCCCCCAACTCACCAGCACTCTTTCTCTTTGTCATTCAGTTCTATATACACAAACAGTACATAGTTTAAACTCTTGTACACCTT
This sequence comes from Papio anubis, assembly GCF_008728515.1. Classification (NCBI taxonomy): domain Eukaryota; kingdom Metazoa; phylum Chordata; class Mammalia; order Primates; family Cercopithecidae; genus Papio; species Papio anubis. The sequence goes on along the minus strand of NC_044976.1, from coordinate 187,376,411 downwards.
GCTTTTTTCAAATAATACCTTTGCTATAGTTCTAGATTGGTACATATTCAACTACCTCATTATTTTTAATTAGTTATAGTAATCATATCTTACTGGTAGATATTATTTCAGTTCCTCATCTTATGCTTTAACAAATGATGCTGCAGTGAAAACCCCTAGCCACACATCATTTTGCACACATATGAGTTTATCGATAGGATAAATTCCCAGGAGTAGAATTGCTAGGTCAAAGACTTATTTTATTTTTTAGAGATGAGATCTTGCTATGTTACCCAGATTGCTCTCAAACTTTGGACACAAGCATTTCTCCTGCCTCAGCCTCGCAATGTGCTTGGATTACAGATATAAGTCACCACATCCAGCCAAGACTAGTATTTTTAACTTTTGAGTTTTAAATTTTTTTTCTATGTCAAACTGTAGACATGAAAATTTAGGCTTTTTTCCCGAAACAAATTAAGATTTTCTAAATTCTAGAAATTTCTCAATATGTATTAACAAAATTTGAAAATCTGTACATAATTCCATTATAAACCATGGTGTAGAAAGGACTGAAGATGATACATGGACAATTTCTGCCACATTAGAAGGAAAATCCTATCCAATATTGAGAAGAAGAGCCATAGGTCAGTGTCTTTATTACCCTGTATTCCTTTTCAGGAGCTGAACTTCAAAAGTAGGAAACAGGGAGGTGTTGACAGTGATAGTGTTAGTAATAGTGAAAACAGTCAGTTAGGTTCAGGAGAGAATCTGAGAACAGCAAGATTGTCTGAGAAAGAAGACCCTCTAAGGGATAGAGAACTTCTAAGAGCACTGGTAGACTGGCCAAAGCCTAGAAACAGAGCATGGAGGCTGCAGAATACCTGGACTTTCAACCAGAGGATACAGCAAAACTTGAGGGCATCAGTAGTGGTTGCCAAGAAGATCAGCCAAATCTCAGTGAACACAACAAGCACAGGATACTTACCGACCAGGTTGAGTGGTAAATATCTCAATTGAAGGCAACCAATTGCCTGACCCACAGCAAGTGAACTAGCACGTGTGTCCTCTCCATCATGACCATGAAACAACTCAGCCTCCTTCTTGTACCTAGTTGCCATCCCAGGAATGAAGAGAGAGTAGAGAGATTCCTTAAAGAAGTTGGACTTTTTATGGAAAGATTGTTTGCCTGAAAGAGACTGCTTTAAACTAGGAGACCGAGTTATGTTTAGTCGGTAAATTTGTGACAACTCCCGACCCTTCCCACACCCATCACTGTTAGAGGAAATCGATGCTGCAGAGCAAAATGATATAAAATGTAGAAATGAAATTACATATTTTTTGAATGTCTCAGTCATTGTGTATAAATTTTATCACCCTTCTCCAGCATACACACATGTGCACGCACTACTGGGGAGTATCTCTCTAGGTTCTTCTACCACATGTAAGGCATAACCAAGGGTAAATCATATTGTAACATACACAAGTTTCTATATTTTTTCTATTAGCTTTAATATTAATAGAATTCTGTGTGGGTATATAGTAACTTCTGATTGCCTGTAGCTATCTTTACTGAAATATTCCATCGTATCTTCACCATATCACAATAACTTAAATATGGACTCTTTTCCTTTTATCAAGTATAGTAATAGCTAACATTAGTGAGTGTTTATTATGTATCCAGCACTGTGCCCATATGTAATACTTTGTGAGGATCAGTGGGCTGCATATGAGGGAACTGCAAGTTAAGGAACTTCCACGTATACTTTGAAGTTCATTCTCTTAAATAAGGAAGCTATATCGCCTTCCACTGCCTTGCATTTTTGTTTTCAGCCCTGCCCTTCAAAACCTTACTGTGTTTGTGTAAATTCTGTCTTCCCATGTTCCTTCTCCCACACTCCCTTGTCCCATTTGGTTTTCTGGTCCTTCTCTGTTGCATGAATTCTATTTCTCTCCTTTTATTACCTGAGGTCTTTCTGGCACACTGATTCTCTGAGCCTGTTCTTATGCTCCTCTTCCCCTCCCACTCTTCGCCCTTTTGTCATTGGCAGCTTCTTACAGATTCCCTTGCTCTTTTTGTCTTCTCTCTCTCAGTCCAACAAAGACTGCTTATAAAGAGCAATGACCCTATCATTTGAACAAAAGATTCCAAGAACCCTGTGTAGGTTGGTTCTTGATTTGCTTAACTGAAGAAACTGATTAGCTACTTCATCAGTTGTTGAGTATCTCTATTAATGTCAGGGTGTTACATGTTACAGTATTAGTAGCTCTGACAGTGACTGTCTTCAAATTAATTTTACTGACTGATTTTATCTCAGAGGTCTTATCTGTAGAGTGATCACTCTTAATATCTCCCGAAAGGAAAGATAAAATCCCTGAAAGTTCATTACCTTAGAGGCTTATTTTAAAACAACTTCTATTTTTTTATTTCACATTTTAAAGTTCTAAATTATGCTTGGAAAAGATAATATCATTTAGGCCTTTAAGTTTCTTTTAGCTTTGAATTCACTGATAATGTATTTTTCATTTAGATTTGAAATATGATAATTGAGAAGAGTATAATCATTCAGCAAAGGAAGAGTGAGGTAATATATGAATGTATATGTAAACCTAACTACATATATTTATAGAAATATGCATATGCTTCCATAAATATTAACCATACGTGATTTTGTATGTAATAGTCACATATTGCTTAGGAATGCTAATTAATAAAAAGGTCTTGTTGAATTCAAATTGGTTTTACAATCTTCATTTTAACGATTTGTCATTATTACTGTGCGACTTTGAAAAACCAGGTCTATTGAACTTATGGATATGGGAAATACATATATTTAAACTGAAACAAAACTATTTTATTTTATTTTATTTATTTTATTTTATTTTTAGAGAGAGAGTTTTGCTTTGTTGCCTAGGCTGGAGTGCAGTGCTATGCGATCTCGGCTCACTGAAACCTCTGCCTCCTGGGTTCAGATAATTCTCCTGCCTCAGCTTCCTGAGTAGCTGGAATTACAGGCGTGTGCCACCACACCTGGCTAAATTTTTTTTTTTTGTATTTTTACTAAAGATGGGGTTTCAACGTATTGATCAGGCTGGTCTTGAACTCTCGACCTCAAGTAATCTACCCACCTTGGCCTCCCAAAATGCTAGGATTACAGGTGTGAGCCGCCGCGCCCGACCTGAAACAAAATTTTAATTGTGACTTTTTAGCATTACTTTCTCCTCAAAAAGCCAAGAATTGACTCTTTGATATGTTATCTAGTGAAATAAATTTGATATTTTTTCTTTGATTTCTGTATGTCTTACCAATTTAAGAAGTCTTTCTTTCCAGAAGAACAGTCTTCTAGCTGATATTAGTTGGTGATGTGCTGTGGACTATACTGCAGTAGAAAATTTTTGTTTATAGTCTAAATTCCTTTTGGATATCATTAAGAATTAATTATTTTAATAAGTGGAATAGGTTTTCTAATTATTAGTAAGTTGTAATTATTTACCCCCTCACTTTTTTTCAATCTTACAAAAAAGGCCAAAGTATCACAATGAACATATCCAGTAGAACTGGGGGGAAAATTAAAAATGAGTTTCTTTATGCAAAATTGCTACCACATATAATGCATTATGATATGGGGAGTGGCTTACAGTTCATATATTCGTATAGTTTATATATTCTTGATGAAATCTTTTACAGAACTTAGAAATTTAAGTTAAAAACACTTATTTTATGTGGATTAATTTTAAAAGTAATAGCATAGTAGAAAGATTATTGTAATCTTCAAAGATTTTCAAATTAGTGTATACCGTTCATATGACTTAGAACATTTAGGAAAACTACAGGTATATTTTGGCATAGAAAATAGCAAAATGTATTGTTTTTACTTTTTTGTTGGATTTCAATCTGATGTTTACAAGTGTTGAGGTTATCTTATATAGTACTAGAAAGCTTAGATATCTAGAAACATGGATTTTTTAGTGGTGGAGTTTGGCATCAAACACACATTGGCCTGAGTCAGCGCTTCATCCATTTCAAGCAGTGTTACCTTGGGCTACCACTCCGAGCCTCAGTCTCCTTGGTTATAAAATGGGAGTGATAGCAATTATCAGAACGAATTATTGTGAAGATGAAATGATAAAATGTTTAGCACAGTGCCTGGCACTTGTTGAGGGTTAGTAAATGGTAGTTGTTGGTAATTTTAGCGATGATAACAGTTCTAGTGTTGTTTAGTGTGAGAAAATAAAATCAAATCTGAAACATATATCACATCACTTTCCTAGCTTTCTCTGTCTGTTTTCAGTCTCTGTTCCTGGGACTCTCTTTTAAGTTCATATATTATAATATTATTAATTTTAAACGCTATTAACTTCTAAACTGTTTAGAGTCACAGTTATGTAATCATAAACTTTTAGAGCTGAAGGGAATTTGGGGATCATTTAGTCCAAACCTCTTATTTTACAAGTAAGAAAATTGTCTTCGGAGTTGTGAAGTGATTTACTCAGTGTAAATTACTTGTGGCAGGTTTCCTTTTTTTTCTTTTTTTCTTTTTTGAGATGGAGTTTTGCTCTTGTAGCCTAGGCTAGAGTGCAATGGCGCGATCTCAACTCACTGCAACCTCCGCCTCCTGGGTTCAAGCGATTCTCCTACCTCAGCTTCCAGAGTAGCTGAGAATACAGGTCATGCCACTACACCCGGCTAATTTTTGTATTTTTAGTAGAGACGGGGTTTTACCACATTGGCCAGGGTGGTCTCGAACTTCTGACCTCAGGTAATCCACCCTTCTCGGCCTCCCAAAGTGCTGGGATTACAGGCGTGAGCCACTGAGCTCAGCTGGCAGGTTTCTTACAGGTGGAATGCTGTGCGTTGTACCACATGCTGCCCCATTCAATGTATCATTCATTTAAAGTGTGAGGCTCTGTTAATTTGATTGGTTCACTTGAGACCCTGTTATGCACTGGGTACTATGCGTGAAATGAGAAATAGAGAGTTCTTACCCTGCAAATATTCACAGTGAAAGGAACTGATTGACAATCACAGAAGTATGAGAAGTATTATAGAAGTAGGGTATAGTAAATACAGTTAAAAGAAAACAAAGGGATAGGAACCGTGGTTTATTAAGTGTCTATATGACAAGTAACTCCCATACACTGTCATTTAATGCAATAACCTTCTGATATAGATGTTATTATCCATAGTTTCTTATTTCATGGCAAAGCTCAGCCCCTGATTGAGAAGGAAGGAAGGAGGTACAGTATCCCTGAGTTCCAGTTAAAAATTCAGTGCTCATGAGGACATGGGCCTTCTATAAAAGATTTGGTAGATATTGGTTGATAATTAAATGGGAGTGATGAATCATTGACTCTGCCTTTTTACCTGCAGCTGACAATTAACACCAAGTTGCTTTTTTGTCATTTGTAGTTTACAAATTCGTTGCCTTAATTGAGTAGGAGAAACTAAACATTTTCTAATTTCTTAACAGAATAACCTTGGCCAGGCTGGTGTCGAACTCCCGACCTAAAGTGATCCATGTGTCTCGGTCTCCCAAAGTGCTGGAATTACAGGCATGAGCCACCGTGCCTGGCCTCACTTTGTTTACTTTTATTACTTGCTTTTCTCCCGCTATGCCTTCGTAAAATCTTTTAGTTGCATCGCTGATGGGCATTTAAGGCACTGTAAGATTTAGTTGTTCAGTGACAATAGTAAGTTGTCATTTTTATCGCTGTTTTAAAAAAAATAATTTTTGGAAGAGCTGCCATGTACTAACAGTTAAGATTTTTTTTTTTAACATTTCCATTGCATAACACTTTCCTTTTCTGTTTTTTTAAAAGAGATGGTCTCTTTTTATTAACATTTTTAAAAAATCCATAGCTTAGTAGGTGTTAGTGTTTCTAAAACACTTGATTGCTCTTGGTTCCAAATAGGTTTTCAGTGGGGAAAAAAATACCCATTTAGAGAATATTTGATACGGCATATATGCCTTCTTTCTGGGGGAAAATATCCTTCTGGGATTCTTAGGATACCCGTGATTTTTTTTAACTTTCAGTTTTATAAATAGAGCTGACCTAGGTTTATAGGTTTCTTTCATTTCTAAAATTCTGCTGTTTTACTAGAACTACTATTATCTTTGGAAACTCTCAATTAAAAGAAAGAAAAACATGTAAAATATTAGGCAGAAACCATGAAAATTATAAATAGAAAATTAATTAAAATATGCATCACAACTTGGTGCTCTTTATAGTTACTGAAATGTATGTAAAAATAAATTTGCTAACAGTGAACTTTTTATAAGCAACAAGTATGCAAAAAGTTCATTAATTATTATAAGCAGCTAGAACTCCAGGCAGAATATTAGCAACCAAATTTATATTACATAGACAATAATTTGAAAGATTCCTCTCTGGAGAAACTGACTATTCCAAAAGAAAAGAATCCCGAAGAGCTGGCCAAGTCACTACTCCACTGACAATGAGGTGCACCCTTGAACAAACCCCACTGAAGTCCACAGAGCTTCTAAAAACATTTTTAGTTCTTTTAGTTCTTTAGTATTTAATATATAAAATAGTCTAGAACTACTAGATTTTCAAGGAATGCCTTCATTGTGAATGAAAACCAAATAACACAAAACAGAGAAAAAGAAAACCCAGGAAACAACTCAAGAGAAACAGAGATCATGCAGAAGAAAATACACGGAAAATATATATATATACACACACACACACACACACATATATATATAGTGTTTAAAGGAAATGATAAAGAGAACAAACAACTCTTAGAAATTAAAGATGTAAGAGCAGAAATTTTTAAAAAATTATTTAAAGGAGATAAAATGAGGAATTTCCCAGAAAGTAGGATAAAAATACAATGGAAGGAAAATAATTAAAATTAGAAAAAAATAATTAAAATATCAGTCTAAAAAATTGACATTTTATAAAAGGAGTACAAAGGAAGAAATTATTGAAGAATTCAAATTTTTCTAAAAACAAAAGTTATCACTTTCATATTGAAAGATCCTACCAAGTACCACCAAAATTTAAAAAGCTCATATCAAGATACCTCATCATGAAATTTAAAAATAGTAAGAATTAAGAAAAGATCTAGAAGCTTCTGGAGAGAAAAACAGTCAAATAAAAAGGCTCAGGAATTAGAGTGGTACCAGGCTTCTGAACAATAACTTTAGACAGAAGAAAATGGAGTATTAACTTTAAATTTTAAGGGAACATTATTTCTGCCTTGTAATTCTACACTCAAATAATCAAATATGAGGATAGAAGAATAAATATATTTTCAAACCTGCAGGGTCTCAAAATCCATCATTTCTCATATACCCTTTCTTAGGAAACTGCTGAAGCATGTTCTTCATGAGGTTTTAAAAATGAGGGCCCAGCACAGGAGACTTGTAAAGAGACATCCCAGGATGAGAGTTGTATACCAGATCCAGAAATGACCACTATAGATCGTCATAGGAGAACAGAGGACCGCAGGACATATGTCCCCAAGAAGAAAATAGAACTAATGAATATGTAAAGGGTACTGCATTCAGAGGAGGCTTTTCAGTTCTTTCAGAGTATGAGATGAATTAGTGAAACTTTTCAAATGCAAAAATGACACAGTTACTAACTCTAGGAATGACCAAGCTTGAACAAGAATACATAATTACAGAACATTAGATGGCCTGCGAATAATAGGTATGTGGTCATAAGACAATAAATAGTGATTAACCTAAATTGGAGATATAATGATATTAGGATAATAGGTGTAGTAGAAGAGAGAGAGAGTGTATGTGTGTTCATTCATGTGCTTGTGCATACACACATACATGAGTGCAGACATGACCATCGGCATATGTGTTGATGGATGGGTAAGTGCTATATTCTCATCTTCCACATTGGGAAGTCAGTAGGTAAGGGGTTTGCAAACTATGACCTGGGGTCCAAATCCAACTGCCCACTGTTACTTCAAAATAAAGTTTCATTGGAACACCACTACTCCTGTTTATTTACATACTGTCTACAGTTGCTCTGGTGCCACCATGGCAGAGATGAATTGTCAAGAAGGAATCTATATGGCCTACAAAGCCTAAAATATTTACTATCTGGCTACACAATTATTAAATTTTAAAAATCAGGAAATAGCAGTACATCATTTAGAAATATATATGTAAGCCTGTGCGCAGTGGCTCACGCCTGTAATCCCAGCACTTTGGGAGGCCGAGGCAGGCAGATCACGAGGTCAGGAGATCGAGACCATCCTGGCTAACACAGTGAAACCCCATCTCTACTAAAAATATAAAAAATTAGCTGGGCGTGCTGGTGGTCACCTGTAGTTCTGGCTACTTGGGAGGCTGAGGCAAGAGAATCGCTTGAACCCAGGAGGCGGAGCTTACTGTGAGTGGAGATTGCGCCACTGCACTCCAGCCTGGGCGACAGAGCGAGACTCTGTCAAAAAAAAAAAAAAACAAAAAAAAAAAACAAAAAAATCAGTTGTGTTCTATACCGTAATAAGGAACTATTTAAACAAGAAATGAAGAAAACAATTCCATTTACAATAGCTACAAAAAAATTAAGAATAAATTTAACCAAGGAGGTGAAAGACCTCTACACTGAAAACTATAAAGTATTGATGAAATAAATAGAAGAGGACACAACAAACGGGGAATATATCCTGTGTTCATAGATTTGAAGAATTAATATTGTTAAAATGTCCATACTACCCAAAAACAATCTACAGATTCAGTAGACTCTTTTGTGTGTGTGTATGTGTGTGTGTGTCAAGGTCTAACTCTGTTACTTAGGCTGGAGTGCAGTGGTGTAAATCTCGGCTCACCACAAACTCTGCCTCCAGAGCTCAAGCCATCCTCTCAACTTAGCCTCCTGAGTAGCTGGGACTACAGGTATCAACCACCATGCCTGGTTAATTTTTGTGTTTTTTTGTAGAGATAGGGTTTCACCATGTTGCCCAGGCTGGTCTCCAACTTGTGAGCTCAAGTGATGTGCCCGCCTTGGCCTCCCAAAGTGCTAGAATTATAGAGGTGAGCCACCACTCCTGGGCAGAATCAACACCCTTTATCAAAATTCCAATAAAATTTTTCACAGAAATAGAAAAAATAACCTTAAAACTTGTTTTAGGATTGTTTAAATCTTATTTGTTTAAATTCTGTTTAGACCCTGAATAGCCAAAGCAAACTTGAGAAAAAACAAATAAACAAAAAAACCCAAACAAATAAAAACAAAGTTGGAAGCATCATACAACCTGACTTCAGAATACAAAAGAGAACCATAGACCAATGAAACAGAAGAGAGGGCCCAGAAGTAAATACGTTTGTAGTCAATTGATTTTTGACAACTATGCCAAGAACACACAAGATGGAAAAGACAGTCTCTTCAATAAATGGTCCTAGGAAAACTGGATATCCTTGTGTAGAATAATGAAATTAGAGCCTCATTTCACACCATATACAAAAATTCAAGTCAAAATGAATTGAAGACTTAAATGTAAAATCTGAAGCTGTAAAACTACTAGAAGACAATGTAATGGAAAAGCTCCGTGACATTGGTCTGGGTGATTTTTTGGATATAACTCCATAAGCACAGGCAACAGGAGCAAAGGTAGACAGGTAGAATTGAATCAGGTGAAAAAGCTTCTGCACAGCAAAAGAAATGACAGAGTGAGGAGACTTCCTACAGAATGGGTGAAAATATTTGCCAGCCATACATCTGATATATCCAAAATATAAAAGGAATCAATTCAATTGTAAGAAAACAACCTGATTTAAAAATGGGCAAAAGACCTGAATAGACACTTCTCAAAAGAAGACATAAAAATGACCACCACGTATATTAAAAAAAAGTTCCATGCTGTAAGAGGAATTTGCATACCTTTAAGTACAGATTTGGCAGTGATCAAAGCAGATGGCTGGAAAAGCTCAACAAGCAGAATTCTCCTTTGACTCCTTGAGGAACCTTACCTTTCAGATTGAGAAAAGCTATAATATGATTTAAAATCCATCTGGCATTTGCTGTTAGATTGTGATTTTTGATAAACAGCAGACAGTGTCAGGTTTTATTTTATTTTCCTAGAATCAGGGTAGTCAAGAATATTTCATTTACTCTAGCCAGTTCTTTTTCAAATTTTGGCCCAAACTTTATTCCCAAAACATTATATCGGTACATATTTTAAAATCTAGCAAACGCATGGGCATTTGTGAAGACCTTTTGTTTTCTACAAAATACGTTCTGAATTTTTGCTTGTACTGAAAATTATTTGCAATAAACACAGGAAGTGGTACACTAAAAAATGCTCAACATCGCTAATCATCAGGGAAATGCAAATCAAAACCAAAATATCACTTCACACCTGTTAGAATGGCTGTTAGCAAAAGGCAAAAGATAAGTGTTAGTGAGGATATAGGGAATAGGGAACCCTTGCACACTGTTGGTGGGAATATAAATTGGTAGAGCCATTATGGAAAACAGCATGTATGTTCCTAAAAAAATTAAAAATAGAACCACCTTAGGATCCAGTAATCCCAGTACTGGGTATATATCCAAAGGAAATGAAATCAGTATGTCAAAGAGATATTTTCGCTCCTATGTTCATTGCAGCATTAATCACAATAGCCAGGATATGGAATCAACCTGAGTCCCTCAGTGGATGAATGGAAAAAGAAAATGTGAGTACATAATGGAATACTGCCCAGCCTTTAAAAAGTTAGAAATTCTGTCATATACAAAAACATGAATGAACCCGGAAGATGTTATATTCTGTGAAATAAACTAGGCACAGAAAAACAAATACCACTTGATCTCTTAACGTGCAATCTAAAAAAGTTGAACTCATAGAACAAAGTAAAATGATGATTACCAGAGGCTGGAGGCTGGAGGATTGGGAAGATGTTGGTCAGGGAACCCAAAATTTCACTTATATAGGAGGAACAAGTTCAAGAGATCTATTGTATATCATGGTGATTACACTTAATGAAAATATATTGTATACTTGAACATTGCTAAGAGTATATTTGATATTTACATATTGTGTACAGCCGCTCTGGTGCTACCATGGCAGAGAAGAATAGTCAAGAAGAAGACCATATGGCCCACAAAGCCTAAGATATTTACTATCTGGACCTTTACAGAAAGCATCCTTGTGATACACAATAATTAAAACAAAAAAAATCAGGAAATAGCAGTATGCCATTTAGAAATATATATGTAAATACAGAAAAAAAAGTTCTGTTTCTGTACAGTAACAAGGAACTGTTTGAACAAGAAATTAAGAAAATGATTCCATTTACAATAGCTACAAAAAAATAGGAATAAATTTAACCAAGGAGGTGAAAGATCTCTATACAACAAAAAAATGATAACTATATTAGGAAATACATGTGTTAAATGGCTTGATTTATCCACCTCACAGTGTATGCATATATCAAAACATCATGTTGTCTACACATTGGGTACAGTGTACACTGCTTGGGTTATAGGTGCACCAAAAACTCCGAAATCATCGCTAAAGAACTTATTCATATAACCAAAAACCACCTATTCCCCAAACACTACTGAAATTTTAAAAAAGAAAAAAACAAAACAACTCACACCTGTAATCCTAGCACTTTGAAAGGCCAGTGTGGTTGAATTGCTTGAGCTCAGCAGTTCGAGTCCATCCTGGGCAACATGGCGAAACCTCATCTCTACAAAAAATACAAAAATTAACCGGATGTGGAGGCACGTGCCTGTGGTCCCAGCTACTTGTGGGGCTGAGGTGAGAGGATCCCTTGAGCCTGGGAGGTGGAAACTTATCTTATATACCATAATTTTAATTTTTACTTGTCAATTTAAAAAGAATTTAAGGAACTATGTTTGAAAATATGCAAAGAAATAGCTTAAAAAATTAACAGTGTTCACCTAAGGTGTGTAAGAGTCTGAAGTGCAGAGGAGTGGGACAGAATACGGCAGCTTTTCATTTAAGCCTAATAGTACAGTACTGTTTCAAAACCGTATACATGTATTGCTTTAATAAAATTTTTAAAAATTAAATTTAGAAAATTAAGAAAAGGTAGCCATTAGAATCAGGCTTGTTGATGTAGGATGTGTCATGTTATACTGATGCATAATTCACCAAATACTGTATTTAAAAAGAAAGTATCAGAGATACCATGGGAAAAAATATATGTTAAAAAATACCGGTACCTTCAAACACCCTATTCCCTATAGTATCAATTTTTTATTATTTGCTTTCTGATACAAGTATAGTAGGTAATTGATGCAAACAACCTCCATCTCTTATTTTAGTATTATTAGTGGCTTCAAAACTTCCATGTAGCAACTTCTTTTTATCATAGCTGCTAATGAGAAGCAAAAAGAAAAAAATCAAACCAAAGAAAATTGATTTACTATCTTGTCACACTCTTTTGGTGATGGTAGTAAACCAGAGGAGAAAAAATTAAGAGTAGTGAATTGGCTCAAAGTAAATCAGACGAGTACTTCTGGGGGTCAATGAACCCTAAAACCTGACGGTAGATAATAAAATGTTGCTGAATTTTGATTACTATTAAGTATCTCTAATGTACTGTATTTTATGTTCACCAAATAGAGTTATCTTTTCATGTAAAGCAAGATTTTTAAATGTAAAAACCATGGTTTATTTAGTTTTGTATCCTCTACAGGGTAGTGTTTGGACTTAGTAGGTGCCCAGTAAAGGCATGCTTTAATATGAATGGGTTTTCACTACTGAGTAGCTTGTTCTAGTTGATTTTCAAAAGAGTCTTAAATTTGTAAGTGAATAAAAAATTATATGAGTATTATGAATGTTCGAACAAATGGAAGCATTTCTTTTCCCTGATTTCGCATATGTGTATGATTCGTGCTAAGTGATGATAAAGGCCCTTCTGTTTTTCACTCTTGGAAGAGAAATGCTTATCTTCTTTACAAACAATTTCAGGTTGTTATTGCTGTAAAACAAGCCCTGAGACCTCTTATCTATTCCTTGTTATTTTTTCTATTTTCCACCATCCTGTGGGAGAACATCTTTTTAATATGGTTTTATACAATCAGCCTTCAATGTGTCTCAGATACGGGTTTAGTAAATCTGTTACGTACTTTTGTTTCAGTCTTCTGCTTTTTCTCTGAACAATATAGTTTGCAATTTCCCTTGTTATTAAAAGTCAGGAATATTTTCTTATTTATCAATATACTTTTCAATCATTTCTGCCATGTTCTTTTTGGAAGACTCTTGCTTTTTAGCTAAATGGTACCAGAGCCCGAGAAAAAGTGGCTAAGATCTGATGACATTTGATGAATTGGTATGTCATTTGCAATTGTGTATTCTACCCAGTTCCCTGGGTAAAATTGAGAGAGATTTTCCCATGTTTTCTCATGGAAGTGCTAGAGAAATTGTTATAGCATAATTCCTTAGAAAAATTATTCATAGTAATGTATCTGTGAGACACATCTAGACCAGGGATATCTCATGGAAATGATTGTCCTTTCTGAACAAGTGCCACATATTTTCGTTTGTAAACTTATTTTCTTCTCATCCTGGAACTCATGATATTAATATTAAAACATTGTGTGACTAGTGAGCTATGACTCTAATATACAAACAATACCTATTTTATTATTTCTGTAAAATAAGCAAGTCATGTTGTGTTCATTTAGCTAGAAATGAAAAAAACCCAGCACCCCTGCATTTTGCATTTAATTAATTTGTGGTAGTATAGTATTATACCATCTTTTAAAAACTACTGGCAAATTTTAAATGTTCAGTGCACTATATAAATAGGAATGAGAAGAGTCTGTTCAGGGCAAGGTAATTAGAGCATCTTTGGCTAGAATATCTCTGAGTAAAAATAGCTGGTCTCAGTGTTGGAGTAAGGTAATTAAGTCCTGAAGAATAATGATAAAAACTTTTTGCTCAGATACCCTTTCTTCATTTAACTTCAATGCCGTACATTCAAATAAAATCTCTATGTAATCAAACTAGCCCGTTAAGTACTATTGAGTGAGATAAATTGTAACACCTATTCTATATCCTTGCAAAAGGGAAATGCATGTTATCTAAAAACATAACAGCTTATAAATTAAAAACGTTCGTTTTTCTTCTCTTTTGTCTTATATCAACTTTATGTATACTTATATACATAATCTCCTAGCTCCTACCTCCTCTTCTTTCTTCCTTCTTCCTCAGGTAATGTACAATAATACATTATAGTAACATAAATTGAGATTGATGGATTTTTTTGTGTTCTTCTTAACCTTCTGACAAATCATTTCTTGCCCTTTTTCCCCCCAAATCTTAAATGTAGGCATCTTCCAATGAGTTGTCTCAGTCCCATTTTTCCCCCTATAGTCCATGCCTTGGTAAACCTTTATTCCTACCACAACACTTTATGCAGTGATTCCTGAACATGTCTTCCTGGTCAAGTCTCCTGGACTCCAAAATTGTATTTCCAGCTGTTGCCTGGATTTCTATATTTGAAATGTAATGACATCTTAAACTAAATGACTTCAAAGTCAAGAGTCATTCTCTATTCCATCTAATCATCCCACCTCCTCTTCACACAGCCTTCACTATCTCAGTTCATGACACCATCAGTCACTTTTGATAACTTGCAGCATTTTACACATCCAACTAAAGTCATGTACATTCTACTTATGTAACATCATCAAATTTACCTCCTTCATTCTGTTCTCATTGCCTTTGCTTAGGTTGAGAACCACATGTCCTCTCGCCAGGAATATAACAGTTGCTCTTCATCTTCATGTGCTGCTTCACCAGTCCGTTCTACCCACAGTTCATAGATGTGCTTTTTTAAGAACTGGACTGGTAATGCCATTACTCTGTTTAAAGACTTCCACTGGACCTTCCCTGCCTCTTAATCTAAGACCAGAATTTTTAGCCTTATTTGCAAGGCCTGTCCCAGTTTAGCTGTTTAGCCTCCTTTTACACATATGCCCTATTCTTAAAAAATGGAATGGATTTTTCCCCTTCAGATATGTTACGTTATTTTCCATCCATATGTCTTTTCATAAAATGTAACCTTCATGAGGGCAATGATTTTCTTTTTATCTGTATTGTTTACTGTTTTATCCCTAGCAAGTAAAACCCATATGTCACACGTAGCAGGTACTCAGTAAGTATTTGCTGAATGAATAGGTAAGTAAATGGATAGAAGAAGGAATTGGAAGATACATTTCATGAGACTCACCTATTCCTTTCCGACTTTGGGTTCTGAGCAAGAGTCCTGTATCTTCTCAGTAAGTTTTCTTTGTTTGTGCTAACTTAAGTGAATTATATTACTTCTAATCTAATGATACTTTACTGAGACAGCACAAAAAAGTTAGAAAGGCAACTTGGATAGAGGGACTTGGTTTAGAGACCTGTTTCATTTTGAAAAGGTTTCTCTCAGCTTTGCTTTGTCATTCACACAGTATAAATCAACAAAACCCCACTCAAAGATCAGATATCCCACAACCCAAATATGTGCTGAAGGAAGAAACATTCTGCTTTCAATGGAACAACAATACTGTGTTTTTGGTTGCATGTAACAAAGAAATTTAATAAGACAGTCATGTATTAATTGCAAACATATTTATCCTAAGATACTAATTTATATACTAATTAGTTGATTTTCAAGGCAAACTAATTTGGTTGTTTGTCAGGCCACAATAAAACTATCCCCAATATTTTGTATCCACATTCATTTTCTTAATAAATGACCAAAACTGTAGGCAAGAAGCAAGATCAGAATCATGATGAAAATGTGATGTCAAAACTTTGGAGTTTTAACTACTAGTTATGTTTCTTAAGGAATCAAGACCTGAGATGGGGGACTCTAGATTCATAACCTGATAAAGCATTTTCAGGTTTGAATAGATGTTTGAAACACCTTTAAAAGCCAACTACATAGCTTCGATTAAGTGGAAGAATGTGATAAATAAAGGACAGCTTAGATTTTAAAAACAAAGTCAAGAAATAAATGTGTTTCTAAGGTACATAAGGTAACTGAGGCGCTGAAACATAGGTGCTGATAAATATGCAATTTTCTTTGGTTATAAAAGATTCTAAGAGGCTTACAGGAGATTGTTTATAATTAAGTAAGCTTACTCTAAGAAGCACAAATTTAGAACACAAGAAACTAAAATAAATTAAGCCATAATTTCTGCCTAAGAGACATGAAAAGTTCGTGCTTTTTTTCATGACTACTGGAGTAATTGTAGGTATACTGAGCATGCTTCTTTCATTTGATGTAATTTTGACTCTCCATCAATCTATCCCATGGTTAAAACTAATTCTCTCCTGGTGGGCTTTTTAGTAGCATGCAATTTTCTTACATATTGTGAAGTGTTTTAGATGATTTTTTTCCAATATTTTATTTATTTAAGATTTTGCTTGACAAAGTATAATTGTACATATTCATGGGGGTACATAGTGATATTTTGATCCACATAATGTATACTGATCAGGGTAATTAACATATCCATTCTCTCAAACTGGATGATTTTTAATGAATAATAAACCGATCTTATTTCTAACTAGTTAGGAAAAACAAAGAATTCTTCATTACATTTATGCACAACACAAGGGTACTTATGAGAAGATAAGACTTACTATTTGCGACAAAACATTTCTACCCTAGTATTCTATTCATGGTGATAGCTAATAATTGACATTATTCTCAGGGACAGCAGTGGTGGTAGTATTGCCACTGTTATAGCTTCTACTCTAGTCACTGGCTTCCAGCAAACATGTTCTTGTTATATATTTTCCAATTAACACCTTACATAATGTCTGAAATGTATGGTGGTAGGCATTTTAACCTGTTTTACTTTAAAATGGGAACATAAGGAAGATAAACATATACATAAGAAGTCAGTGCTTAAGCCCATACTAAAATTTACATATTATACTCTAGCACAACACCTTCTTCGAAGTAAAAGGGACAGCTGAAATGTGTCATCTTGTCATGTATAAAAAGACACGTTTCAAAGCATAATGACCATACTGTAAGCCTTCACTGTTTCTCTAATCTTCTTTAAATTTGCACATGGGTAACAGGTCAGACAGTCAGAATAGAGTTGCCAGGTAAATCAGAATTTTCATTATCTGGATTTGTATGGCTGACTTGGTGCATTGGGGGAGGCCTCTATGACAAGCATGTTAAATGTATACTTTCTGGAGCCCAAAATGCTGAAGACACTGCTTTAACCTAAGTTATTCTTCTCAGAGAAGAAAAATTATTTACACATGTACATATATAAAATTATATATGCTATTCAATATATGTTTTAAATAGATATGCATACAAATTTTCTTGCCCTTGCTTACATTCTTCATCTATAGTGCTGTAATGCAATGAAATTAAGCCTCTCTGGTAACTGCAGTTCTCCCTGAGAATAAGTTTCTATTATAGTACCATTATGCTAGAGGGTCCTACATATGCCTTAAGGGAATACTTTATGACAGTTGCTAATTATAGCCACATGATGCTTTTATTCCAATTTAATCATTCATAAAAGGCACATATAGCATCTGGTAAGTACTTTCATTTATTTTTTCCATTAAGTGCTTTTAGAATGTTGATTCTATAGCATCACTCAATAATATTTATCAATATAATTTTAAGTATTATTTACTTTTATTTGATTTGAATATAATGTCTGCCATTCATGGATTATTTGCTACCTGAAAAAATAAACTTTGGGGCCAGATGCAGTGGCTCATGCCTGTAATTTTTGCACTTTGGGAGACTGAGGCAGGAGGAACGCTTGAGGCTAGGCGTTTGAGACGAGCTGGGACAACATAGTGAGACCTTGTCTCTACAAAAATTAAAATAAAATAAAATAAAATAGCCAGACTTGGTGATGCATGCCTCTAGTCCAGTTACTCCAGAGGCTGAGGTAGGAAGATCACTTGAGCCCAAGAAGTTGAGGCTGCAGTGAGCCATGATCACACCACTGCACTACAGCCTAGGCAACAGAGCAAGATCCTATCTCCCCAAAAATAAATAAATAAAATTTGAGCCTAGTAGCTGTTGTCATTTGCCACTTTCCTAGACTAAATCATTATTATAGGCTATACCATATTACTGACATGTTTTGATTAATGTAACAAATGCTTTTCCAACTTAACATTTTTCACAGCTTATTTTGATATGGAGTTTCTCTTAATGTTATAGTAACATTACTAAAATAGTTTTATTTAGATAAAATTCTTTAAAATGTATAGTACAAATAACATCTTTGTTAGATCTGTAACTAAGAGGCAATAAATTTGAAGCACACTCCATATGAGAAATTGTAAAGCCAAACGAACAAAATCAGGATTATTTTGGGATGACACAATGTCACGAAAGTCAAGAGGAGAGTATCATGGAGACTGAAAAATGATAGCACTGAATGCTGCTGTTCTTTTAAAGATGAAGGTTTAGCTATCAAAGCAGGAACCTAAGGGCAAAATCTGAAATTAATAAATCAAGAAATAGCAATATAAGCATATGGCTATTTAGGAATAATTATTACTATTAGATAAAAATTTGCTTCTGGAAAGAGGATTCATGACAACAGTGGAATCATGGACTGTTTTGTGATACTGGATTTTTAAATCATGAAGCATGTGTTATATTTTAAGACAAAAAAAAAAAAAAAAAAACTGGGGAGGGATCTTCGTGTTGGTAGGATTCATTTTCCACCTTTAAAAATTTAGGTAAGGAGAGTGCGATAGAAGCCAGACTTTAAGTAGACAAGAAATGGAGAGGAAGTGGAACAGCAGTCATAGACCAGTTCCTCCAGAAGCTTGACCTGAAAGAGTTAGTATCAGTTAAACACCATGAGATAGAGGAGGGTAATTTGCTATGTTATAACTTACACAGTTTGCTGATTTTTATCATGAATTAAATATATGTACTTGTTTAAACATTGCACTGTCATTTACCATTTGCTAAGTAGATGCATAAGAACATTGAGGCCAAACTTACAGTCTCAGGAGCCTCAGTTTCACTATGGAGTTTTCCCTCAGCAAATGTTTGCTTTTCCTGGTCCTTTTATCTTAGCTAACCTTGGTTTCTAGATCAAGATGATTTTCCTTCTTTGTTTTCACATAGCATATTCAATCACACCACACTCTTTTTAATCACCGTTCTTTCTGATGGGTTTTTGATTGGATCCAAATTTGCAGGCTGGGCCCTGAGAATCTAATTCATATGTCTGTTGTAGTACTTCTCAAATATTTTAGTCTCAGAACTGCTTTATATGCTTAAAAATTATTGAGGACCCTGATAATTTTTGTTTTTGTAGCTTTTGTCTTTCGATATTTTCCATATTAGAAATCAAACCTAAGAAATTTAAAAAATGTTTTTACTACATTTAAAATAACATTATTATTCCCATTATATATTAATATAACATTTTTCTGAAAAAGTAATTATTTTCCAGTATCAAATAATTGAGGGAGAAGAGTATATGTTTTTTCTGATTAAAAAAATTCTCTTAGCAATTTTCAATGCGTTTACTATAGTCACCATTTTGTACAACAGATCTCTTGAATTTACCCCAACTGAAATTTTGTATCCTATGAAGTAGTTACTATAATTACAGCTAATCTAGGAAAATGGGCAAATATTAAGAACAACTCTAATTCATTCAAAATATCCACCACTTTTGGGAAGTAAAATTATCTGCTCCTGTAATAAGATTAGATAAAATCTTAAAATCAATTAGATGGCACTTGAGTTATTACAGTTTTGAAAATGTATGTCTCTGTGTTCATACATGCACACACACTCAAGTATAATTTATTCAGAAACAGGGTTTGTTCCCACTTGGCAGGAGTGTTGATTTTCTAGCTTATCTGCAGTTTGAGGTAATAAGTCTAATAAGTTTTGAGAGATCTTAAGTATTATACTGTAGTTTGAAGACTGATTTGTTACATTTGCAAATTGGTTGGTTTCCACATACAGACCGTAATACACCTACCTGTGTTAGTTACTTTTTAAATGTTTGTTATTGCTGCAACCATACTTACGTGTTTCATTGAATTACAAGTTCCTTAATAACAGTGATGGTATTTAAAAAATCTGGAATAGCCCACCATGACTAGGTATATTGTATTGAAGTGCTCTGTGCATATTGACTGACCCATACTTGGTAGATAAGGGTTACTATAAATAGAAATAGTCCTTCTTATTGCTGATAATAGTGGTAAAGGCATAACTCTGGAAATTGTTTTTATTTTTAAAATAAAAATTGTAGAATGAGCACCCTATCTTAAGTTGGGTCCTACTATAATATTTGTAATTAGATCACTTGGAGACATTTCTTAGGTACCTGCTAATTATTTGTTAATCAAAATAGGAGCCAAGCTTCTAATAGAAGTGTCTAAAAAACAGTAATAATGATAGTTTCTGGAAAATCACTTGCAAATATTCAAATTCAAAATAAACTTAAGAACTTTTATTAACAATGTAGATTATTATGAAAGTCAAGGGATGAAAACTGAAGCCCTACACACACACACACACACACACACACACACACACACACACACGCATGCTTTGAGATAGGGTCTCGGTCTGTCACCCAGACTAGAGGGCAGAGTGGCACAATCACAGCTCACTGCGGCCTCGACCTCCTGGGCTCAAGTGATCCTCCTTCCTCAGCTTCCTGAGTAGCTGGTACTACAGACATATGCCAAATATGCCTATACATGTAATTCCCAGAGTTATTCCTATAGGGAATTGTAGTAAACTACAATTCTCACCAAAAACTACAAAAATATGACTAATTTTTAATTGTTTTATAGAGATGGGGGTCTTCCTCTGTTGTCTAGGCTGGTCTTGAACTCATGGCTTCAGGTGATCCTCTCTCCTTGGCCTCCCAGTGTGCTGGTATTACATTTGTGAGCCACGATGCCTGGCTCTGTATTTTTCAGTATTAATTTGAAGAACATCCTTGAATCAATGACTATTACTCAAATATAAAGGCCAAATTTAGAGTTTATCAAGACTCAATAGATAATTACAGTAGATAATATTTACTGAGTACACACTGTGTGCCAAGCACTGTGATACATACTGTTATGCATTTTCTCATTTAATCCTCAAAACAAGTGTGTTATAATTACTCGCACTTTATAGATGACAAACTGTGGCTTACCAAGGTTTGATAACTAGTTCTAGTTAAGTGGCAGAGCTGAGACTTGAACCCAGGAATTTGAACAGTGATTTTTAAGCAATTATTGATGTTGGAAAGCTGAGGCAGGAGAATCGCTTGAACCCAGGAGGCACAGGTTGCAGTGAGTCGAGATCGTGCCACTGTACTCCAGCCTGGGCGACAGAGTGAGACTCCATCTCAAAAATAAATAAATAAATAAATAATTGTGCTTTGAAATGTATGTTGTTAATATAGTTCTGTATTCAAGTGTTAGCACACAATTCTTTTAAAATGTGGAGCTAACCTATTATTCCAAAGAGAAACTTGTTATAAAGTCCCTAAAAGTTCACTAAGGGGAAAAGTGCAGATACAGACATGAATAATATTTCACCAAGGTATAAGATTATTATCATTAATGAGATATTATGGGGATGCAATGTAACTTAACCATATGTTACTAAAAGTGTTTTTATTACATTGATGAGTTATACATTCATGTGAAGTATTTATTTCATATGTTTTGTAGTGAGAAATTTCAAAGAATTTGGTTAAATCATTTTGAGGACATAATTTGAGAGAAATACATCTTTTGCAATATTTTTATATCCCTGAAAATTTTTTGTTAAAAGCCTCCATCTTTAAGAGAGCTAGAGGTTCTCTCCTGGAAAGTGATTAGACCAGTGATAAAACGTTGTAGATCTGGAGTGAACAAATTATATCACTGCAGTTCTCGGGGTGCTATTGATATAATTTCTAGAAAAGGCAGTTTAAAAAATGCCTGTATCCATAGAAGTAGGTTCTGTAGAAATATATGTAGAAGTCAGAGCTGTACCTGTTAAACTTCTCCCTTCCTTATTATGGGGTAAAAAATCAACTATAGCCATTGAATGTAAATGCTATTTGATTATGGTAGACTCTTCCAGATATACCCCATTCAACCCAGTGCATCTGTTTCTTTCATGAAGCAATGTGTTCCACTCCTGAAGAATGTTTGTCTTTAATGTATCACATTGAAATTCCTTCTTCTTATTTTATACCTTTGCACAGTTGATATTGTTTTGGATGTTATTTTGTGTTGACATAGTTCTTTATATTTGCATTGACATCGTTCTTTATATATGCATGTTAACATTTGGCAATTAAGCGTATTACTAAGTTTTTTTTTAATGTTAAAGCTAGGTAAGCGTTTTAGGTAAAATATTTTGTGATGTCAATGGATACAGAAGATTAAATCATTTGTCTTTGTCTTGAAAGACTTGAATCAGAATTGATATCATTATATCAGTGGTTTTCAACCATGGTCGTACATTAAAATCGCCTAAGGGAAGTTAAAAGCAAACAGAAATGTACGTTAAAAAACGAAAACCAGAAAACAATACCAGGACCTGAGATTCTGGTCATCTGAGATTCTCATTTAACTTGTCTGGGACAAGGTCCAGGCAAGAGTATGTTTAAATTACTGCCCAGGTGTTTCTGATATGTGACCAGGGTTGACAGTCACAGTATTGAACTATCCATATACAGCCTCCCTCAGTATCTGGGGGGGATTGGTTTCAGGATGCCCCACAGACACCAACCTCCAGGATGCTCAAGTCTCTTATATTAAATGGTGTAGTATTAGCATGTAACCTACACACATCCTCCTGTATGCTTTAAGTAATCTCTAGATTACGTATAATACCTAATACATTGTAAATGCTATTTAAATAGCTGTTAACTGTATTTTTGTTTGTATTTTGATTGCTGTGTTGTTTTTTTTTTTCCTGATTATTTTCAATCACTTGGTTGATTGAATTTGCAGATGCAGAACCTATGAATTGGAGGGTAGATTGTATTCTGTATTCATCTCCTCTTGGGTGTCAAATATACATTTAGTACAGCCATGTTGTACAGTTCAAGGAGATGCCATTCACACTGTGTTCTCTATGAATGGCACTTCCTTCAGGAATGAATGGTGCCTTCTGGAGTTGGCTGCTAGTTGTAAAAATAAGCTAATGGCTTCAGTAATTGCTGTTGGAGGAATATGCATTATGGCAATAGCCTTCTTCAGTTCCAATGTACAAATGATTGCCTTGACAGTCACTCTTTATTTAAAATTAGTTAGATGTATATAACAGCAAGACCAGAAAAAGTCTGTATTTTACAGTAGCTGAGGATTTCAAAGTTCCCAAGAGGAACGATGGGAGCTGTGTATGAAATTAAAATTTGCTTGAGGTTTCAGAACTAAGAGCACGGGAAATGGTCCAGTACAGCTTTTTCATCATTGCTGATTATGGAAGTGTTATAGAAAGCTGATTGCATTAGGCAGGGTTCCCTAGAGAGGGAGAACTAATTTATATATATATACACGCATATACACACACACATACACATACACACACGTTATATATAATATATATGTATGTACTTTTTGTTTGTATTTTTGTATAAACTCCCATGTGTAAATATATATGTACACACACACATATATGTGTATATATGAGTTTATTAAGTATTAACTTACATGATCACAAGTTCCCACAATAGGCTGTCTGCAAACTTGAGGAGCAAGGAGAGCCAGTCCAAGTCTAAAAACGGAAGAACTTGGAGTCCGATGTTTGAGGGCAGGAAGCATCCAGCGTGGGAGAAAGATGTAGGCTGGGAGGCTAGGCCAGTCTCACCTTTTTATGTTTTTCTGCCTGCTTTATATTCGCTGACAGCTCCTTAGATTGTGCCCACCAGATTAAGGGTGGGTCTGTCTTCCCCAGCCCACTGACTCCAGTGTTAATCTCCTTTGGCAACACCCTCCCAGACACACCCAGGATCAATACTTTGCATCCTTCAATCCAGTCACGTTCACACTCAGTATTAACCATAACATTTATCTTTCTAAAATAGAACAGAAAAATATCCATGATTGTAAAAAGAGACGCCTCATTAAATGCTATTAGAATGAAGAATACATGGTACATCTGTTGAGTCTCTTGGTAACATGACAAACATACATTGCTAACTGTGCGTAGGTTCTTTACATTTTAATTAATTATCCGTGATGTAAAAATCACTGGCCTTTAACAACAGTTTGATTTCAAACCCATTAATGAGGCTAAGGCAAAATGTGGCTTTAGTCTCTCAGCCCCATTGTGTATTCTTTATTGTGGTGAATATCAAAACAGCAGTTAATTATAGTAGTACCATTTCTGTTCTTCATTTCATTATCTCTGTCTTGCACTATTATTTTCTGTTGCTGCTGGCTATACAGCATCAGGCCTGGCACCAGCAAAGTATGAACACAATGCCAGCACTGCATTCAGCACAAGAATAGAAAGGCAGATGGCAGATTTTACTATTTATAGTTGTAGCCAATCTGCCTGAGGTGAGTCCTGCTGAAATGGTTCTTATCAAGAATGTTTTCATTTATTAAAGGGATAGGAAATGAAAGCCAAATAAAAAGCCTCAGTCCTCAGGACTCTGAGAGCAAAACTTTTGCTATAGATTACAAAGCAATTCTAAGTACTGAGTAGACATTTATGAACTGGAAAATTATATATTTAACTCTCTAGTCTCAAAGTAAAGACTTCAGGCCAGCAGTGACTTCACAGCAGAACTTGAGGAATTCATTGTTCAGTGAAGTTGTGCTGCCATAGCAACTGATGCAGAGTGAATTTTAATTGTTAAGATCAAAATAGGCTTATGATAAAAACTAATTATTTAACAACATCAAATATATGAACTGAATTGTTTTTACTTTCTCACTAATCATTTCTTGACTGCTATAGAAACAGCATAAAATAACTCTACTTCACATTTGATTCTTTATATTGTTTTAAAAAATTCATTGTTTGAAACTCCAGTAAATATTTTAGAATATCAATTAGTATGTTGAGATAAACATTGTGTTCAAAATTAAAATGGCATGTGAATAATCTAGCCTTTCTTATCCTCTAGGCATCTGATTTAAAAAGTGTTTTAGTCTCTGCTGGGCGCGGTGGCTCACGCCTGTAATCCCAGCACTTTGGGAGGCTGAGGCAGGGAGATCATGAGGTCAAGAGATTGAGACCATCCTGGCCAACATGGTGAAATCCCATCTCTACTAAAAAAATTAGCTGGGCGTGGTAGTGTGAACCTGTAGTCCCAGCTACTTGAGAGGCTGAGACAGGAGAATCACTTGAACCCAGGAGGCGGAGTTTGCGGTGAGCCGAGATTGCACCACTGCACTCCAGCGTGGCGACACGGCGAGACTCTGTCTCAAAAAAACAGTGTTTTAGTCTCAAGAACATTGTGGTGATAACTAATACACCCTATTGAAGAACTCAGGTGGTTCATGTAATCTGAAATACAGCAGTGAGTTATGATAGTGGCTAATTAAATTTATATTCCACAGAAAATAAAAACCTTAATTGTAGGCTAAAGAAATTAATTTGATTCAATCATAGTGATTAAAGAAAAATATTTTGATTGGATCTATTGGAATCTAGCAGATTATTTAGTAATATTCTAAATTATTGCAAAGCATCTGTTCATTTTAAATCATGGTAAAATCTGTCATGTGAGTTTATTGATTTTATTAGATGAAATGATTAGTTGATTGGAAATTTTCCTTTTTTCAATGGCTTATACTTTGATAGAAGAAGCTTATAGAAAACTAGGTTTGGAAAGGTACAGCTACAATCTAAATTTAGAATTAGATTTCTTGCTTTATGAATTTTATGTTCCTTTTCAAAATATAGCAAAAAAGCAAAAAAGGACTTCTGGTTAGACACAAAGATATGCAGATAGCTCGGGTCTTTCCCAATGACTCTCCAAAAGTAAAGAGGTTTTTAAATAAACTTGCAAGGGGAAAGAAAATTAGTGAGGAGATAAGTAATAAAATTTGGAAGTTGGAAGGCAGGTGGATGAGAGCTAACTAATTTAGACCTGAGGAATCTCAATTATAAGTTTATAGTGGGGGAAAACTGACAAAAATCTGATTTATATACTAGCATCTTGTACAACTCAGAAATTGGAAACACGAGGGACTTTTGGAAGTAGGAGTTAAAGTGGAGGCTGGGTGCGGTGGCTCACGCATGTAATCCCAGCTCTTTGGGAGGCTGAAGCGGGCGGATCACGAGGTCAGGAGTTCGAGACCAGCCTGACCAACGTAGTGAAACCCCATCTCTACTAAAAATACCAAAATT
Source organism: Papio anubis (assembly GCF_008728515.1). Lineage (NCBI taxonomy): Eukaryota > Metazoa > Chordata > Mammalia > Primates > Cercopithecidae > Papio > Papio anubis. The sequence goes on along the minus strand of NC_044976.1, from coordinate 187,350,141 downwards.
AGCCAGATGTGGTGACACGCACCTGTAATCTCAGCTACTCAGGAGGCTGAGGCAGGAGAATTGCTTGAACCCGGGAGGTGGAGGTTGCAGTGAGCCGAGATGGCGCCACTGCACTCCAGCCTGGACAACAGAGCGAGACTCTGTCTCAAAAAAAAAAAAAAAAAAAAAAAAAAAAGTAGTAGTTGGTTTTCAAGATCCCATCCTCCTCATATAGCTGGGCCATCATACGGTAATGCCCCTCCTGCTTTGCAGAAGACTAAAGGCATATATTCTGTAGAGGGTAAACTATGGTTGCCAGGACCGTGGATATTGCAGAACAGCAGAAGACAGAGGGCGTGTGTATTAGGCCATTCTTGCATTGCTCTAAAGAAATACTTGAGTCCAGACACAGTGATTCAAACCTGTAATCCCAACACTTTGGGAAGCCTAGGCAGGTGATCATGTGGCCCCAGGAGTTGGAGACTAGCCTAGGCTATATGGTAAAACCCCATCTCTAAAATAAATTAGCTGGTCATGGTGGCATGCACCTGTAGTCCCAGCTACTCAGGAGGCTTAGCTGGGAGAATCTCTTGAGCACGGAAGGTTGAGACCTTGTCTTGAAAAGAAAAGAAAAAAGCAAAAAGAAAAGAAAAGACAAGAGGGGAAAGGAGGTGAGGGGAGAGATGGGAGGGAAAGGAAAAGAAAAGAAAAGAAAGAAAAGAAAAATACCTGAGGCTGCGTAATTTATAAAGGAAAGAGCTTTAAGTGGCTTACAGTTCGGCAGGCTGTTCAACAGGAAGCATGATATTAGCTGGTGAATACTAGATTGAATCAGAGATAGTATATGGAATTTTTGCCTGTTGAGTGTTGAGAATTCAGTCTTCTGTTAGCCCTCAGCATATTGGTAATCAAGTATATATAATCAAGGCAAGAGACTAGAAGAGTTTTCTATGCCAAATTTAAGACGTCTAAGAAAGAAAGACTTACAGATTCCCTGGGAGTTCCCCAAGGATATAGCTCAGTCACATCATCCTTCAGTGAACACAACTGTCAACAAGCCCCATCCGTTCTACTGGCCTTCCACTTAGCTTTTTGGTGTCGTATTCTTAAATATGAGCATACAGCCAAATAGCATTAGGCATTGGAAGACAGCTAATATCATCTGGATGTGTGTCCCGGCCCAAATCTCATGTTGAAAAGTAATCCTCAGTGTTAGAGATGGGGCCTGGTGGGAGGTGATGGAATCATAGGAGCAGATTTCTCATGAATGATTTAGCACCATCCTCTTCATGCTATCCTCACAACAGTGAGTTCTCATGCGATCTGATCCTTTAAAAATGTATGACATTTCCCACCTCTCTCTTGTTCCTGCTCTGGCCATGTGACATGCTTGTTCCCCTTTCACCTCAGCCATGATTGTAGGTTTCCTGAGACTTCCCCAGAAGCTAAGCACTTAGCTTTTTGGTGCCCTATTCTTAAATATGAGCATACAGCCAAATAACATTAGGCATTGGAAGACAGCATTTGACTTTCTTTTAGAGACCACAACAAAAAAATAAAAACAACTTGAATAACACAGACTATTCAAGGAAGGGGGAAAAAACATAAAAAGAAGCTAAACTAAAATTAATATCTGGGGAGATGATAGAAAATGAAACAAAATGAATATTTTTAACATTTCTTTTATTGATTCATAGTATGTTTTGTGTTTATGGGGTACATGTAAGTATTTTTACATGCGTAAAATGTGTAATGATCAAGTCAGGATATTTATGGTATCATCACCTTGATGATTTATCATTTCTATGTGTTGGTAACTTTTTAAGTCCCCTCTTCTAGCAGTTTTGAAATACATGATAATACTGTTGTTAACTGTAGTCACTCTAGTCTAATATCTAGTGTTAGAACTTATTTCTTCTATCTAGCTGTAGGTTTGTACCCATTCACTGACCTCTCTTCATTTCCACCTCCCACCATCACACTCTTCCCTGTCCCTGGTACCTCATTCTATTCTCAATTTCTGTGAGATCAAGTTTTGTAGCTCTCACATATGAGTGAGAACATATGGTATTTATCTTTCTCTACCTGGGTTATTTCACATGCCATAATGACCTCCTGTTACAATCACATTGCTGCAAATGACAAGATTGACTTCTTTTTATGGCTGAGTAGTATTCCATTGCATATATGTACCACATTTTCTTTATCCATTCATCTGTCAATGGACAGTTAGTTTGATTCCATATCTTTGCTACTGTGAACAGTTCTGTGATAACTTGCAAGTACAGGTATCCCTTTGATATACTGACATCTTTTCCTTTGGACAGATAACCAGTAGTTGAATTGCTGGATCATATGGTAGTTCTATCATTTTTTTTTTTTTAAAGAAATCTCTATACTGTTTTCCATAGTGGTTGTACTGATTTACATTCCCACCAACAGCGTATAAGAGTTTCCTTTTCTCCAGATCTTTGGCAGCATCTGTTATCTTTTGTTTTTTTAATCATAGCCATTCTACCTGGCGTAAGATGATAACTCTTTCTGATTTTGATTTGCATTTCCCTAATGATTAGTGATGTTGGACTTTTTTTTATATACCTGTTCGTCATTTGTATGTCTTCTGTTGAGAATTGTCTATTTGTGTCATTTGCCCATTTTTAATGGGATGTTTGTTTATTTATTCTTGAGTTCCTTGGGTATTCTAAATATCAATCCCTTGTTGAATGAATAGTTTGCATATATTTTCTCCTGTTCAACAAGTTGTCTCTTTACTGTGTTGATTATTTCCTTTGCTGTGCAGAAGCTTATTAGTTTAATATAGTCCCCTTTATTTATTTTTGTTTTAGTTTTTTGTGCTTTCAAGGTCTTAGCTATAAAATCTTTGCCTAGACCAGTGTTCTGAAGTAATTTCCCTATGTTGTCTTCTATTAGTTTCATAGTTTTGGTCTTACTTTTAAGTCTTTAATCCATCTTGAATTGATTTTTGTATGTGATGAAAGATAATGGTCCAGTTTCATTCTTTGGCATATGGATATCCAATTTTTCCCAGCATCATTTATTGAAGAGTGTGTCCTTTTCCCAGCGTATGTTCTTGGTGTCTTTGTCAAAAATCAGTTGGTTGTAAACAGGTGGATTTATTTCCGTCTTTTCTGTTTTGTTCCATTCGTCTTTTTGTCTGTTATGCTATTCCCATGCTGTTGTGGTTACTATGGTCTTGTAATATAATGTGATGTCAGCTAGTGTGCTGCCTCTAGCTTTGTTCTTTTTGCTCAGGATTGCTTTGGTCATTCTGGCTCTTTTTTGGTTCCATATACATTTTAGGATTGTTTTTACTAACTCTGTGAAAAATTACATTGTATTTTTATAGGGATCAAATTAAATTTTAGATTGCTTTGGGCAGTGTGGTCATTTTAACAATACTAATTCTTCTGATCCATGAGCATGGGTTGTCTTTCCATTTGTTTATACCCTTTTCAATATTTTCCATCAGTGTTTTATAGCTTTTTTTGGTAGAGATTTTTCACTTCGTTGGTCAAATGTATTCTGAAGTATTTTATTTTACTTTTTAGCTATTGTAAATTGGATTTCCTTGATTCTTTTTTGACTATTTCATTATTGGTGTCTAGAAATGCTTCCGATTTCTGTTTGTTGATTTTGTATTCTACAACTTTACTGAATTTGCTTATCAACTCTAAGAGATTTTTTGTTGGACTCTTTTAGTTTTTCTAACTATAAGATCATGTCATCTGCAGAGAGGGACAATTTGACTTCCTCGCTTCCAATTTGTATGTCTTTTATTTATCTCTTGACTGATTGCTGTGGCTGGAACTTCCAGTACTATGCTGAATAGGAGTGGTAATAGTGGACATTCTTATCTTGTTTCATTTTGTAGAGGAAAGGCTCTCAACTTTTTTCTGTTCAGTATGATGTTAGCTGTGGGTTTTGTCATATATGGTCTTTATTATTTGGCGGTATATTCCTTCTATGCCTAGTTTGTTGACAGTTTTTATCATGAATGGACATTGAATTTTGTCACATTTTTTCCTGCATCAATTGAAGTAATCATATGGTTTTTGTCTATCATTCTGTCGATATGATGTATCACACTGATTGATTTGCATATATTAAATCATTTTTGGATCTCTGGTATAAACTCCACTTGATCATGGTGTATTATCTGATTTTCATTTTCCTGATGATTAGTGATGTCGAACATTTTTTCCTATACGCATTGGTCATTTGTATGTCCTTTTGAGAATTGTCTATTCATGTCCTTTGGCCATGTTTTAATGGGATTATTTGTTTTTCTATTGTCGACTGAGTTTCTTGCATATTCTGGATATTAGTCCCTTGTTGGATGAATAGTTTGCAAATATTGTCTGTTGTGCTGTTGAATTATGGTTGCTAATATTTTGTTGAGGATTTTACGTCTGTGTTTTTCAAAGATATTGGCCTATAGTTTTGTTGTTGTTGTTGTTATGTCCTTGTCTGGTTTTGATATCATGGTAATGCTGGCTTCTTGAGATGAGTTAGGGAAAATTTGCTCCTCTTCAATTTCTTGGAATAGTTTGAGGAGGATTGGTATTAGTTCTTTGTGTGTTTGGTAGAACTCAGCAGTGAATCTCTTCGGTCTGGCTTTTCTTTGTTGGGAGACATTTTAATTACTGCTTCAAGTTCTCATTACTGGTCTTTTCAGGTTTTCTGTTTCTTCCTGATTTAATCTTGGTAGGTTGTATGTTTCTAGGAATTTATCCATTTTCTCTTAAGTTTTCCAGTTTGTTAGCATATCGTTATTTATAATAGTCTATTATGATCTTTTGTAGTTTTGTGGTATCAATTATAATGTCTCCTTTTTTGATTTTTAAAAATTTGGGTCATATCTTTTCTTTTCCTGGTTAGTCTAGCTAGTGGTTTATCAATTTTTTCTTTTCAAAGAACCAATTTTTCATTTCATTGATGCTTTGCATTGCTTTTTTAGTCTCTATTTTGTTTAGCTCTGCTCTTACCTTTATTATTTCTTCCTTTCTGCCAATTTATGGTTTGGTTTCTTCTTGCTCTTCTAGTTCCTTGAGGTATATTGTCAGATTGTTTATTTAAAATCTTTTTACTTTTTAAATGTAGGCATTTATTGTTTTATGTATCCCTCTTAGTACTGCTTTTGCTGTATCACACATGTCTTGGTATGCTGTTTTTCCATTTTCATTTCTTTCAAGAAATATTTTTTTTTCCATCTGAATGTTTTTATTGACCTAGTGTTTGTTCAGGAGTATTTTATTCAACATCCCTGAATCTATGGTTTTCAACATTCCTCTTGGTTAAAACTTCTAGTTGTATTTCACTGTGGTCTGAGAAAACATATGATTTCTATTTTGTTTTCTTTTTCTTTTGAGACAGTCTCACTCTGTCGCCTGGGCTGAAGTGCAGTAGTGTGATCTCGGCTCACTGCAACGTTTGCCTCCTGAATTCAAGCGATTCTCTACTCAGCCTCCCGAGTAGCTGGGATTACAGGCACCTGCCACCATGTCTGGCTACTTTTTGTGTTTTGAGTAGGAACTGGGTTTCACTATCTTGGCCAGGCAGGCTGGTCTCGAACTCCTGACCTCAGATGATCCGCTGCCTTGGCCTCCCAAAGTGCTGGGATTACAGGCATGAGCACAGCGCCTGGCCTATGATTTCTATTTTTACAAATTAGTCGAGACTTGTTTTGTGCCCTAACCTATGGCCCATGATGGATAATGTTCCATGTGCTGATGAAAATAATGTCTATTCTGCAGTTATTGGATAACAATCTCTGTAAATGTCTGTTAGGTCCATTAGTCTAAAGTCCAGTTTAAATCCAATGTTTCTTTACTGATTTTCTGTCTAGATTATTTATCTAATACTGAGAGTGGAGTGTTGAAGTCTCCCACTGTTGTATTAGAGTCTCTGTCTCCTTATATCTAGTAGTATTTTATTAATGAATGTGGGTGCTCTAGTGTTAGGTGCATAAATTAATATATTTAGAACCATTATATCCTCTTATCCTCTTCCTGGAATAATTACTTTATCATTATATACTTGTCTTTTTTTTTTTCCTACTTTTTTTGACTCAAGGTCTGTCTTATTTGATGTAAGCACAGCTACTCTTGCTTGCTTTTAGTTTCCACTTGAGTAGACTTTTTCCATTCCCTTTACTTTCATTCTATATGTGTCTTTACAGGTAAAGTACATTTCTTGTAGACAGCATATAGTTAGGTCATTTTTAAAAATTCATTCAGTGAGTCTATGTGTAGTAAGCGAAGAGTTTACTTCATTTGTATTCTAGGTGGTTATTAATATATAACATTTTGTTCCGTCATATAGTCAGTTGTTTTTGGTTCTTTTGTATATTTTTTGCTCCTTTCTCTTTTCTTGTTTGTCATTGTGTTTTGGTGGTTTTGTGTAGTTGTACCTTTCTCCTCCTTATTTGTGCTTAAGTTTTATACATTTGCATATTTTCATGCTGGTAGATGGTTGTCAGTTTGCTTCCAGGTTTAGGACTCCCTTGAGCATTTCTTGTAGGGCTGGTCTGTTGGTGATGAATTCTCTCAGCTTTTGTTTGTCTGGGAAATACTATGTTTTCTTCATTTTTTTAAGGATAATTTTATTTGATATGGTATCCTTGACTGGCCATTTTTTTTTTTTTCTTTCAGCACTTGGAATACATCATCCCATTTTCTCCTGGTCAGTAAGGTTTCTGCAGAGAAATTCATGTTAGTCTGATGGTTTTATTTTTATTTTTTAAATTATAGGTGACTAAACACTTTTTTTGTTTTTAGAAGTATTTCTTTGTCCTTGACTTTAGACAATTTGACTATAGTATGCCATGAAGACCTTTTTGTGTTGTGTTCGTCTGGGAATCTGAGAGTGTCCTGTGTCTGGATGTCTAAATATCTTGCCATACTTGTCTGTTATTTCATTAAATTGGTTTTCTAACCCTTTCTTTCTCCCTTTGCCATCTGGGATCCTGGTAATTCAGATATTTGGTCATTTTATGATGTCTCAGCTATCACAAATACTTCACTCATTCTTTTTTGTTCTTTTCTCTTCATTTTGGTCTGTGTTATTTCAAAAGACCTTTCTTCTGCTTGTTCTACTCTATTGTTGAAGCTATAGTTCCAGAACTTCTGTTTGGTTCTTTTTTTTTTAATGATATCTATCTCTTTGGTATATTTCTCATAATGTCCTGAATTATCTTTTGTTTTTTGTTTTCAGAATTCTCTTATATTGCGCTGAGCTTCTTTAGAATTGATAATTTTCATTTTCTGGGATTTCATGAATTTCTTTTTGATTGGGATGTTTCTGGGGGAATTATTGTGTTTCTTTGGAGGTATTATATTTCCTTGCTTTTCCATGTTTCCTGTGTTAGTACATTAATATCTATACATCTCATATAACAGTTGCTTCTTTCAGTTTTTTGACTTTCTGACTTTTATAGAGGAGGACTTTTTCTGAAAGTGTATCTATGATGTTGGTTGGTTAGGACACTTTGGCTTTGATTCTGAGTGCAGGCTAGTAGTATAATCTTTGTATGATTTCTTCAACTGTAAACAACATCAGTGGTATCTGTGATTTCCAGTGACTTAGGGTGTAGTTATTAGTTGAGGTTGTGCTGGAGTTTTTATGGGGATTTGGATACCAAATAGTTCAGTATCTGGGCCCTAGTGGTGTCAGTGGTAGGTTTGGTGTGCCTGTTCCTGGGCTTCAGAGTTGCATACGCCAGCACTGATGTTAGCACGTCTAAGCGGGCCAATACTTGGGCCTCCAGGTGACTTACCCAGGTGTTGAAGCCTTGGTTCCAGCAAGTGGGCAGGTTCTCAGGCCTCTGGGCAGCTAGTGTGGCATGGGCAATGACAGTGACAATGGCGGGACAACCCTCTGGTTCCTGAGAAGTATGCTTTCATATTGGGTTGCTGCAATGGGATGAACAGGCCAGTCTCCAAGCCTGCAGGCAGCATATGCTTGTAGGTGTTAGACATAGTGGTATTAGTTGGATGGAAAGTCCCACCTTCAGGCTTCTTGGGGTAGTGTTCAGATGCCAACAACGGTGGACTGGGCTGGGTATTCCCCTGACCCCCAGACTCTGCTCTGGCACAGAGAAGGCAGAGCTTGGCCAGGTAGGCTTGTCCTTAGGCCCTCTGATAGTGAGTGCAGGTACCAGCCATGTTACACAGGAGTGGGTCAATGCCCATGCTACTGGCAGAATGCTTAGCTGGTGGGAGGAAGCAGTTGTGCTGCTGCCTTGTGACTGGGGAGGGCGGGACTGCCTTCAGTGGCAGGCAGCCTAGGCCTCTCCAGTGGCAAGGCAGCAGCACAATGGCCTTGTCACTGGGTGTACTACTTGCACCTCAGCCCCAGTGGTGCTTGTGCCTCAGCCTCCTGTGCAGTCGCCCATGTTTGCTCATTTCTAAGCCACATAGGCAGTTGCCATGTTTCTCTTGAGCTTTAGCCCTGACCCTGTTGGATTCCAGAACAGTATATAATCTGTTGTAGACAGCATTCAAAATGGTACCTTGCTGTAGCTGTTTAGGTTTCAGGGAGTGTCTGGGACCCAGCATGAGCTCCTTCCCCTCCTTGGAGCAGTGCTGTTGCACAATCTCATGGCATCACCCTCTGTTAGTTTCAGAGCCTGTAAGGACTGAGGGGTTCTCCCAAAGCTAGGATTGCAGGAGTTCACAGTGGGAATGTGGACTACTGAGGATCTTTCAATTACTTTTTCCCCACACTGGGGAGTAGCTCTTCACTCCCAGCTAATCCCAGCCAAGGAGTCTGCCTCCCTTCCTTTTTCCTTGCTTTAGGTATTTCCTGTCACTTTCTGTTAAATTCCAGTGTTCTCTCTTGGATGATCTATTTGAAGTATGATTATTCACTCACTATTTTGGTTCTTCTTAGTGGAGGAAGCAAGTATGACAATCAAAACCAAGATTTTTATACATACATACATACATACATACATACATACATGTGTTCCTATAAGGAACATTCAGGGTATTAAAACCAGCTTGTGGAATTTTTTTAATCAGAAAAAAATTTTAATTGAATCTAATAAAGGGTTACAAAATGAAGTTGAGGGTATCTCTAGAAAATAGTACAGAGAGATAGGAAATAGGATAGACAATAAAATTAGAGAACTCATAGCAGTAAAAAGAAGAGACTTGCTACACATAACCCCATGGGTGAATCTGAATACACAATTATTGAGTGAAAGAAACAAGGAGTATATAGTAGATGCTTTCATTTATGTGAAGTTTAAGAATAGATAACACTATGGTCATGGCCATAATAGTGGCTACTTATTAAAGATGGCTATAATACAGGTTGGTTATAACACAGGAAGATAGGTTGATTCATACGTCTATCAGAAGTGGTATAATACAGGAAGATAAATTGTGGTTCACCAAGTGTATACACATGGAAAAATTATTTGTGTTACATGCTTAAGTTTTGTTTACTGTGTATTATAAACACAATTGAAATAATAGAGAAGGAAAAAAAATCAGAGAATCAGTCTAAGATGCGCAACACTTCAACAATAAGAATTTTGGAATTAGATAAAAATAGGAAAAATATAGAGCAGAAAAAACAGAAATATATCAAGGATGTTTTCCGGTATTGAGGACAAGTATTCAAAATGAAAGGGCACACTAGTTATCCGGCATATTGGATAAAATTCGATAAAAATGACTGTGTGGCTTAGATACCAGCCAGGGGCAGCTGGTCACATCTGTAGTTCAAGCTACTTGGGGAGCCAAGGTGGAAGGATTGCTTTAGGCCAGGAATTTGAGGCTGTAGTGTGCTTTAATCACACCTCTGATTAGCCACTGCACTCCAGCGCAGGAAATATGGTGAGACACTGTTTCAGCGGGGGAGAAAAAAAAAAGATATACTAAAACATATTATTGAGTAATTGTGAAACCCTAGGAACAAATAAAAGATCTTGCAAGCTTCCAGATGAGAAAAAAATAGGTTTTGCTATTCAATAGAAATACTGGAAGAAAGGAAACAATGGAACATCACCTTCAATATCTGAGAAAAAATTATTTCCAACCTACAGTTTTATACCTAGCAAAATTACCAGTTATGAACATCTTCATTCACCTTTTCTCAAGAAGCTGCTATAGTATTTTCACTGCCAAAAACAAGAAAACAAGTAGAAAGGAAGACATAAGATATAGGAATTAGAAAATCTAGTATGAGTGAGAGAGGTGAAAGGAACCCTTGGGAAGAGGGAAAGGAAAATTCCAACTCGATAGCTGAATAGAGGGCCTATTGAGAAAGCAGTTTAGATCAGAAGTCAGAAGGATCACAAGAGATTTTTTTTTTTTTTTTTTTTGAGACAGAGTCTTGCTCTGTCACCCAGGCTGGAGTGCAGTGGTGTGATCTCAGCTCACTGCAACCTTTGCCTCCCGGGTTCAAGCAATTCCCCTGCCTCAGCCTCTTGAGTAGCTGGGACTAAAGGCGTGCACCACCACACCTGGCTAAGTTTTGTATTTTGAGTAGAGATGGGGTTTCGCCACATTGGCCAGGCTGGTCTTGAACTCCTGACCTCATGATCCACCCGCCTCGACCTCCCAAAGTGCTGGGATTACAGGCATGAGCCACCGCACCCAGCCAGATGTTTTTCAAGAAGACGAAATTGATAAATATTGAGAGTATTTAAACATATTCAGAGAAGATTTATAAAACTGGGGGAGAGTTTTAGTACATAGAAAACGGAAAACAAAAAAACAAGATAGGTATGAACTGTGGAGGAAACTGTGAGAAATGGAATGGAAAGACAATAGTATATTATATTATCCAGCTATGAATGGGTTATGTAACTACATGACTATTAATATAAATATCTCATCCAGATAGTGTGAATACTATAAAGCAGCAAAGAGGAGTTAATCACAGATATATAAAAAACATAATGGGGAGTAAGCAAAACAAGTTGCCACTAATACTACTTATAACAAGTTTCGTTATATTTCTAAAAACGCATAAAAAACTATAGAATATAACATGATAAATATCCATATATCCACAACTAAGCTTAAGAAATAAACATTATGGCCAGGTGCGGTGGCTCACGCCTGTAATCCCAGCACTTTGGGAGGCCGAGGTGGGCGGATTACAAGGTCAGGAGATCAACCGTCCTGGCTAACATAGTGAAACCCCGTCTGTACTAAAAATACAAAAAAAAAAAAGAAAAAATTAGCCAGGCGTGGTGGCGCAGTCTTGTAATCCCACCTACTCGAGAGGCTGAGGCAGGAGAATCGTTTGAACCCAGGAGATAGAGTTTGCAGTGAGTCAAGATCCCGCCACTGCGCTTCAGCCTAGGCGACAGAGTGAGACTGCATCTCAAAAACAAACAAACAAACAAACAAACAAACACAAACATAATAGAATCCTCCCATGTGCTCCCCTCTGGTACAATTGCTTTTCATCTTTGTCTGAAGGTAACCACTGTTTTAAAGTTCATACCTGACATTCCTGCATACGTCTTTATACTACATACAGTTGACTCTTTAACAACGTGGGCTTGCACTTTGCAGGTCTGCTTACATGCAGATTTCCTTTTACCTCTGCCACCCCTGAAACAGCAAGACCAATCCCTCCTCTTCCTCCTCCTCCTCAGCCTACTCAGTGTGAAGATGATGATGATGATGATGATCCACTTCTATTTAATAAATAGTAAATATATTTTCTCTTCCTTATGATTTTCTTAGAGTTTCTTTTCTCTAGCTTACTTTATGTGACAATGTAGTATATAATACATATAACATACAAAATATGTGTTTTTGTTTTGTTTTTGTTTTTGAGATGGAGTTTTGCTCTTGTCACCTAAACTGGAGTGCAATGGTATGTTCTCAGCTCACTGCAACCTCCGCCTCCTGGGTTCAAGTGATTCTCCTGCCTCAGCCTCCCAAGTAGCTGGGATTACAGGTGCATGACACCATGCCCAGCTAATTTTTTGTATTTTTATTAGAGATGAGGTTTCATTATGGTGGCCAGGCTGGTCTCGAACCCCTGACCTCTGGTGATCCACTCGCCTCGGCCTCCCAAAGTGCTGGGATTACAGGCGTGAGCTACCATGCCTGGCCCACAAAATATGTGTTAATCAACTGTTTATGTTATCCCCAAGGCTTCTGGCCAGTAGTTGAGTTTTTGGGGAGTCAAAAGTTATACATGAATTTTTGACTGTGCATAGGGCCAGTGCCCCAACCCCTGCATTGTTCAGGGGTCAATTGTGTGTGTGTATGTATTTCTGTCCCTAATCAATGTTTAGCAAGTTGACTGTTTTTAAACTCCCCCTGCAGTTATTCATGGGGATGACATTCCACGACCCCCAGTGGATGTCTAAAACTATATTAGTACCAAATCCTGTATATATTATGTTTTTTCCTATACATATGTACCTATGATGGTTTAATTTATAATGTTTGCATAGGAGATTAACAACAATAACTAATAATAAAGTAGAATAACTAGAGCAGACCGGGAGAGGTGGTTCATGCCTGTAATCCTGGCACGTTGGGAGGCCGAGGCGGGCGGATCACCAGAGGTCAGGAGTTCGAGACCAGCCTGGCCAACATGGTGAAGCCCCGTCTCTACTAAATACAAAAATTAGCTGGTCATGGTGTTGTGCACCTGTAATCCCAACCACTTGGGGACTGAGGCAGGGTAATTGCTTGAACCTGGGAAGTGAAAGTTGTAGTGAGCCGAGTTTGTGCCACTGCACTCGAGCCTGGATGACAGAGCAAGACTCTGTCTCCAAAAAAAAAAAAAAAAAAAAAAAAAGAATAATTAGAATAGTATGCCAGGATCACCAAACTTTTTTTTTGTACTTTGGAGCAATTATTAGGGAAAATAAGGGTTACTTGAACATAGCACTGTGATACTGTAATAGTTAATCTGATGACAGTCGATCTGATGACAGTTGAAGAATAACCCAGAGGGTGCCTAAGGGTTAGTATATACATCGTGGTTTGATTCATTGAAGTTATGCTCACATCATGGTCAAAAGATGAAAGTGGAATGGTTTCTATTTCCTTGTTCTCAGGGAAAAATACAAGTTTTTGAATGCCGCTGTTCAACTTGACACTTGATCTGTTGCAATTAAGACAATTTGCGTGCATCTTTTAGGTATAGCTGTAAAATTTTCTCTTTTGAAATGTCATGAGTCAAAATTGAGCTGTGTGAAATAAAAAAATAAAGAATTTGTGTGTGTGTGTGTGTGTGTGTGTGTTTTAATGAAAATCTCTTCGTATATTGGAATTTCTTGATGGTCTAGGAGGCCTGAAACTCTGCAGGTCTAGATTGTGAGGATCTCTGAGAACTGCATACTCTGCATATTATAGGTACTCAATCAGCAATGATTGCTGGTGGCATTAACTGCACGAGCTACATAATAGCCAGCAAGCAAAGATGCCCAATTAGTTGGTGAATGATTTACCAGGGGAAGTCTATTTTCAGCCTGGGTAGTTACTATTAAGAGAGGATCCTAGAAGCTGCACTTTTTGCCTGCTAGGTGTTCAGAATACTTTTGAAAGAACTGAAGTGTTCAGTTCAGTGGAGACATCTTGGATTGTCTATATTTACAGCCCTTCATTTCCCAATTTCTTCAACCTTTTTCCTTCCTGAAAGTCACACTTTCATAGTTTAGGGGAAATAATTAGTTTTATAAAACATTCAGTTCCTAAAAGATTAATAATTCCAAAGGAAAATATATTAGTTGTAGTTATGAAAAATGTAGTGACAACAGGCTGTCAGCTTTCAGAATTGCTTCTTAGTTTTTCATTAAAATAGAAAACTCAAAATGTCCCATGAGTTTTATAGAAAAATTGAGCATATTTTAAAATTAAGTTAAACGTGTATAATTTTATAAGAACAAAAAAGGTTTGACCTTGAAAATTTTTTTCTTCAGTTTTAATCTGTTACAGGACAGTGCCTGCACATTAGTAGGCACTTGGTGAAGATTTGTGAAATGAATGTGATAGCATCATGTTATTGGAATTCATCATTGCTGAATTAATGTAGATTTGTGTTTTCTGTAGGAAATCTTGTCCTTATCTCACCCTAGGTTTTTACCATAACATTTTTTTCCTCTTTGCAAATATCTTTTGGTTGGTATTTTAATTATTGATAAGGTGTGCACTTGGAACATTTATTCAAAATGAATAATTCCAGTGTTAGGGGGGAAAAAAACCCTGGAAATTTAATGTATGGCTTTTTTTAAGTATATATATCACTTTTTTTCCCCCAAAGAACAGTTTGAAAGTGAAATATTCCAAAGTAAAAACAATTTTAACTTTCTGCAACTGTGTATATGTTTGTGTGTGTGAAAAAAAAAGATGGAAAAAGGGAAAGATAGAAGAAGGAAGGGTTGGGAGATTGAGGGAGGGAGAGAGAGTAGAGAAATGTGCTTTCTGTGAAATTTTGACACGTTTCCAGGATAACTGAGAATGATAAATTAAGTAAAAAGAAAAATAAGCATTCTTATTTTATGTGGGAAGAATTATGCTTTTTTCCTTTTAAAAAATTGGTTTCTATGAAAACAAGCAATAGTAGCTTTAACAAATACATAATAATTTTTAGATCAAGCTGATAACTGCTTTTAGATAATAGCCTAAGTCACTGATTAGAAGGGAAAAACCATCTTTGGAAAAGATCTTTTGGAAATCATCTTTTGTGTATAATATTAAAATAAAATTTTTTCATAGTCGCTTCAAGGAAATTTTCTAACATTAGGAAGGGAAATATTATTAATTATTTTCAGCAGAAAGTAGAGTATCTGCATTAATGACAAATATGTTTTTACCTTAGACCTTTTAAATAATTAATTTTTCCTTTTAATAGAGAAAAGGACACATTTAGATATTGGATGTTTATTTTACACTTCAAAACAGTCTTCTTTGGGAAAAAAATAGGCTGAAAATTGTAAAACCAACGAAATTTTAAAGTTGTAGAGCATAAGTAGATACTGACAATTTTTCTTGCTACGTCTGAAGTTGGTTGTTTGACTTAAAAGGCCAACAATCTCATTTATTGGTTTCTTTGCAGTAGTTGGTTGCCTTTTCTCTCTCCTACACCAAACTATAAAGATAATTTCATGAACCTCTTTTTAGTTGAGCTTTTGTATTTTGCCAATTTTTCTGACTTAGATGAAGTTTCAATTAAAAATAGACTATAAACTTATATGTGGGTGGCAGTTGAATGAGTTGCTATGACAGTTCACATTATGAGGTTGAACCAAATGCAAAGTAGCTTAACAGAATTTGAGAAACATAGAGCTATATCAGTACTAATGATTACCCTTCTTTAACCTATGCTGGGTATAAAGGAACATGCCTTTCTCTCAGGGTACAAAAGTTTTACTGGAGAAATCAGTGGAGCCTGTAACCCTTATCCTATGGCTACTAAGAGCCTGTTTTCCTAAGGAACACCCCTCTTTCCCACTTAGGTCTTGGGAATATCAAGTCTGGTCTGTATTTTCCCATCCTCTACAGGTAATCTCAGAAGAGGTGCTTAATAAATGCTATACACCATCATCCAATTCTTGCTCCTCCTATTCCTGAAAGTTTAGATTTTTTTCTTCCTTTATGGAATTTTCTTAATCTGATTCTGCCATTTTCTGGACTCCATATTTCTCTTTTTTTATTTTTATTTTATTTTATTTTATTTTTTTGAGACAGAGTTTCACTCTTGTTTCCCAGGCTGGAGTGCAGTGGTGCTATCTCGGCCCACTGCAACCTCTGCCTCTCATGTTCAAGTGATTCTCCTGCCTCAACCTGCCGAGTAGCTGGGAATACAGGTACATGCCACCCATGCCTGGCTAATTTTGTATTTTTAGTAGAGATGAGGTTTCTCCATGTTGGTCAGTCTGGTCTCGAAATCCTGACCTCAGGTGATCCACCCACCTCGGCCTCCCAGAGTGCTGGGATTACAGGTGTGAGCCACCATGCCCACCCCTGGACTGTATTTCTCAATGGAGGCTTGGAGTGTTGCAGTGTATCTGTGCGTAGACCAAGCAGTTTTAATAGTCTATTATTAATGTGCCATTGGACATTAAGCTTTGGTATTGAGCAGGAAGGCAAACAGCATTTTACTGGCCTCTATTTTAAGAAAAGGTTTCCATTTACAGAACACTGGCAACTAAAAATAGAAAAAGGAGAATTAAAAGGAGGAAAGTTGGCAACTCTATTTTTATTAGGAAATGGCTAATAAAATTCATTTGGATAATGGCAATTCAGATATTGGAGAAAGTATACAAGCATTGGGTTTATTTTCTCATTTCTAGGAGGAGCTGTGGGTAGAAGAAATTGACAGGTTTCATTCTCCTGTCTGTAATAAATGCTTTCAAAATAAAATGTTGATTGTTCAGAATGAAAATATGCACAACCAGAGTTGAACAACTACAGGTTTCACAGAGGAAACAGAAACCTCTGTTTATTTTCCCTAAGTCACAGTAAAGGCTTTTGATTCTTCTTGAGGAAGTAGGGTTACCATTCCTCTAATCAATCATGTGTATTTTATATATGCTATATTCTGCTTGTAACCTATATTTTAATTTCATTTAACACATCCTTGTGAACATTTTCCCATCCCTCCAAATATTTTCTATAACATAATGATTGCATAATTTTTTATCATAAGGCTGTTATGTATTTCACATTTTTTCTATTACTGAGTACTACTTCTGGATATAATTTTTAATGTTCTACCATGAAGTTTACAATCATTTTTTACTTTTTAAAATACTATATGCTGAGTTTTTACAATGACATACAAAGAAAACATTTTTGCTTTTGTTTTTCTCTCTTTTAATTACTGCATGCTGGGAAAGAAATAGTTCCAGAAGCCCACTTTAAGTATCTGAGGTGGTAAACTTCTAAAAACTGTGTTCTTGATAAAGGCTAGTAGAACTTAATGGACCACTCATACATAGCCTTTGTATATTTTTACAGATTACTTTTAACTTTGATTATTTGCTCTACCATCATTATTAACAACATTACTTAGTGTCTTAGTCTATTTTGTGTTGCTATAAAGGAATGCCTGGGGCTTGTTAGTTTATAAAGAAAAGAGAAAGCTCAGAGTTCTACAGGCTGTACAAGCAGCCTGGCACCAGCATTGGATTGGCCTCTAGTGAGGGCTTTTGTACTGCATCAAAACATGGTAGAGAATGTCAAAGGGAAAGCGAGCATGTATGAAGAAGGACCAAATCCAAGAGGCATCTTGCTTTTATAGCAACCCACTCTCAGGGGGAACTAATCCATTCCTGTGAGAACAAAATCAGTCTCTCCAGAGTGGAAGCTCACTGCCACAAGGAGGGCACGAAGCCGTTCAGTAGGGATCCACTTCCCACTAGGCCCCATCTCTCACTACCACCACACTGGAGATTAAATTTCAACCTGAGATTTGGTGGGGACAAACAAACCATATCCAAACTATAGCACCTAGATTCTAGGAAGATTGGATCCGGTCTCCTTGTTATGCCTCACAGGCAGAAAGTAGCTGCTTGATAAGTTTTTTGTTTTTAGTTTGTTTTTAATGATTCAAGAAAGGAAATAAGTAGGGAAGGAAGAGAAGCAGCAAGATTATTTCTTAACAGGTGCCTCATTTTCAAACTCCATCGTGATTAAATTTAACTTGAAAAGTCACATTTTCTCTAAATCTTATTTATAACTTTAAATTATACATTATGTAATTAGGTTGTAAAAATTCCTGTTTAACTTGAAAATTCTCTTTTAAATATTTATGACCCTTATTATTAAGATACAGTTTTTGAACTGTATTTTTATGTTTTGATAAAGATTTTATTGAAAATAAAACTTTTATATAACTAATGTGACCCTAAGGAGGACTTTTGAATATTATAATCTTATCTGGAGATACTGATATATTAGGTTTGTAAGTGGTTTACCATTCATTAAGAAATGTTACTTTGAAACCAGTACCTCTAGACTAAATAGACATAAACATATAAATGTGAAATTTATATTCACATTCAGATAAAACAACATTAACTCTTTGGCCCACTGAATCCAGAGCCAGTCTTGTCAGCACAGCAGGGGTTGCCTTTGGTGTCCCTCCATTACTTTACACAAGGTAACTCTGCTAATCTCCATGCACATGCTACTGCTTTGTACGCAACATCAGTGCATGCATGCTGCCCAACTCAGTAGTGTTCACCGAAGTAGTTAGAGATACCAGAAGGACAACCCAGAGGCTACTGCTAAGCATTCTTTTGAAATTTTGAAGGTTGGGGTATCTCCTACTCTGCCCATTGTTACCATGGCTCTGAGCACAGTCTCACTTTTAACCTAATTAAATCCTTGATCAAAGAATGGGATCCTTAAGTAGAATGGACAGATTAGTTCTTTCTCTTAATGAGAAATAGAAAAATTGTGATGTCATTTCATGTATTTACTGCTAGAATCATTTAGTCAATAGATATGTACTGAATATTGTCTACACGCCAGAAACTGTGTTAAGTACTTGGGATACAGTTATAACCAAGATAGTCCTTGAGATGCTATGAGTTGAGGGAAGTTATACATAAACAGGAAACCAAGAAGTTATGATATAGTATGGTAAGTGCTGAGCTAACAGTGTATAATATTCTATGGGAGCTGATAGGATAGGCATCTTATCAAGTCTTGGCAGAAGGATGAGGAAAGACTGACTACCCTTGCCTTACCCCTAACATCTATCCCATTCATCCCCCCCTTTCCCTTTTTTTTCTGTAATTGCCATGTTTTAGACATTCCTACTTAGATTATTACAACCTTATACAGTACTTCTCAGACATATCCACCTTAGAACTCTCCACAGCCAGCAAAGAAGAGGAAGCTAGTTATATGGAGAGAGGTGTAGAGTGGTGCTACCTTAGAGCATAATGCTAATGATCTGCCATCGTGTGAATTTTCCATATTATTCTGCATTGTTTGTGGTCATTGTGGAAAAGTATGATTCTGATGCATGTATAAGATCTTTTAAAGAACACAAAAAAAGTTATGATTTTTTCAACTCTAAAATCTTCCAGTGAAACTAACTTTTAAGGGAGATCTTCCAAGAGTATCTAGTGGCTTCACATACCCTCTATGCAGCAATATTGTTCAATAACGACTCATCCAGTTAGTTACTCTCTTCCTTAGTCAGCCTTTTAAAAATGCTGCCAGATGACTCTCCTTGAAGCTCACATTGTTATGCAGTTTTCCCTATTTTCCTTAGAAACAAATTCTGAAGTCCTTAGCTTGCCTGGAAATGCTCTCTACAATCTGCCCTGAACCTCACTTTCCAATCTTAGACCTCATTTCTCTCATCATGTGTGCTGTAGTACAACAATGTCTGAACCCTACTTTGGGAAAACCATTTCTTCGCTTATGTTGGTACTTCCGTTTGGAATGCACACTTCTCTTTGCTGTGAACATTTGAACTATTTCTAAAGTCCGGATCAAATGCCTAGTCCCTCTTAGGCTTTCTCTTGCTTTTCAACCTGGGAGTAATTTTTCTCTTTTTTGGTTTCTTTGTAAATCTGTTCTACATTTTATTAGTATTTAACCCTTCCCTGACAGTTCTTCACACATCTTTTTGTTCTCTGCCAGAATATAAACTACATAAGAATAATCTTTTACATATTCCCAAACCCAACATTGTCTGCTCTGTATCCTATATAGTTTGTGCCCCGTAAATGTCTACTGAATTGAACTTAAACTTTGAAGTATAACCCTATAGATGTACCACTAATCTAGGGACATTTATATTCTCTTTCAGTGCTACCGTGTACTCTTTGAAGTGCATCCGGACATTTAATTTTTCTATTTCTTATTTTTTTTAACCCACAAGGTGGTTATAATATTTCACTCTGCACTATAAAATTGTTATGTTATTTATCAAAGAACTACTTTGAATTCCCTGGGAGAAAAATGGTCAAATATATGAAAATCATTATAGAATTTCACTTCTGACATATGGTACAACCTAGAGATAATTTTTTTTAAATGCCAAGTAATCTGGAGCTATAAGTTCCGTAATACCACATACGTATATATGTGTATGGATGAGTAATCTTTCATGTTTATAACCTCATTTTGTAATGTGATAGTAGGCTATGGTAAATTTGTCTTCTAATTTTTTAGGAGGACAGAATTGTTACAGAAAAACATTTTAGTTTAGTGTATTGAGAGTCTAGGCACTAGAGATAGACTGCCTACGTTCAAATCACTCTTTAGTCTTTTGTGTGACCCCGGGCGTAATGCTTTGGTTTTCTCATTTATCAATCAGAATAATAAGAGCTCCTATTTACAGTATAGTTTTCAAGAATAAATTATCTAATACTGGCCCATAGTAAATACATATTCATTATTATTTTTATTATATTTTCATGGATAAATCATACAGAGGCTTAGTTGGAGGCTAAACTTAGTGGTAAAGAACTTAGAATCAGATAAACCTGGGTTTTAATACTCACTCTTCCTGTTGCTACCTAGGTAGTTTTATAGAAGTTACCTAATTGCTTCCAAGCTTCTGTTAGATTTTTTGAGAATTGAATGACATAGTACATTTTGAATGCTTAACATATTGCTTTGTGCATGGTATTATTTAATAAATATTAGCTTTGGTTATACTTGCAATGTTCTGTTACTTCTCTTTTTCACACATGTTGCTTCCAATCTATTTGGCATTTATTTTAGCATTAAAGTAGAAAGTTTTCAGTAGAAAGGAGTTCTGCATAAAGAAAAAAAGAATCTTAAGAAGATAAATCTAAGTGGAAATTTAAAGAAAATAAGGCTTTTTTAGACCTAGCCTGTAAACTCTTTTAGACTCTTGAATTTGATATTCCACTAGCTCTTCTGAGTATTAGGAAAAAAAGTCCTTTAAGCTGCTCTAAAGTTGGGTCTGGAGGCAATCCTTAAAAAGTGGAAGCTGAAAAAATTTCGCATCTTTAGATCAATGGCATCCAAACTGAAGAGTATACTATAACCAAGTGGGTGAGAGAACATATTAGACCACCTACTTACATACATTTTCTCTAAAATTATTTAAAGTACAGGTTGATAGTAGTGCATGTAGGTAACCTATTAGGTATAAATATATTGAGATAGTGACTCAGTTTTATTTTTTAAAAATATACTATCAAACCACTGCTCTAGAGAATGGCTATATTAAGCCAACGTTTTAGTATAAACAAAGTTTAGATATTTGTCATTCATATAATTTAGATAACAGTGCTGTAAATTATCAGCCCTTTGCTTTCCTGTAATGTGCCATTTGTGATAAGGGGGAATAGGAACTTTGCTCTGAATCCTTTTCCATAGGAGGTGCTTTTAAAGATGCCTCTTTCAGTCCTGGTTAGGTAAGGGAATTAGAACCATTAGAATTGCTTTATAAAAATTGAGGAAAAGGATTATAGAAATGATTTGTTTAGCTATCTGTTTTCAGTGAATTGCATCCTTTTCATTAAGATAAAACAGTTAAATTAAGACAAGACCAATAGGGATTTTATTAAGTTCACTTTTAAAAAATCAGTTTTGACATAGAGATTTAAAATTAAACAGACCTATATTCAAATCTTCATTCTTGATCTTGCTAGCAGTGACGTTTCTTTGTGAGTAAAAAGTTAGGAGTATAATAACAGTAGCCTTCTCCTGCTACCACCTGGCATTTAGCAGACCAGTTCTCAGTGAATATAAGCATTGATTATTTTTAAGGTGGTAGAGCTGATGAAAAGAGCAAGTAAACCTGGGTGCGGTGGCTCACACCTGTAATCCTGGTACTTTGGAAGGCTGAGGCAGGAGGATCACTTGAGCCTACGAGTTTGAGACCAGCCTGGGCAATGTAGTGAGACCTCATCTCTACAAAAAAAATAAAAAATTAGCTGGTTGTGATAGTGTGTGCCTGTACTCCCAGGTACTCAGGTGGCTGAGGTGGGAAATCACTTGAGCACAGGAGGTTGAGGATGCAGTGAGCTGTGACTATGCCACTGTACTTCATCCTGGGCAACAGAGTGAGACACTGTGTTGTCTAAGAAGAAAGAAAAGAAATGTATCTTATACCATAGAGCTTAACTTTCTTTAAATGTGTGTAAATTGAAAGTAATTCTGTGCTCTTTTAGACATGGGGAATTTCTCTGCAAAGTTTGGATATGGAGTCATTGTATTTGTATTTAAACTGACCTTAGATGTATCAATTTATTACCTATTACATAGTATTTGAAAATAATTATATTTATTTTGTCTTTTAGCAACAGATGAAATTTAGTCTTACACCCAGACAGACTATTCACCTAATTAAATATGAAGGGTCTGTGAAGGTCTCCATGACACCCTGTAACCAGCTGCAATTTGACATTAGACTGGATGTTCTGATTACTTACACTTTTTGTTTTAGTTCTTTTCCTGAGCTTTAATTGTACAAATATGTCCTAAAACACCAACTTATTAAGAGGCTTAATGACTGTTAAATGCATCAGTGCTCTTGGCAGCTTAGCATGAGTGCTATCTTTGCATGGGAGGTTGCAGTTTAGAAGCAACTTTATGGATCAGTTCCCAGGTTGATGTTGCATATGTTCATTTTACAACCTGTGTGCATAATCTCTCAGGGTGAAGGTAATTAAGAGAAAGCATGAGCTACAGAATTGAAGCCAAGTAATCTAAGATTCTGTTTTTAAACTCTTTGCTATATAACATTAATTAAGTTGTTTACCTTCTTAATTTATCCATTCGTAAAATGATAGCTTTTGTGGTTAAAGTGCTTTATAACCCTTACATTACAAGTCCTGTCTACCATATATTTAAAACTATGAATAGAAATAATGAAGAAACTCTGAACTTGCTTTTGCTTATATATGGATATATCATATTATATGCTTAAATTGGAGATAAATTTTATAACCTGATTTTCTCATGGCAGTGTACAAATGAAATTATTCTGTAAGTTTTTCAAAACAGTAAAATCACTATTTTTCATCTTTTTGTGAGATGTACTTTTTTCATACCCACAGAAATTTGCAGAGGGCTTCTGCATACCACCCAGCTTCCAGTATTTCAGTATTTGGCTAGGTTCCCCTCATTTTGCTTAATTATTCATTTTGGTTGGAAAGTTTACTACTGAAACTTCAGATTCTATATACTTACCACTTTTCTGATTTTTAAATTTAACATTCAGTAATTATTTGATGTTATTTTAGCTGCATAGGTTTAAGTAACACTAAAAGTATACCTGAATTTCTAGGTAACATATTTATAAGCTTAGTTAGAAGTATCAAAAAGCACTTAAAAAATAATTTAAAACTACAGTAGTGATCTAAAGTTTTTAATGATTTTTCAACTATGAAAATGTTTTACTATTGTGCTTATCCCATGAAGATTTAAAAATTTAGTGGCTGATACGTGAAATAGTATAGGTAGATAGGATACAGCATATGTTATTTTCAGTGTATCTAAAGCCATGTCCTTGGATCCTGTGTAAATGCAAAGTGGATACTGAAAACTGGATTAATGCCATCAGATTCATCTGATAGGTTATATCCTACTCAAAAATGACAGGAAAACCAAAGGCTACTATGTTAGCAATTTCTGCTGACACTTATTGGTATCCTGTACCCTCTACTTCTTAAACAGATTACATTTTTTCCACTATACTAGTAGATCTCAAAAGGAGATAGAAGAAGCAGGGTTTTTTCCCCCAGGGTAGAGCATTGTTTTGACTATTTCTATTTTTTCATAATGTAAATTATAGAAAGTAAAACTCAACAAAATTTTGTTTCAGAGGATGGGAAAGTGGTGGCTGTAGGTACTTGAAAGATAACATAAGAAAGCATTAAAAGAGGAGACTGGATTTTAAACATTGGAATGCAGTCCTATTTAGATATTCTAACATAGTATTCTGGTAAAGAGAAAAGCCACTGCAAGTCTATGCAAAGTTGGCCACCATTCCAGGCTAAATTTTAGAAGGATGTAGAGATGAAGTAAAAATCTGAGACTTTTAGTAATAGCTCTTGAGATCTCAAGAAATGGAACAAGCTGAAGAAGTAAAACTATTAAAAAGCCAAGCCAACTTGTTGCTGAATTCCCTAAACCAAGAATAATTTCAGAAGCTTAATTTTTTTCCTACAATTAGTACAGAAGAATGAACATTGCCATTAAATAGGGGTTGTGCACTATACCAGTCTGAAACCCTTGAGATTAAAATTAGCTAGAAGAGAAGCTATAGAAGACAAGACAGTTTATAATCCCTTCCTTCAACCTCTCCCACCTTAGGTTTTGGAAATAATCTTATGATAACTGAGGGTAAGCCAGGTGCAGTGGCATTCCCTGTAGACCCTGCTACTTGGGAGTCTGAGGTGAGGATTGCTTGAGCCCACAAGTTCAAGGCTGCGGTGCACTGTGATCATGCCTGTAAATAGCTACTACACTCCAGCCTGGGCAGCATAGTGAAACCCCATCTCTAACAATAATAATAACATTTAAAAATAAATTATTAACATTTCACATTTAGAATTATTTTTGTGCTACAGTAATTGGTACCTCGCTCACTTAAAATGGTAACACTAGTTGAGAATTATACCTCCAGAAATGTATATCTAGATAATCCATTATGTTGTCTCTAGCAGGTTTTTCTGAGGAAAAACCAAAAGGAGGACTGGTAATTAAAAGTAGTTAATTTTTACATTCAAGAAAGGAAAAGACTTCTTTGAACAAAGTCCCAAGTCATGAATAAGTAATCACCAGTAATTAGAAATCACTTTTGATCAGTACACATGATGTGAAAATCAGCCAATCAGTGACAGCCTCACTCCTGTGGCCACGCTTCTGAAAATCATCCAGTCATCAACAGCCTCACTCCAGTAACTATCTTCTGCATATCTGCAAATCAATGATAGTCCTAGGCTTCTGAGAGTCAGCCAGCGACTACTCCTATATGTTCTGCATACTGACTCATTATTTGTCATTAAAAATTCAATGGACAAAGGAACAAAGTATGTCTGATGTGGCTGCTTTAGAGGCCAGGATCTAAATGGACCCAGGATCTCTAGTTAGCACCTGATAGAACTTTTAGACAGAAAGTCAGCAAGGATATAAAAAAGATCTGAATAACACAACCAACCTACAAAATCTAATTGGCATTTATAAAACCCCCTACCCAGCCGGGCATGGTGGCTCACACCTGTAATCCCAGCACTTTGGGAGGCCAAGGCAGGTGGATCACGAGGTCTGGAGATCGAGATCATCTTGGCTAACACGGTGAAACCCCGTCTCTGCAAAAAAAAAATACATACAAAAAATTAGTCTCGCATGGTGGCACATGGCTGTAGTCCCAGCTACTTGGGATGCTGAGGGTGGAGAATTGCTTGAACCTGGGAGGCGGAGGTTGCAGTGAGCCGAGATCACACCACTGCACTCCAGCCTGGGTGACAGAGCGAGACTCCATCTCAAAAAATTACAAAAACAAAAAGCTATTCTACCCAACAAGAGTAGAATATGAGTGGAACATTCACCCAGGTAGATCCCATCCTGGGCCATTAAACAAGCCTCAACATATTTAAAAGAACTGAAATCATGTAGAGTATGTTCTCTGACCATAGTAGATTCAAAGTAGAAATCGATAACAGACAACAGGGGAAAAATAATCAATGGGTCAAAGAGGAAGTCTCAAAGGAAATTTAAAAATACATACAACTGAATGAAAATAATATATATCAAAATATGTGGGAGGCAGTTAAACCAGTGCTGACAGGGAAGTTTATAGCAGTAAGTGTTCACTTTTGAAATGAGGAAGGTTCTCAGATCAATACTGTAAGTTTCTTTCTCGAGGAACTAGTAAGTTTCTACCATAAGAGACTAGAAAAAGAAGAGAAAATAAACCCAAAGTAAGCATAAATAAATAAATAATGAAGACAAAAACAGAAATCAAAGAAATTGAAAATACAAAAACAGAGAAAAACCATGAAACAAAAGCTATTTTTGGAAAAAACATTAATAAAATTGGTAAACCTTTGGCAAGACTGAAAAATCTAAAAAGGGAAGGCCTGAGTCACCAATATCAGAAATGGAATAGGAGACATCAGTACAGATCTTGCAGCCGTTAAAAAATTTCAAGAAAACACTATAAACAACTTTATACCCATAATTTAGAAGAAATGAATCAATTCTTTGAAAACCACAGACTACCAAAATTCAACCAAGGTGAAATAGACAATCTGAATAGCTATTTAACCATTAAAGAAATTGAATAGGTAATTTAAAGCTCCTGAAAAAGAAATCACCGTGTCAAGATATTTCTTCTTTTTTTAAAAAGATATTAATACATCTTTAATAACATTCATTTTATCCTTTCCATTTTGGCATGGCACATGATCTTCATCTGGATTTATATTTTATGTGATAAATG
Source organism: Papio anubis (assembly GCF_008728515.1). Taxonomy (NCBI): domain Eukaryota; kingdom Metazoa; phylum Chordata; class Mammalia; order Primates; family Cercopithecidae; genus Papio; species Papio anubis. Next base: position 187,323,765 of record NC_044976.1, on the reverse strand, counting down.
ATTTTTTAATTTAAGTTCAAGGGTACAAGTGCAAGTTTGTTACATAGGTAAACTTGTGTGCTGGGGGTTTTTGTATAGATTATTTCATCACCTAGATATTAAGCTTAGTATTCATTAGTTGTCTTTCTTGATTATCTCCCTCCTTCCACCCTCCCCCTCCACTCTCCAAAAGACCCCAGTATGTTGTTTCCGTCTATGTGTCCTTGTATTCTCATCATTTAGCTCCCACTTGTAAGTGAGAACATGTGGTATTTGGTTTTCTGTTCTTGTGTTGGTTTGCTAAGGATAATGGCCTCCAGCTCCATCCATGTCCCTGCAAAGGACATGATCTCATTCTTTTTTATGACTGTCTAGTATTCCATGGTGTACATATACACCATGGAAAGAATGAGATAAAAAAAACAATGAGATCCTATACACCATGAAATACCAATACTCTTTATCCAGTCTATCATTGATGGGCATTTAGGTTCATTCCATGTGTTTGCTGTTGTGAATAGTGCTGCAGTGAACATATGCGTGCACGTGTCTTTATAACAGAATGATTTATATTCCTTTGGGTATATACTCAGTAATGGGATTGCTGAGTCGAATGGTATTTCTGTCTTTAGGTGTTTGAGGATTCGTCACACTGTATTCCACAATAGTTGAACTAATTTACACTCCCACCAACAGGGTATAAGCGTTCCTTTGTCTCCACAACCTCAACAGCATCTGTTATTTTTTGGCTTTTTAATAACAGCCATTCTGACTGGTGTGAATTGGTATCTCATTGTGGTTTCAATTTGCGTACCTCTAATGATCAGTGATGTTTAGCTTTTTTCCATATTCTTTTTGGCCACATATATGTCTTCTTCTGGGAAGCATCTGTTCATGTTCTTTGTCCACTTTTTAAGCAGGTTGTTTTTTTCTTATAAATTTGTTTAAGTTCCTTATAGATGCTGGATATTAGACCTTTGTCAGATGCAAAGTTTGCACAAATTTTCTCCCATGCTATAGGTTGTCTATTTAATCTACTGATAGTTTGTTTTGCCAGGCAGAAGCGCTTTAGTTTAATTAGATCCCATTTATTGATTTTTGCTTTTGTTGCAATTGTTTTTGGCATCTTTGTCATGAAATCTTTACCTGTGCCTACGCCCCAAATGGTATTGCATAGGTTATCTTCCAGGGTTTTTGTTTTTTTATGTTTTGCATTTAAGTCTTTAATCCATCTTGAGTTGATTTTTGTATATGGTGTAAGGAAGGCATTCAGTGTCAATCTTCTGCATATGGCTAGCCAATTATCCCAGCCAAGATATTTCACTGGTGAATTTTACCACACATTTTAGGAGAAATTAACTTCAAGTTTATAAAATCTCTTCCAGAAAAGAGAAGAAGAGGGAACACTTCCTGACTGATTTTATGAAGCTAATATTATTCCTCTAAAACAGACAGATAGTACAGAAAAATAAAACTATAGACCATTATTTCTCACAAATGTAGATGTAAACATTTTCAGTAAGAATCATAATGCAGAAATCCTCAACAAGAATCATAGAATTAGGGTCAGGCGCAATGGCTGATGCCTGTAATCCCAACACTTTGCAAGGCAGAGGCAGGTGGCTTTCTTGAGCCCAGGAGTTTGAAACCAGCCTGGGCAATATGGCGAAATTCCATCTCTACAAAAATTAGCGAGATGTGGTGGCACACACTTGTAGTCCCAGCTACTTGGCAGGGCTGAGGTGATAGAATTTGGGCCAGGGAGGTCGAAGCTGCAGTGAGCTGAGATCATGCCACTGCACTGCAGCCAGGGTGACAGAGTGAGACCCTGTCTCAAAAAAATAAAGAAGCATAGAATTAGAAGGAATTACAATCAATATTCCTCCTCTTCAAGATTAATAAAGACTGCCACTTTAATGGCAACCTCAATTCAGTGCTGCTTTAGTTACTTCTCCTTTAGTCTGAAAATGAATTGATTTAAGGCAAATTCAGTAGGTTTTTACAGTTTCATTTGTCATCAGTGTTTTTCAAATATAAGTACTTTTGCAAATTGGACCAAATTCTTGGTGCGATTTAAAAAGTTGGGCCGTTTCTCATTTGCCTATTTTGAGAAAGGCTATTTCCCTTTTCTTTGATTTTCTATTTTTTTAGAATGTTGAACCTACTTAATCTGAAGTTTACCTCCCTTTTAAAGGAAATATCTAGAAGTGTTTCTGGCAATGTGTTCATAATTAGGTTAAATTTTCCTCTTGATAACCTGGTGGCTGTAAAACTGAAATCACTGTGAATGAAAATAATCTTACTATGTCTGCGTCCCCTTGGCATTTGTAAATGAGTTCCTTGAAATTTTGTATTGGTAGATTTTAAAATATCAGTACTTTTATTTCAAAGTAAAATATGCCATAATATGTTTTATAGGATGAAGTGTTTGTTTTTTATTTGTATAGTATAATTACATATTGTATCACCTTCTTTGAAAATACATATTTTTAAAATAATATCTCAGTTTTAGGCAAAGCGCATTCCTAGAAGTTTAAAATTAACATTTTCTAAATGTCTAAATTAAGGAGATAATTTTCTGTGAAAATAAAATGTTTGTGGGGGGTGAGGCTTATCACATATCACAGATCATACCTGTTTTAAAGGAAGAAAGTGAAAATAATCTTTAAATTTAGTTGGTGACATAAGCAGAAAGCATGTTTACTTTTTGATACTTAATAACTCTTGAGGTAGTAATAAATGATGATAGTTTCATAATCTTTTTTGCACTGTTGTAATTAAGTTTACACTTGGAGTTTCCAAGGCCAACATGTAAGGAATTGCTCTTTAATTAGGTTCCAACAGTTAGAATAAGCAAAAGGATGCCTGACCTATGACATTGAAGTGTGTCCTGATAGAGTTCCCTTAGTTGTGGTTAAAGCAAATAAAGAAAACAGTGAGCATTCTTTCACAATTTTATATTTTCTGTGTAAATGAGAATTCTTATTTTTAGAGAAGTACATTGAAAAGTAATAACACAAATTAAATAAATGGAATAGACTATAAATTTAGAGCCACTTAAAAAGGATTACATGTATGCCAAGGTCCAAATTATCTTTCATACTCAATTTCAGCTGTTACTCATCACTGCTTAACCTACTCTTGAGTAATAACAATATTCTTGAAGCTTTAAAACATTCTCTAATGTATTTTTAATATAGACGGAATACCCATCATTAGCTTTATGGAAAAAACCCTTGCAAACATTTGTTTCCCTTAATCATGTAAGCACCAAATATTTATTGATCACCTGGTGTAATTATATGTAGTGTTGTAAGTATGTCTCAGGATTCATTCAGCAAACATTTGTTGAGCATTTATTATGTAAAAGAAAAATGTATGATCCCTTTCTTTAATGTTTTCTGTGAATAGTGAAGATATAGGTATGCATAGAAAGACAACTAATAATTCATGGCAGTAAATTATCAGTGTTGACCCTCAATTTGGGGAAGAGTTTTGAAGAGAAAAAAAGATCACTTTTGGTTTGCAGTGGATATTGATAGTCTCAAAGGCGATGGAATCTCTGTGTAAAGATGATTTTGATAAAGGAAGGATTTAGGGACTACATTATGGTAGAGAACCAAGAGAGAAATTATAAGAACGGCAAAGAATATGTCTCGTATTCTTTTTCAGGGAATGTGACTATGTCAGTTTGTTTGGAGTGCAAAGTTCATTATAGAAGATGAATGAATGGTTAGAAAGGAAAGGCATTAGGGACTGAATATTGTAGGACTATGTTTGGATCACATAGTGGTAATGAAATATAAAAGCTGAGTTCTTTTGCCTTTTTTTTTTTTTTTTTAAGATGGAGTCTTGCTCTTTTGCCCAGGCTAGAGTGTAGTGGTGGGATCTTGGCTGACTGCAACCTCTGCCTCCCGCGTTCAAGCTATTCTCTTGCCTCAGCCTCCTGAGTAGCTTGGATTAAAGGTGCCTGCCACTGTGCCTGGCTAATTTTTGTATCTTTAGTAGAAACAGGGTTTCACCATCTTGGCCAGGCTGGTCTCTAACTCCTGACCTTGTGATCTGCCCGCCTCGGCCCCACAAAGTGCTGGGATTACAGGCGTGAGCCACCGCGCTCGGCCTTTTTTGACTTTCAAAAAATATTTCATTACGTATGTTCATTTTAGAAAGATTAGAATATATTGATGAAGAAAAAGTAGAAAATAATAACACAAAAATGAAAGTTTTTAGAAATACTCATTTGGTGTTATCCAGGATGGATGAAATAAAAGTATGAATGAAGGTGGGAGGCCAGTTAGGAGACTGTTTTGGTGGTCTTCTTTTCCTCTTCCCCATCCTGTACTCTTCTTTTTTATCAGATGGGTGTACTCGTGGCAGAAGCTTGAAATTTGAGGAGTCAGAGCCAAAAGAAGGATGCAGTCTGAATAGTAACTCTGGGATCAGGTTACACAGTTGAAATAATAGACATTACACATCACGTTTCTTTCCTGGGTCTTGAGGAAGTTCTTTAGTGAGGGCTCAAGACATTTGGAAATATTTGTAGATGGATGAAGTAAGTTCAACTTGGGTGATGGCTTTGTGCAGTTTGATAACTGTACATTTCTCCAAGCACAAACTTATGGGAACATTATTGGTGGTGAGAAGGATGAATCTGGAGATTTGTACTAAAAAGTTAGTGGCATTTTTGTGGAGGGAGATTCACATCTCTGAATTCTTCAACCATCCCCAAATTGAGCATGTCACGGAATCTTTCTGGCTAACAGCAAGCTGTAGGTTGTTACATCCTTTAATGCCATATGTCTGCAAAGGATCTTATCTATATATACTCTTGAATGACATGAACTGGCACATTTATGACTAGTGCAAAGGGACTAACTTGCATTTGCATGCAAATTTTTGTGGCTGGAAAGGTCGACCCGACTGGCTTGTGCAGCAACCTTTGCCATTGCCCTTGCTTGATAATGCTGTGAATTGCCCATGATTTTCTTAAGTGTAGCATGGAGGTTCCACTCAAGATCAAGCCTGAGATTCTCCATGAACTCTTCAAGACTATGGCACGTCTAATATCTTCAATTTGGAAATTACCAACTGCCTTGCTGATGCCTTGATTGAGGCTGAGTGATACCATTGTATATCTGCTGGATACAAATATCACTACTGTCACTCTGATGGCCATGTGTATCCCTTGCTTAGGTAGTATTTCTGGCCTGAACCGGTGATAGGCTGTGTACCACCAGAGTATCCTCCAGAAATTCTTCTTACTTCTGTGACCCTACCCCATCCCCGTCATTCTACTTCTACTACTTTGGAGAACTGTGGCTCTACTATAACCTTGATGTAAGAGCAGGTGCTAGCACCCCACTGAATATTCCCATTTAGATCAGATCAGAGACTGTACCTGAATTATATCATCCTGTTGTTCTCATGGCCAGATAATGGGGGCAGCCAGTCCAAGCTAGGATCCCAGTGGTTTCCTTAGCTTTATACCAAGATTGAATGAGCTAGAGATGTTGCCTAAGAATTCTAAGCCTCTGGAGACTAAACTGCGTGTCTAAATCCCTATAGGAGTACAGACTCATTCTTAGGACTTAGAGTTTTACATCGTTCAAGATATACATTGGAAAAGGGCTACGCTTTTTGATTGAGAAAGATGATGTGGCTGTGGAAAGCACGTGGATCACATCAACTTGGGGTCGGGGTTATCAGAGGGCAGTCAGTTTGAGTGCTACCACCTGAGCACTCTTCTTCAGAAGAAAAAGAAAGCACTCTAGCTTAATCCTTGCATTTTAACTATTCCCAGTTTAAAGAGTTACATTGCAGCCTTTTGCAGCCACTTCCTTATCCCCTGAAGGGGAATGGGATAAGGAAAACATTCTTCTTTCCCTGAAGAGTTTAAAATTGAAGGGAGAAAATTTTAAGTCATCAGATAAAAGCAAAGACAGTTCATCCCTATTACTTTTTGAGGCACAGATATATCTCAATTAAAATCTGTATTAATTTTCCCACAGTTCAGTTGTATTGATCTCCTTTTTCATTCAAAAGGTCCACCTTGGGGCTGCATGCCAGCCAACTTGGTGCTTTTTGTAAGGGCCGTGATGTTTTCTCTCAACCTAAGGAAATTCTTTGTGCTGTTTTATACCTTTACTGCCAGAGTAAGTTAAAATTGCCATTGAATCAATATATATAGGTTAATAAGTTTGCTGCTTTACCCAGTTTAACTCTGTCTCATTTTCAAGGTTTGCCAAGAGTTACCCTAGAGAGACAAATATTCTTTCTGTGTCATCTATCATTCTATTGACCTTCATAGTTGATTTGTCTGATATTTCTGAACAAAGGAAGACCAATTAATGGTTAAAGGTAGAAGTATCTGGACCTCTACTCCAAATAAAAGCTTTCAAGTTACATTTGGAGATGATACTCTTGAATATTTTTTAACCATACTGTGTCTCTTAAACAAAAATGCTGCTGCTTACCCATAGCATGCTAATTAATACCTTATATGTCTCATTCCTGATAATGAAGTTACTAGTACCATGTGGGAGGTTCATTCCTGTGGGCATTATATGAGGCTAGAAGAAAACAAAGACATGACAAATCTATAGACTTATGGTTCAGGCAGATACTTTCTTTAGTTTTTTCTTAGTCATTATGAGTCTTTCATTCAAGACAAATTTAGATGTATTTGTCTCAGAGTGAATGATGGAAGAAACCTGAAGGTAGCAAGAGTTAGCTCTCTGATGACAGAGAAAGAAGGAATTACCTACCTGGAAATAATCTGTTCAGTATAGTTTTATTGTCAGAGTAAGTTAAAATGAATGATTCTGCCAAAATGTCAAGAATGGGTAACCTAGGCATCCTTTCCAGAAATGGGTCATCTAGTCAGTCATCCTTTCCAAGCTATGCTTTTGTTACTTAAGTATTCACTGAAATGTAAATACCATGTGTTTTATCATGTTTCATACTCTGAAAGTATCATTTTATTAATATGTTTTTGAAATAGGTACTGTGTTTTCTATTGCTCACATTATCATGATCATAAGTCTTAGAACTTTATGTATTCAAGGTAATAAAAATTTCAACTTTGGTCTGCCCAGACTGTAGAAAACCAAGCTTTGACACACACATAAAAATATGTACACACACACACACACACACACACACACACAGAACATTTACTTTATTAAAAAAAAAAAAAGAGAGTGCATAGGGGCTTCAGGTCACTGTATTTTCAAGGGACTTATCCACATCTTTGATAATTCAGGATAGAGTATCTTAATATAACCTTTTTCTGTGCTCGACACCAAACTGTGCTGCACTGGTAACATATTAAGAATATGCTTAAAACATTTTCTCATGGAGATATTACCTTTTTAAAATATTTTAAATTTAAAGATGGTAGAAATCCATTTTCTTCTGCTATTGAGTGAGACTGAAGATAAGACTAGAGAATTGAGTGGAAGAAATAATTCCATTTGAGCCATTCTATTTCACGTCTTTCCTAAATGGTCAGTTCTTTTGGTTCTGGTTCTTTTGAAGTCATCATGATGAGAAACAGGGTTGGTAAAGCCAAAAGCATGACCTGGGAACAATAATGGGTTATTGATTCCACCAGAAGTCCACCTACCAGTGGCCCTGGCACTGTGAGGATAGAGCAGGCACATGTATCCAGAAGAGTTCCCTTTTGGCCGAGTGTAGTGGCTCACACCTGTAATCTCAGCACTTTGGGAGGCCGAGGCAGGCAGATCATGAGATCAGGAGTTCGAGACCAGCCTGGCCAACATGGTGAAACCCCGTCTCTACTAAAAATAGAAAAAATTAGCCAGGCGTGGTGGCACATGCCTGTAATCCCAGCTACTCGGGGGGGCTGAGGCAGGCAATCGCTTCAACCCGGGAGGCAGAGGTTGCAGTGAGCTGAGACCATGCCACTGCATTACAGCCTGGGCAACAGGGCGAGACTCTGTCTCAAAAAAGAAAAAAAAAGGTTTCCTTTTTTGAAAGCTGTATTTCAGGATTGACAGTTGTAGTTCCCATTTGGGTTTCTGTGTCAAGAAGACTTTCTACCACGTTTCCTCATCCTGCAGACTGTGCTAAACTGTATCTCCACCTTCACCCCCCCAAAATATACTTAAGTGTAGTATTCATAGTAGTCTCATATATCAGTTCTTTTTTCAGCCATATCAAAGTTATGCAACTGGTGGGTGCCCCATCCTATGAGTTAAGAATTTAAGAACTGTGAATAGAAAAGAATATTTGAACTGGTAGGTGACACAGTAAATGAGTAAGCTGAGAATAGGGGCAGGGGAATCTACTTTGTAAGTCATATGTTAATTGTGATGATTGTGGGGCAAAACTGCAGCTGATTGAGAACCACTGCTTTATTCATTTACTTTTTTCAGCTTTTATTTCAGCTTCAAGGGATACATATGCAGATTGTTACATCAGTAAATTGTGTGATGCTGAGGTGTGATGTACAAATGGTCTCATCACCCAGGTAGTGAACATAGAGTACCCAATAAGTAGATTTTAGACTGTCCTCCCCTTCCCATAGTAGTCCTCAGTGTCTATTGTTCCCATCTTTATGGCCATGTGTACTCAGTGTTTAGCTCCTGATTATAAGTGAGAACATGTGGTATTTAGTTTTCTGTTCCCATGTTAATTTGCTGAGGATGATGTCTCCAGCTGCATCCATGTTGCTTCAAAAGTACATGGTTTCAGAGAACCTATGCTTTAAATCACATAAATTATTTAAGGAAGCATACTTCTTGTAATGCAGTTAATCTAATTTTGACATAGTGGAGTTATTTATGTGTGTAAATAAAATTTAGAGCCGGGGTGAACAAACAAGGCCCTGAGGTCAAATCTGGCCTGCTTTGTGTTTTGTAGTAAAGTTTGTCTCTGTTTGCAGATGACATGATTGTATATTTAGAAAAACTCATTGTCTCAGCCCAAAATCTCCTTAATCTCATAAGCAACTTCAGCAAAGTCTCAGGATACAAAACCAATGTGCAAAAGTCATAAGCATTCCTGTACACCAAAAACAGAGCACCAAATCATGAGTGAACTCCCATTCACAATTGCTATAAAGAGAATAAAATACCTGGGAATACAACTTGAAGGGATGTGAAGGACCTCTTCAAGGAGAACTACAAACCATTGCTCAATGAAATAAGAGAGGACACAAACAAATGGAAAAACATTCGATGTTCATGGATAGGAAGAATCAGTATCGTGAAAATGGCCATACTGCCCAAAGTTATTTATAGATTCAGTGTTATCCCCATCAAGCTACCATTGACTTTCTTCACAGAATTGGAAAAAACTACTTTAAACTTCATATAGAACGAAAAAAGAGCCCACCTAGCCAAGACAATCCTAAGCAAAAAGAACAAAGCTGGAGGCATCATGCTACCTGACTTCAAACTATACTACAAGGCTACAGTAACCAAAACAGCATGGTACTGGTACCAAAACAGATACATAGACCAATGGAACAGAACAGAGGCCTCAGAAATAACACCACACATCTACAAATATCTGGTCTTTGAGAAACCTGACAAAAGCAATGGGGAAAAGATTCCCTATTTAATAAATGGTGTTGGGAAAACTGGCTAGCCATAAGCAGAAAACTGAAACTGAACCCCTTCCTTACACTTTATACAAAAATTAACTCAAGGTGGATTAAAGACTTAAGTGTAAGACCTAAAACCGTAAAAATCCTAGAAGAAAACCTAGGAAATACCATTCAGGACATAGGGATGGGCAAAGACTTCATGTTCAAAACACCAAAAGCGATGGCAACAAAAGCCAAAATTGACACATTGGATCTACTGCAAAGAAAAACTATCATCAGAAGGAACAGGCAGCCTACAGAATGGGAGAAAATTTTTGCAATGTACCCATCTGACAAAGGGCTAATATTCAGAATCTACAAAGAAGTTAAACAGATTTACAAGAAACAAAGAAAGAACCCCATCAAAAAGTGGGCAAAGGATATGAACAGACACTTCTCAAAAGAAGACATTTATGGCAGCCAACAAACATATGAAAAAATGTTCATCATCACTGGTCATTAGAGAAATGCAAATCAAAACCACAATGAGATAACAATCTCACACCATTTAGAATGGCAATCATTAAAAAGTCAGGAAACAACAGATGCTAGAGAGGATGTGGAGGAATCAGGAACGCTTTTCCACTGTTGATGGGACCGTAAACTAGTTTAACCATTGTGGAAGACAGTGTGGTGATTCCTCAAGGATCTAGAACTAGAAATATCATTTGACCGAGCCATCCCATTACTGGGTACATACCCAAAAGATTATAAGTCATGCTACTATAAAGACACATGCTCACGTATGTTTATTGTGGCACTATTCACAATAGCAAAGACTTGGAACCAACCCATATGTCCATCGGTGATAGACTGGATAAAGAAATGTGGCACATATACACCATGGAATACTATGCGGCTATAAAAATGATGAGTTCATGTCATTTGCAGGGTCATGGATGAAGGTGGAAACCATCATTCTCCACAAACTAACATAAGAACAGAAAACCAAACACCGTATATTCTCACTCATAAGTGGGAATTGAACAGTGAGAACACGTGGACACAGGGAGGAGAACATCATACACTGGGGTCAGGGGATGGGGGACTAGGGGAGGGATAATATTAGGAGAAATACCTAATGTAGGTGATGGGTTGATGGGTGCAGCAAACCACCATGGCATGTGTATACCTATGTAACAAAACTGCACATTCTGCACATGTACCCCAGAACTTAAAGTATAATAAAAAAAAGAAAAGAAATAAAAATGAAGTTTGATATTATCATTTACATATCATCTATAGTTGCTTTTGTCTACAGAGTCAGAGATGAGTAATTCCTATAGACTACCCAGCTTGAAATATTTACTATCTGACTCTTTACCACAAAAGTTTTTCAACATATTAGAGTGTTTTAGAGTTTGTCAGAGCCTCCTTTGCTATGCACTGAGCTGTGAGCTGTAGTGAGTCTTAAGCTTAATGTTTGGTTTTATGTGAAAGCTTTGATGAAAAAAAATTTCAATTTGCACAAGTATGTAAATAAGATATGAAATTAACAGTTATTGCATACATTTGTGCTGGCTGCCATATGGACATACAATATAGTACATTGATTAAAAGGGGAGAAACTATGGAGCCAGACTGCTTTGGTTCAAATCCTGGCTCTACTTTTCTGTCATCTAAGGCAAGTCACTTATCCTTTCTGTGCCCCAGTTTTCTTAACCATAAAATGAGGATAATATTAAAACTTGCAAGGGCTAAATAAATTAGCATATACAAAGCATGTAGAACAATGTTTTCCATGTAATAAACACTAAATATTACTGTGATAACTTAAGGGTTCCAAAATCAACTGAATTTTTGGCCTCTTTAATTCATCACATAGCAATGAAGTACAAAGGTGTAAATGTGTAATAGTTGTTTTCAGAGTAAAATAGGGGAAAATAATTTCACTTAATTTGTTTCTTTCCCTAGTGCTAGCATCTTCAATTGCACAGAATATACCTTTTCTGTTCTGGTCTGCAAAATTGTACAGAAATGAATGAATGGAGGGAAAGCTGTTGAATTGGCATCTAGCCAGGCTACACATTTAACTCCAGCCAGAGATTAGAGTCCCCCCAAAAAATGTTGTTACCTCAGGTCTTGCCACTAGTAGAAAACAAAAGACCTCTAAAAAAAATTATGGCTTTTTCAAAATGTTTATTACTTTCAATGTCTTCCCTGGGATGGTTACTCCAGCTCATGCAAAGCTCTGCCTTGTAGTAATGAGGGGTATCCATCAGAGTTTGTGTGCCCCAGCAAGCCTCCTCTTGCTTCTTAGAAATGCACATTTTAGTATAATTTTCTATTTATGGTATATCATTTTTCCCAAAGCACAAAGATGATTAAAAATCTTTTTAATCTCATATAATATCTAACAGTTATCATTTCCATATTTTTTCTTTTTGGAAAACCAAAAACAGAAGATTGGTAAATCTCAAGATAAAATTTTTATTCTCACTTTTTTTTCCCTGAGACATACTGGTTCTGTTAGATCTGTCACATATATTATGATTGATCAGCTTGCAATGAATTACTGAACTCCTTTGTATGCAGTTAATATTTATTAACCATTTAGGATATCAGCTACTCTACCAGGTGCTTTGCATGTGTTGCTTTGTTTAATCCACACAGCAACAACCCATGAGATACAACTATTATTATCACCATTTTACAATTGTATATGGTGAAACACAGAGAAGACAAGTAACTTTTTCAGATCACACATCTGGCAAAGTAGCCTGCCAGGGTTATACTTGACCGTGTCTGATTCTAATATTTTCAACAACTCTTATTCTGCTTCTTGTTCTCTTTTTCCTACTTGTTTGAAACACCTCAGATCCTCTGGGCAGAGTAGATAGATGTAATTCAGGGACTCTGGTTGGATTTCAGGCAGCTCAAGTGTCTTAGAAGGCATTTTGCTGGCTTAGAGATGTCAACTTCAGAGAAGTGAAATATGTGTAAAATTAGGGGAGAAAAGAACTTACTTAATATTTTTAGAATTCTCTAGATCCTGTGGATAGGAAAATTGTTTTAAAAGCAGTATACCTGAATAAGGTGGGCCACCCTGAACACATACCAAGGATTAACTGTCTTCTAGTTCCCAAATACAACTCCCCTTCACAAAAAAAAAGTTATTATATAGTATCATACTATGTATCTTCATGAGTATTGTGATCATTTCCTCCTAGAATATCAAATATTTGCCATAAATTTAATAATTCTTTTTAAAAGGACAGAGCATTTGTTATAGAGTATGTAGGCAGTGTGCTTTGAAGATCGAGGTCACATTTAGTGGGGGATTTGTGGTTTAATAGATTAGAAGAGGGGATTATTAGATGGGATGGGTTTGGTGGGATATGTGAGTTTTCTAAAGTCATGAGGTGTTTTATGCATGAGAACATAAAAGAGCTAGGGCTGGAATCAATTTTATTCTAATCTAACAGATATCTTCTACTCTTAAGACACCTGTGTGATGAAACGTGGCTTTCCCCATGTCTCCCTACTTTCACTACACTTAATGAATATGCACAGCTGTACATTGATATACTGTATCATCTATTCCCAATAGAGGGGTTTTGCTTCCTTAGATTTTAATTATCAATAAGTTCATTGCAGTATTCTCTGCTTTCTTGGTTTCCAGCTAATTTCCCCACTTGTTTTTTGTTCAACTAGTTACTTTCTTCTTCTACCCCTGTCTATAGCGTTTCTTGGCTTCCACTTCCTCTTATGTTCTCCCCTGAATTCCTTTATGTATGTTAATATTAAGCTGATTGTCATAATACTTACAAGGTTTTCATTGTCTGGACTTGACACAGTTTGGAATTTTCCTAGCACATCTGAAGTTAAGTTTTAAGTACCAAACAAAGTTATGCTGCTTTGTGTAACTTAACACCAGTCACAATTGAAGAAATTATGCCAAGGTTCATTTTCCCATGTCTTGGTTGTTTTGTGTTGGGAACCTGGGAACAGATTCTTTTTGAGGCAGGTAAAGTGCTACAGTTGAAAAAAAAAAAAAAGATGTGGGGGAATGGTATCTTTCAGGAAGCTGATCAGATCCATTCACTACACGAAAAATGTGGTGAAGATTTGGCTGCTTTTGGTAGAATCCTTTTCCATGGGTATCTAAAAATTGAACTTTCTTTAGTTGTTGAATAAATGCAAAATGCAATAAGTGTTTTCAGACAGGTAAGTGTTGATTTCTGGTATAACATTATATTAACAATTTCTCATTCCTGATTAGGATAAATTTCTTTACAATTCATTCCAAAAAAATACAAAGATATCTCAGTGATACTTACAGTTGGTGAATCCTTTCCTTTTTTTTTTATTTTTTATATTTTTTGAGACAGGGTCTGGCTCTGTTGCCCAGTCTGGAGTGCAGTGGCAATGTCTTGTTCACTGCAGCCTTGACCTCCCGGGCTCAAGTGATATTCCCACCTCAGCTCCCCAAGTAGCTGGGACCACAGGCACATGCCACCACACCCAGCTAATTTTTGTAGAAAGTAGGTTTTACCATGTTGCCCAGGCTAATACTTTACTTTTTATTGTATCTTTTTTCTCTGGTATCAAGCTTTTGGTAATTTCATTGTTGTTAGCTGTTTGTATCACCAATAGAAGTTAAGCAGACAGCAAGTGAAGAAATTCCAATTTGCCATTTGTCAGTAACTGGAGAGGAAGTGAGGGGTGGAAGATGGAGAAGGATCTGGCTGGAGAGCTGTAGTTTCACCTACAAAGAGTTTTGTTTTTGTTTGTTTGTTTGTTTTAATTTTGTTTTTTCTTTTAATTTTGAGAGCTTGTTGGGTGCTATAGGGAGGAAAGGTGGAGGAGAACTGCTCTTGGTAATTGTTATTCACCCTGCTCTGCTTTAGTCTCTTTGATAGTATCAGTGTCATGGTTGATATTTTGTGGCATTTTTTAGGACTGCATAATCCAGCAACTTAAAATTCCCTGCTAGGCAAGGAACCACAGCTTTCAGTGTATACTTACAGAGTGACTCTGACAGTATCACTTCTTCTCTTTATGCCTTATATTCTTCATTTATAAAATGGAGATTATAGACTTGTCCTTGAATATCTATTGAAGTAATTGCAAAAGTTCCATATGTATTTGAGTCTTTGCGAGGCCTTGAACATAGACTTTAATTAAACAAGACCTTACTGAGAGTCTTTTGTATGTATGTGCAAGATTTTTTTCCTGAAGGCACTATTGATCGTGTTAGGAAAGCAAAGCATGGTTAGTGGATTTATTGTTTAGGTGTTTTACAGCTATGATAGTTTTCATTTGTTATTGGCCACAGGTTTGAGAAGGGTATGAAACAACTATGTAGAAAATTTTCTAGCATCTCCCAGTCCCAGAAGATCTTCATCAGCCTTCAAGAGTCTATGAAGTATGACTATAACATAATGTGCCTGATATTTTTTTATTGTGGTAAAACATAATATTTATCATTTTAATAACTGATAAGTGTAAATTCAGTGACATTAAATATGTTAAGTGTTGCATAACTATTACCACTATCTATATACAAAACGTTATCATTATCTCCAATAAAAACTATGCCCATTAAACAATAACTCCCACCCTCCCCCCTCTCCCCACAGCCCCTGGTAACCTACCCTACTTTCTGTCTTTGTGAATTTGCCTATTCTAAGTACTTCATATAGGTATAATTATACATTATTTTCCTTCTATATCTGCCTTATTTCACTAAGCATAATGTTTTCCAGGTCCATCCATGTTGTAGCGTATATCAAAATTTAATTTCTTTTTATGACTGAATATTATTCTGTTTTATGTATAGATCACATTTGGGTTAGCCTTTTATCTTGTGCCTTATATTTTAATTTATAAAATGGTTTCATAATAAAAGGCTGTGATTTTATATCTAAATAAGGGATATAGGAAGAGTTTATTTTGTTAGAGGGGAAATGAATTATGGAAGATGAATGAGTAGTAATATGGCTTAGCAATTTTAAAATGAGGACAATTATGGTCTAACTTATAGGGGTTGTTTTGAGGATTAAAGAGTTAGTATATGTGTCTTAACAGCAATGTAGTATTATAACAGTATAAGTGCTATTTTGCTGTTTGCTGTCATCATTATTATTAGTTGATGAGAGCTTCATAGTAGAGATCACAAATGAGGCAGGCCTTAATGCAACTCTGCAGGATTTGATTAGAAAAATAATTTTAAGGTAAATGTAGAGAGAATGCAGATGGCATGTTTTTACAATAAGAAAGATGTCACACTGGTTAAACATATAGCTTTTGAGATCAACAGACCTGTGCTCCAATCTCAGGGCTGCCATATATTTACTGTGTGACTTGGAATATAATCTTTCTAAGCTTTAATTGTAATCTTAAACATGGGGATATGTGTTAATTCATTCTTGCGTTGTTATAAAGGAATACCCGAAACTGGGTAATTTATAAAGAAAATACGTTTATTTTGTCACATGATCCTGGAGGCTGTACATGAAGCATAGCACCGACATCTGCTTCTGGTGAGGACCCCAGGAAGCTTTCAATCATGGCAGAAGGTGAAGGGGGGCCAGCGCATCACATGATGAAAGAGAGCAAGCGGGGTGGAGAGGCACTACACTCAAACAGCCAGATCTGTGAACTCAGATGAGTGAGAAATCACTCATCACCAAAGGGATGGTGCTAAGCCATTTATAAGGGTCTGCCCCCCTGATCCAATACCTCCCACTAGGCCCCACTCCAACATTGGAGATTATATTTTAACATGAGATTTGGAGGGAACAAACATATAAACCGTATCAGGATAATAATGATGGTAACATCAAAGGATTACTATGAGGATTAAAAGGAGTAAGACACTTTGCATGTTACCTGGCAATGAAAAAAACTTTCAAACAGGGATAGGCTCTATTAATTTAATACTTTTTGTGGTTACCATTTTTTGCCGTTGTTACCATTAGCTTTATCCACATTGGCTCATAGTGTGTGATACCTTTGGAAAGGTATTAGGGAAATAAAGAAAGAGGAGTTGTAAGTGATTATGGCATACCCTTAAAATAGGAATGTGCACTTGAATTTAGGCAATGGGATGCCACTAACGTTTTATTTGAGAGAAAGAAAGAATGAGTGTGTGTGTGTGTATTTCTGTGTTTGTGTAAGTGTGTGTACATGTTCATGTATTTTGGCAGGAACATTAATAAGAAGAGGGGCCTTGCTGAAAGCAGTGATTTGAAAAGATCTGTTTACACTATGCAGATAATTTGGGTTTTGGAAAAGAATAGATAAACAAAAGGGAACAAAATTGCTTATACAATTTTTAACAATTAGAAGGAAATTAGTAAGAGAAAAAAAATCTGAAGAAAAATGTTTACATGTGTTGGGTATTTAATTGTATGCCAGGCACTTTGCTAACCTCTCTATGTTGATTACTACCATTTCATGTTCACAGTAACCTTATAATGGAAGATTCTATTATTGTCTCCATTTTATAGATGAGAAATCAGGGACATAAAGTGGTTAAGGTCACACAGATAGTGTGGTAGAGAGAGCTAGTACCCCAAAATCCTTTCTGACCTTTTCCCCATAGTAATAACATTTTCGGCTGGGCACGTGATGACTCCAAGTGAAAAACCACATTTCTTAATCTCCTTTGCAGTCAAGTATGACTGTGTTGTGCACCCCACCCACCCCTCAGAAAAAGAGTTGTGAATAATTTTGGAGAACTTTGAGAATTGGCTTGTACCCTCTGACCCTTCTTCCCTTCCTTATTCTGCCTTCCTCCTGTTACAGACATGTGACAGTCATAGCTCATCTGACTTCATGAAGGCCAGGGCTGCACCCTAGAATGGTAGAGCATAAAGCAGGGAGGAAGCTGGATCCCTATGGAACTTGGAAAACAGAACATCCACACCAATTCTGTACTGCCAACCTTTGGGCATTTACATCAGAAAGAAAAATAAGCTGCTCTCTGGGGTTTCCTCTTACTTTTTCATCTAACACAAATCCTTACTAATGAAGATCAGAGGGCACTCTCATCCACAGTGTATACTCTTTACCTTGGCTACTCTCAGATACCCACCAGTTTTTATAAGGAATTGTAAAGATCTAACTCTTGTGTTGTAGCTCAGACAGCCAAATTTACTGAAGTTAGGCACATGTCCAGAGATGGATTCAAGAACCCAGTGGTATATTTTCTCAGCTTTCTTGAGTAAAAATCAACCAAGTAGAGAAGTTTGAAAGCTCTGCTTCTTCTACCTTTTGCTAGACGAGATTGCTTGCATTTCTTTTTGCTTTGCCTAAGTATCTCTAATTTTGAGAAAAGTAACCTTGGCACATAAGGAAAGAAGTTGAAGGGTAGTTTATTTAATTATCAAGAGCAATGATGTATAAATGGCTTTTGGGAAAAAATGATATCTAACTTTAAGTTAAGAATTTGTGTAGTTATTATTGGAAAGAAGTGAATTCTGTAAAACATTTCTATAAGGTAAATGCGCTTTTAGATGCTGCATGTTATTCTATGATTTCTATTTTGAGCAATAACAAAAAGATGTTGAAATTATACCAGTTGACCAGTTGCTGACAGGCAATCCTGAAGTATTGGCTGGAACTGATAAGAGGTTACCAGCATTATATATTCATAGATATTCTCAACTTGAAGTACTTTCTAAAGCAAACAGTTCTGTCATCATCACTATGCATAGAGGTATAACGGTAATGCAGGGCGATTTTCAGATAGACTAGGTTTTTATTTTGCCTCTATGCTAGACAGGTTTTTATTTTGCCTCTATGCCTCAAGCTGAGTGACCACAGAGCTTCATATCTTAGTTACTAGTGTTTAAAGAGATTGTTTTTGCATTATCCTAAGTGAATTAACACAGGAACAGAAAACCTGCTACTGTGTATTTTCACTTATAAGTGGGAGCTAAACATTGGGTACACATGGACATAAATATGGCAACAATACACACCGGGAACTGCTGGAGAGGGGAAGTGGGGAAGTAAGTAAAGATTGAAGATGAACTGTTAGGTACTATGCTTACTACCTAGGTGATGGGATTCATCATACCCAAAATCTCAGCGTCGTGCAATATACCCATGTAGCAAACCTACCCATGTACCCTCTGAATCTACAGTAAACGTTGAAATTATAAAAAATAAATGAAAAGACAAAAAAAAACTACAGTGAGGTATCATCTCATCCCAGTTAAAATGGCTTTTATCAAAAAGGCAATAACCAGTGCTAGCAAGGATGTGGAGAATAGATAACCCTTGTACACTGTTGGTGTACAAAATTAGTACAACTACCATGCAGAACAGTTTAGAGATTCCTTGAAAAACTAAAAATTTAACTACCATATGATCCACCAATTCCATTGCTGGGTATATACCCAAAAGAAAGGAAATTAATATATGGAAGAGATACCTGCACTTCTATGTTTGTTGCAGTACTATTTACAATAGCTAAGATTTAGAAGCAACCTAAGTGTGTATGAACAGATGAATGAAGAAAGAAAATGTTGTACATTTTCACAATGGAGTACTAGTCAGACATAAAAAGAATGAGATCCAGTCATTTGAAACAACATGGATGGAGCTGGAGATCATTATGTTAAGTGAAATAAGCCAGACACAGAAAGACAAACATCACGGGTTCTCACTTATTTTTGAGATCTAAAAATCAAAACACTTGAACTCATAGAGATAGGGAATAGAAGGATAGTGACCAGAAGCTGGGAAGGGTAGTTTTGGGAGGCAAGGTTGCGGGGAAGGGGGAATGGGCAAAAAAAAATATTTAGAAAGAATGAGTAAGACCTAGTATTTGAGAGCACAACAGAGACTGTAGTCAATAATAATTTAATTGTACACTTTAAAATAACTAAAATAGTATAATTGGATTGTTTGTAACAGAAAGGATAAATGCTTGAGGGGATGGGGACCCAGTTTTCCATGTTGTAATTATTATGCATTGAATGCCTGTACCAAAATATCTCAATTACCCCATAAATATATACACCTACTGTGTACCCACAAAATTAAAAATAAAAAAATGTTAAAAAGAAATTATATTTTGTAATCAGTGGTGTATGCATGCAATATGAATGCTTGTTCCTAGAGGATTTCAAGATCATATGTTCTTTCTAAGTCACATACTATGCCAAAGCTCTTCAGACAAGAGCTTCTTATACAGTCTAAATTTGTGCAGAATCTCAAAAGGGCAATAAAATTTTGAAATAATGTGATTAACTCCAAATTCATTACAAATTATGTAGTTTCAGTGCTGGGAACCAAATGAATTATAAAGTATGTTTACACTGTTTCAGCATGGTGGCTCCATTTTAGCTGCAAACAGAAATTCTTATCATTTTTTTCAGGATTAGTCCCAAATGCTTAAGTTTAAGTTATCCTAAATCTTTCTTTAGGAATGCCTCACAAATAAAATATAAGAAATTTTGATATTGTACTCTTGGCAAAGTTTTGCTCTGCTTCCCTCATCTGATGGGACAGTGACAGCTTACAATGAAACATTTTCAAAAACATTCCCTGCTAAATCTAATTGAAATCCAGGGGATTTATGTGGCCATTTGAGATAGTATGTTGTAATAGAGCATGGACTGTCCAGTAAGAAGTCTCGCATGGACTATGGAGTAAGACCAGTCCTTCTGCCATCTTGAAACTTGACCTTTTTTTGTAAAATTGGAACCGTAACAGCTCACCATTTTGTTGAGAAGACTAAATGAAATAATATGAAAGTTCCTTAAGGAAGAAATGTTAAATGTTATTACACTTGACCTGTGTTCTTGTTAACATCTTATATTTTGAAATTTTCTTTAAAGCCGCTAAACGTTGTTGTTTTTGTTTGTTTGTTTGTTTTGACGGAGTCTTGCTAGTCACCCCAGGCTGGAGTGCAGTGGCACAATCTTGGCTCACTGCAACCTCTGCCTTCTGGGTTCAAGCAATTCTATCTCAGCCTCCCGAGTAGCTGGGACTACAGGCACGCACCACCACGCCCAGCTAATTTTTGTATTTTTAGTAGAGACAGGGTTTCGCCATATTGGCCAGGTTGGTCTCGAACTCCTGACCTTGTGATCCACCCTCCTCTGCCTCCCAAAGTGCTGGGACTGCAGGCGTGAGCCACCGCCCCCAGCCAAGGTTGTGTTTTTAAATACGTTAAAGTTAGGGCATATCATTTTAAAAGCCTTTATTTCTCAACTCAAATATTAGAAACTCAAGAAAATGGATGCACTAAGTTGAAATTTCTCTACTACTTTGGCAGCCACATTTAAGGCAGAAAAGTAAGTTAAAGATCTTGTACCTTTGAGTTTAAAAACAAACAGTGATTTTTTCTCATTTAGCAGCTGTATCCAGAATCATAGCAGAATCATCTCATCTCTCTTGGGAGAGATGTTGGTGATTAATTAAGCCAATTCCTTTATTTTGTGGTTAAGTGAACTCAGATCCAGGCATTGACTTTGCCAAAGTCATTTATCTAGTTAACTGTAGAAAAGGCAGAACCTCTTGAATTCTTGAATTCCAAGCTAGTGGCTATTTCACTTTGCCAGTATTTTTAAAATCATTGACTTTAGTATATACACCCACACATATATAGTATATATATACACACACAATATATGTTTGTATGTATGTGTGTGTGTGTATATATATATAAAAAACTAGTGTGTGTATATATATATATAACTTTTAATGTTATTTTCCAGCGTCAGGAGACCCTTTGAAATTAAATCTGGCTTCAAACAATGTTACCATCAAAAGTTGTTAAGTGTTTTCTGGTTTTGATACTTGTATTGCGATTATATAAGAGGTGGTCCTTGCCCTTGGTTTACACAGAAGTATTTTATGATTAAAAAAATTAATAATTACTGCCTACCAATTTTTATGTTAGGTATTTTTCAAGGCACTGGGATTTTTCTTTTGAAAATCCTATCCTTGAGAGATTTTATCTATTACTATGTTATGGTGTATTTTTGCCTTACAGTGATTATGATTTTTTTTTCTTTCTGCTTCTGAAATGTGGTAGATAATGTGTAGAAATCATAAGAAATGGCCATTCTTGGTATCAAACTTGTTTTATCTTCAATTATCATAATAAACTATTGAATGCAAAAAAAAAAAAAAAAAGTTGCTGAGAGTAGTAAGTGCTTAATAGAGAAATATTTAGAAAAAAGTAAAACCAAACCCAGTAAAGACCTCAGTAAAGACCCCAGTAAAGACCCTAGTAAAAACTCTATTAAAGAAGGATTGTGAACAGTACTTGAACTGAAATTTAGTTTCAGATCCAGAATTCTATTTAATGGCCTGTGCAAAATAATAATGTGAACAAGATTAGAAAGGGAATGTTTTCAATGGTTAAAAGAACAAAATGTCTCTGAGCGGCCAGCCTTCAGTAGTTGAGAATGCTGATTAACATACACATAAGAGGCATGCTAATTACAGGCAGCCTTATCGGGTCATTACAGCCGGTCTCCCAGGACCTTTCTGTTACTGGGTAGAACTTGAAAGTAATAAATTTGCTTTTCTTTACAATTATTCTATAATTAGAAATTTCACAAATTTAAGTCATTTTCTCATGGAATTGCCCTTATTAAACAATTGATTTTTAGCAAATATTCACACATTTCCTGATATATAATACAAAATAGATACTGATACGTGAAAAAGAAAGATGGTGACTCTATTAGAAAGCATCATCCTTTTTAGTTTTTCCACACTCATTTTGATGAGAAACTTTAAAATCCCTTTTACTTTTTTTTAAATTGATTTACATCTGAAGGCTGATATCGATCTTGTTCTTAATGAAAGTCAACATAGTATTCTTAGGTCTTAGGTCTAGTCTTTTTATTCTTCGATGGAACAGATAGAAATTTGTCTCTCCTATTGATGAAAAGATTGAAACTTTTAACAGAAAGGAGATATCAGTACCATTTTTTCAAAGAATATGCCCATATTTAAATGGTACAAATTTTGTCTTTCCATGAGTACAACAATCAGATATTAAAATGGCATTTTTTTAACTTAAAAAGAGTACTATGTAGTTATTATTATGCACATTCATATGGCACCTTTTCTCAACTGTTAGAATATTCTTCTTAGATATCATTACCAAACAACTGATTGTTTGGCCATTTAATTTTTGGTCATGTGTTATCTTTCCTAATACCTAAATGGCACAAACAGCGATAAAAATAGCCTAAGGCTCAGACTTCATTGTACCTAAGAAATTAGTGAAGCAGGCCGGGCGCGGTGGCTCAAGCCTGTAATCCCAGCACTTTGGGAGGCCGAGACGGGTGGATCACGAGGTCAGGAGATCGAGACCATCCTGGCTAACACAATGAAACCCCGTCTCTACTAAAAATACAAAAAAATTAGCCGGGCGTGGTGGCGGCGCCTGTAGTCCCAGCTACTTGGGAGGCTGAGGCAGGAGAATGGCGGGAACCCGGGAGGCGGAGCTTGCAGTGAGCCGAGATCGCGCCACTGCACTCCAGCCTGGGCGACAGAGCGAGACTCCGCCTCAAAAAAAAAAAAAAGAAATTAGTGAAGCTTTTCATCAGGTGGGAGGAAGAGTAGACTGGATTTTCTCTTAGATGTGTCTGCCTCTTTCTTTTAAAAGTTTGTTTGTTAGTTTGTTTTTGAGACAGAGTCTCACTCTTGTTGCGCAGCCTGGAGTGCAGTGGCGCAATCTCGGCTCACCACAACCTCTGCCTCCCGGGTTCAAGCGATTCTCCTGCCTCAGCCTTCCGAGTAGCTGGGATTACAGACATGCGCCACCACACCTGGCTAATTTTGTATTTTTAGTAGACACGGAGTTTCTCCATATTGATCAGGCTGGTCTCGAACTCCCGACCTCAGGTAATCCGCCCACCTCAGCCTCCCAAAATGCTGGGATTACAGGCATGAGCTATCGTGCCCGGCCTCTTTTACAAGTTTTTATAGGTTTTTCCAGATGGGATAACTTTTTACCTGGATAATATATTTGGTAAAAACATACAGTTTTCCGAAGTGTTTATATGATTTCAGTTGTTGTTTTGACCCTTCTCATTATTTCACAACTCTATTCATGGAGACTACTAGGGGGAAGTCTTGAGTTTTGCCTATTCATGGAAGGCAGGAAGTAAGCCAGAAGGAACCTCATTCCATCCCCAGATTTGTTTATCTGAAAAACCCATCATCATTTGTGAAATGTGGAAATTTTAAGCAGGGTCCTGCATATAAATTTTGTAGATGGGAAAACTGTTGAAAAAAGAAAATGCAGCTGAGAGATATTGCTGGTATTTTTGTTGTTGACAACCAAGGATAACGATTGCATTGCTCCCTTGTTTGTGATGCATAGAGACATCTATATTTAAAAGACATTTTATTTGAGCACCAAAGTAATTATAAATGGTTTACTATATTTATAACTTTTTCTCTATTTATTTATGCTGTTTATGTTTAAGTATGGTTCCCTGAGAGCTCACCTGATAGATCACACTGCTAAAACTGAGCTAGATCTCTAAAGCTTTCTCCAAATTTAACATCCTATGATTCATTGACTATGTCAATTAATTATAACCATTGATGTTGAAAATGTCTTCTCATGGATCTGTAAAGGTTATGTAGAAAAATCTAGTTGCTAAATAACAGAGCTATCTCCAGGAATGAAAACTGGTAAAGAATATTGTTGGCTGGGTGCAGTGGCTCATGCCTGTAATCCCAGTGTTTTAGGAGGCCGAGCTGGGGGGATTGCCTGAGACCAGGAGTTCAAGACTAGCTTGGGCAACATAACAAGACAATATCTTATAAAAAATTTTAAAAACTAGCTGGGCATTGTGGCATGCACCTATAGTCCTAGCTACTTTAGAAGTCTGAAGTAAGGAGGACCCCTTAAGCCCCGGAGTTAGAGGTTACAGTGAGCTATGATAGTACCATTACATTCAGAGTGAGACCCTGTCTGTTAGGGGAGAAAAAAATATATATACACACACACACACATATACACACATATATACATATGTATACACACAAACACAGTGGAAGAATTCAGTCAATATAAATGTATTTATATATATATAGTCAATATAAATATGTATATATAGTCAATGGAAGAATTTCCATACATTTTTGATCCCTAAGTATACAGCTTCACTGGGTTATTAAAAATATTAAAAAACACATATAAAGTGCTTAGAACAGTACCTGGCAACCTGGTAAGTGCTATGTTAAGTGTTTACTGTTACTGCCACCAGCACCACTAAGGATCCAGCAGAGGATTCTATGATAAGTTGTCTTTGTCCTAAAAATAGTATATCCTCTTGCAGTTATTGGAAATAATGTGGCCAATAATCTAAAATATATATTTTCCTAGTAGCTATAGGCTATTTTGAAGTCATTCTAAAAACCAACCATTAAACTTGAGCTTAATCTGTTTAACACATAAAGAAAGCTGTTTCATAAGACTCTGAAAGAGATTTATAAAATGAAAATGCTGTGGCATCAAATATTAATATTTTGCTAGCAGCAGGCAGCCCAAATGTTAATGGCTGGTATGCATTTGAAGGCCTACTTAATTGTGAATTTTATTAGGACCATTCGTCAGAGCTAGAGTTATAAATGGGCTTATAAATGAGAAATTAACCACCCCTCTAGAGAACAGCAGTTTCTTTGAAATCTTAATTAACCAATCACACTGATCTTCTCTTTTTTCAATTGCCAACACTTGGTTAAATGTTGAATAAAACATTGTCTAATTGGAAATAGCTTAAGTACTGGGAACACCATTCTTTTATATGTTGAAATAAGTATAATGGTAAAATGAAATACATTTTGAAAAGTAGTGCATATGTGCCTGTTTGAATATTTTCTTTTGTTCACTATACTTTTAAAAAATTACACTGTAAAAAAATTTCATTGTAAAACTAGGATTTTTTCTTTTTTCTTTTTTGAGACAGTCTCACTCTGACACCTAGGCTGGAGTGCAGTGGTACGATCAGGACTCATTGCAGCCTTGACCTCCCAGGCTCAAGCAGTCCTCCTGCCTCAGCTTCCTGAGTAGCTGGGACAACAGGTGCGCAGTACTACACCCTGCTAATTTTTTGATATTTTTGTAGAGACGAGGTCTCACTATGTTGCCCAGGCTGGTTTCAAAATCATGGGCTCAAGCGATTTTCCCACCTCGGCCTCTCAAAGTGCTGGGATTACAGGTGTGAGTTACCAAGCCTAGGCAGAAGTGTTTTTTTTTTTTAACTGAAAAATAAGCATAAGAAACATAGGATGTTTCATGTCTAGAATGGCCATTACTTACCATATGACTTTGTAGTATCACTTTGTTTACTTCCACACAGAACATTACAAATAGAGGGAACATATTTGTAAAGAGGTTAATTTTAACCAAATATAAATAAACTGATCCATTGTAAAGTGTTACCTAGAAAAGATAGTTTATGTTGTGGAATGAAAAAATATATATAGGTGAAAATTTAGTGACCTTTCTATTGAATTTTTTGAAGAAATAGAACATTATATTTTCTAAGATAAATTCTTCTATGTAATTTTATTACTTTCTTAAAATGGATACTACAGTCAATGTGATTTTCTTAAATTTATAAGAACATAGAAAAGTAAGATAGTTTTGTGAACAGTTAGCTCTGCCTTAGGCTTATTATTACTTTGAAATTGTTTTATTTGTACTGTATGGTTTTCATACGTATGAGGCTTTCCAATAATAGCTATTGAATGGAAAAAAAATACATATAGAAGACAGTCATTTAAGTTACTCAAATTTCTAGAAATAAAATATGGAGACCTGCTTTCCCAAATATATTTGCTAAGTCCTTTTTCAGATTTAGCAAACATTATGCCTTCTATATGCCATACACATTTGCAGTTATCATATTTAATGTTGAATACAGTGTTGTTAATGAGAGATATGTGTTTCAAGCAGAAGGAATAGCATGTAGGTACAACGGTATTTGATTGTAATAAGCCTGGCACGTTGGATAGGGTCAGAGAATTTTTAATGCTAATCTTTGGGAAGGGAGTTGGAGACCAGATGACTAGTAGGCTAAAATGATGTGTTAGGGCAGTTCCTGTTGGACATTGAATGGCAAAGGGGAATCCACAAGAGTTTATATTTTATTATTTTGTCTGAGGGTCTTCGAATGGGCTTCAGTCCATTGTGAATCTCTTTAAATTATGTATGTGTATATGTGTTAGTATGCATATGCACTTGTACATCTGCCTCCACTGAATACATGTTCTGTGGAAAGGGTTCATCGTTTTCATTAGATTCTGTAATTCCACAAAGTTAAGAATCACTGCAGTAGATATGACATATCCAATTAGAGATTCTAATTATGTGATGATGGAGTAAGAATTGTTGGTTGTTGCCTTTTAAGAAAGATCATTTTGGCTACAAGACCACAGGTCACTATCTCACATCATATACAAAAATGAACTTTAAGAGCTAAGACTGTGATGCTCTTCGAAGAACACACAGGGGTAAATCTTCATTACTTTGGATTTGTTTTGTTTTGTTTTGTTTTTTGAGATGGAATCTCACTCTGTTGTCCAGGCTGGAGTGCAATGGCATGATCTCAGCTCACTGCAACCTCTGCCTCCCAGGTTCAAGCAATTCTCCTGCCTCAGTCTCCTGAGTAGCTGGGATTATGGTGTGTGCCACCATGCTGAACTAATTTTTCTGTTTTTAGTAGAGATGGGGTTTCACCATGTTGGCCAGGCTGGTCTCGAACTCCTGACCTCAGGTGATCTGCCTTGCCTCGGCCTCCAAAAGTGCTGGGATTACAGGCATGAGCCACTGTGGCCAGCCATGACTTTGGATTTAATAGTGGTTTATTATATATGAAACTAAAAGTATGAGCAGCAAAAGAAAAAACATAAACTGAATTTCCTTAAAACTTAGGACTTTTTGTATTAAAGGACATCATCAGGAAAATGAAAAGGCAATCTAGAGAAGAGGAAATTTACAAATCATATCTCTGATAAAGATTGAGTATTCAGAATATATCAGTAATTTTTATAACTCAATAAAAGTATAACCCAACTGAAAAATTAGAATCAATATTTCTCCAAAGAGAATATTTCTCCAAAGAAGATTTACAGATGCCCAGCTAGCACATGAAAAGATGCTTACCACCATTAGTCATCAGGGAAATTCAAATGAAAACCATGATGAGATACCACTTCACACCCACTAATATGGCTATAATCAAAAAGTCAAGTGTTGGCAAGGATGTAGAGAAATTGGAACCCTTACACACTGCTGGGTGGGATGTCAAAATGCTGCAGCTGCCTTAGAAAACAGCTGATACTTCCTCAAAAGTTTAGACATATAGTTACCATATGACCCAACAATTCTATTTGTAGGTATATAGCCAAGAGAATTGAAAGCAAAGCCACACAAAAACTTGTACACAAATCTATATAGCAACATTGTTCATAATAGCCAAAAAAGTGGAAAAAACCAAAATGTTCATAAAGTGTTGAAGAGATAACTCATCCATTCAAAACATGTTATAGTCATATAAGGAATATTACTGAGCAATAAAAGAAATGAAGTATTGATGTATGCTACAACATGGATGTACTTTGGAAACATACTAAGTGAATGAAATGAGTCACAAACGCTACATATTATACGATTCTGTATATATGAGATGTTGAGAATAGGCAAATTTATTAGAGAGAATGGAAGTAGAGGCTACCAAAGGCCTCTGCTTTCAGTAGGAGAATCGGAATTATTGGAGGGTGATGACAAAAAGATACGATGTTTATTTTGGAGGTATGAAAATGTTTTAAACCTCAACTCGTGACAAATGTACAACTCTGAATATGCAAAAAGTCATGGAATTGTATGTTTTAAATGGGTAAATTTTTTGGTATGTGAATTTTACCTCAATAAGTTTATTTTTTAAACAAAAAGATTATTTATAATATTTCTGGGAGACGAAGCTCAGGTCCTGAAATAAGGTAGGAGCAATAAAAGTGGAGCAATGATGATGGATTTGAGGGTCAATAATAAAGAACATGTAAAATGTTTAAAATTGCTTTGACACCAACAGTCAGGAAGGAGAATGCATATATGGTAATTCCTAGATTTCTGGCTAGCAGGGCTGGATAGAGAATGGTGCCATTACCACAGTGGGGTAGGAATATGGAAAGGAAAGAATAGTTTGGGGAAAAGATGATGAGTTGTTGTTTTAAGTAGGCTGACTTTGAGTTAACTGTGGGACAACCAGGTGGAGATGCTCAGTAGGCAATTTAAAATGTAGGTCTGAGACTAGGTGAGGTAGCTCACGCCTGTAATCCTAGCCCTTTGGGAAGCTGAGGCAGGTGGACTGTTTGAGCCCAGGAGTTTGAGACCAGTCTGGGCAACATGGCAAAAAAACCCATCTCTACAAAAAAATACAAAACATTAGCTGAGCGTGGTGGCACGCTGCACTCCAGCCTGGGCAACAGAGTAAGACCCTGTCTTAGAAAAATAAAAATTAAAAAATGTAGGTCTGAAGCCTAGAGATGAGGTTTGAAAAAAATCATTAGTGAACAGCTTGAACTTGAGGCTTTGTGTATGAGAAGCTGCAAAGAGATGAGATGAAAATCAGGCAAGAGGTATTCAGGAGCCCATGAAGGAAGAGGTTCAAGAAGAATGGAGTGGAACCTGGCAATGGTACATGCCTGTAGTCCCAGCTACTGGGGAGGCTGAGGTGAGAGAAATTACTCGAGCCCTGGAGTTTGAGGCTAGTCTGGGCAACACAGCAAGACCCCATCTCTTTAAAAAGAGAGAGAGATGGAATGGTTGGCTTTGTCAGTCACTGTCCACTTCATACAATATGAATACTGAGAAACATCCTTTGTGCATCACAATTCAGAGGTCACTGTAACCTTAATGAGCAGTTTCAGTGGAGTGTTGAGGGTATAATCTAGAAGGGTTCAAAGGAGGATTTCTTTTAAGATAGGATATTGTTAGGTTTATAAAAGACAAACTTGTTTTCCCTAATCCTTTTATGCCTTAATACTAGGACTTTTTCCTTTAATACAAGCATTTTCAAACCGTGGTGCTTCATTGCTTAGAAATCACATGTGCTTTAATTCAGGTTGGTTTTTCTTTTCTTAACCAAAAATAGCAATGCAAACTATGGCATATGTATTGTACACTTTATTAGGGATCTCAAATTATGTAAATCTCTCAATTAACACACAAAAAGGATTATATTAGATTCTATTTGTGAAGTCAGAAAAATTCCTTTTTCCAGAGCCTTAACTCTTATATTTCCCAAGTGCTTTTATAAAGAAATAATCATTAAGGAAAAAATGACTGTGTTTTATTCAGTGAAGATTTCATGTCATCTAGTTAGCAAACTATACTTTGTCTTAGAGTCCTTTTAAGGTAGTTGGACTTAACACAGACATACTGACCAAAATTAGGATCATTGTATCCTTATTCTATGTCCATATTTCAGAGCCCATCTTTTACAGATCTCTCATGATTGCCCTACAAATTCCATTTCAAGGGAGTCAAAGGCTGTCTTCTTTCCTGCTCATCTGCATCTCTTAGGAAGTGAGAAGTTTTGGGCTTCCTTGAAATTCTAGTGTGTTCTGAGGTAGTGGTGATCAAACTTTTTTTTACCCTCCCTGTACATTTATGTATGTTTGCCTGTGAGTCAGAAGCAAAAGTTTTCAGTAATCATTCTATGAGATGCTATAGTATTCACTATCTCTTTTTTCCTTTTCATTCCACGATGAGCTAGCATGCTGAGTGGTAGGTCGTAATCATGATTCACCAATGGAGACTTAAAGTTCCCATAGCTCATACAGGAGTCCCAGGAATGGCCATATATTTGCTAACCCTTAATTTCTTCACTGTGACATCATCTTAGAAGTTTTAGGTGTGATCTGACTTTCTTGTAACATCAGAATGCTCTAGGAGTTGCCCAGTTTCCAGGTACTAGATTTATTGCCCTTGTGCTGTAGAGAAAGAGCAAAAGAATTTTAGGCTTAATAATACCCTTACATGTTTACTATGTGTCAGGTGCTATGATTGGTATAGATAATATCTAATCTTAAAACAATTTTGAAAATTAGAATTAGCATCACAATTTTGGTGGGTTAGTAGGGGAAATGAAGAAAACAAAGCTTGGAGACATGAAGTAACTTGTCTAAGAATATACAGTGTGTAGGTGGCTTTAAAACCCAAATTTTTTTTCACTTCCATAAGCTTTCTGAAAAAGGCATTCCATTATGAAGGGTCAGCCTCAGTGTTTGTCCCTGTTGCACCTAAAGGAGATTGAGAAACATGGGGTGGGGCAGGGAAGTCCCCAGATCATCTTGGATAGCCTAGCCTTTACGCATTCTCACTGCTTAAATGGAGAACTCTGGCAATGTTAACATAATCAGGTCACTGCCATCTCAATACAGGATTCAATAAAATTGCTTTCATAATTTTTGGCAATCTGTGGGTAAAAATTATCTCTGAGATCTGTACAATCATATGTGGAGTTCATTTAAGCCAAAGTCTATAAAGAATGTTTAGGACCATGCCCCTGTTTGTGCTTTTTACTGGTGTTTCTCTATTAGCCTGGAGTGATAGGATCAATCCTTGTTAATTATAACTGATAGGGAAACATGGCTAAGAAATACCATTCTTAGGTTAGGCACAGTGGCTCATGCCTGCAATCTTAGTGCTTTGGGAGGCCAAGGCAGGAGGATTGCTTGAGTCCAGGAGTTTAAGACTAGCCTGGGCAACATAGCAAGACTTCATCTCAATAATGACATTTAAAAATTAGCTAGGTGACAGAGTGAGCTCCTGTGTCAAATATATATATATATATATATATATATATATATATATCATTCTTGGTGATGGGCTTGGCCACTTTGTAAGAAACCTTGGTATTTCAGATGATAGGAAGAGGAAGCAAAACCATGAACATTTTTCTCTGTAATGTTTAGTTGTGAGGTCAATAAACTTAACACTCTCAGAGGCAGGTTTTAAGAACTTCTTTTCTATCATTTTCTTCTCTGTTTTTACTCCCCTACTCAAAAGATGTGTGTGTGTGTGTGTGTGTGTGTGTGTGTGTGTGTGTTTAAATCCCTCTTACATAGAGAAAACCTTGTGGCAAAGGGAGCTCAGGTATAGGATGTAGCTTCTCCGTTAAAATCCAGTCCTGCCCTGTCTGATATAATAACCACTAGCCACATGTATTATCAAGCACTTAAAATGTGAAAAGTCAGAATTAACAAGTATTGTAAGTGTAAAATATTTCATACTATATTTGAAAGACTTACTATGAAAAAGAGGAATGTAAAATATCAATAGTTTTTAATATAGATTACATGTTAAGATAATATTTCACATTCATTGAATTAAATGTCATTAAAATTTCTTCTGTTTCTTTTTACTTTTTAAAATGTGGCTACAGTAAAATTTTAAATCACATATTTGGCTTGTATTTGTGGTTGTATTATATTTTTTTGACTGTATGGATTCTAGGGCAATACTGCAGCTACCCTACCCAGCCATGCTTTGAAATACAGCTCATTATCTAATTTTAGGACCCCCCACCCAAAGAGGGCTAAATTTTGCCCAGCCTTTTCTTCCTGTCCACTCCCTGCCTTAGCTTGAAAGAGTATATAGTGCTTTACTGGACAGGTAAGGCACATAAAAATAAATCGAGTTTTCCCCAGTTGGAAGTGAGAACAGATGGTTTTGGATGGCGTGGGACACCAGACTGGTAGGACCCAGATCCAATAGATTTGCTGAGGATATTCTGTGAAGCACCTCGAAGAAAGTATAGGAAAGTTCACATTTTTCCCATTACGAGTACTTCAGTGGTTTTGTTTTTGTTTGAAATATCAAATTCTTCCAAGACAGTTTTGCTCCTTTTCAGGCACTGTTTTCCTGATGTGCTAAGCATGTGCTTAGTCTGTGTGATATACTTCCAAAGACCACCAAGCCCTTGATAAGTCCACCCTGGAGTGGTGACATGGCAGGTTGTCAATACCTGAGCCTTGGGAGCTATATTCCTTCAGTGGCTGGTTGACTGATTGCAGGCAAAAAGATAAAAATTGCCAATGAAAATTATTTCGAAGGAAGTAGTGTATCATGTGTGCGTGTCTATGTGTGTGTATTTATTAAAGAAGATTCTGCTTAAATTATTTCTACTTTAAAATTCTCTCTTTTAACCATTGTGGAAGACAGTGTAGTGACTTCTCAAAGATTTAGAAATGGAAATTCCATTTAACCCAGCAATCCCATTACTGGGTGTATACCCAAAGGAGTATACGTCATTCTATTAAAAAGATACATGGATGCGTATGTTCATTGCAGCACTATTCACAATAACAAAGACGTGGAATCAATCCAAATGCCCATCAATGATAGACTGAGTAAAGAAAATATGGTACATATACACCATGGAATACTATGCAGCCATAAAAAGGAATGAGATCATGTCTTTTGCAGGGACATGGATGAAACTGGAAGCCATTATCGTCAGCAAACTAACACAGGAACAAAACTAAACACCCTGTGTTCTCACTTATAAGTGGGACCTGAACAATGAGAACACGTGGACACAGGGAGGACAACAATACACACTGGGAACTGTCAGGGGAGGGTGGGTAGGGGAGAGCGTTAGGGAAAAGAGCTAACACATGCTGAGTTTAATACCTAGGTGATGGGTTGATAAGTGCAGTAAACGACCATGACACATGTTTACTTATGTAACAAACCTGCGCATCTTGCACATGTACCCCAGAACTTAAGAAAAAAATGAAATTATTTTTAAAAATTCTCTGTGTGTACATATGTATGTATTTATTATTTATCGAGATAGAGTTTTGCTCTCATTGCCCAGGCTGGAGTGCAACGGCGCGATCTCTGCTCACTGCAACCTCCACCTCCCGAGTTCAAGCGATTCTCCTGCTTCAGCCTCCCAAGTAGCTGGTATTACAGGCATGCGCACCACACCCAGCTAATTTTGTATTTTTAGTACAGACAGAGTTTCACCATGTTGGTCAGTCTGGTCTCGAACTCTTGACCTCAGGGGATCCATCTGCCTTGGCCTCCCAAAGTGCTGGGATTATAGGTGTGAGCCACCGTGCCTGGCCAAATTATCTGTTTTAAAAAGTGCAATATGAGAAGAAGAAAAATCACATCTTTCAACTAAATAATATACAAGTATTCAAAGACAGACCAAGAATTTGTTCAACTGTGTACCGTTATTATCAGACACTATAAAGGAATTCAAAAAGTTTGTGGGGAAAATGCAATTAAAAGAATAAAATAAATATGAACTTTTCTTCCCAACATAAGCTCCATCAAGATCAAGACACTTCCTAAATAAAAAGTTATGAGTACAGAGTAGGTATATATGTTTATGGGGTACTTGAGATATTTTGATACAGGCATACAGTGCGTGACAGTAACAGGGGAAATGAGGTATTCACCATCTTAAGCATTTATTTCTTTGTGTTATAAACATTCCAATTATACTCTTTTATTTATTTATTTATTATTTTTTGAAACAGAGTCTCACTCTGTCACCTAGACTGGAGTACAGTGGCGCAATCTTGACTCACTGAAACCTCCACCTCCTGGGTTCAAGCAATTCTCCTGCCTCAGCCTCCTGAGTAGTTGGGACTACAGGCGTGCACCCCCAGGCTTGGCTAAGTTTTTTGTATTTTTAGTAGAGACAGGCTTTTGCAATGTTGGCCCGGCTGGTCTTGAACTTCTGACCTCAAGTGATCCACCTGCCTCGGCTTCCCAAACTGCTGGGATTACAGGCATGAGCCACCACGCCTGGCCTATTTATTTATTTATTTATTTAGAGACAGTCTTGCTCTGTCACCCAGGCTGGAATGCAGTGGCATGATCTCGGCTCACTGCAACCTCTGCCTCCGA
Source organism: Papio anubis (assembly GCF_008728515.1). Classification (NCBI taxonomy): domain Eukaryota; kingdom Metazoa; phylum Chordata; class Mammalia; order Primates; family Cercopithecidae; genus Papio; species Papio anubis. Next base: position 187,289,302 of record NC_044976.1, on the reverse strand, counting down.
GGTTCAAGCGATTCTCCTGCCTCAGCCTCCCGAGTAGCCAAGATTACAGGTATGCGCCATCATGACTGGCTAATTTTTATATTTTTAGTAGAGATGGAGGTTTCATCATGTTGGCCAGGCTGGTCTCGAATTCCTGACCTCAGGTGATCCGCTTGGTTCAGCCTCTCAAAATGTTAGGATTACAGGCGTGAGCCACCATGCCCTGCCTGGCCTAATTATTTTCAAATGTACAATAAATTATTGTTGACTGTAGTCACTTTGTTTTCCTATCAAATACTAGATCTTATTCATTCTATCTAACAATATTTTTGTACCCATTAAACATCTCCACTTTGCCCCCGCTACTCCTGCTACCCTTCTCAGCCTGTGGTAACCATCATTATACTGTCCGTCTCCATGAATTCAACCATTTTGGTTTTTTTAGCTCCCACAAGTGAGTGAGAAGGTTGTCTTTTTCTGCCTGTTTTGTTTCATTTAACACAGTGTCTTCTAGTTCTATCTATGTTGTTGCAAATGACAAAATCTCATTCTTTTTTGTGGCTGAATAGTACTCCATTGTGTACATATACCACATTTTCTTTATCCATTCATCTTTTGATGAACACTTAGGTTGCCTCCAAATCTTGGCTATGGCAGATAGTACCACAGTAAACATGGGAGTGCAGATATCTCTTCAACATAGTGACCTCCATTCTTTTGTGAATATACCCAGCAGTGGGATTGCTGGATCATATGGTGGTTCCGTTTTTAGTTTAGTTTTTTTTTTTTTTTTTGCAGAACCTCTATACTGTTCTTCATAGTGGCTGCACTAATTTACATTCCCACCAACAGTGTACAAGAGTTCCCTTTTCTCCACATCCTTGTCAGCATTTCTTATTGCCTATTTTTTGGATAAAAGCCATTAAAACTTGGGTGAGATATCTCATTGTGGTTTTAATTTCCATTTCTCTGATGATTGATGATGTTGAGCACTTTTTTATATACCTGTTTGATACTTGTATTTCTTCTTTTAAGAAATGTCTATTCAGATTTTTTGTCCATTTTTAAATTGGATCATTAGATTTTTTTCTATTGAGTTGTTTGAGCTTCTTATGTATTCCAGTTGTTCATCATTTGTCAGATGAAGTTTGTAAATATTGTCTTCCATTCTGTAGATTATCTCTTCACTTGGTTGATCATTTCCTTTGGTGTGCAGAAGCTTTTTAACTTGATATGATCTCATTTGTCCATTTTTTCTTTGGTTGCCTGTGCTTGTGGGGTATTACTGAAGAAATCTTTGCCCAGATTGATGTCCTTGAGAGTTTCCTTAATGTTTTCTTGTGTTAGTTTCATAGTTTGAGGACTTAGATTTAAGTCTTTAATCCACTTTTACTTGATTTTTATATATGTCAAGAGAAAGGGGTCTAGTTTCATTCTTCTGCATATGGATTATTCAGTTTTCCCAGCACCATTTATTGAAGAGACTCTCCTTTCAGCAATGTATGTTCTTGGTACCTTGTCAAAAATGAGTTCAATGTAGATGTATGGATTTACTTCTAGATTCTTTACTCTGTTCCATTGGTCTGTGTGTTTCTTTTTATGCCAGTCCCGTACTGTTTTGGTTGCAGTAGCTCTGTAGTATAATTTGAAGTCAGGTAATGTGATTTCTCCAGTTTTGTTCTTTTTGTTCAGGATGGCTTGGGCTATTCCAGGTCTTTCATGGGTTCCATCAAAATTTATGATTATTTATTTCTATTTCTGTGAAGAATGAGTTTGATACTTTGATACAGATTACATTGAATCTGCACATTACTTTGGACATTTTAACAATATTGATTCTTCTAATCCATGAACATGGCCTATCTTTCCATTTTTTTGTGACTTCTTCAATTTGTTTCATCAGTGTTTTGTAGTTCTTATTGTACAGATTCACTTCTTTGGTTAAGTTATTCCTAGATAATTTATTTGTAGCTGTTGCAGGTTGGATTTTTTAAATCCCTTTTTCAGATTGGTCATCGTTGGCATATTTAAATGCTATTGATTTCTGTATATTGATTTTATATCCTGTAATTTTATATAATTTACTTCTCAGTTCTAATAGTTTCTTGATTAAGTCTCTAGGTTTTCCTAAATATAAGATTATATCATCTGCAAATAAAGATAATTTGACTTCTTCCTTTTCAATTTGGATGAGCTTTATTTCTTTATCTTATCTGATTACTCTAGCTAGGACTTCCAGGACTATGTTGAATAATGGTGATGAAAGTGGGCATCTTTGTCTTGTTCCAGATCTTGGAGGAAAGATTTTCAGGTTTTACCTATATGTAGATGTGGTTCTTTTCTTTATGGCTTTTATTATGTTGAAGTATGTTTCTTCTGTATCCAGTTTTTTGAGGTTTTTAAAATTTAATCATGAAGAGATGGTGAATTTTATTGAATGTTTTTTTTGTATCAATTGAAATGATCATATGGTCTGTGTCCTTCATTCTTTTGATATTATGTTTATATTGATTGATTTGCATATGTTGAACCATCCTTACATCCCTGGGATAAATCCCACTTGATCATGATGAATGATGTTTTTAATGTGTTGCTGAATTTGGTTTGCTAGTATTTTGTTGAGGATTTTTTGTATCAATATTCATCAGAAATATTGGCCTGAAATTTTCTTTTTTTGATGTGTCTTTGTCTGGTTTTGGTATCAGAGTAATTCTGCCGTCATAGAATGAGTTTGGAAGTATTCCCTCCTCCATTATTTTTTTGGAATAGTTTGAATAGGATTGATATTAGTTCTTTAAATGTTTTGTAAAATTCCATGGTGAAGCCATCATTTTCTGTGACTTCTTTTGTTTTTTTTTTTTTTTTTTTTTTTTTTTTTTTTTTTTTAATTTATTTATTATTATTATACTGTAAGTTGTAGGGTACATGTGCATAGCGTGCAGGTTTATTTATGGCAATAACCTTGTGCTATTGCCTTGTTGGTGTGCTGCACCCATCCAACTTCGTCATTTACATCAGGTGCATAACTCCCCAGTACAATCCCTCCCCCTCACACCTCCCATGATGATAGGCCCCGATTGGTGTGATGTTCCCCTTCCAAAAGGTCAAAGTGATCTCATTGTTCAGTTCCCACCTATGAGTGAGAACATCACGGTGTTTGGTTTTCTGTTCTTTGTGATGAACGCGCACAAGAATGATGGTTTCCAGCTGCATCCATGTGTCCCTACAAAGGGCGCATAAACTCATCCTTTTTATGGCTGCATGTAGTATTTATTCCACGGTCAATATATGTGCCACATTTTCTTAATCCAATCTGTCACTGTTGATGGACATTTGGGTTGATTCCAAGTCTTTATTGTGAATAATTAGCACCGCAATAAACATGGAGTATTGCATGTGTCTTTTATAGCAGCATAATTTATAATCCTTTGAGTATATACCCAGTAATGGGATGGCTGGGTCATATGGTACATCTAGTTCTAGATCCTTGAGGAGGTCGCCATACTGTTTTCCATAATGGTTGAACTTAGTTTACAATCCTACCAACAGTGTAAAAGTGTTCCTATTTCTCTCCACACCCTCTCTCCAGCACCTGTTGTTTCCTGACTTTTAATGATGGCCACCATTCTAACTGGTGTGAGATGGTATCTCATTTAATGGTTTTGGTTTTGCATTTCTCTGATGGCCAGTGATGATGAGCATTTTTTCATGTGTTTGTTGGCTGTATGAATGTCTTCTTTTTGAAATGTCTATTATTCATATCAACTTTGCCCACTTTTGATGGGGTTGTTTGTTTTTCTTGTAAAATTTGTTTGAGTTCTTTGTAGGTTCTGGATATTAGCCCTTTGTCAGATGAATTAGATTGCAAAAGAATTTTTCTCCTATTCTCTCAGCCCAAGGTTGCCTGTTCCCTCTGATGGTGGTTTCTTTTGCTGTGCGAAGCTCTTTTAGTTTAATGAGATCCCATTTGTCAATTTTGGCTTTTTGCTGCCGTTGCTTTTTGGTGTTTTAGACGCGCAGAAGTCTTTGCCCATGCCTATGTCCTGAATGGTACTACAGGTTTTCTCTAAGTTTTATGGTATTAGGTCTAACATTTAAGTCTCTAATCCATCTTAGATTAATTTTAGTATAAGGAGTAAGGGGAAAGGATCAGTTTCAGCTTTCTACTTATGGCTAGCCAATTTTCCCAGCACCATTTATTAAATAGGAATCCTTTCCCCATTTCTTGTTTCTCTCGGTTTGTTGTCAGATCAGATGGCTGTGGGTAGTATTGGTATTATTTCACAAGGGACTCTGTTCTGTTCCATTGAGGTCTATATCTCTGTTTTGGTACCAGTACCATGCTGCTGTTTTGGTTGTGGTGTGGTTTGAAGTCAGGTGGCGTGAAGTGCCTCCAGCTTTGTTCTTTTGACTTACAGGATTGTCTGTAGCTGACTTCTTAACTTTTGATAGGAGACTTTATTACATCTCAGTCTCATTGTTACTTGTTATGTGGGTCTATTGTTACGTTTTTGATTTCTTCCTGTGGTTCAATCTTGGTAGGTTACATATGTATTTAGAAATTTGTCAGAACCTTCTGGTTTTTCTGATTGTTGGCATATGGTTGTTCATAGTAGCTTCAATAATCAGCACTGGATTTCTGTGGAATCCAGCTGTATTTTTTTTTTTTTAAATCTCTGTATTTATTTAAGTCTTCTCTTTTCTTAATCTTCCTACAGACATTGGGATTTTGTTTCTCAAAAACTTTTCAAAAAGGATTTTCAAAAAATAACAACCTTTTGTTTACTAATGAATCTTGTGTATTGTTCTTTTTCTCTTTCCAATTTCATTTATTTCTGCTTTCATCTTAGCTATTTCTTTGTTCTACTTTTTTTTTTTTTTTTGAGATGGAGTCTTGTACTCTGTCACCCAGGCTGGAGTGCGGTGCGCAAGGCGGGGATCTGCGGCTCACCTGCAAGCTCCGCCTCGAGGGTTCCGCGCCATTCTCCTGCCTCCAGCCTCCCGAGTAGCTGGGACTGCGGCACCGCCACCTAAGCCCGGCTAGTTTTTGTAATTTTTAGTAGAGAGGCGGGGTTTCACGTGTTAGCCAGGATGGTCTCGATCTCCTGACCTGTGATCCATGCGTCTCGACGCCTCCCCAAAAGTGCTGGGATTACAGGCTTGAGCCACCGCGCCCGGCCTCTTTGTTCTACTTTTTAATGTAGGCACTTATTGGTATAAACTTTGCTCTCAGTATTGCTTTCACTGTATTCCGGAGATATTGGTGTGTTGGGTTTCCATTTTAATTTGTTTTAAGGAATTTTAAAATTTCCTTCTTCTTCATTGACTCACTGGTCATTCAGGAGCATAGTGTTTAATTTCTACGTGTTTGTATAGTTTCCAACATTCCTCTTGTTGTTGATTTCTAGTTATATTCCATTGTGGTCTGAGAAGATACCTGTGATGATTTCAGGTTTTAAAAACATTTTAGGCCAGGTGTGGTGGCTCACGGCTGTAATCCCAGAACTTTGGTAGGCCAATGGGGGCGGATCACGAGGTCAGGAGATCAAGACCATCCTGGCCAACATGGGAAAACCCCATCTTTACTAAAATACAAAAAAATTAGCTGGGCGTGGTGGCGCTCATCTGTAGTCCCAGCTACTCAGGAGGCTGAGGCAGGGGAATCCCTTGAACCCGGGAGGCGGAGGTTACAGTGAGCTGAGATCGTGCCACTGCACTCCAGCCTGGCAACAGAGCAAGACTCTGTCTCAAAAAAAAAAAAAAGCCAAAAAAAACCAGGTGTGTCTTTGAGAATGATCTATGCACTGAGGAGAAGCATATGTATTCTGCAGCTGCTGGATGAAATATCTATTTGGTCCATTTGGTTTATAGTGCTAAGTCCAGTGTTTTTTTGTTGATTTTTCAGTTTGGATGATCTGTCCAATGCTGAAAGTGGGATGTTGACATCTCCAACTATTATTGTATTGGGGTCTATCTCTTTCTTAGCTATAATAATATTTGCTTTATATATCTGGGTGCTTCAGTGCTGATGCACATAAATTTATAACTGTTATATCTTTTTGTTGAATTGACCCCTTTATCATTATGTAATGACCTTTTGGTCTCTTTTCATAGTTTTTAATATTTAATTCTATTTTATCTGATATAAGTATAGCTACTCCTGCTTTTTTGTTTTTCATTTGCATGGAATATCTTTTCCCATTCCTTTATTTTTAGTCTATGTGTGTCTTTATAGGTGAAATATATTTCTGGTAGCCAACAGATCATTGGGTCTTGTTTTTTTAAATCCATTCAGCCACTTCATTTCTTTTGATTGGAGATGTTAGTTCACTTACATTCAATATTGTTATTGATAAACTAAGGACCTACTCCTGCTATTTTGTTGTTTGTTTTCTGGTTGCCTTATGATCTTTCTTTCTCCCTCCCTCCCTCCCTCTCTCCCTCCCTCCCTCTCTGCCTCCCTCCCTCCCTTCCTTTTACCATTGTTTTTGTGAAGGTGCTCCTCTCTGATGGTGTGTTTTAATTTCTTGCCTTTTTTTGTGTGTTTGTATCTGTTGTAGGTATTTCAGGGTTACCACAAGGCTTGCAAATAACATTTTGTAACCAATCATTTAAAACTAACATCAACTTAACACTGCTTGTAAAACCAAACAAACAAAAAAGCAGAAGGAAAACTAATAAAAAGTCACACTTTTATTCATCTCTCTCACTTTTTAACTTCTCTTGTCTGAAAAGCCACGATCTCTGTTTCTCCAGGATTGGTCCTTGGTGCCTTATTTAGTTCATTTTTTGAGATCATGTTTTCCTGGATGGTGTTGATGCTTACAGATGTTTGTTAGTGTCTGGACATTGAAGAGTTAGGTATTTGTTGTATTTTTTGCAACCTGGGCTTGTTTGTTCCTGTCTTTTTGGGGAAGACTTTCCAAGTATTCTAAAGGAATTGAGTATTGTGGCCTAACTCTTTGATCACTGCAGCTATATCTGCATTAGGGGGCACCTCAAACCAGTAACACTGTGACTTTTGCAGACTTGTCAAGATCACCTTGATGTTCTTTGATAAGATTCAAGAGAATTTTCTGGAACAACAGGCAAAGACTCTTGTTCTCTTTCTTTACTTTCTCCAAAGCAGACAGAGTCTTCCTCTCCATCCTGAGCTGCCTGGTATTGGCAAAGGGGAGACACAAGCACCCTGGTGGCCGCCATCACTTGTACTGTGGTTAGTCAGACCCGAAGCCAGCACAGTACTGGGTCTTGTCCAAATTTGGAGGCAACTGCTGCCTGGTAATTGCCAATCTTCATTCAAGGCCAGAATTGCCATTTGGAAGCCAGGGCCAGGAATCAGGAACCTTAGGATTCTACCTCCCGCTCTATTCTACTCCACCCAAGCTGGCACCCCCACCGCCAGCTTGGGTGGAGTCTTTCCCACTCTTTTCCCACTCTTTTCTCTTCTTTCCTCAAGTAAAAAGAGCCTGCCTTAATGGCCACCACAGCTGGTATTGTGCTGGGTCACATCTGAAGCCAGCACAGCACTAGGTCTCACCCAAGGCCCACGGCAACTACTGCCTGGTTGCAACTGATGTTTATTCAAGGCCCATGCAGATGATGAATGCTGCCAGAAGTGGGTTCACCCCTACAAGGCAGCAGGTTCCCTTCTGGCCCAGGATTTGTCTAGAAATATCATCCTGGAGCTAGATCCTGGGATGGGGGCCTCAGGACTCTGCTTGGTGCCCTGTTCTTCTGTGGCTAAACTGGTGTGCTAATTGCAAGACAAAGTCCTTTTTACTTTCCCCTCTCCTCTCCTCAAGCAGAAGAAAGGATTTTCTTCTGGAGCTGTGAGCTGTGCTGCCTTGTGTTGGGGAAGGACTGACACAAGTACTCCTGGGCTGGCCTAGCTGGTGTCTTATAGGTTGTGTATACCCCATGTCCTCTGACTCAGAGTCCAGCACAGTACCAAGACTTGTCCAAGAATTGCAGTCCTTGTGGCCTAGACTGCATTTCATGTTTATTTACGACCCCAAAGCACTTTAGTCCACAGTCGGCCTAGCTGGAACTCAGATACCAACCACTGGGAAGGATGACCCCCTCTGGCTGTGGCTGGTCTAAATGCTCCCTCCATTGGCACTGGCTGAATTCTGCCATGTGTTTCTTTGCTGTGACAGATAGCATGGAGTTCCAATGCAAAGTCCCACAATCACTGTCCTCTCCTTCTGCCTGTCACACATATTCTCTCTCTGTGCCATGCAGCTAATGCTAGGGGGTAGAGGTGATGGTGTTGGCAATTCAAGACTGTCTTTTCTGCCCTCTTCAGTGCCTCTTTCCTTGATATGATGTTAAACCCAGACACTGTGATTTTGTACCTGATTTTTGATTCTCATGAAGGTGCTTCATTGTGTGGATAGTTGTTCGATTTGGTGTTCCTGTGAAGGGGATCATTATTAGAGGATGCTATTCAGCCATCTTGCTCCACCGCCTTCTCTCCAGACACTTTTGTAAGTGATGATAACAGTCGTTTAGTCCATCCCTGAAAAACTGAGGAATCTGGGAATTTACCATGTCAGTACCATCTTTGTCAGATTATTACCTAAGAAAAATGGGTGTTCTTTACTTTAAGAGTAGAAAACAGAAAGAAGTCACAAGTAGCCACACGAGGACTGTAAAGTGGGTGCTTAATAATGTTTCATCAAAACTCTTATAAAATTAGGGTGAGTTCAGTGACTCACACCTGTAATCCTAGCACCTTGGGAGGCTGAGGCAGGCAGATCACTTGAGGTCAGGGTTTCACCAGCCTGGCCAACATGGTGAAACCCTGTCTCTACTAAAAATAGAAAAATTCGCTAGGCGTGGTAACACATGCCTGTAATCCCAGCTATTCAGGATGCTGAGGTAGGAGAATCGCTTGAACCTGGGAAGCAGAGGTTGCGGAGAGCTGAGATCACACCACTGCACTCCAGCATGGGCAACAGAGTGAGACCCTGTCTCAAAACAAAACAAACAAACAAAACTCCTCTTATAAAACTGACCTTGTTTGATGGGAGGAATGAGCAGGAACATTGTCACGGTGAGGAGGGACCCTCTGATGAAGCTTTCCTAGGCATTTTTCTGCTAGATCTTTGACTAGTGTCTCAAAACACTCTCATAAGCAGATGTTATTCTTTGTCTCTCCCAGAAAGTCAACAAGCAAAATGGCTTGAGCATCTCAAACAACTGTTGCTATGACCTTTGCTCTTGACTGGTTTATTTTTGCTTTTACTGGACCACTTCCTCCTCTTGGTAGCTATTGCTTTGATTATGCTTTGTCTTCAGGATTATACTGTAAAGGCCTTTTTTTTTTTTTTTTTTTTTTTTTTAAATTTCCTATTACAGTTATTTGAAGAAATGCTTCAGATCTTGATCCCACTTGTTCAAAATTTAATTGAAAACTCTGTTCTTGTCTAAAGCTGATCTGGTCACAAAAGTTTTGTGACCAGATTGGTGCAAAAGTTTTGCACCCATCGCATGGAATATTTACTCAACTTTAATTTTTAGTCAGATTTATATAAGCTGAACCAATTGAGATGTCTGTAATGTTGGCTTTTGTTTCTGCAACTAATTGTTGGGCCCTTTCAATAAGAGCACAAACAAGATAATTTTGTTCTTGCAGATTTATATGGATGGCCTGCCACTGCAGGCTTCATCTTTAACATCATCTCATTCCTTCTTAAAGTGAATTTTCTATTTGTAAATTGATTATTTCTTTGGGGGCATTGTCCTCATAAACTTTTCATAAAGCATCATTGATTTCACTATTCTTCCACTCAATCTTCACCCTGAATTTGATGTTTGTCTTTCAATTTTGGTGGAATTAATGTTGCACTGAAAGGGACTCTTTTCAAATTTATGTCTTACTCTTTTTAGCGCCTCAAACTAGATCCTATTCAGACATGTTATAACAAGTTAGGGAGAATTTGTTTTGGTGCAAATGTTTTTGAAATTCATGCATTGTATTTAATAATGTATACTTTCCATCAACATTTTGAAGACCCCTTATATAGTACCTACTAGTTTATGAAATTTCAATAAAAATGTAAAACCCTTCAGAAAAATAATTATGAATGGCTAAGTGTAGATGTTAATATTTATTATCTTAGACATTTTTTAATTCAAAAATAATTCATTTAAAATATGCAACTCATAAATTTTGATTTTTCCTGAATTCATAGTCATATATAATGGTGCTTGTCCCCAGCCTGCCACACCCACTGTCTTTCAGATTGTGCCCTGATACCACTTCACATCAATACTTGCAATGACAATACTAGAGAAATAAATTGTCCATTGATAAAGCATACCATGGGTTTATTTCATTATGCCAATTTTAAAGCTACTGTCTTCTGTGACCAGAACATTTTTTCAGATGTTAATTGGTTTGTCTTTATTTGGCATTTGATCAGAGGAGAGACAATATTGACAAAGCAGACATTTTTAGCATCTTTGTCGTTTATTCACTAGCGAGAATCTTCATCTGTTCTCTGCCTTCGTGTCTTTGGAGACCTCAGACCAGTCTGGTATATCTTAATTTGATCTTGTTTTCCAGGCCAAAATTCAGTTTTTCTGTGCCTCACAGGCTTGGTATTCTCATTAATGATGATGTCTGTCCGTTGTTATCTCAAAGTCCTCATTTTCCTCTCAGTCTTTTATAGCTGAGATCAGATTTTTCTGATTCTATTCATAGCAGTATCTGTAGCTTTTAACTAGTATTTTTGCATCTTAATTAAATAAATGTAACATAGCTAGCTTGTGAAGTAAAATGTGACTAGTTTATGTCAAATATGGTAACTTTCATACATAAATATTAAAACTTGTTTAATCAAGAATAAAACCATTTATGCAGATACTGGGGAGTTGCTTTTCCAAACACTATGATATTAGTAGTCTGGGTAGGACTGCCGTATGTAGCAAATAAAAATACAGAACACCCACTTACATTTTGGTTTCAGATAATTAACGACTAATTTTTAATATCAGTATGTTCAATGCAGTATTAAATTCCATGTGTTTTAACTGGGCATTTTATATTTTAACTGCCACCCCTAAATTTTCTTCATAGGGGCATTAATTCTTGTAGTTGCCCTACTGAAATCCTTTAGTAAAATACAAACAAAGAGCTAACAAGTTAAGAATTCTTTTTATGAAATATTGTGCCCCCAACTTATGTCATCTTTTCCCCCCATCACTTTGCCAAAGTTTCCTTCATTCTCTATGGGCAGTGGTCCTGTGGTGGTGCAATACCTGCTCTCAGAGGGTAGGGCCAGATCACTTTTGCCCCACTTAGCCCAATCTCATCTCCATCTCTCCCTAACTGTTGGGTTACAGACATTCCTTTGGTGGCAAAAGCAGAGGTGTCCTCTGGGCTGATACTCAGGATCACAGTGCTGCATCTTTGTTGTCTAAAGACTCAAAATCAGCCACCACTCCTTTGTGCTCTCTGTGGCTCTCATATTTGCTGCATTTGTGAAAAATTATCTGGTTTAGACTACTCCAGTTTTATTTCAGGGCTGTATCACTTACATTATGATCTTGAATATAATATCACAGCCATGATTAGCAGGAAATACTAACTTGGAAGAGAGCTATTTCTAGTGGCTACTTGGATAATTGGAGCATAACATCCTCTTCATAAAGCATTTTAGCTGAGGCTGAGTTGAATAAAGATTTAAGCAAAATGTGTGTTTTATAAACCTATGCAAAAACTTCTTTGGTTCTTCTTTCCTACACATCAGGAAGATAGTATTGAGAACTACAATGTGATGACTTGCTCCAGAGTTACCTTCAAGCAACCCTTAGGAAGGTGTGATTTTGAACAATGAGGTCATTTGTTTCACGTGGGTAAAAATGTCGTGAATCATGGCATTGATTATGGCAGTAGTTCCATTGGATAACATTCTGCCTTATAATGCATTTTATAAACTCTCTTCCTAGGTAGACAGCTCAAAGCATTTCACAGGGCAGATGTGAGTGCCCAACAAAGAAAAATTTGCCCCATCCTAGCTTTCATATGTGCCTCAGTGTGAGGCATGACTCACCTTCCACTTAAGCAGTGATATAACCTTTTTCTTCATCCTCTGCCTTTCTGCCTTGGTTCACCATTTTCTTCTTTCTATCATATGGATCATTTATAATAATAATTATTCAACAAATATTTGTTCAGCCCCTACTACATTTAGGGTACTAGATGTGTTACTATAAGGTGCTGCCTATAGTGGCCAGGAGCTTATCTTTCAGTTAGTGGAAGTAAGATATGTCTTAGCCCAAGGCAATATGTGAGTACATGTTATATAAGTGTATACAACTTGGTATTGTAGTAACATAAGGGAAAAAGGTGTTTTTACCTGGAATCATTATGAAAGCACTATGGAAGGAATCTGACGAGCCTATATAGATGAGCAGGATTTCAGTAGGGGAACATGTGGGATGTAGGATCATTCAGGCAGAGGAAATTACACAAAAGCCTTGAAGCTTAAAGAAAAGCACAACTTTGCAGAATGGAATGTGATTCAGATAGAATGGAATAATTCTTTTTTTTCTATTTGAGGGTAACGGGTCAATATTATAGATGGATTTGAATGGTATATGGGAACAAAATAGTGCCTCAGGTAGATTAATTTAAAGGTACTGTGTAGACTGATCGAAGGGCAGAAAGTTTAGGGAATTGATTATTTGAAATAGTTGAGGCATAAAGTGATAATATCCTGACCTATTAATAGATGGTAGTGCCAAAAAGCACACAAGGTCTAGCTGGCCCAAACAATGGTTGGTTTGTCTGCTTAGACAATATATTGAATAATATCTATTTTTCATAATATTTTCATATTGTGAACTACTTAACGTTAACACTCATACTGAATTACCTTAACACTAATAATATTTTCTTATTGTGAACTACTTAACATTTATGCCTAATTACCTTAACACTTATAACTAATCACTATGCAAAGTAAGAACAGTCTTGTATATGTAATTTGTTAGCAACCATTTAAAACTTTGGAAAAATGAAAGAGTTTTTATTTGTAGAACTGGGTCTAAATAAAAAGGCAAGGCCAGACAAATTCCTGGAAAGAAACCTTCTTTTAGCCCTATAGCCACTGAATCAAGTCAAAATACCTTCCACAAATGGCAACTTAATACTTAAGGAATAAGTGAAGTTACTTTTACAGTTTCTTAATTTTAACAGCAGTTGGATTTTCTTTCTTTTTATTACAAATTCAGACTTTAAAAATGTTCTCTTAGCTGCATGAGAGTCACTTAGGAAAAAGTTACATAAAAATCGTTATTCCTCATGGCATACAGATCAAAAGCAAATATGTATATTGATTAAAGTGGTAGAGGGAATTTTAAAAGCGAGAAGGACCTTTACCATAAACTGTTTCTGTCTCATATGGTATTAAGAACAGCAAAGAACCTGAGCCTATTACGCACTATAATCCAGAGGTACACTGAATGGGAATTTTCTGATCCTTACCTAACCTTGATATCAATCTACTGCTTCAAGCTATTTATTCTGTGAAAAAGTTAACATGTAAACTAAGACAGATACCTGAGATTTAAGAAAAAAATCTATTATAATTTGCTTCTAACAGTGTTTCATACACATTATGTAATTCATCTGTCATTTTAATAAGACCGATTTTAAAAGAATGCAGGGATTGAATGTATCTTTATCTTTTTTCCTTCTTTTCATATAAAATGAAGTAAAACTCAATGAGCAAACCTCAAACAGTTTTTTAAAAATTATTTTGGATGAATCAAATAATAGTAGGATTTTACATTTCTATTTTAAGATAGAGATCCATTTTGTTTTGTCCATAGTTTATATAATATGTAAAATTATTTTTGTATATTATCTTTGATATTAGAAATGACATTTTGGTATGCATTTTGCTGTGAAATTTTGGTTTGGAAGTCTATGAATCCTTGTCATTTTCTTTGGTTATGGCACAAATTATTACCTTTTGCTACTCCTGTTGACAAAATGATGTTGGGAGAGAACTTAAATTTCAAAGCAAAAATTTAAAAACTTGAGCCTGTTTCCATCTTGAGGAATAGACGGTTACCCCACCTGCTTCCCTAATTCTGATTTATTCAGTACTCATTTGCCTAGTGCCTACTAAAGTCTCAGGCACCAGGGAAACAAATAAGAATTGATCATGGTCGACCTAGAGGTGGCAATCAAGTGGGGGTATTCATACATGGACACTAGTTAATTAAAATAGCAGAGTGAAAGCCCAGAGGACCAATTGATTAAGTGAGGAAAAAGGAGAGAAGACTTCCACAATAATTCTTTGTATGTCAGCTCAGAGATGGGAGTGGAAGTTCACTCTATTGCAGTTGAGAATAAAAAGGATACTTGACTATGTGGATAATTCTGAATTGAGTTTTATACTTCAGTTTTAAATGTGGAATGAAGTTCTGTTAGACCAGTAGTTCTCAAGTAACAGTTTGTGGCCTTTTGCTGGTGGCTACATAGATGCTTGTTAAAAATACAAACTGCCTGGAGGTACTATGTTCTGAAAAAGCATCTCAGGTGATTCTAATAATCCATAAGATATGACCCCTACTTTAATAAAGATCCAGGAGAGAGAAAATAAATGATAGTTGAAGTCACAGAAATGGGTAAGACTTCCCTTGAAAGTGTGGAGAGTAAGCAAAGCAGAAGACAGGAAGTAAGCAGAGAAGGAGCCAGCAAAGAAACTAAAAAGGAATATACTGTGTCCAGGAGCTAGGACGTACATTTACCTGAGTCTTTTAATTCTTAGATTGGTAATCCTCATTTCGGAATCGATATATAGAGAAAAAATGTAGAAGAAAAATCTCTAGACTGCTACTTATGATTTGGCTTTATTCTAAAAGGGATTAATCAAGTTTCAACTTTGCCCTATCTCCAAAATATTTTGCCTACTTCTGAAGGAAGTATAATCACCAAATCTGTAGCAGAAACAGCAACTGACCCTCTCAAATAGAGAAAAATGAAGAAAGTAGAGTATCAGAAAAGAAAGTTGTAATATTAACCAGGCTTTGTAAGACAAAAAATGCCCCATCATACAGTTACTAGATGGAATGAGGATATTTAATTTACTGAAGTGACCTTTATAAATGAGAACTAGAACTATTATAGTCTCTCGGGAACAAATCCTTCTGTTCTTAGGCATTCCTGTTCTTTTGTATTGATGTTGTTGTGATCCATGCATCTTCTACTTTTAGGTGACTAAAGCCTTATGTTAATAGAAACGTGCTGTTATAAAAAGGAACAAAATGGCAATTATATAACCTGAACTGGTATAAAAATTAATTGTCTTTTTCAAAATCTGTATCCCAAAATAGAATAACTGTTGATCCTGAAGGATTTTAAAAATATATACATTGCCGAAATTTTGGTAGGTATGTAGTTATTATTCAATTTTTTTGAAATGGATAAGAGACTGGAATGCACTCACTCTTCTTTGAAGTTTCAGGTGATACTTTATGAAAAGGAATTCCAAGATCATTGTAATAGTTATGTGATCAACTTTTCACTTAGTATTCTTCCTTTCACTGATTAGATACAGATTTTTCACAGCCTCAGTGAACAAGTGGTAAAATGGTCAACAGTGGTTCTAATATATTTAGCTTTGGAAGTTCTAAATTAAAGGTTATTTTTAAAAAGTTTTCAAAATTAACACGGTCTTGAGGAACTATTTTATTATGAATAATATTTTGTTAATGACAGAGGAAAAGGCAAACAATGATACATATATATCTAAATAGAGAAAATTTACTGGTGAGAATACCATAGTGAGATTCAAATTTGTTGATGGCCAATTTGTGAGAGTCTAACTAACTGAAAGTTAGGGAGAACACAATTCACACTGCCCTCACTTCTGACACCAGTTGTAAATTCAGGGAGTTATCAAAACCACCCTTAAGTTCATAATTCATTAGATGTGCTCATGGAAGCTGACAGAAAGCTGTTATACTCATAGTTACAGTGTGTTACAACTACAGAATAGAGATTAAAGCCAGCCAAGGGAAGAAACACAAAGGGCTGAGTCCAGGAGAAGTACCAAATACAGAGCTTCCTTTGTCCTCTCCCCATGAGTAATGGATGTTACTTTTCTGGCATCAGTGTTTGATAATACACCTGGAGTATTGCCAGCTAGGGAAGCTCACCCAAGCCTTGTTGCCCAGAGTTTTTATTGAGGCTCAATCACATATTACCTATGTGGCTGACCTTTATCCTCCAGCCTCTCTGTAGGTAAAACTTGAATGGCATGGTCCGAAACCTTAGTCATAAATAACATTGTTAGACTATTCAGTGGCCAAGGCCCCCATGCAGGCAAAGACCGCCCCGATCAGGCATGATAGTCCATGGACTAGACGTCACCTATTACTAACCAATGGCAAAGGCCAAACTTCTCTTTGAGTAAGGTTAATTTTTCACTACACACCATGTCATTCAGATAGTAAAAGCAGGTGAAACCAAACTGGAACCAATGGCTTACAAAACTGAGACTACACAGACTATGACAGATGAAATGGCTCCATATTGTCCACAGGATTAAGTTAAAGTGTTTTCATTGAAGATCACCTTTCTATATTCTGGATCTCTCTCAACTTGTCCTTTTATGAATTCCCTTCTGCAGTCAGTTAGAGTCACATCTATTGGGCATGCCAAGTGCTTTCCTGCTTTGGAGGGTTTGTTCACACATTTGCTGTTAATATATTCATTCATGATCTGTAGGCTTTGTTGAGCCCAGCCCGGGCCCCATCTCCTGTGGAAGGCCACTTTCACCACTTGACCACTTTTGCAGACATTCTTCACAGATATCCCATAGCTAACATTGACCGTATAATTTTTTTGGCTGTTAGCATATATTTCTTTCCATCAATATTTATACCTATATCTTGTCTTTACAAGTTGATCATAAACCTTTTGCAGTTTAAGGAAATAATGGACTATGCCCTGTGTTTTTTTGAGCCCCTAAATCCTATCACAATGTCTTGCACATAACAAATGTTAAATAAATATTCAGTGGTAAGTTTTCATATAGACGTACAAATAGGAGTATGTTATTCAAATATATGAATTAAATGATCCTGTAAAAATGATGTGAATTATACTTATAAATTTCTGAGGTAAGTTAATCCAGAAAAATATTGGAATCATTTTTGACAATTCATTGAAGACACTGGAAACATACAGGTCAGAAAAATGCTGGAAAATGTCAAGAGAAGTATTTTGCCATTCCATTCCCACTTCAAGGCCTTGCACATTGCTTTCCCTTCTGACTGTAATATTCTTTCTCTAAATAATCTCACTCAGAGAGGCAAAACCACCCTACAGCCCTTTCTTCACTATCTCTTTATCTTGCCTTTTTTTTTTTTTTTTTTTTTTTTTTGAGACGGAGTCTTACTCTGTCACCCAGGCTTAAGTGCACTGGTACAGTCTTGGCTCACTACTACCTCCACCCCGCTGAGTGTAAGCAATTCTCCTGCCTCAGCCTCCTGAGTAGTTGGGATTACAGGAGCCTCCCACCACACCTGGCTAATTTTTGTGGTTTTTTTAGTAGAGACAGGATTTCACCATCTTGGCCAGGCTGGTCTTCAGCTCCTGATCTTGTTATCTACCCACCTCGGCCTCCCAAAGTGCTCAGATTACAGGCATGAGCCACCATGCCCAGCCTATCTTGCTTTATTTTTATATTACTTTTTACTAACCAATCAACATTATATGCTTCATGTCTTTCTTCCCTACTACCAGATTATAGGCTCCATAGGGTCAGAGACTTATTCTTGCTAACGATTACATCTTCTACATCTAGAAAAGTGTCTGATTCTTAGTAAGTGCTAAGAAAAGTATTTGTTGAATACATGAATGAGTTTGTACTATTCAGGAAACAGAAAGCTGAATTTTTATATACGTTCACTTTTTGTGGGGTGAGGGGTGTGTGTGTGTGTGTGTGTGCGCGTGTGTTTGTTTTGAGACTGGGCCTTGCTCTGTTGGCCAGGCTGGAGTGCAGTGGCATGATCTCAGATCACTGGAACCTCAGCCTCCTGGGCTCAAGTTATCCACCCATCTCAGCCTACCAAAGTGCTGGGATTACAGCCCTGAGCCAATGCACGTGGCCTTACAGTCGCTTTTTGTATTATTCAATTTAAGAAAATGTAATTCAGCTTGAAGAATTTCAAAGAGAAGCATCTAAAGTGATTGAGGAAGTGGTAGAATTTTTTTTTTTTTTTGGATACAGAGTCTTGCTCTCTTGCCCAGGCTGGAGTACAGTGGTGTGATCTTGGCTCACTGCAAGCTCTGCCTCCCAGGTTCACGCCATTCTCCTGCCTCAGCCTCCCGAGTAGCTGGGACTACAGTAGCCTGCCACCACGCCCGGCTAATTATTATTATTATTATTTTGTATTTTTAGTAGAGACGGGGATTCACCATGTTAGCCAGGATGGTCTCGATTTCCTGACCTCGTGATCCGCCCACGTTGGCCTCCCAAAGTGCTGGGATTGCATGCGTGAGCCACCGCGCCCAGCTGGAAGTGGTAGAATGTTTTCTAAAATTACTAAAAATTATTCAGCTTATAAAAACAATTATTAACTTTGACCATATATGGGTGCACACATGGTCAAAGTTATAAAATTATAAACTGTAATAATTAGGTTAAAATAGGTATGTTCATCAAACCCTAGTTTTATCGAGGCATTCCTTAAAAGTTTTTCAGAGAAGTAAAAGAATATGATTTTTATATAGTGGATAATGAATATGGAGCTCGCTCTTAAAATTTGCATGTATTTCAAAAGAGTTCAAAGAGCTGTTTTGATAAAAATCAAAAATCACAATTTTAAAGATAATGCAAAATGAGAAATATTTATAACTTTGGAAAATAACAGCCTGGAGTTCAGCTATTGTGCTTTATCCTAAAAGGAGTTGCAGGTTTCATTATTGCCTGTTGATATGAATTCCAAGAATGTCAAGTTCCCCAGTTGGAACAATGAGCAGTCAGCAACCCTGAGAACGAAGGCATATCCAAATATGACCACAGGAGTATTGGGTAGGTGTATCTGGAGTCTAAAAGTAACCCCACATTTTTGTCAGAAAGTAATCTGGAACTCTGACCTAGATTACTTAAGATCTATGGGAAATTCAGGCTATGCCCATGGGCCTCAGTTCTTCCTAGTCTTAGAGTCTTGAAAGAATGCTTTGTTGTATTCAAATATTTTCCCCTGGAATCCTAGCACTTCCTTCTAGAACAAAGTACACATCATGAATATTGACTGCTCTTGAAATACGCTTCCTCCTCTCCTCTCTACCCACCTCCCTTTAGTTCTCATTGTAGCTTCTTTTCCTGGAGAGGTTTATTTCAACTTGAAGCTAGAATATGGCTTATATTTTTGGCCTTTGTGTCAGGCTTTGATTCTGAAGTGTTTGGCAGCGTTTCTGTGCAGTGACTGGGAAGCAGTGCGTTCACAATGTGATTTTATTGAGGTTTTTTTCCTTTTCTTCTGTATTACCACACTTAAGACTTCCCCCACCCCATATTCAAGGAACAAAGGCTGGCAATGACCCAGCCCTTTTGTGTTGTTGTTTCAGTTCATGATTTTAGTAGCATGTTTGAAACTAGAATACACTTTTATATTTTCTCTTTTCATCTCTGCCTCTTTGGATTTTTGGCAAACATCAAGATGAATAAATCAGACCGACCACTGCAAACCCATCTGCTTTCAGGAACATGTTAGCAGACCAGTTTGTGATGTTTTACCATCCAACATAGAACTAAAGGAGGCTCCCTGTGGAGTAAGAATAGAAGGCAAAGTCTGAGGTCAAAGAGTTTTTCCGCTTTGAATTATTTATCTGCCTACTGATTGTGCTAGGGACAGTCTATATTGTCATGTTTAATGGCACTCACAGATTGGTATGGTATAATACTTATAAAGTTGAAATGATTTTATGGTAGATGTAAAGTGAAAATACAGTTTACACTTTGGATTTGACAATAGGGATTAATAAAAAAGATGCCGTCACAATTTTTAAAATAATGGCAAATCAAGGTACAAAGTGTTCATTTGACAGAATATTACTTTTACACTCTGCTGCTGCTAAGGTTACGTTTGAAAACAGTCTTCCTCACTAAAATGCCTTTCTAGTTGTTGACAGCCCAGAAATTGGTTCATAAAAAATAATAGGCTGTGGTCATACAAAGCTGTCCTCCTAATGCTTGTTGACACTTCAATGCTGCATTCATTTCTTTCTCACAATGAGCAAGTAAGTGATGATTCTCTTTGAATAAGAGTTAAGAGAATTGCAAATATGTCAGTGTATATAAGTTATACTGGGAGAACAGTTCATGTAATACTCTTGATAACAGGCACTAAATTGAACCTACTTTAAATTGATCAAAAGTTAAGCAAGCTGCTTACATCTCATAGAGTTGGTTTTAGGCTGATCTTCAGCAAGCTGAATTGTATTCTCTGCTGGACTATGATTTTATCCAGTAGAGATCAATGTCTTTTTTTGAGAATAAGTTTATTCTTACTACCTAATGGTTTGGAAATTAAAGAGAATCCTTGAAAGGCAGATTTAGTTTCTCTGTGATGATAATGTCAAGGGCGTAGGGTATGGGAGATAAAACTCAATTTTTCAGACTTTATTACAAATATCTTTCTACTTTGTGATCTGAGTCAGCTTTTGTTTATGGACCATCCTGACTAAGGCAGGAGAAAGGATGCTCTCAAGGACTTTGCATATGAGTTACATTCTTGGTGGTGATGGTCCAGAAGGGAGGTATATAGTTGTGATAGTGGTTTTTGTCCTTTCCATACATGACTTCAACTTTTTTTTATCTTTAGAAGCTAAATTCTAAAGTAATGGTGGAAATGGTGATTGCTCTGGCAAATTTAGGTTCTACTGTACCCTATCCTTCCTATCCTTCTGGACATATTTGTGTACATCTTTATTGTGTGGGTTATATGCAAAGCTGGGGCCAGAGTGTGTATTAGTTGATAAAAGCAGTACTTTATCTGAATAGTTGTTCACTGTTGCTTTTATGAATAGATTCATAGAAAAAAGGGTAATTTAGGACACATAAAATACATGATTGGAAATTAAACTGAGTGTGTGTGCATGAATCCATTGTGTTGTAAATCTCTAAAGGAATTGGTTTCATAATCATAATGTAACAGAAAAGAGTTGTTTATTTAGGTATACAAATACAGAAGGATGTCTAAAATGTATATTCACCAAAAATTTTAAACAGTTGAATAATGATTCTTATGGAAATGGGAAAAATATTTCTTGTTAATTAATAATTTTATTTATTTAACAAGTACTCAGTTTATACTAGGCAATATGCTAAGTACTTCACATACATTCTAAATAATGTTGTTTTAAATAACATTATGCATTTGATATTATCATCCCATTTTACAGATGAGGAAACTGAAGTTTAGCAAGATTAAGTAACTTGTCTGAGATCCTATAGGAATTAAATGAGGAAAGTGGAAATAGAATCAATGAGTTTATCTGGCTTCATGGCCATTAAAATATTGTATTTGAGGTGCAAAATGGGAGATACACCTGCTGAGAAGTAAGTTCTGGAGCAATTTATGCATCCAGATATTGGTGAAGTGGCTGCCCCTAAAGGAATGACTTGTTCCCTCTTCTCATTCTGGAGAAAACTGGCGGGACTTAGGGAGCCCCTGCATATATGGGAATCTTCTCAGAAAATGAATTTATATCAGTTTTGGTTGTGCTATAAAATGTTTTTAGCCATATAAAAATAAAATGTCACAAGAAAGCCCTTAGCTCCAGATATTTAGATGATGAATTATTGAGCCTCTTTTTGTCCTTCCTCTTT
This sequence comes from Papio anubis, assembly GCF_008728515.1. Lineage (NCBI taxonomy): Eukaryota > Metazoa > Chordata > Mammalia > Primates > Cercopithecidae > Papio > Papio anubis. Next base: position 187,267,457 of record NC_044976.1, on the reverse strand, counting down.
CTTCATTATATTTCTTGTAAAAATTGACCATTACAATCAGAATAAGTCTAAAAAGAAAGGAATTAATATTGAAGAGAAAAATTGTTTTGTTTTCCTTTTGAAGAATGTTAGGTTTTGTAACTTTCTTGACTCAAATATTTGTTGAATGAGTGAGTGAGTGAATTTGGATGATTAAATGTGCATTCCTGAAATATAAACTGTTCCTACTCTCAACTGCTATGGGTAATTGGAAGGTGGGTTGACATTAGCTTTTGCTTCAAAAACATAATTATTTTCTTTTGATTTTCACAAGTTCAGTGCACAATTTCATTCCTATTAGGCTGTTTATGAGACTCTGTTATAATCTACTGACCTTCACTTATATGAGATGGATCAGTGAATAATGTAGCAACATACCTTATTTAGTCTATAAAGTGAAGTTCTAGAAATTATTCCCTTAGCCAAATGAGAGCACTATATAGAAAGAAAACTCTAGGAACACATATGTATTAAACATTTAAAAGTAATCCTAGGAAGGGAAATTTTATTTTAATTATTATTATTTTTTTTGAGATAGAGTCTCACTCTGTCACCCAGTGGCGTGTAATCCGATCTCGGCTCACTGCAACCTCCACCTCCCAGGTTCAAGTGATTCTCCTGCCTCAGCCTCCTGAGTAGCTGGGATTACAGGCATGTGCTGCCATGCTGGGATAATTTTTTGTATTTTTTAGTAGAGACTGAGTTTCACCATGTTGCCAAGCTGGTCTCGAAGTCCTGAGCTCAGGCAATCCGCCTGCCTCAGCCTACCAAAGTGCTGGGATTATAGGCGTGAGCCACCGTACCTGGCCGGGAAATTTTATTAAGTAAGGACAAGGTGATTTTATTTTCATTTGATTTTGTCCTTTATTTCTTAAATATGGAAGGTCAAGTGTGCATAGAAAAAAAATTCTCAGTATTATGCAAATTTACCCTCTAGATTTTTTTTTTCCTACCAATTTTTCTTTCCCTGAATCAGACTGTCGGAGCCATTTAAACATAGCATAATGCTAAATGCATAATCAGTTTCTAGGGAATACAGTCCAATGATTTATCTCTCTTAATGTCCTGAAAAGTACAAAAGAGTTATCCTGCGGGCCACTGGGCACATATGGTTCCCAGTACACTGAAATAGTTCAGCAATGGCAGTAGTAACATTTTCATCCCTCATCTTTCAGGTAGTTTATAAGTGGAAACTATTAACTTATGGAAAGAGGGCTCTTCTGTTGGATAAAACCTGGCAGTGAAAACTTTGGTCTGCCTGGTTACCAGATTTTTGTACTCAAGACTCTAGACAAGATAAAACAAATGTTTCATAATATATCCCTTTATACAATACCTTTATATTTACCTTTTTCTATACCCTCACCCCTCCCTGCAGTTTTCTTTATCATTAGAAACTACATTTACCTTGGCAAATGTAAATTTTCTCTGTATCCTTTTGCTTAAGTTATGGTGATTTTTTAAGGCTCTATTTTAATTCACGTTTAGCATTTCATTCTTGTAAGCCATTAGAATTTCCTCTGGATCGATCTGTAAGCAAATTTGTTTGCTAGCAAATTTGGAAGTTTTTGGTTTGCTTCCTCTCTTTCTGTATATGAGATCTAATTACCACCCAGCATGAAATAGCAACTGAAATGAAGGCAGCAAGAAAAGGTAATGGCTTACCTTAGAGCTAATCAACCACCCCTTCTTGTATATTTCACAGCTATAAAGAGAAAAAGAAATGGCATTCATTAAAATAACATATATTAAACTTTTTTTTTTTCTTGAGACTGAAGAGAAGATTTCTTCAAATCTTTATGGAAATAAGACATTAAGCAATTCTTTTAATTTGCAATAAGTAGTCTGATGTGAATTGTACAAAATACTTTCACCATCAGCGTGGCTAAAAGTAGTCCCATACTATTTTCTTGACATTAAAAAGATAAACATTTCCAGGAATAAAGTAAAATCAAGAGAATGTTTAATCATTTTTATAAGGCTTAGAATTTGACTCAATTTGGGATTTTGGTTTCTAAATTTGTCTTCAACAAATATCTAGGCTTATCTTTAAAGAAGATATCATCCTTCACGCCTGTAATCCCAGCACTTTGGGAGGCCAAGGTGGGCAAATCATGAGGTCAGGAGCTCGAGACCAGCCTGTTCCAACATGGTGAAACCCCATCTCTACTAAAAATGCAAAAAAAAAAAAAAAAAAAAAAAAATAGCTGGGCATGGTGGTGGGCGCCTGTAATCCCAGTTACTTGGGAAGCTGAGGCAGGAGAATCACTTGAACCCAGGAGGCAGAGGTTGCAGTGAGCCAAAATCGTACCATTGCACTCCAGCCAGGGCAACAGTGTGAGACTCTAGTTCAAAAAAAAAAAAAGAGATCATCTTAATATAGTAGCCTGTAGCTTCCTGTTTTGTGGAATCAGTTTGTTGGGTCATTAACCTAGGAAAGATTGATAGTATTTTTACTTTTTAAATGACCATGGTCTGAATTTTTACTTATCAGATCATCAGATTTAAAAATTAGATAATCTGTGGTATTAGGCATAGTCTACTAGTGTTTGGAGTATGTATTGGAATGAAATTTAAATGAAAATTATAAATTACGTTCATCAAAATTGGAAATGCATGTAACTTTTGACTTTGCAATTAAACCTCAATGAATTTTTCCTGAACATGTGCATAAGACATATGTATAAAATATTCCTTATGATATTGTTTGTTATATAAATAAAGCAAAGAATATGGTCACTAATAGGAAAATGTTAAGTAAATTATGATATATCTGTATCTAGATATACCTTATTTTTAAAAAGTAACTGCTCCTACAGAGAATAAACTATATGTACATGTCTTGATAAGGAACACTCTATGTTATCCCATTAAGTGAAAGAAACAGTCTAGTTTGCTTCTATGGAGATGTATGTATACAACTTCCTGCCATCCCTGCCCCTTCTCCCCATATAAACATACATACACACACAAATATATGTAGACGGATGGGTGAAAAGATACAAAGGAGCTATTGGTAGCACTTATCTTGGGTATAGGACTATGGGTCTGGGATAGAAGGAAAGTTTTTATGTTTTTCTGTTGTTTACTTGTTTGCTGTTTGAGTTTTTTACCATAACTGGAAAAAAAATTTAATAACCAGGTCTGGTTTTTTTTCTTTTTTAGGACTCAGCCCAGGAGAGTGTTATTACTCGAGATATTCATCGTACATTTCCCGCACATGATTACTTTAAAGATACTGGAGGAGATGGTCAGGAATCGCTCTATAAGATCTGCAAGGTAGGACCCTCTACCCCACTTTTTCTAAATTATTTTACAGAGCTGTATTTTAGAAACCCATTTAAGGATTTTTTTACTCTGTCTTCATTTCTTATTTGCACTATGCCATGTTTTCTGCTTTGCACACACGCTATGAGATCCTCAGTACTGATCCCAGAAGGTGACTTTTTGGTTGCATGTTTCGTGCCTCATTATGAGGGAGGAGGTACAGCATAGCCTCCGTTTGGCTCTCCTGCTAACAGGAAAGGAACAAAAGGTCCTCTCAGGCTATGTTGTAAAAGCTCAAAAGAGTCCCAGATGAGGCCGGGCGCGGTGGCTCAAGCCTGTAATCCCAGCACTTTGGGAGGCCGAGACGGGCGGATCACGAGGTCAGGAGATCCAGACCATCCTGGCTAACACGGTGAAACCTCCTCTCTACTAAAAATACAAAAAACTAGCTGGGCGAGGTGGCGGGCGCCTGTAGTCCCAGCTACTCGGGAGGCTGAGGCAGGAGAATGGCGTAAACCCGGGAGGCGGAGCTTGCAGTGAGCTGAGATGGGGCCACTGTACTTCAGCCTGGGCGGCAGAGCGAGATTCCGTCTCAAAAAAAAAAAAAAAAAAAAAGATGACTCTGTCTTTCTGACAAGATCATGCAGCAGTTGTCTCCATTTTTCTGACAACAGGCAAGCGTAAGAATCAGTGTGCTTATTGTTGAATACTGGCAAGTTATTGGATGTTGTTGATGTATTCTGAGTTCTATCACATCATATATTTTTGTATGGTTTTTATATCCCATTTTGAAATCTTTTTTCTCCCTCATTATTAGTAGGCCTGGAAAAAACTGTTTCCTGATTTTCAGTAAATGTCCTCTGCTTGGATACAGAAGATTCTGTCTCTGTCAGTATAGAATAGCCATCAAGTTACTAATTTTATCAGAAATGCAAAATGAAGTGTGGTGGGTATACTCACATTGTTCATATCTACCATTCTAAAGAGATGATTAATGAATAATGAACTGCACAAAAATTTGGTAATAGTATGGAGAGAAAGGCAAACATCATGGCTAGTTTGTAAGTTAGGTTATCAGTTCCTGAATAATCCAATTTAGCCTTTGTAATGAGTAGAAAATATTAGCCAGTAGGTAGTCAAAAGTATATTCACAAATCTATTTCATTTTATATTTATTGTTTTTTAAAAAGAACACTTATAAAAGCACTCGCCTACATATTCTAACCAAGTAGGATTAATGTTTAATTCTGCAAATGGCACAGCTTTCGTTAAAGTCCTTGCATGTTGGTGGTTTTGGCCTCGTCCCACTCCTGTCTCTTTTTTCCTTGCTTTTTCTCTCTCTCATACTTTTTGATCTAACCATTTTGGAGGCTTATAAATATATGCTGATCAGAAATCTATTTTTATATGAATGTGTCATTCAGAGCTAGAAATATGTAACTTATAATCTGAGAGTATACTGATCTTTGGAAAGCGATGTAGCATCTACTTTGAAAAGTACCAAAGACCATTGGATGCCACAAAAAAAGTTGTATGTTCATTATATGCCTGTGAAGGACAAAAGTAATTGTTTAAAAATTTTTTCTACTAATTTGAAATTCTGCAAACTGATTACTGGCTTGTGTAAAGAGGTTAGGAAAATTTATATCATTTCCAGGTTTATTTAGGAGGGTCTATTTTATGGCATATGGAACATTTTTTTCCCCAGCATATAGTATATTTTCAGCCAGTCAATAACTTTTCCCTCAGCTTTCCTGTGATTGATACTAGATGCTTTCTTCATAAAGCTAAAACAGATGGTTCTAATGTGCTTGCAACTTCTGACTTAAAATTTTGCTCCATTGTAGTAAAAATAGTGTTTGCTTTGTTATGTAATATTTAGAGGGGAAATAATCTGAAACATTTCTAAACACAAAAATAAAAGTTGAATGATGGGCACTTTTAAATAGTTGATACACCTTGCTTTGGTGTTGCAAACAATAATGCAACCTTGAATTCATTCGAAAATATTCATCAGTACATTTGCAGAGCTCATGTGGCCATTTTAGATTATCAGTATGTGTTTTACAACATGACTAAACCATTTTAAAACTCTTTCTGAATGAAGAATATTGTAAAATGTAGATCTGAGATACTTTATTATCGACAAGTAGCTTAAATCACACTAAATTTTGTGAAGGTGTAGAAAACAAAATTACATTAGACATAGTATTAAATAAAAGTAATAAAATTTTTAAGGATTTTAATACTGTACTGAGCTGTATATACATAAAAATAATTTCACAACAGTCTTTGATAATGGATGTGAGCAGAGATGTATACATCCTACCCTGTAGACCACTTGGTTTGTGACTGACCTGGTTCCTTCCCCTCTTGATTTACTATTATTTAGTAATCCAGTGCTCATGCCAGGAAACCTTAAGTTCGATGATAGCTCACAAATAAGATAGCATACCTATGAGTAATTTAGCATAGCATACTTATGAGTAATTTAGAATGGAGCATTATTCTCAAGGTTCCACATCCACTCTTCTTTGTTTTTTGTATCCAATTTGAACCACAGTCTTTTATTTTATGACCCCCATCCCATATTCCCAAAAGCTGCCTACGTATAACCTTTAAGGCTTAAAGGTAGTCTCACCATTTAAAGGTAGTCTAAGGCTTAAAGGTAGCCTAACTGTGTAGTCTAACTGTTCCAACATTGTTTCCAGAACCATTGGTTCTAGAATAATAACTAGCATTAAACCTCACACTCAGCAATCCACCTTTGAGTTTCTATTCTGGACACCCCGTGCAGAATTCAATAAACATTAATAACACCTTGATTTTATCTCAGCTGCTTTGCTGTATGTAAATAAGGACAGTTTTACTTTTCCTTTACCAATCCTTATTCTATTTCTATTTGTCTCTTGTCTTATTGCACTGACCACACCTTTAGTATAGTGTTCAAATAAAGCTATCATAGCAGAGACCTTATCTTTCTCCTGATTTTAAAGGAAATGCATCTAATGATTAACCACTAAGAAAGCTGCGTCTTCTTCACATCAGCAACACAATCATAGGCCTTTAAAAAAAAAATACAGTGTTTTCTATATGTTAAAATAATTTTACATTTGCAGAGTACTTTCACATATATTACCTCATTTATTTTTGATAATTCTTCATCAGTAGAGCGTACACTAGGGATATAATATACTATGCTCTTAAATTGAGCAGAAATTAAGAGAATTTCAGTGACAGTAAGTTTAGAAATCAACTCTGTTTTCAAGGATACAACAATCTGACTTTGTAGTTGAGAAGTTTTCTGTGGCTCTGGTGAAAGGAGAAATGATTTGAACTGCCATGTTAGAGTGAAGACTGTTAAAAATTCACTGTCATGTTTTAATGGCCCTGTCAATTCCAGTTTTGCCTCTTAATATCTTTTTCAGAGTAGGAGGAAATCGAAATGGTTCAAAGCTTCTTCTGTTGTCATAAATTTATATGGGGGAAGTTGAGCTGAAAGTATTAGTAGAATTCATAGGTTTCTGCAGATGAAAAGGTTTGCAAATTAATAGATTTCTACAAATGAAAGTTTCTGCAAATTTGGTTCTTCCTTGTTTCTCTCCCTGTTTTTCCTATTGGTTAGGTCAATAATATATTTTAAAAGAATGTCCATAAGACAGGGAAGAATATATTACCACCCCAAATATATTTCGCATTTTTATTATTTAACATGTGATATAAAAATCTGCTGTAAGCTGGGAGACAGGTTGGTACAGTTTAAAGCACTGGGCATCAGAAAATCTGGTTCTGGTTTTGATTCTTTCACTCAGTAGATCTAAGAATAAGGGAAACTTGTAAGGGTGTGGTGTCTGATAAGATTGTTCCGGTTCCAATTTTCTATGATTCTCAGTGTTGTTTAAATTTTTTTTCCTGACATATAACACATAAATGCAGAATTTAGCAGTTAAATCCTGTGTCAGTTATTAGCTCTCTCAATACTAAAGATATAAAAGGGTCTTCTCCTTAAACCTGAAGATTTTACCTGGCCTTCTGTTACAGTGTTTGGTTTGTCCCGTCAAATGGAGTACATTTAGTGGTTTCCTTTTAGAGATATATCTCTTTGTAAGACCTAAGACCAGTTAGTCATAGTAATCAGCAAAAATATTATTCACAACAATATAATTGGAAGTGATATTTGGTGTACAATTTAATTTGTGCATATTGCTTTTTCTAATTTTTTGTTTGGTGTAAATGCTCTCTGAAAAAAGAGGATACTGCTATTAATGGGAGAGATTGAATATATTATAGAGAGATCAATACTTTTGTTTATCTGGATTAATAATTTGATAGCATAATAGTTTATAGGAGGACAAAATAAACTTAACCCTTATTTTACCAAATATTTTTATCAAAAAAGATTGGATTTATTATAAAAACTAGAGCATTTAAAGTATTGTTTTGATACTAATGATGAGTTATCTGCTGCATAAGAAGAATGCAAACAATTACTGACTCTTAAAATGACATGTAATCATACATTATTTATATTGTTTTCTAGACATAGGGGATATTTGTGATTATGAGGATGAATTATTTTTCACTTAGTTGATATTATTTTCAATACAATTTTCTAGCCATTTGACTACTTTTAATTCTACTCTTTCTTGGTGTGTCTGAATGAGCCCTAGTTTGAATGTCAGCATTTACTGAACAAATTATAGTCCACTATGCCTGCCTGCCTGCCTGCCTTCCTTCCTTCCTTCCTTCCTTTTTTTTTTTGACAGAGTCTTGCTCTGTTGCCCAGGCTGGAGTGCAGTGGTGCCATCTTGGCTAATTGCAACTTCAGCCTCCCAGGCTCAAGCAATCCTCCCACCTCAGCCTTCCAAGTAGCTGGGATTACAGGCACGCACCACCACTCCGGGCTAATTTTGGCCTTTTTAGTAGAGACAGGTTTCACTATGTCAACCAGGCTGCTCTTGAATCCCTGAACTCGAGCAATTCGCCCGCCACGGTCTCCCAATATGCTGGGATTACAGGCGTGAGCCACTGTACCCAGCCGCCCAGCCCCTATTCTTTACATAGCCCTGACTGGGTGCTCCTCCTACTTCTGTGGAGCTCCTTCCACTCATGTCTTTGGAATCGGATGGGCTCCAGAGTAAGAGCCCTTTGTTGTGGGATGATAGGTGCTCTTGGATCAGATGGATCCAAAAGGATTTAGTTTGGAGCAGTGCTTTTGAGGAATCAGGAAGTCCTTGGAGAATCAAGCAGATTTTTCTATTCTCTGTGTGTCTCCTATCTCTCCCTTGATTTCCTAGTAAGCCGCTTTGAATTATGGCAACCTTCTAATGCAGATCCAAATATGGGCTTCCAAAGAATCCTTTGAACCCCTGGGACCACCTGCTTTGCCAGCACATTCTAATGAGCAGTGAATTAAGTGGTTTTAACAGACACTTAGGAACAGCAGCATATTCTCAAAGCAAATTAACTTCCTTAGGGAACAATGAATTCTTTCAGGTCTTATAAGAAAGACTTGGAGAACCATCCTACTGTTGATCAACATAATCATAACAGTAATAGTAAAAATTTGTAAAGCCCTGTGGTTTTGAAAGCATTTTTTTTTTTGCATATTGTTATTTGATCCCCACAGTTACTCCATTAGAATAAAGAAGGTACCAAATTTGCATACTGATAAATATTAATCTCTTAGAGTCAGAGTTTGATTTAGGTTTTTTTCCTCTTTAAATCTTTTCATATTATTTATTTTAGATGAGTTGTCCAATTCTGCTTTATTGCCAAGGACAATTATGTTTATATCTATTTAGAACTCTAAATATATGCACACACATATAAATAAATCTTAGCTACCCAAAATTGAAAAGTTTCACTTATATGGCAGGGGTGTGTGTGTGCGCGTGTGTGTGTATGTATGTATGTTTGGGGCTAACTTCATACTTATCCTTTACTCACAAGACTTCAAAATCATTTATTGTCATTATAGTTATACAGAAGGGTTATTTTGGGGTTTTTTTTTTTTTTTGGTCCTTTTAATTTATGTATTAGTAGGATAGACTTTATGAATCATAGCTCAACTGAGACGATACAATGTGATTTTAAAATATAGATTTTTCTTCAGAGACTGTAACAATGAAAAGGTCAGGGTTTGTGAAGCTAGAGTCCTGGGAAGAGAATGAGTGATTTATAATGCTCTTCAGAGTGCCTGAAGAGAGGTTTAAATTTCTTCATGGTCTTAGTCCCATAAGAGCTTTCCTTGAAATAGCTTTGTAGTTTCTGTGAAGCCTGTAGTCTTTCAATTAAAAGGCCAATTGAAGCCATCACACTATTACTAGGATACAGAAGAGAAAGGGTGGGATTATGAGGATGATAAAAATGTATAAACTTAGAATAAAGGGATTGGTGTGAAGCCTAAGGGTTTGATTATAGTCACTCTTTTTAAAAAACATTACTCTTTGAGGAGGAAAAGGAAAGTAAGCTTACTATCTAAAATAGGAAAGAAAAGAAACTAACCTGCGAAGACAAAACACAGGGAACCTTCAAATAAAATGCTGTTTATGGTACCTCCTGAATTATGATTTTTTTTCATATTTGAAATCTATTTCTATACTAGATTCAACTGGCTTAAATGTCCTAGACAAAAACTTGTAGTTATTCTTAAATGGATTATTTTATGTTACAGAAGTATGGGGATGTATCTGCTGGTTACTAATTGTTGTGTAGTTGACAATATTTTTACAACTGAAGACTCCTCTTCCTGCACCTTTAAAGCCTCTTCTTTAACCAGAACCCTTCATCCTTTCTTCCTAGAAATAATGTGAATCTAAATTGCCCTACTCCTCCTTCCCATCTGTCCAAATCTAAGTTGCCCATCTCCCTTATAAAGGTAGTCCTACCCACTCTACCAACAGTGATTTATAGAATAAAACAAATCTGGAGATCAAATGTATAACATGAGCACTATAGTTAATAAAATTGTATTGTATTAGGGATTTTTGTTAAATAAGAAGATTTTAGATGCTTTTGTTACACAAACAAAAAGAAAAGTACGTGAGATGATAGGTATGTTACTCTGCTTCACTGTAGTAACCATTTTACGATAAATATGTATCCCATAACATTATGTTGTAAACCACAAGTATACACAGCAAAATTTATTTTAAAAATATTTTTTAAAATTTGGACTATGTATTATATATATTTTTAATTATACTTTATGTTCTGGGATACGTGTGCAGAGCATGCAGGTTTATTATGTAAGTATACATGTGCCATGGTGGTTTGCTGCACCCGATCAACCTGTCATCTATGTTAGGTATTTCTCCTAATGCTCTCCCTCCCCTAGCCCCCCGCCCCCCGACAGGCCTCGGCGTGTGATGTTCCCCTCCCTATGTCCATATGTTCTTATTGTTCAACTCCCGCTTATGAGTGAGAACATGCAGTGTTTGGTTTGCTGAGAATGATGGTTTCCACCTTCATCCATGTCCCTGCAAAGAACACAAACTTATTCTTTTTTATGGCTGCATAGTATTCCATGGTGTATATGGTACCACATTTTCTTTATCCAGTCTATTATTGATGGGCATTTGGGTTGGTTCCAAGTATTTACTATTATGAATAGTGGTGCAATAAACATACGTGTGCATGTGTCTTTATAGTAGAATGATTTATAATCCTTTGGGTATATACCCAGTAATGGGATGGCTGGGTCAAATGATATTTCTAGTTCTAGATCCCTGAGGAATCGCCACACTGTCTTCCACAATGGTCAAACTAATTTACACTCTCACCAACAGTGTAAAAGCGTTCCTGTTTCTCCACATCCTCTCCAGCCTCTGTTGTTTCCTGACTTTTTAATGATTGCCATTCTAACTGGTGTGAGATGATATCTCATTGTGATTTTGATTTGCATTTCTCTAATGACCAGTGATAATGAACTTTTTTTCATATGTTTGTTGGCCACATAAATGTCTTCATTTAAGAAGTGTCTGTTCATATCCTTTGCCCACTTTTTGATGGGGTTGTTTTTTTCTTATAAATTTATTTAAGTTCATTGTAGATTCTGGATATTAGCCCTTGATCATATGGATAGATTGCAAACATTTTCTACTATTCTGTAGGTTACCTGTTCACTGATGATAGTTTCTTCTGCTGTGCTGAAGCTTTTTCGTTTAATTAGATCCCATTCATCAATTTTAGCTTTTGTTGCCATTGCTTTTGGTGTTTTAGTCATGAAGTCTTTGCCCGGGCATGCCTATGTCCTGAATGGTATTGCCTAAGTTTTCTTCTAGGGTTTTTTATGGTTTTAGGTCTTACATTTAAGTCTTTAATCCATCTTGAGTTAATTTTTGTATAAGGTTTAAGAAAGGGGTCTAGTTTCAGTTTTCTGCATATGGCTAGCCAGTTTTCCCAACACCGTTTATTAAATAGAGAATTCTTTCCCCATTGCTAGTTTTTGTCAGGTTTGTCAAAGATCAGATGTTTGTAGATGTGTGGTGTTATTTCTGAGGCCTCTGTTCTGTTCCATTGATCTATATATCTATTTTGATACCAGTACCATGCTGTATGGGTTACTGTAGCCTTGTAGTATAGTTTGAAGTCAAGTAGCATGATGCCTCCAGATTTGTTCTTTTTGCTTAGAATTGTCTTGGCTGTACAGGCTGTGTCTTGGTTCCATATGAAATTTAACGTAGTTTTTCCTAATTCTGAGAAGAATGTCAATGGTACTTGATGGGGATAGCATTGAATCTATATATTACTTTGGGCAGTATGGCCATTTTCATGATATTGATTCTTTCTATCCGTGAGCATGGAATGTTTTTCCATTTGTTTGTGTCCTCTCTTATTTCCTTGAGCAATGGTTTGTAGTTGTCCTTGAAGAGGTCCTTCACATCCCTTGTAAGTTGTATTCCTAGGTATTTTATTCTCTTTGTAGCAATTGTGAATGGGAGTTCACTCGTGATTTGGCTTTCTGTTTGTCTGTTATTGGCCTATAGGAATGCTTGCAATTTTTGCACATTGATTATGTATCCTGAGACTTTGCTGAAGTTGCTTATCAGCTTAAGGAGATTTTGGGCTGAGACGATGGGGTTTTCTAAATATACAATCACAACGTCTGCAAACAGAGAGAATTTGACTTCCACTCTTCCTATTTGAATACTCTTTATTTCTTTCTCTTGCCTGATTGCCTTGACCAGAATTTCCAATATTATGTTGAATAGGAGTGGTGAGAGAGGGCATCCTTGTCGTGTGCTGGTTTTCAAAGGGAATGCTTCCAGCTTTTGCCCATTCAGTATGATATTGGCTGTGGGTTTGTCATAAATAGCTCTTATTAATATGTTCCACCAATACCTAGTTTATTGAGAGTTTTTAGCATGAAGGGGTGTTGAATTTTATCAAAGCCCTTTTTGCATCTTTTGAGATAATCATGTGGTTTTTGTCATTGGTTCTGTTTATGTGATGGATTACGTTGATTGATTTGCATATGTTGAACCAACCTTGCATCCCAGGGATGTAGCCAACTTGATCATGGTGAATAAGCTTTTTGACGTGCTACTGAATTCAATTTTCCAGTATTTTAGTGAGGATTTTTACACTGATGTTCATCAGGGATGTTGGCCTGAAATTTTCTTTTTTTGTTGTGTCTCTGCCAGGTTTTCATATCATGATGGTGCTGACCTCCAATGAATTAGGGAGGAGTCCCTCTTTTTCTATTGTTGGAATAGTTTCAGAAGGAATGGTATCAGCTCCTCTTTGTACCTCTTGTAGAATTCAACTGTGACTCCATCTGGTCCTGGGTTTTATTGGTTGGTAGGCTATTAATTACTGCCTTACTTTCAGAACTTAATGTTATTGGAATTTTCAAGGATTCGACTTCTTAGTTTAGTCTTGGGAGGGTGTATGTATTCAGGAATTTACCATTTCTTCTAGATTTTCTAGTTTATTTGTGTAAAGGTGTTTATAGTATTCTCTGATAGTAGTTTGTATTTCTGTGGGATCAGTGGTGATATCCCCTTTATCATTTTTTATTGTGTCTATTTGATTCTTCTCTCTTTTCTTTTTTATTAGTTTGGCTAATGCTAACGGTGTATCTGCTTTGTAAATCTTTTCAAAAAACCACCTCCTGGATTCATTGATTTTTTTTTTTTTTTTTGAAGGGTTTTTCATGTCTCTCTCTCCTTCAGTTCTGCTCTGATATTAGTTATTTCTTATCTTCTGCTAGTTTTTGAATGTGTTTGTTCTTGCTTCCCTAGTTCTTTTCATTGTGATGTTAGGGTGTCAATTATTGATGTTTCTTGTTTTCTGATGTGGGGATTTAGTGTTATAAATTTTTCTCTAAACACTTCTTTAGCTGTGCCCCAGAGATTCTGGTACATTGTGTCTTTGTTCTCATTGGTTCCAAAGAACTTATTTACTTCTGCCATAATTTTGTTATTTACCCAGTAAACATTCCGGATGAGGTTATTCAGTTTCCATGTAGTTGTGCAGTTTTGAGTGAGTTTCTTAATCCTGAGTTCTAATTTGATGGCACTGTCGTCTGAGAGACTGTTATGATTTCCGTTATTTTGTATTTGCTGCAGAGTGTTTACTTCCAATTTTGTGGTCAACTTTAGAATAAGTGCGACGTGGTGCTGAGAAAAATGTATATTCTGTTGATTTGGGGTGGAGAGTTCTGTAAATGTCTATTAGGTCCACTTGGTCTAGAGCTGAGTTCAAGTCCTGAATATCCTTGTTAATTTTCTGTTTTGTTGATCTAATATTGACAATGGGGTGTTAAAGTGTCCCACTATGATTGTGTGGGAGTCTAAGTCTCTTTGTAGGTTTCTAAGAACTTGTGTTATGAATCTGGGTGCTCCTATATTGGGTGCATATATATTTAGGATAGTTAGCTCTTCTTGTTGAATTGATCCCTTTACCATTATGTAATGCCCTTCTTTGACTTTTTTGGTCTTTGTTGGTTTAAAGTCTGTTTTATCAGAGACTAGGATTGCCACCCTTGCTTCTTTTTGCTTTCCATTTGCTTGGTAAATATTCCTCCATCCCTTTATTTTGAGCCTATATATGTCTTTGCACATGAGATGGGTCTTCTGAATACAGCACACCAATGGGTCCTGACTCTTTATCCAATTTGCCAGTCTGTGTCTTTTAATTCAGGCATTTAGCCTGTTTACATTTAAGGTTAATATTGTTATGTGTGAATCTGATCCTGTCATTATGATGCTAACTGGTTCTTTTGCCCATTAGTTAATGCAGTATCTTCATAGTGTTGATGGTCTTTACAATTTGGTATGTTTTTGCAGTGGCTGGTACCAGTTTTTCCTTTCCATATTTAGTGCTTCCTTCAGGAGCTCTTGTAAGGAAGGCCTGGTGGTGACAAAATCAGCATTTGCTTGTCTGTAAAGGATTTTATTTCTCCTTTGCTTATAAATCTTAGTTTGCCTGGATACGAAATTCTGGTTGAAGATTCTTTTCTCTAAGAATGTTGAATATTGGCCCCCACTCTCTTCTGGATTGTAGGGTTTCCTCAGAGAGATCCACTGTTAGTCTGTTAGGCTTCCCTTTGTGGGTAACCTGGCCTTTCTCTCTGGCTGCCCTTAACACTTTTTTTTCCCTTTCAACCTTGGTGAATCTGACAATTATGTGTCTTGGGGTTGCTCTTCTTGATTAGTATCTTTGTGGTATTCTCTATTTTTCCTGAATTTGAATGTTGGCCTGTCTTGCTAGGTTGGAGACATTCTCCTGGATAATATCCTTAAGTGTGTTTTCCAACTTTGTTCCATTCTCCCCGTCACTTTCAGGTACAGCAATCAAGTGTAGATTTGCTCTTTTCACGTAGTCCCATATTGCTTCGAGGGTTTGTTGTTCCTTTTCACTCTTTTTTCTCTAATCTTGTCTTCATGATTTATTTCATTAAGTTTGTCTTCAATCTCTGATATTCTTTCTTCTGCTTGATCGATTCGGCTATTGATACTTTGTATGCTTCACGAAGTTCTCGTGCTGTGTTTTTCAGCTCCATCAGGTCATTTATGTTCTCTAAAGTAGTTATTCTAGTTAGCAGTTCCTGTAACTTTTTTTTAAAGATTCTTAGCTTCTTTACATTGGGTTAGAACACGCTCCCTTAGCTCGGAGGAGTTTGTTATTACCAACCTTCTGAAGCCTACTTCTGTCAATTTGTCAAACTCATTCTCCGTCCAGTTTTGTTCCCTTGCTTGCAAGTTGTGATCCTTTGGAGAAGAGGTGTTCTGGTTTTTGGAATTTTCAGGCTTTTTGCGCTGGTTTTTCCTCATCTTCATGGATTTATCTACCTGTGGTCTTTGATGTTGGTGACCTTCGGATGGTGTTTTTGTGTGGATGTCCTTTTTGTTGATGTTGATGCTATTCCTTTCTGTTTGTTAGTTTTCCTTCTAACAGTCAGACCCCTCTGCTACAGGTCTCTTGGAGTTTGCTGGAGGTCCACTCTAGACCTTTTTTGCCTGGGTATCACCAGTGGAAGCTTCAGAACAGCAAGATTGCTGCCTGTTCCTTCCTCTGGAGGCTATTTCCTAAAGAGGCACTTGCCAGATGCCAACTCTCCTATATGAGATGTCTGTCAACCCCTGCTGGGAGGTGTCTCCCAGTTAGGAGGCACAGGGGTCAGGGACCCACTTGAGGAGGCAATCTGTTCCTTAGCAGAATTCAGGGGCTGTGCTGAGAGATCCACTGCTCTCTTCAGAGCCGGCAGGAAGGAATGTTTGCCTGCTGAAGCTGAGCCCACAGCTGCCCCTTCCCCCAGGTGCTCTGTCCCAGGGAGATGAGAGTTTTATCTATAAGCTCCTGACTAGGGCTGCTGCCTTTCTTTCAGAGATGCCCTGCCCAGAGAGGAGGAATCTAGAGAGGCAGTCTGCTTACAGTGTCCTTGCTGAGCTGCAGTGGGCTCCGCCCAGTCTGAACTTCCCAAAGGCTTTGTTTACACTGTGAGGGGAAAGCCACCTACTCAAGCCCCTCCCCCAACCAAGCTGGTGCATCCCAGGCCAACGTCAGACTGCTGTGCTGGCAGTGAAATTTCAAGACAGTGGATCTTAGCTTGCTGGGCTTCGTGGGGCTGGGATCTGCTGAGCTAGACCACTTGGTTCCCTGGCTTCAGCCTCCTTTCCAGGGGAGTGAATGGTTCTGTCTTGCTGGCATTCCAGGTGCCACTGGGGTATTAAATAAAACTCCTGCAGCTAGTTCGGTATCTGCTCAAACGGCCACCCAGTTTTGTGCTTGAAACCCAGAGCCCTGGTGGTGTAGGCATCCGAGGGGATCTCCTGGTCTGTGAGTTACAAAGACCATGAGAAACGTGTCGTATCTGGACCGGAATGCACCGTTCCTCACGGCTTCCTTTGGCTAGGGGAGGGAGTTCCCCGACCCCTTCACTTCCCTTGTGAGGTGACACCCCACCCTACTTCGGCTTGGACTCTGTACCCACTGTCTAACCAGTCCCAGTGAGATGAGCTGGTACCTGTATTGGAAATAAAAAATCACCCACCTTCTGTGTTGATCTCGCTGGGAGCTGCAGACCGGAGCTTTTCCTGTTTGGCCATCTTCCCAGCCCTGTGTATCATAGTTTGAACAATATCTGATTAGTTTCATTTAAGTCTTCTCTGCATTGTGTTCAGTATTTGAGGGAAGAAGGTATCTGACATTTTCTTTGTCCTAGAGAGCCAAGTGTAGTACCAGTTACATTGTGTCAATATAATTAGCCCTGTGAACTTGACTTGATGAAAATGAGTATGTTAGTTCAGATCCTCTGAGAAGCCTGTCACTAAGACAGGATTAAGTGTGTAAGAAATGTATTATGGGGAATGCCTGTAAGAGAAAAATAGGGAAGGAGCTGGGAGAGGCCCAGAGAGCCATTGGACCAGAACGCAAGTCCTACTCCAAGGGAAGAAGTAAGGAAAGTTAGAAGCAAATATTGTAGATTGTAGTTTATTTTTAAGGAACATTTGAAAAGACCAATAGTGAGTCGTCAGCCAAAGTTACTAATGAGGTTTCATTTCTTCAGAAGCTGGCCCACCTTAATATTCCTGCTGTGCTCAGTCACAGCTCCTGGGAACCTCGTAGGAACTATTGCCTTGGTGCAAAGGCAGGAAAGAGTTTACGGCATAGCCATCAGTTGGGCCCTCGTTCAGTTACAGTCTTTTCTGTTGGAGATTATGGCCAGAATACAGATATTTTAGATGAAAATTTAATGCATATAAACCCTAAAAGAACATTCTATTTGTATCACTTACTTCTTCTGTGAAGAACTTTTATTCACAAAAACTTTTCAGGTTACATTCCTTAGGGCAGGGCTATAGCTTTTCTTCATTTTGTGTAGTTCATGAGTGGTGTCCTGTATTAGACCCTATTTAAAAATCAAAAGTCCAAGAATGTAAACTAAATGCTCTGAGTAATTTACCATATTCAGATAGTAGTTTACTTGTAATGGGGACGTTACAATTTTTTAAAAAAGAATATGGTGTTCTAGTTGTTTTACATTTCTGTTTCTAAATAAAAAAGTATGTGAATTCACTTTTAAATTGTGGCCAAAGGCCTTTTTTTCTTTACAATGTTACATAAAAGGAAGCTTACATATAGGAATTTTGCCAACTATGTTAGATAAGAAAATTGCTTTGTGAGTGAATATTTGTGAGTACATCTAGTTTTCTACATTTATTGTCTCCAGTGTTTGTTTCACATCAGTGAATCTATTTTTAGAGCTTATGTTGATACTCTCCTTTTTCCCCAGCATATAGGACAAATGTAATAACCTTTTTTAACTCATTTTTTTATTACTAGATTCAACAGACAAAATGATACTGTCAAATTTATATATACATATATTTCCAAATTTTTATATATTTTTAACAACCTCAAACTCATAAAAGCTGCAAGTACAGAATTTTGTTTTCCTAAACTGTTTGAGAGTGATTTGCCAACATAATGCCTCATCACCCCCAAATACTTTAGGATATTTTTCTTATAAACAAGGATATTCTTCTACATAATCATAATGCAATATCCAAATCAGTACTACCTAATCTATAGACATCATTCAGTTTTTACTAATCATCCAAATGTTCTTGATAGGATAGAAAAAGTATCCAGTTCAGAATCACTCATTTCATTAAGTGTTCATGTCTTTAATTCCCTTCACTCTGGAACCATTTCTTACTCTTTCCTTCACTTTCTTGACCTTGATGCTTTTGAAGATTACAGGTCATTTTTTTGAATATCCTTCAATTCCTGCATGTCTAATGTTTTGTCATGGTTAGATTCGGGTCATACATCTTTGGCAGGAACAACACAGAAAGAATAATCTGTTCTTATTTCTACCTATAGGTAATATGTATGCAGTTTTGTTTTTTCCCATTATTGGTGATGATTAATTTGATTACATAAATAAGGTGTGTCTACCAGGCTACTACATTATGAAATTACTCTTTTACCCATTGTAATTAATAGGTATTTTGTGTAGGTATACTTTGTAACTATTTAATTGCCCCATTTCTCATCAGACTTTCAATTTATTCATTTATTTTTATGTTATATCAATATGGACTCATGAATTCTCATTTTATTCAATGGATTGTATTTCCTTGCTATCATTATTTGTTTTCGTGTTGAAATTTTCCCCATATTGTCCAGTGGGAAGACTTCAAGCTGGTTTCTGTGTCCTTTTAATGTATTCCATCATCCTTCGAGCCTTGCCTTTCTTTATGGTTCAAAAAGATGTTCCAGGCTTATTTCTGTGTCCCAGCTCTAGAATTAGATCTTTCTCCAAAGAGCCTTGTTTCCTTTAGTCAAAATATTAAGAAACCAAGATCTGGATGGTAAATGTATTTATTGTTATAAGGGTGTCATTACTTACAAGTCATCTCATTGTACATAACTAAGGAATCTATATGTATATACATACATATATGCATGTGTGTGTGCATACAAACATATTTGTGCCCATATTTTTTCTTTTTTGTTGATATATAATTCACATAACATTCACCCCTTTAAAATGTACAATTCAGGCCGGGCACAGTGGCTTACACTTGTAATCCCAGCACTTTGGGAGGCCGTGGCAGGTGGATAACCTGAGATCAGGAGTTTGAGACCAGCCTATTCCAACATGGTGAAACCACTTCTCTACTAAAAATACAAAAATTAGCCAGGCGTGGTGGTAGGCGCCTGTAATCCCAGCTACTCAGAAGACTGAGGCAGGAGAACCACTTGAACCTGGGAGGCAGAGGTTGTAGTGAGCCGAGGTCATGCTACTGCACTCCAGCCTGGGCAACAGAGTGAGACTCCATCTCTAAAAATAGAATAGAATAGAATAAATGTACAATTCAGTGAGTTTTAGAATTTACAAGGTTGTGCAACCATTACCACTGTTTAATTTCAGAACATTTCCATCAGTCCAAAAAGAAACCCTATACCCATTAAAAGTCACTCACCCTTTATCACCCCTGCCCTCAGCCCTTGGCAGTCATTAACCTGCGTTCTGCTTTTATGGATTTGTCTGGTGATATTATTGTTTGTTGTGGCAGTTGTTTGATTGGTTACTGACTTTTGTGAACTAATTCTGTAGAGTTTGTGTTCTTTGTCATGCCTGTCCTCTGAAATCTCTGCTTGGTGGTCAGTTAATGATTGAACAGACATTTCCTTAAATTTCTGGAACCAGTAAGTCTACCGGTCTTTGCCAAGGAGTTCTGTATTCTGTGTGTGTTCAAACGTGTGTTTCTGTTACTCAACCATTCAATTGAAAACTCTGTTTTGCATTCACCTCCTGCTTGTATAGAACTTCAAAGTCAGCCAAAAGCAAGAGTGTAGAGCGTTCTCAGGACTTTCCTAATGCACAAAGCCTTGAGCATGTACGTAGCCCTGCACATGAACATTGCTCTCTAAGTTCTCAGAAATATATCTGAGTCTTTCAAAGCCTTTATGGATGTCTCATCCCCAGCATTTCCTTTTAAGCTTTTTGATTAGTGTACTTGCCACAGTTTTTTATTGTGTATAGTTAGGGTTACATAGTGGTATTTTGATACATACAATG
This sequence comes from Papio anubis, assembly GCF_008728515.1. Lineage (NCBI taxonomy): Eukaryota > Metazoa > Chordata > Mammalia > Primates > Cercopithecidae > Papio > Papio anubis. The sequence goes on along the minus strand of NC_044976.1, from coordinate 187,247,131 downwards.
TAAAGTACTCAGATCAAGGTAATTAGCATTTCCATCTGAAATATTTATCATTTCTTTGCATTGAGAACATTCAGTATCCTCCTTCCAGCTATTTGAAACTATTTATTATTGTTAGCTATAGTCATTCTACAGTTCTATAGAACACTAGAACTTATTTCTCCTATTTAGCTGTAATTTTGTATCCTTTAACAAATCTCTCTCTCCACCCCCTTCTCCCTACCCTTCCAAGCTTCTAGTATCCTCTGTTCTACTTCTTTCTTCTATGAGATAAACTTTTTTAGCTTCTGCATATGAATGAGAACATGCAGTGTTTAACTTTCTGTTCCTGGCTTATTTTTTTAACATAATGTCCTCCTTTTTCATGTTGCCACAAATGACAGGATTTCATTCTTTTTTGTGGCTTAAAGTATTCCATTTGATATATGTACCACATTTTCTTTATCCATTCATCTGTTGTTGGACACTTGGGTTGATTTCATATCTTGGCTATTGTAAATGCTGCAGTGAACAAAGGAGTGCAGATATCCCTCCAACATCTTGATTTCCTTTCCTTTGGATAAATTCCCAGTAGTGGGATTGCTGGATCATATGGTAGTTCTATTTGTAGTTTTTTAAGGAAACTCAATACTGCTTCCATAGTCTTTTGCCCCAATTTGTATCTCTCCTCAGACAGCCACAAAATTAAACAGTTGCCTGTAATTGCTTTTGACAAATGCCCCCAGGAAAAAGGCTTTTCATATTGGGTGAGTCTTGCAAGTGGAGTGTTCCAGGGAACCATCATTCAGGTCAAATAATGATAATTCTCTGCAAATAAGGCTTTGCATTTCACTGTCTCTGGTGCCTGCCAGACTGCTTGTCATTGCAAATGCAAGCTGTTAGTTTTCAAGGCATGGAGCTGGAGGGTGGGAGATGGCACCAAAGCAAGTTAAAAATGTCACAAAGTTCCCTGTTCCTACTAAGATTCAGTTATTTTTCTAGAATAATTACCGTTCAGGCAGTTGCAGGTCTTTGATCAGTTTCTAGAGTTCTGAAAAAGTTGATTCTGATTATTTTTGTGATATTTCCTGCTATTGTGGAGGAACTAATTTTTGGCGATTCTTGCTCTGCCTTTTTGCTGATGTCACTGCCTATATTTGTTTCCATACATAACCATTTGTGTTGAAAACTAGGGATTCATAGCAATATTTCCAATTCCAATCTAACACCAGAAGATTAATCTAGTGTTCTCCCTTCCTATATTTGTAACTAACTTCTCTGACAGGGAGAAATGTAGCTCCCATTATCCTTAATATATTTATCTTTTTGAGCAATATCTCTCTATATAGCCAATCTCCCATTACTGCTATCAGTCCTCTGGTATGCAAATGCCCTCCTTACTATAGTAAGCTCTAACACCCTGTACCAGGATGCCACCCTCCATGGACTCCTCCTCATCTTGTCATACATTGATTCTCCATTCTTGGCCACCCACGTCCCCACCTGGGTGGGTTTGTCATTCTTTTTAGGGTCTGACACTCCACACTAGGCCATCCCTGTGTGAATGTTCTATCTTGCTCTGCCATAGGTTTCAGGAAGGGAACAGGAAGCTTAATTACTTTTTAAAGATGAATTGTATTACCCTTTCTGTTCTTCATGAGTTTTACTTATGAGAGTTTGCAAAGATGCGTTAGACCTAAATTGGTATGTCTGGCTTCAAGAATGGAGGGAAGGTACAAGAAACTGGTAAACAAATTGATTTTTGTTTTAGGCACCTGTAAAAAAAAAAAAAAAAAAAAAAAAAAAAGTGATTATTTTCAAGAAGGCAGTGAATCTAAGAATCCATAAGAATTTTAACAATGAGTAAGACCCTATCCAGGCAGCTCCATATTTATTCCTGATGATAAATCAAATGGGTTATTTGAAAGAAAGACATAGTAATTTTCCTTGACATCAGCCAGTCATTACTGCCATTTAGTCAGCACATCCCTGTGTGCTAGGCATTGTGTTTAATCCTTAAGTTTGTATGGTGGTTTCGATTTTTACCCGTGTGTTACAGATGAAGATACCTGCTTTACTTTACCAAAAAAAAAAAAAAAATCCTCAAAAAATTGATCTATAGTTGCTGTTACTGATTCCTCTCTTCTTTCTTTTTATTAAACCCTTTTCAGTTAGGATTTCACCTATACCACTTTTCTGAAAATGGTGTGGTCAGTACACAAATGTATTCCACATCATAACTCTGATTATTAAACATCAGTCTTCTTCCTCCAGACCTGTCAGCACCATCCTGAACTGTTGATCACTCCCTTGTTCTTCAAGCGCTTTCTTCACTTGGCTTCTACTACTCTGTTTTTGTCTTGCAGTCACTTTTGCTCTTGCTTTCCCTTTTTCTCAGCTTCTTCATTTCAGTCTTTAGACATCTTTTTTCTATCTACACTTATTGCATTGGAAGCCTCATTCAGTCCCATGGCTTTAAATACCATGCATTCATTGATAACTTCCAAATTTATATATCTGACCCCAACCAATTCCTTGTACTTCAAACTTATGTATTCAATTGCCTATTTGATTTCTCCTCCAGAGCTCTAACAGATATCTCAGATACAGCCTATGTAAAACTGAATGTTTGATCTTTCTCACAAAAGCTGCTCACCTGTAGTTTTTTTTTTTTTTAATCTCAGCTAACAGTAACTCCATTCTTTGAATTGCTCAGTCCAGAAACATTGAATCATCCTTGATGCTAATTTCTTCCTCTTACACTACATATTGAGTAGGTAATACCTGTTGCCTACCACCAGAAGAGCAATCGCAGGATATTAGCCCACAACACGGTTTGCAGGTGTTAGGGTTGCCAAGAAAAACATGACTCACAGAGGCACTGGATGGAACAACACTGTACTCACAAAGAGAATAAACAGAACAACAGCATCAGTAGTAAGTGTCAGTGAATCTTGTCTCACAGCCGTGGCAGAAAGTGATCTGTATACACCTCTCTTGTGCTGCAAGTGAAGGACCTTGTTCGCTGTCCACCAGGGACAGAAATAGCAATGGGGTAAGCCAAATGCCATATGACACATACTTAAGGAGAGCAAAGAAGTATAAATCAAACTCAGAAGAGGGAAAGAAATTCCTAACAAAGGTATGCTGTGAGGGCTCCTGATCTTCATGTAAGAAACTATTCCAGGCCCAAGGCATATTCTTTTGCAACCATGGAATGGTCAACAGGTTGCACACGATTCCCTTGCCCAGTACCACACAACCAATTTTTAGGAAATCTTACTGACTCCACCTTCAAAATATAGCCAGAATCTGATTATTTCTTGCCACTTCACTGTAACTACCCTGGTCTAAAGTAACATCTCCTACCTGGTCACCTGGCTTCCAGTGGGTTTCTTTTTCATTTAGTATAAAAGCCAGCATTCTTACAGTGATTTACCAGGTTGTAAACTCCATGTATGACTATTCTCTCTATCATGCATTCTGTCCCAGCCACACTGCCAGCCTTGCTCACACTTCAGAGCCCTTGCCCTGACTGTTCCCTCTGCCTGGAACACTTATCCAAGAGATCTACATGGCTTGCTTTTTAACCTCTCTAAATCCCTTGCTCAAGTGTTACTTTCTCAATATGGCCTGCTTTAACCACTCTTTTAAGTTGGAACCTCTTCCTAGACCAGCATTCCTCAGCCCTTTTCTCTGCTTTTTCACCATTGCACTTACTGCCTTCAAAGATACTATATACATTATTTGTTTTTTTATTTTTATTTTTTATTATTATTATACTTTAAGTTCTAGGGTACATGTGCATAACGTCCAGGTTTGTTACATATGTATACTTGTGCCATGTTGCTGTGCTGCACCCATCAACTCATCAGCACCCATCAACTCGTCCTTTACATCAGGTATAACTCCCAATGCAATCCCTCCCCTCTCCCCCCTCCCCATGATAGGCCCCGGTGTGTGATGTTCCCCTTCCCGAGTCCAAGTGATCTCATTGTTCAGTTCCCACCTATAAGGAGAACATGCGTGTTTTGTTTTCTGTTCTTGTGGATAGTGTGCTAAGAATGATGGTTTCCAGCTGCACCATGTCCCTCACAGCGACTAATAAACTCCATCCCTCTCCTTTTATGGCTGCATAGTGTATTCCCAGCTGGTGTATATGTGCTTACATTTTCTTAATCCAGTCTTCGTCACTGATGGACATTTGGGTTGATTCCCAAGTCTTCTATATTTTCAGGAATAGTGCTTAGTCAAACATACGCGGTGCATGTGTCTTTATAGCAGCATGACTTATAATCCTTTGGGTATATACCCAGTAATGGGATGGTTGGCCATATGGTACCATCTAGTTCTAGATCCTTGAGGAATTGCCATAATGGTTTTCCGCTATACGGCTGAACTAGTTTACAATCCCACCAATGTAAAAGTGTTCCTATTTCTCCACATCCTCCAATCTGTTGTTTGCATACATAGTGTTGGAAGTTTTGGCTAGGCAATCAGGCAAGAGAAAGAAATCAAGGTATCTAGTTAGGAAAAGAAGAAGTCAAATTGTCCCTCTTTGCAGATGACATGATTGTATATTTAGGAAAACCCCATTGTCTCCAGCCCAAAATCTCCTTAAGCTGATAAGCAACTTCCAGCAAAGTCTCAGGATACAAAATGTGCAAAATTCACAAGCATTCTTATACACCAGTAACAGATAAACACAGAGCCAACCATGAATGAACTTCCATCTACAACGTTTCCAAAGAGAATAAAATACCTAGGAACTAAACTCTACAAGGGATGTGTCGACCTCTCAAGGAGAACTACAAACCACCGCTCAGTGAAATAAAAAGAGGACACAAACAAATGGAATACAGAACATACCATGCTCATGGATAGGAAGAATCAATATCGGAAAATGGCCATACTGCCTAAGGTTATTTATAGATTCAATGCCATCCCCATCAACCTACCAAATGAGAGTTTCTTCACAGAATTGGAAACTGCTTTAAAGTTCATATGGAACCAAAAAAGAGCCCGTGATCTCCAAGAGACAATCCTAAGTCAAAAGAATAAAGCTGAGGCACTCACGCTACCTGACTTCAAACTATACCTTCACAAAGCTACAGTAATCCAAAACAGAGTACGGTACTGGTACCAAAACAGAGATATAGACCAATGGAACACATAACAGTGAGTCCTCAGGAAATAATACCACACATCTACAGCCATCTGATCTTTTAACAAACCTGAGAGAGAAACAAGAAAAATGGGGAAAGGATCTCTATTTAATAAATGGTGCTGGGAACTTGGCTTAGCCATAAGTAGAAAAGCTGAAACTGATCCTTCCTTACCCTTATACGAAAATTAATCTTCAAGAGATGGATTAGAGACTTAAATGTTAGGACTCTAATACCATAAAACCCTAGAGGAAAACCTAGGTAGTACCCATCTAGGACATAGGCATGGGCAAAGACCTCATGTCTAAAACACCAAAAAGCAGAATGGCAGCAAAAGCCAAAATTCGACAAATGGGATCTCATTAAACTAAAGAGTTTCTGCACAGCAAAAGAAACTACTCATCAGAGTGAACAGGCAACCTACAGAATGGGAGAAACTTTTGCAATCTACTCATCTGACAAAGGGCTAATATCCAGAACCTACAAAGAACCCTTTTCAAAACAAATTTACAAGAAAAACAAAACAACCCCATCAAAAGTGGGCATGGGATAAGGAACAGACATTTCCTCAAAAAGAAGACATTCATACAGCCAACAGACACATGAGAAAAAAGCTCATCACCTCACTCTCGGCCACTCAGAGAAATGCAAATCAAAACCACAATGAGATACCATCTCACACCAGTTAGAATGGCAATCATTAAAAAGTCAGGAAACATTATTTGTTTATTATGGCCATTGTTTATCATCTTCCACTAGAAAATAAGCTATATAAGAGCAATTTTTTGTCCATTTTGTTCATTGTTTACCCTAGCCTTCCACATGATAGATAATAAATATGTGTTGCCTCAGCAAAAGAAGTAAAAGTTTAGGGAAGTTAAGTAATTCTAGTAAGTGGCAGAGCTGGAATTTGAGATGTTTAGCATTCAGAGCTACTGTTAGAAAACTTTTAAGTAAATTTATTAACAAACAGTGATTTTAAAGTACTGCCAGCTAGTTACTGTTCTGGGCTGTATATTTAGGGGCTAATTTTATGATCTAGACTAATCTAAGAACCTCATAACCATATTGATTTTATGGGAAAATACATGCTGAGTTTCAAAGAAAAACTGGTAAAGAACTTTTAGAAAATGATCTGTTCATCACTGTGGACTACCTGTACTGAACACTAAAGGAGTAAGAAAACGTGTAGTTGATAATGATTCTAAAGACTTGGGGAAAAAAGAACATGAGGAATACTGAAAAAAGAACATGAGGGTACTGAAAAATTTTAATAAAAATATTTGTTTAAAACCAATTTTTTAAATGTAAAATTGTAGTCTGGGAATATACCTATGTTAATATTTTACTGACTTAATTTTTCCAGTGCTTGTGGGCCTTCCTAAAACTAATAATTCATTATTATAATCAGTAGCAATTTTGGTTTTATTAATTAAAAATATTTTGTTATGATTTTTGTAGGCTAATGCAGCAATAAACTCTTTCAATTTAGTTCTAGATATGGCTGTGTGTGTGTATCTAGTAAGATATACCATCATGCATTCCTTAAAGACATTTCAGTCAACAATGGACTGCATTTACAATGGTGGTCCCATAAGATTATAATGGAGCTGAAAAACTCCTATCACCCAGTGACATCATAGCATCATAACATTATAGCGCAACACATTACTCACCTATTTATGTTGATGCTGGTATAAAACCTACTGTGCTGCCAGGTATATAAAAGTATAGCATATACAATTATGTACAGTAAATAATACTTGATATGGACAGTAAACAACTATATTACTAGTTTATGTGTTTACTATACTGTGCTTTTTAATTGTTATTTTAGGATGTATTTCTTCTACTTATAAAATAACCATAAAACAGCCTGAGGTAGGTCCTTCAGGAGGCATCCAGAAGAAGGCATTTTTTTTTTGAGTTGGAGTCTGGCTCTGTCGCACAGGCTGTTGTGCAATGGCACAACCTTGGCTTACTGCAACCTCCGCCTCCTGGGTTCATGCAATTCTCCTGCCTCAGCCTCCCAAGTAGCTGGGAGTATAGATGTGTACCACCACGCCCAACTAATTTTTGTATTTGTAGTAGAGACAGGGTTTCACCATGTTAGTCAGGCTGGTCTTGAACTTCTAACCTCAGGCTATCCATCCGCCTTGGCCTCCCAAAATGCTCGGATTACAGGTATGAGCCACCACGCCTGGCCTGGTTTTTTTTTTTGAGACAGAGTCTTGCTCCGTCGCCCAGGCTGGAGTGCAGTGGCACAATCTCGGCTCACTGCAAAACTCCACCTCCCGGGCTCAAGTGATTCTCTTGCCTCAGCCTCCTGCCACCACACCTGGCTAATTTTGTATTTTTAGTAGAGATGGGATTTCACCATGTTGGTCAGGCTGGTCTCAAACTCCTGACGTCAAATGGTCTGCCTGCCTCGGCTCCCAAAGTGCTAGTATTACAGGCATTAGCCACTGTGCCCAGCCAAGAAGGCATTTTTATCACCGGAGATAACATCTCCTTGCATATTTTTGTCCCTGAAGACCTTCAGTGGGACAAGATGTGAAGGCGGAAGATGATGATATTGATGATTCTGACCCTGTATAGGCCTAGGCTAATGTGGGTGTTTGTGTCTTCATTTTAAATAAAACAGCTTAAAAAGTAAAAACAAATAAATGAAAAAATTTTAAGTAGAAAAATATTATAGAACAAGGAAATAAAGAAAATATTAAAGAATTTCTGTATAGCTGTACAATGTAGTTTTAAGCAAAGTACAAAAGTTGACACGTTTTAAAAATTAAAGGTTATAAAATAAAGTCACAGTAAGCTAAGATTAATTTGTCATTGAAGAAAAATATTTTTGAAATAAATTTATTGTAACCTAAGTGTATAGTGTTTATAAAGGCTACATTAGTGTACAGTAATGTTCTAGACCTTCACATTCACCCATCTCTCACTCACTGACTCACCCAGAGCAACTTCCAGTCCTGCCAGCTGCATTCTCAGTAAGTGCCCTATACAGGCGTGCCATTTTAAATCTTTTATACCACATTTTTGCTGTACCTTTTCTATGTTTAGACACTCAAATAATTATCATACTGTTGTATAAAACCATGGCACATCCATGGTTTCTTGTAGCAACCCAGTAAAGAATTGCCTACCATTCAGTCCATAAGACTAAATAGCATATACCATAACATGCTGTACAAGTTTATAGCTCAGAAGCAATAGGCTATACTATATAGCCTACGTGTGTAATAAGCTGTATCACCTAAGTTTATGTAAGTACTCTCTATGATGTTCTCACAACAACAAAATTGCCTAATGGCACGTTTCTCAGAATGTATTCCTGTCATTAAGGAAAGGGAATGCCCGTGCATATATGTATATGTACTCACATACACACACATGTAGTTTATCCTCATTATTTACAGATTCCGCATTTGCAAATTCACCTACTTGCTTAAATTTATTTGTAACCACAAAGTCAATGCTCTCAATACTTTTATGGTAATTCACTGATATGTGAATATGCAGTGTCAAAAAATTTGAGTCACCTGATGCACACATTTCAAGTTCAGGTGGAATAAGTTCTGCCTTCTTCATTTCTCATGCTGTAAACAAGTATTCTCCTGCAATATACTTATCGCCATGTTTTTTGCATTTCTGTGCTTCTTGGTGATTTTTCTGTTTGAAACGATCCCTAGGTGCAGTGCTGAAATGCTGTCTCCTGTTTCTAGGGACTCAGAGACTGTGATGTGCCTTGCAAAGAAAATACACATTACATAAGCTTCACTGAGGCATGAATTACAGTAATGTTGGCCATGAGTTCAATATTAATGAATCAACTATATATATTAAATAAGGTGTCTTTAAACAGAAATACACTTAAAACAACTTTGTGTATTGATTGGTTGCTGAAAATGTTGTGACCAGAAGTTCTCAGGAGCCCAACCCTCTATTATCCCCTAGGGGTAGTAATTCAGTATTTGTTTGTAATCAGTGTTGGGGTACCTTTATAGAACATAGCTATTAAGAACAATGAGAATTGACTGTATATATTTGTATACAGTTTGTACAATTTGTATAATTTGTACAATTATCCCCAAGAAGAATAGTTGTCATTTGTTATCTACTTCACTATTTGAATCTTACATTAACCTCCAGTGAAGCCTTGAGATGTGTCTTCAATATCTTTATATTCTGGAGAAATCACCCAAATTGAAATCTTAACACAAACCATTGAATGGATGATTACTAATGAGTAATTTTAAAAATATTTTAACTAATTTTTAAAATGGTGTAATATTCATTCAAATGAATAAAAATAATGTATTATTTGAAAAAGTAGCAGAAGTAACATCCTTGAAGTTACAACTTAGGAAATATTACCAATATTTTTTAATACCTTCAAGGTGCTCCTCTTATATCCAGTCTTTCCCTACCAGAGTAAACCACCCTAGTGAATTTTGTGATTATGGTTATTTCTTTTCTTTTCTTTTCTGTTTTTTTGAGATGGAGTTTCACTCTTGTTGCCCAGGTTGGAGTGCAATGGTGCGATCTCGGCTCACTGCAACCTCTGTGTCCCAGGTTCAAGCGTTTCTTCTGCGTCAGCCTCCCGAGTAGCTGGGATTACAGGCATGCACCACCATGCCCGGCTAATTTTGTATTTTTAGTAGAGATGGAGTTTCTCTATGTTGGTCAGGCTGGTCTTGAACCCCCGACCTCAGGTGATCCGCCCGCCTCGGCCTCCCAAAGTGCTGGGATTACAGGCGTGAGCCACTGCCCTATTTCTCTACATTCTTCAACTAAAGTCGTTTTTCTGGTTGGTTTATGAATAGTTATGAAACGCAGATTAAAAAGAAAAATTGGCATTTTATAGTTAGGTTTTATGGTTGTTCGCCTGAATATCATGAGATCCAGAGACCAAATAGTGACAGTGGCTAAATACCTGGGCTCTGGAGCTGGACTGCCAGAGTTTGAATTCTAGCTCTGCTGCATTCTAACTGGAACAAATTATTTAACCTACCTTGAATAAATTATTTAATTTTTTAGTGCCTTAGTTTCCTTCCCCTTCCCCTTCCCCTTTCCCTTCCCCTTCCCCTTCCCCTTTCCTCCTTTTCTTTTGCTTTCCTTTCTTTCTTTCTTTTCTTTTCCTTTCTTTTCTTTTCCTTTCTTGTCCGCGTTGCCTCACCTCACCTCACCTCGCCCAGCCCCGCCCCGCCCCGCCTCGCCTCGCCTCGCCTCTTTCCTTTCCTCTTTCCTCTTGCTCTGTTGCCCATGCTGGAGTGCGGTGGCCTGATCTCAGCTCACCGTAACCTCTGCCTCCTGGGTTCAAGCAATTCTCCTGTCTCAGCCTCCCGAGTAGCTGGGATTACAGGCATGCACCACCGTGCCTAGCTAACTTTTGTGGTTTTAGTGGAGACGGAGTTTTACCATGTTGGCCATAGTTTGGCCAGGCTGGTCTTGAACTCCTGACCTCAGGTGATCCGCCTACCTTGGCCTCCCAAAGTGCTGGGATTACTGGCATGAGCCACTGCGCCTGGCCTTAGCTTCTTTATCTATAAAATTGAGGATAATAAGAGTACTTACTCCCAGAGGGATGCTACAATGATGAAATAAATTAATATATGTAAATAAATGGAACAGTAGAGTAGTAGTAACTAATAAATAAATGTTAGTTATTTAACAGGTAGAGAAATTAATGCAAAGAATTCTTTGAAAGCTGCTTGAATTCTTACATACTATATTAAGTAATCTTTCTTTAAATATTTCTGTGATTTCTTTTAAACAACTAGTGTCTTATGATTTTTGTCACTCTGTGACCTCTTCTTATTCAACTGATGGTGGGATTACTTAAAATTAGTCTTTCCTTGGTATCTCTTTGTGTCTCCCAGCTTATGTGAGAACAGATTTCTTTTCAGTTTGTAAATAAATTTATTCCACATATTTTTTACTTGGTTGTTCCCCTGACATACTCATTTAAGGGCTACTGCTGCCAAAAATGATAATCCAAAGGCTCATTTATGTGTTTTAAGCCTCATGTTGGCAGAAGTTCTTTGTAGGTTATAGATGAAACAGTTTATCTAATAAATGGCAAATTGCTTTATCAAGCTCCTGTTAAAGTAAAAAAGGAGGTCTGTGTTAGTATTGTCTGTTCTCAACATTGCTATTCAATCTGTACTGAAAAAATCATGACAGTTCAGTATTTACATTAGACGTTGGAGAAATACGTGTCAGAGTTAAAACTGATGAACTTTGCCACTGTTTATCAATAGCAAGTAAATTGGCAAATATGTCATTTATGTTAGCAGTACCAAGAAGCTGAATGGGAATGTTTTAGAAGTTTGACCCATTCTTGCACTCTCACATGGCAGCCTCTTTATCTTGTTAGAGAACATCTTTTGATTTCCCTTTTCATTCTTCCTGTGAGTCTGAGCTTTCCTTTTTACCTATAAATGTGCTTATCTTATCAAATAGTACTGCATGTTGCCCATTCCTGGGACAAAAGAGAAATACCATTCTGTATTTCTTGTAGCAACCCAGTTAAGGTTTGTGTGTGAGGGAGCATTTTGGAGAAAAGAGACTTGTAGATAAATGTTTAGGTATAATCTAGTTGGAAAACTAAAAACTTTCTATAATAACATTAAGGTAAGTCAAGAGCAGTAGTAGTCATTGTGTGTTTCCGGTTAACCAAGAAAGCCCTACTGCCCTGTGAAAATTTCTTTTCTTTTTTTTTTTTTTGAGACGGAATCTCGCTTTGTCGCCCAGGCTGGAGTGCAGTGGCCGGATCTCAGCTCACTGCAAGCTCCACCTCCCGGGTTTACGCCATTCTCCTGCCTCAGCCTCTGGAGTAGCTGGGACTACAGGCGCCCGCCACCTCGACCGGCTAGTTTTTTGTATTTTTTAGTAGAGACGAGGTTTCACCATGTTAGCCAGGATGGTCTCGATCTCCTGACCTTGTGATCCGCCCGTCTCGGCCTCCCAAAGTGCTGGGATTACAGGCGTGAGCCACCACGCCCGGCCGGAAGTTTATTTTCAAAGTTAGCATTCCTATCAATGGATAACAGTTACAAGGCAAAAAAAAAAAAAAAGTCAAATATTTTCCATATTTATTTTATTAAGGAGCACACTTATATTATGTATAAATGTTAGCACCAGAAATATTAAGCCTTATCAACTCTCTATGTTTCCTAAGTTTTATCCTGTGGTCAGCATGATAATTAATATGTTATATAACGAAATTAAAAGTCCTCCTTTCTAAGCCCAGAAGACAGGATTAAGCCTCCCTTGATCAGTTTGTTACTTTTTCCTTTTGAGGATAGGTAATTCTATCCTCCATCTCTATTGAAACCCAAGGCAAGTCAGAACATAGGTACCCCCCATCTTCCATGGACACAAACACAAATATCTAAGAAGCATAATTCAGCACAGAGACAATGTAAGTGATATAATGAAGGTAATAAGGGTATGGGCTTTGTGTTGGAACAGACTTGGGTTCAAATGCTGATTCTACCATTTACTAGCTATATGACCTTGCCCAAGTTAGGCACCTTCTGTAAACCTATTTGCATCTCACAGGACTTGTGAGATTAAGTGAAAACATTGAAAATAACTTAGCATTCCATCTGGCACATAATAAATATGTCAAGTTCTTTCACGCCTTTGTACATGCCCTTTTTTCTGCAGCATGCCTGAATAATTTCTATAGTCTTCCTTCAAAAACATGGGGTCAAGTTTGTAACACTTCTGGTCATGCCATCTTCTTTGAAATTAAGACAACATCACCTTGTCTGTGATGCCTTCCTTGCCTTTAACTCTATTCCCTGTGCTATGACCTGGTTATTTACTCTTTCTCTCTGAGCTTCCATATATCTGTCAGCACTTCTCTCACTGTGCACTATTTCATTGTACATGTTGACCTCCTCCACAGAGCTAAATGCTGAGGAGCATGGACTGTGTCTTTTCAACTTTGTATATGCCTTACTAAGCACAGTTTTTGATATACAGTAGGTGCTCAGTAAATACTCACTTGCTGAATGAAGGTATAAATCACTTTTGGGAGCACAGCCAGAAAAGTAGTCTGCAGTCCAGAGCAGGAAGAGGTACTGGCTACAACCAAATTATTTTTTTCCCCAAAAGTGTTATGAAAAATTTCGAATATACAGAAAAATTGAAAGAATTACAAGGTAAACATCCAAAAACCTGCCACCTAGATTCTAGAATTAGCATTTTGTAAGAATATACTATATTGCCATTAATTGTAAGCGTCATGCTGTACAGTAGACCTGTTAAACTTACTCCACCTATCTAACTGTAATTATGTATCCTTTGACCAACATCTCCTCAACACCCCCTTCCTCCTGACCACCACAGCCTCTGGTGACCGCCATTCTACTTTCTAATTCAATGAGGTCAGCTTTTTTTTAGAGTCTGCATATGAGTAAGATCATGTGGTATTTGTTTTTCTGTGCCTGGCATACTTCACTTAATGTAGTATCTTTTAGTTTCATCCATATTGTTGAAAATGACAGGATTGTCTTTTTTATAGCTTAGTATTCCATTGTGTGTGTGTGTGTGTGTATGTGTGTGTGTGTATATATATGTGTATATATAGATATAGATATATAGATATATATATAAAAAAATATATATATATCACATTTTCTTTATCCATTGATCTGCTGATAAGACTCTTAGATTGATTCTGTATCTTGGCTATTGTGAATAGTGCTGTAATAAACATGGGGGTGCAGATTTCTCTTTAATATATTGATTTAATTTCTTTTGTATATATACCCAGTAGTGAGATTGTTGGATCATATGGTAGATCATATGGTAGTTTGAATTTTAATTTTTTGAGGAACATTCATACTGTTTTGAATAATGATTTTACTAATTTACGTTCCCACCAACAATGTGCAAGGGTTTCTTTTTCTCCACATCCTTGCCAACAGTTATCTTTTGTCTTTTGATAGCCATTCTAAAATGAGTTAGGTGATATCTCATTGTGGTTTTGATTTGCATTTCCAGGACAATTAGTGATACTGAGCATGTTTTCATATTCCTGTTGTATGTCTTCTTTCAAGGCATGTCTATTCACGTCTTTTGCTTATTTTAAATTGGGTTGTTCATTTTCTTGCTATTGAGTTGTTTGAGTTCCTCATATAATTTTCATTATTAACCCCTCATCAGATGTTTTATTAGTTTGTTTTCACACTGCTAAAAAGAACTGCCTGAGACTGGGTAATTTATAAAGGAAAGAGGTTTAATTGACTCATAGTGCAGCATGGGAGGGAGGTCTCAGGAAGTTTACAGTCATGGTAGAAGGCAAAGGGCAAGCAAGGCTCCTTCTTCACAGGGTGGCAAGAAGGAGAACGAATGCAGGAGGAACTACAAAACACTTATAAAACTATCACATCTCATGAGAACTCACTGACTATCATGAGAACAGCATGGAGGAAACCACTCCCCTGATTCAGTTACCTTCACCTGGTTTCTCCCTTGGCACTTGGGGATTTTGGGGATTGCAATTCAAGATGAGATTTTAGGTGGGGACACAGCCAAATCATATCAGATGTATAGTTTGCAAATAATTTCTCCCATTCTGTAGGTTGTCTCTTCACTCTGTTGGTTGTTTTCTTTGCTATGCAGAAGCTTTTTAGTTTGATGCAATCCCTTTTTTCTATTTTTACTTTTATTGTCTGTGCCTTTGAAGTCATATCCAAAAAATCATTGCCCAGACCAATGTCCTTGAGCATTTTCTCTTTATTTTCTTCTAGTAGTTTCATAGTTTCGAGTCTTAACATCTTTAATCCATTTAGAGTTTATTTTTGCAAATGGTGAGAGATAAGGGTCTAACTCTATTATTCTGCATTTGCATATGCAGTCTTCTCAGAACCATATATGGAAGAGACTATTCTTTCCACATTGTATGTTCTTAGTACCTCTGTTGAAAATCAGTTGGCTGTAAATGTGTGAATTTATTTCTAGGCTCTCTATTCTGTTTCATGGGTCTAGCTTTCTGTTTTTATCTCAGTCCCATGCTGTTTAGGTTACTATAGCTTTGTTGTATATTTTGAAGCCAAGTCATGTGATGCCTTCAGCTTTGTTCTTTTTGCTCAAGATTGTTTTGACTAGTCAAGGTCTTTTGTGGTTCAATATAAATCTTAAAGTTTTATTTTTCTATCTTTGTAAAGAATGTCATTGGCATTTTTATGAGGATTCCATTGAATACATAGGTCACTTTGGACTGTATGGGCATTTTAACAATATTAATTTTTCCAGTTCATGAACGTGGGATATCTTTCCATTTATTTGTATCTTCAATTTATCTCATCAATATATTACAGTTTTTAGTATACAGATTTTTCACTTCCTTGGTTAAATTTATTCCTAAATATTTTTATAGCTATTTTATTTTTAATTTTTAATTTTTAAATTCTGTGGGTACATAGTGGGTATATATATTCATGGGATACGTGAGATGTTTTGATATGGGCACGCAATGTGAAATAATCACATCATGGAGAATGGGGTATTCATGCTCAGAAGCATTTATACTTTGCGTTGTAAACAATCCAATTACACCCTTTTAGGTATTTTTAAATGTACAGTAACGTTATTATTAAGTATAGTCACCCTGTTATGCTATCAAATAGTAGGTCTTACTCATTCTTTCTTCTTTTATTCTGATTAATCATCCCCACCTTTTCCCTGAATTCTCCCAATAACTACCCTTCTCAGCCTCTGGTAACCATCCTTCTATTCTGTATGTCCATGAATTCAGTTGTTTTGATTTTTAGATATCACAAATAATTGAGAAAATGTGATGTTTGTTTTTCTGTGCCTGGCTTATTTCACGTAACATAAAGATCTCCAGTTCTATCCATGTTGTTGCAATTGGTAAGATATTATTTTTTAAGGCTGAATAGCACTCTGTTGTTTATATGTACCACATATTCTTTATCCATTCATCTGATGATGGACTCTACTTTGCTTCCAAGTCTTGGCTAATATGAACAGTGCTATAATAAACATGGGAATGCAGATATCTCTTCAGTATACTCATTTCCTTTCTTTTGATTATAACTAGCAATGGGATTGCTGGATCATATGGTAGTTCCATTTTTAGTGTTTTGAGGAGCCTCCAAACTGTTCTCCATAGTGGTTGTACTAATTTACATTCCCATCAACAGTGTATAAAGGTACCCTTTTCTCCACATTTTTGCCAGTATTTGTTATTGCCTGTCTTTCAGATATAAACCTGTAGATATTTTAAATGGAATTGTTTTCTTGATTCTTTTTTCAAACAGTTCACTGTTAGTGCACAGAAATGCTACTAACACACTTTTTATAAGTCGATTTTGTATTCTGCAGCTTTACTAAATTCATTTATTAGTTCTAAGTTTTTTGGTACAGTCTTCAGGGTTTTCTACATATAAAATCATGTCATCTGCAGACAGGGACAATTCAGTTTCTTCCTTTCCAATTTGGATACCTTTTATTTCTTTCTTTTGCCAAATTTCTTTGGCTAAGACTTCCAGTACTGTGTTGAATGGAAGTGAGAATGGACATCCATATCTTGTTCCAGTTCAGCTTTTCCTCATTCAGCATGATGTTAGCTGTGGGTTGTCATATATGGCCATTACCTTTTTGAGGTACATTTCTTTTATATCTAATTTTGAGAGTTTTAAATCATGGAGTGATGCTGAATTTTGTCAAATGATTTTTCTGCATTTATTGAAATGACTTTTATCATTTCTTCTTCTAATGTGATGTATCACATTTATTTTACATATAGCGAATCATCCTTGCATCCCTGAGGTTAATTACTTGATCATAGTGGATGATCTTTTTGATGTGGTATTCTATTTGGCTAATTAGTATTTTGTTGAGAATATTTGCTTGTATGTTTATCATAGATATTGGCCTGTAGTTTTCTTTTTTTGTTGTACCTTTGTCTGGTTTTGGTATCAGAGTAATGCTGGTCTAGCAGAATGAGTTTGGAAATAATTCCTCCTCTTCAATTATTTGGAAGAGTTTGAGAAAAAATTGCTGTTAGCAGTTTAAATATTTGGTAGAATTCAGCTATATTTTTTAACTATCTGGCTTTTTGTTGATAGGAGACTTTTTTTTTTTTTTTTTTTTGAGACGGAGTCTTGCTCTGTGGCCCAGGCTGGAGTGCAGTGGCCGGATCTCAGCTCACTGCAAGCTCCGCCTCCCGGGTTTACACCATTCTCCTGCCTCAGCCTCCCGAGTAGCTGGGACTACAGGCGCCCGCCACCTCGCCAGGCTAGTTTTTTGTATTTTTTAGTAGAGACGGGGTTTCACCATGTTCGCCAGGATGGTCTCGATCTCCTGACCTCGTGATCCACCCGTCTCGGCCTCCCAAAGTGCTGGGATTACAGGCTTGAGCCACCGCGCCTGGCCCAATAGGAGACTTTTTATTACTGATTCAGTCTCCTTACTCATCTATTTCTTTATAATTCATCTTTGATCAGTTTTATATGTACACAGATTTATCCATTCTAAGTTATCTAATTCGTTGTCATATAATTGTTCACAATAATTTCTTATGATCCTTTAATTTCTGTAGTATCAGTTATAATGTCTCCTTTTTTATCTCTGATTTTGAGTCTTTTCTCACTTTTTCTTAGTCTAGCTGTTTATTTTGTTTATGTTTTCAAATGAACAACTCATTTCATTGATTTCTTTTTCTTTTTTTCTTTTTTGAGATGGAGTCTCCCTTTGTTGCCCGGGCTGGCGTGCATGGCTCAATCTCTGCTCACTGCAACCTCCGCCTCCCCGGTTCAAGCCATTCTCCTGCCTCAGCCTCCTGAGTAGCTGGGATTACAGTTTTGTTTTTGTTTTCGTTTTTGGTTTTTTGTTTGTTTGTTTTATTTTTATTTTCCATTCCATTTATTTTTAGTCTGATCTTTGTTATTTTCTTTCTTCTACTAATTTTGGGCTTAGTTTGTCTTTTTCTAGTTCTTTGAGATCCAAGATTAGGTTTTTTATTTGCAAACTTTCTCCTTTATAGGCATTTATTGCTGCAAATTTCCCTCTCAAACTGCTTTTGCTGCATCCCATAGGTTTTGGTATGTTGTGTTTTCATTTTTCTCGAAAAAAAAAATTAAATTTTCTTTATAATTTCTTCATTGACTTGTTGATTGTTCAAGAGCATACTGTTTAATTTCCATGTGCTTGTGAATTTTTAAACATTCCTCCTGTTACTGATTTCTAGTATTATACTATGGTTGGAGATCTACAGTTTTTAGGAATCTTGCACTTAGACATCTTTCATGGGAAAGGGGAAGCCTTGAGAATATACTTATCATTCATGTAACATGCTTTGTCATCAACAAATCTCAGAGTTCCTAGTTCATGGAAAAGGAACAGACATGGAATATTCCAAATAGGGATAGGATTCAAACTTTTCCATCATTTCTTTCCTTTTTTCTTTCTGTATTCTCTCTTTATCCTACTTCCAACCCCTAATACACACACACACACACACACACACACACAGAGAAGAGTGTATGAGGGTTCCCTTTCCTCCACATCTATAAGCTCACATACATCCATGAGCTCTAGATAAAAGTACAAATTAAGCAATCAAATATAAATATATAAATCAAAGAAAAATAAGTAAAAGAATACCAATTGATCATTCAAGATTAGACAGAGCTCTGGAAACTGATGATAATGAAGAAAAGCTCATTTCACATTCATTATGTAATGATTCCCATGATCTAATTTTTCTCTCATTAGAACAGAGAGTGATAATATCATTAGCAGAAAAAGTTAAAGGAGAACAATGGACCATAGTATGATTTTTTTTTTTAGACTGAGTGATTGCCTTTCTATTTACTGAAAGATCTGAAAGAGTTTACAAAATTAAAACTCATGTAAAAATAGATAAACACAGTGACCAAGAGGAGTGGATGCTATCAGGTACCTGAGATGAGCTATTTTCTATAGTTGAGTAATGAATCTGATTATTAATTTCTGTTAATGAAAGCAAAAAGAAAATGCTAAATTATATATTTCTCTTCTTAATGCATTCTTTTGAAAAAATAAGGGAACAAATTTTTTTTTATTTTTCATGCACAGAATTGGAAGAATATAACCAGAGATGCATGGTTATACTAGGTATGGGCATTTGGAGTAATATGGTAGAGAGTGACTTCAGTGTGGTTTTATAAAAGATGCATAGGTGGTACCTAAATGAAAATTCTTATATGGACTGGGGTTCTAGAGTTGAGCATGCTGAAGTCTGAAAGGCTGAATATGTAATGTCAAATGCTAATTCAGTAAAGATAGTTCTGTGGAATATGGTACTTTGCTACCTCATTATTTAGCTTTACACAGAGATAATATTTAAAGCATGTGGAAATTTTTGTCATCAATAAATCACATAGTATGTCTTCCTCAAGGAAAATGAGCAAAGGATGACTTTTACTGCATATAAATTATACCTCCATAAACATGATTTGTAATAAAATAAATTGTTTTTGAGTGTTCAGAGTTTTTAATAGCTGAAAGACTGCATTGCTATCACCTAGTTCTTAGATGTCATAGAATCTATGTGATTCTGGCCACATGCTGAATTATAACCAAAACATAGTGGTACTTAAAAGCCCCTGTAGCTCTCATACTTCTCCTAATATAAGCTTTTGGTTAAAACAAGAAACGTTTTTGAAAGAAGCATATTGTCATTATCCTTTTGTGAAATTTTAAGAGCCAGATTTGTATTCGTTACAAATCTCGTTAGCACAGTGGTGGATAACAGAAGAACTTGCAAGTAAAACCGAGGTTTTTTTGTTTTGTTTTTTTTTGTTGTTGTTGTTGTTGTTGTTGTTTTTGAAGTAAAAGAAAGAAAAAGCAGCTTTGAAGCAGGTACTTACACAAATACTACTTTGATTTACCACATGTCTGTAATGGATGGCCTGGGAGTAGTGACTGCAGCCTAAAAAGTAATTTAGGGCATGGGGTATTAACGGATGACCTTATCCGGAAAATAATTTTAGTTATCCTGTGGAAGTTCTGATTTTAGTTGACAAGACAGAAGCTTTTATAGACCTGTATATTGTTGCGACTACAATATGTTATTCTAAGAAGGCTTTTTAATAGATTTGCTGAGTGTAGTTGATGAAAATGGCCGTTTTAAATATTAGGGAATTCATACTAGATTTACTGTTTCAGTTTTTTCATTACAGATTTTGAGAGGCTTCTCCTGGTAGTAAAAGGTCAGACGAAACTGTTACTGTAGAATTCACTAGGTTACTTATTCAGTTTGTGAGTTTTAGAAAATGTTCTTCTATAGAGATTTTAAATAGTTTTTGTGACAAAGCAAAAACAAAGCAAACCGAAGTTCTCCCTGGGTTGAAGCAGCTCATCAAATATTTTAACATTTGGAGTTTCAACTTCTAAGTGAAAAGATTCCTGATTTTAAAATATAAAAGGATTATTTGAGAAGCACATACTTTGTGCATGAATGAAGAAATGTATCTGTTTTCCAGTGAAAGTTTACATTTTGGTGACTGCTTCTTCTGAAGCGATAGCATGGTCAGTAGTATTCTAACATCTTTGGATACTGTTAGCTTCAGCCATGATATGGTTTGATTAATTGAACTGTTTCCATATGGTGGTATCTATACTAATCTGATTTTCTTTTTTATGTTACATAAAATTCCTCTCATAATTTGAGTATGTACTGGATTCAAAAAATTTATGATAGCTTAAACTCAGAGGAAATCATTTTCTAAAGGAGTCATCTGTAGATGGTTTATGTTAAAGTTGGACAAATGGATAGAACATCAAGATTTTAATATTTGTTTCCACATTTGTCCCACATATAGCATAACAATCAGGGAAGTAGCCAGATTGGGTGGCTCATGCCTGTAATCCAAGCACCCTGGATGGCTGAGGCAGAAGGAACACTTGAATTCAGGAGTTTGAGACCAGTCTAGGCAACATAGTGAGACCCCATCTCTACCAAAAAAAAAAAAAAAAAAAATGATCCGGGCATGGTGGCACGTGCCTCCCAGAGCTATTTGGGAGGCTAAGGTGGGAGAATCCTTTTAGCCTGGAAGGTGGAGGCTGCAGTGAGCCGACAGAGGGAGACCTGTCTCAAAACAAAAAAGAATCAGAGAAGATACACATTCATTTGCTTTTAGAACTTATAATAAACCATTAATAACAACTCAAGGATTAATTAGGCCTAACATTTGAGCCTAAGTATAGCATAACACTTCTGTTACAAATTATTGGAGGCATTTGTGAATTATCTAGTTAATTTCATCTGAAGAAAGAGACCTAAAAAGGAAGCTGCGGTAGACCTGCTTTTGCCACGTACCCCACTTCATTTCTTATGGCTAAGGTTGCCACAGTAGCCCTAGTTTCGAACCTTTGCCTTGGTAGCATAACGCCAAATTTTTCTGAGGCTATAGCTTTGGAGTTGGAATTGCCTAGATCTTCACAGAAATGATTATGCTGAAATCTATTGGGTTGACAGAGAGCTGGGTACATACCACCCCACTGACCTATCATATTTGGGGAGGATGACAGTTGGCAAGGATTGGCACCATTATCGGTATTTTAAAAAGGTATCAAGAAATTATACAGGCAAGTTTATAGCTTTAAATGCCTATATTAGAAAAGAAGATAGATCTAAGTTTCTATCTTAACAAGTAGAAAATTAAGAACAAATTAAAGCCTAAGTAAATAGATGGAAAGAAATAATAAAGAACAGAAATAAATGAAATAGAAAATGTATTAGAAAAGGAAAAAGATAAAACCAAAAGCCACATCTTTGAAAAGATTAATAAAATTAATAAATCCTTACCAAGACTAATCAAGGAAAAGAGAAAATATAAGTTTAAGCTTTTATCAGTGAAAGAGGATAAATCACATACAGATATTAAAAAGTCAATTAGGGACTTTTATGAACAAATTTATGTCAGTAACCTTAACAATTTAGATACATTTTTTGAAAAACACAAATTATTTAAATTGAAACAAAAAAATATGAAAATTTGGATAGCTCTATTTACATTAAAGAAATTTAATTCATAATAAAAACCTTTCCAAGGAGAAAACTCTAGGCCCAGATGGTTAAAGAAGAATTAATACCAGTCTTACACAAAACTCTTTCAGAAGCAGAGTGAGAGAGAACACTGACACACTTGTTTTATAAGGCCAGCATAACCCTATACCAAAATGTGTCAGGCATTACCAAAAAAGTTACAGACCAATATTCCTCATAAAATATTCTCCAAAAATCCCCACAAAACAAAACAAAACAAAAAGAATAACAAACTTAATCCAGTAATATAAAGGATAATAACTCTTGACCCAGTTATACAAGGTTGGTCCAGCATTTGAAAATCGATGTATTTTACCACATTAACAGAATAAAGGAGAAAGTAATATGATCATTGTGTTACTGGGGGTCTTTGTTCTTAGAGTTCCCAAGATGGTGGCAGGCTGCTTCCAAGATGGCGGCAAGCCTCTGGTTCTCTGACCTGGGGTTCTTGGCCTCACAGATTCCAAGAAATGGAATCTTGGGCCATGTGGTGAGTGTTATAGCTCTATTAAATACAGCTTGATTAGGACGAACCTTGGGCACTTAGACTGTGCAGGAACAATGGTGAGCCTCTAGCCCAATTGGGAGTGGCAATGGGCACAGCCTCACTGGATCAGGAGCATAGTGGACACCCTGCCAGATCCGGGGGGGATGGAAGTCAGCAGCCCGTGTGCAGCTGTGGCAAACTGCAGTGGTGGACAGGGAGCGAAAGTTCAGCTTGAGTCATTACAAACACGAACCAGAAGAGTGTGCAGTTGCAAGAGTTAATAGAGTGAAAACAGAGCTCTCATAAAATGGGAGGGGACCCCACGGGGGTTTCCACTGCCTGCTCGAATGCTTGGGTTTATATCCTGATCATTGTCCCTCCCGCTGTGCTCTCAGGCGATTGATGATTGGCTATTTCTTTACCTCCTGTTTTTGCCTAATTAGCATTTTAGTGAGCTCTCTTTACTACCTGATTGGTCGGGCGTGCAGATATGAGCTCAGTTGCAAGCCCCGTGTTTAAAGGTGGATGCAGTCACCTTCCCAGCTAGACTTTGGGTTTCTTAGTCAGCCTAGGAAATCCAGCTAGTCCTGTCTCTCAGTTGCAATAGATGCATGAAAGGCATTTGATAAATTCAGTACCCACAGAAGATAAAACATGCTCAGCAAAGTAAGAATAGAGAGAAACTTCTAAACCTAATGAAGGATATCTATGGAAAATCTATAGCTAATATTATACTTCATGGTGAAAGACAATGTTTGACTCCTAGCATCTGGAAGAAGACAAAGATGTCCTTCCTCTTTCAGCACTTATATTCATCATTGTATTGGAATGCACTGTAATATAGTACTGGAGTCCGTGCAGTAGGGCAAGAAAAGAAGGCATATGGCCAGAGGAAGTAAAACTAACATTCACAAACAACATGGTTATGCATGTAGAAAATCCTAAGAAATAATAAATGGAGATAGATTTATCAGGTTCATGACTGTTAGACTCTATATTGTGAAGATATCATTCTCCAAATTTACTTATAGATTCAACACAATCCCAGTCAAAATCATGGTAGGCATTCCTAGGAAGACAATAAATTATTTCTTAAATGTATATGGAAATGCAAGGAATCTAGAATAAACTGTTTTGCAAAAGATCTAAGTTGTAGAATATAGACTTACCCGGTTTTTAAAACTTCTTATTTCAAAGTGGATTACAGACCTAAATGTAAACGCCAAAACAAAAAAAAACTTCTAAAGAAAACATAGGAAAAAATATTCGTGACATAAAAACAGGGCATGTACAAACACAAATATAAACCATAAAAGACAAAAACTATTAAATTGAACTTTGTCAAAATTGAAACCTGCTCTTTGAAAGACAGCATTAAGAAAATGAAAATGCAAGCCATAGACTGGGAAAACATATTCATAATATGTATATCTGACAGTGGACTTGGCAATGGTCCCATTGTTTGTGTCACCTCAAAATTCGTATGTTGAAATCCTAACCGCCAAAGTGATACTATTAAGAGATGGAGCCGCCGGGCATGGTGGCTCATGCCTGTAATCCCAGCACTTTGGGAGGCCGAGGTGGGCGCATCACGCCATCAAGAGATCGAGACCATCCTGGCCAACATGGTGAAACCCTGTCTCTACTAAAAATACAAAAAATTAGCTGGGCGTGGTGGCACGCGCCTATAGTCCCAGCTACCTGGGAGGCTGAGGCAGGATAATCACTTGAACCTGGGAGGTGGAGGTTGCAGTGAGCCGAGATCGTGCCACTGCACTCCAGCCTGGTGACACAGTGAGACTCCTTCTCAAAAAAAAAAAAAAAAAAAAAAGATGGAGCCTTTGGTAGGTGATTGCATCATGAGGGCGGAACCCTCAGGAATGGGATTAATGCCTTAATAAAAGAGGCGGGAAGGAGCTTGTTTGCTCCTTCCACCACGTGAGGAGACAATGAAAAGGCAAAATTTCTGTGAACCAGGAAACTGACCCTCATCAGACTGAATTGGTTGGTGCCTTGATCTTGGATTTTGTAGCCTCCAAAACTATGAGAAATAAACTTCTTTTGTTTATAAGCTACCTAGTCTGTGGTATTCTGGTTATAGCATCCAGAATGGACTCAGACAGAGTTGTATAGAGAACATATACAGAATGAAGAACTCCTATGAATCAACAATAATGAGATGAACAACTCAAACAATTGGGCAGGCTGTAATCCCAGCCCTTTGGAAGGCTGAGGTGGTTGGATC
Source organism: Papio anubis (assembly GCF_008728515.1). Classification (NCBI taxonomy): domain Eukaryota; kingdom Metazoa; phylum Chordata; class Mammalia; order Primates; family Cercopithecidae; genus Papio; species Papio anubis. Next base: position 187,222,178 of record NC_044976.1, on the reverse strand, counting down.
ACTTGAGCCCAGGAGCTCCAGACCTGGGCAACATGGCAAAACCCCGTCTCTACTAACTATAGAAAAAACTTAGCTGAGTGTGGTGGGGCAGCCTATAGTCCTAGCTACTCAGGAGGCTGAGGTGGGTCGATCGCTTGAGCCTGGCAGGTGGAGGTTGTGGTGATCATGCCACTGCACTCCAGCCTGGGTGTCAGAGTCAGACCCTGCCTCCAAAAAAACCAAAAAACAAAAACCAACAACACATAATTGTGCAGGAAATTGAACAATCACAAAAGAATATGTATCAATTGTCTAAAGGTACGTGGAAACATTTTCTGTATCATTAGCTACCAGGGAAATGAAAGTCAAAACTACAGGAATTAATTAAAAGGAAGAAGACTGACAGTATCAAGTATTGACAAGGAAGTGAAGCAAAGGGTACTCTCATATGTTGCTGCTAGGAGTGTAATAATTGTATAACCACTTTGGGAAACAATTTGGCAATTTCTTATAAAGATAAACTTACCCTTAATATTTGAAGTTGGAACCTCCATTCCTAGGTATTTATTCAAGGAAAATGAAAATCTGTATCCACAAATGCCATGTATATATTTACAGCCCTATTCATACTAGCCGAAAGCTGGAAACAGAGGAATGAATAAACAGATCGTGGTATATTCATACAGTATATATTCATGCTACTCACCAATGAAAAGGAGTGAACTGCCGACGCACACATGAAAGAATCTCAGGAATGTTATGCTGAGTAAAAGTAGCTAGACACAAAAGCATACATATTATATGAGTACATTATTGTAGGATTCCATTCATATGAAATTTTTAAAAATGCAAAATTAATATATTATGATAAAATTCAGATCTGTGGTTGCCTGGAGTGGAGGTGTTTGACTAAAGAGAGGCATGGGGGAACATTCTGGAGTGATGGAAATATTTATAATGGCAGGGCGACATAAATGCCCCAGCTCAAGGAACTGTACAATTAAAATGTGTGCCTTTCACTGAATATCAGCTATACATCAATACAGTTTATATTTTTGAGTAAAAGGGAGTTCCAGACTGTGCTCTGACAACTTTGGCATATGGGGAATGCTACACTTACCCTCCATAAGTGAAGCCTTCCTAGTTATCTTTGATAAGCCTTGTCCTAGACAGAGACAATTTTTATACTGACAAAATAAAAATACATTCTATAAGGCAAATTAAATGGAAATCTCCTCACTAAAATGAAGTACAACACATAGATGGAATACATGGGATGAGATACACATCCTGGACTCTTTGAGAGTCTTTTAAAAATATATTTGGCAGGCTGGGCATGGTGGATTATGCCTGTAATCCCAGCACTTTGGGAGGCTGAGGTGAGAGGAACACCTGAGGTCAGGAGTTCAAGACCAGCCTGGCGAAGATGGTGAAACCCTGTCTCTACTAAAAATATGAAAATTAGCTGGGTGTGGTGGTGGGCCCTTGTAATTGCAGCTACTCAGGAGGCTGAGGCAGGAAAATCGCTTGAACCTGGGAGGCAGAGGTTTCAGTGAGCCGAGATCATGCTGTTGCACTACAACCTGGGAGACAAAACTCAGTCTCAAAAAAAAAAAATATATATATATGTGTGTGTGTGTGTGTGTGTGTGTGTGTGTGTGTGTAAAATATATATACATATATATATATATAAAATATATATACACACACATACATATCTCAACATCTAAATTTTAAAATTCTAATTCAGGGTTCAGTGACTGGACCATGCAGCCTATTTTTGTACTGCCCCAATGTAGGAATGGTTTTACATTTTAAAAAGTTGTTTAAAAAAAAAGTCCTATCCCTTAAGAAAAAAAAAGCAACCAGTACTATAAGTGTTCCTCAAAGTCTACAATATTTACTTTCCGAACTTTTGCAGAAAAAGCTTTCTAACTCCTATTCTTTACCCTTTGATCTGCACACTCTACCTACTGTAACTGATTCAGCCTCTCAAAAACTAACATGTCTTTTTTTTTTTTTTTTTTTTTGCATTAGAGAATCCTAGATGTTTGTAGTACTAATTAGTATACACTAAGCATACAGCCTTATTTCCTTTCCTCTGAAAACTAAGAGGGAATGTTAAGTTGAATGATATGATAGCTACTTCCCAAGGAATGCTGTATTTCTTATAAATTGGCCTCTTTGGCTGTATTCCAGATGACGTTAAAGCTGTGGAATAGCCAAAGCACCTGAAATAGCAGGTATATATGTAGCATGAAGCCCTTAGCCATTTTGCAAAAAGCACAGGGCAATGCTAAATATTTCTGGTTTGCCCCAGTGGTATAGATTGGAGGAAACATTTTTACTCTTCAGCCTTCATGAAAAATGGCAGGATAGTTTAAAAGGTCTTTGAGAAATTTTGGAGGTTCTAAAGGGTTTTTTTTTTTTTTTTTTTTTTTTTTGGCATGGGGTTGTCAGAATAGCAAATCTGCACTACAGTCTCAGCAATATCAAGATTTCCCCCTTCAGTGCATTTGAACTCACACTTCAACCTTAGAATCTTCTTACTCTCTCTCACCTTTTGCCTCTGCCTCCTGTGATCTCATACAGCTGACCTCAAACCATAATGGATCTTTTAAAATTAACTTAGGTCCTCTGAGCATCTCTTTATTTCAAAATTTTAAAGATGAACCTGGGATAAAGGGACATAGAGCTGCTTTAGGAAATACATAGCCTCTTTCGGGATCTCACTGTGCTAGTGATACACACATTCAAGTTTGAAAGACCAGTGGAATTGTGGTGGATAGCCCAGGGACAGGAACAAGCAGGAGCCTGGTATGAGCTAACATTTAAGTTAAAATCTGTGACTATTTATGATATTTCTTTTCATCTTTTCTCTAGGCCTACTCTGTGTATGATGAAGACATTGGATACTGTCAAGGGCAGTCTTTTCTTGCTGCTGTATTACTGCTGCATGTAAGTAACGGTCCATGTGATAAATAGCACAGTGCTGCCAAGTTTATTGTACTTTCTACTGCCTTTGTTCTTCCTTCTTATTTCCCATTTACCTGATGGAGATTACATATGGCATATCTTTTTAAAAATGTACATTAGGTGATAAAATAAGAAATATTATGTCAAAAATAGGACAGTTTCTCAATGGAATTAGTTTTGTTGTCTAGAAAAGGATAAATTGCTTATTTGGAGTTATTTTTAACTAGAATTCTCTGGAATTAAAGAAGTCGGTGTAACTGCCCAAATATCAGGACCTGGACCATTAAGACCCACTGTACTGTGACAAGGAAGTCCTTTATCATTTCTGTGATGTATTTTTATATATCCTCTTTCCTGTCAGTTACCTTCATTTGACAGATCATTTATTGAGCATCAATTGTCAGGTACTGGGCTATGAAGTGGGGTTATAAAGATGAATCATTTATAATTTGTGTTCTCAAAGGCTTCATAGTCCAAGATGGGGCACAGATAATGTAGGCATGCACTTATAATTTTCATTCTCTTTTATGTGTCTTTATTTTTCTGATGACAAAAATAATACATACTCATTAAATAACTTACAGTATGCTAAGGGAAAGTGATACACAGGTTAAGAGAATAGAGAAGAGAATTACCCAACCAAGCTCTGCCAGAACTTTCAGAAAAGACTTTCTGGAGGAGGTGGCGGCTTTGTCAAGACATAAATGAGATTGGAGAAGGTGAGAGGGGAAAGGGAAGGGAAAAGAATTATTGACAAAAATCACAGTATGAGAAAATGTATGGAAATATGATAGGGCACAGTGTACAAAGGGAACAATATGAAATTACAGTTTACTGTAGCAGTTGTACACTGGGAGTGGTATGACGTAAAAATGGTAAGATGGGAAATTGTGAAGACTTTGTAATATGTCAAAAATGCCGACTTTATTCTAGAGCTAATGAGGAACCATTGATCACTTGGGAGCAAGGGAATAATACAGTCATATGATCATTTTAGATAAATTCTTTTAATACCTGTGTAAAGGGCAGAATTAAGGGAAACAGACAGCAGCAGAGAGACCAGGTAGAAAATATAAATATGGCCAGGCATAGTGGCTCACACCTGTAATCCCACAATTTTGGGAGGTTGAGGCAGGAGGATCACTTGAGCCCAGGAATTTGAAACCAGCCTAGGCAATATAATGAGACACCATCTCTACCACACACACACAAAAGGTATCTGGGCATGGTGGTGAGCACCCATAGTCGTGGTAAGCACCCGTTGTGGTGTTGAGCTACCTGGGAGGCTGAAGTGGGAGGATCACTTGAGCCTGGGAGGTCAAGGCTGCAATGAGTCTTGATTGCACCACTGCAGTCCAGCTTGGGCAACAGAAGGAGACTGTGTCTCAAAAAATAATAGTAATAAAAAGGAAAAGAAAATGTCAATTTAAATGAGAGATGTTGAGAGCCCAGAGAAAAGCAGAATTAAGAAACATTCAGGGAGCAAAATTGTTAGGTTTGTGGATGGACTGGCAAAGGAGCAGTCAAAGGTGACATATCTAGTTTCCTGGCTTTGGTGACTGGATGAATGTTGTATTTTGAGTTGAGATAGAAAATATATTTATGGAGATTGAATGAAGGAAAAAGTTTAGGAGTTGATGAGTTTTTTTTTTTTTTTTTTGAGACGGAGTCTCGCTCTGTGGCCCAGGCTGGAGTGCAGTGGCGCCATCTCAGCTCACTGTAAGCTCCGCCTCCTGGGTTCACGCCATTCTCCTGCCTCAGCCTCCCGAGTAGCTGGGACTACAGGCGCGTGCATCACCATGCCCAGCTAATTTTAGTTTTTTTTTTTTTCCCCCCTCAGTAGAGACGGGTTTTACCATGTTAGCCAGGCTGGTCTTGATCTTCTGACCTCATGATCCTCCCACCTCAGCCTCCCAAAGTGCTGGGATTACAGGCGTAAGCCACCACGCCCGGCCACAAAGTAATCTTTGAACATACCGTAGTTTAGCATTTTTTACCTGTAGCCCTGTTTAACATATTATAATATATTCATTAACGTTCAGTGAGAAGAATATCTCTCTGAGAAATCTGTTTTGGATTTTACAGGAATTTGGGTTAATTGTAAGTTCATAATTATTTGGCAACACCCTCCCCACCCCCGCCCCCAAAGAGAGAAAGAGAGAGATTCAAATAACTAGAGAGCTCAAATACCTAGAATTTTTTTCTACATTATGTACTCTCCTATTATAAGGGCCACGTGGTGAGTCAGCCTTTGTGAAATGCAACAAGATAGTTTCCAGTGTATGTTACAAGAGGGACAGAAATTCAGTCTAGTATCTCACACTTTCTACATTAATAGAATTATTCAGTGTTTTCATGGCTTTTATAAAAGTAACTTGAAATATAGAAATCCTTTTAGAATCCTTAAGGGAAAGATGGACTAATATTCAGCATTCTGTTAATGAAAAACCTATCATTTTCTAATTTTTAATTGGCAGTATGTTTGATGATTCTGTTAATTAGTATATTCCATTAACTAACCAACCCATCCATTCAACCAATTTGAATAACAGAAGTTAACTGTAATTTATTTTTTACTGTATTTTTGTCTCCCTGGTTTAAACAAATGGAAGAATACGGACTGGTTTAAACAATTCATCAAACACACTATCTCAGGTTCCAGAGAGATACATTATTAGGGTCTTACTGACTAATTTGTTATCAGTTACATAAGCTATTGCTTCTTTTTGCTGCCAGACATCTTTGGAAGCTCCATATTAATCACTGTCAGAGCCTGCTTCTTTTTGGGTTGCTGTCCTTTCCTCACCCATAGTCATTTATATTTCACATTCATTGCTTGAGAAGAAGGTAAGACCAAAAATGAAAGTATGTTCAAAAACAGTTTTGAATTTTTAGGATTTTTTTCATGTCTAAGTAGTTTAAAGAATTAATTAGCCTCTTCTTGTACTTGGAAATTTCTAGATGCTTTGACAATAGCTTTGTAACATGTAGTAGTTTAGGCAATGAGAATTAAATGTTTATCACAGTAGACTCTTATACATCCATTTATGAAATTACAAGAGATTTGTCATTTACAGTTGGAGAATGTTATAGTACAGATTGCCTGCAACCATTACAATGTTCAACTGCATTTGTAATCAAATATACAATAATAATTTGTAATTTCATAATAATAATATCAATCTTTATCTCTTAGTCATAATAAATTATGATCTGATTATATTTCACTTACTCTAAAAATTATAGAAAATATCTTAGATAATTTGTAACCCAATATATTTTCTACCATATTTATTGTTAGTAGTTTTAAATTTTTTGATTGAACATGTACCTTTGTAGACATTCAGAAGATTATGTTCTTTTTTAAGGTTAAATTACTGTATGTATACTAATATTGGCATTTATAGAAGCTTTCCAACTCAGGAAGGATTATGTTTGAATAATCTAGCATGTTTAAAACTATTGAATTTTAAAAAAAAAAATTATGACTAGGCACAATTCCTTTGGAAACTGGTTTGGCTTTATCTAATAAAGATATGCACACCCAGAAGTTTTACTCCTAGACATACCTTAGTCAAATTTATGCACTTGTACATTAAAATACTTGTATTACTTTTATCCTAATAGTGTTTATAACAGTCAAAACACTGAAGCAATTCAAATGTCCACTACTAAAATGTTCAATATTAGAATTGTAATTAGTAAGATGGCTAAATTATGGTATTCTTAGAGTATGAATGCCATACAGCAATGGAAATGAATATTTTACACTACATTGGTTCATACAAATGAATCATATAAACATAAGATTTAGTTTAAAAAAAGCAAAGTACGACATTACATTTGGTATGATTCCATTTTGCATAAAGTTCAGTAACAGGCAAAACTAAATTCTATTGTTAGGATGCTACATAGATGGAAAAAACTATAAAGAACACCAATGAAGTGATAACTGTTAAAGTTAGGAAAGTGATTTCTTTAGGGAGAAACTGGGAACCATAACTGAAAAGAGACACAGGGATTTTCAGGGCTATTGACAGTGTTCTCTTTCTTAACCTAGATAGTGGTTACATGCATCCTTAAAGTATACATTTAACTTTTATGCATTTTTCTGTTTGTTGTATTTCAGAGTAAAATAAATTTTAAAATTATAAATTTAAAAATATTTCTCACCAAAAAGACAGGTTTGGGATAAGATTTAACCAATGGATGAAAATAAAAAGTAGAATTACCTATTACAGATTCCAGAGTCCAAGGTGACAAGATAAAGGCTTCATTTTGAAGTCTCTATCATATGTATGTGTGTATATATATATAAGTTAAGCATTTGTGGCATTATATTATTCAAGACTCTTTCTGCTGCATGTGACAGAATTGACTCATATAACTGGGAAATCTAGGGTCAGAGATGATTTTTCACATGATTGACTCCAGAGTTCACATTTTGTCATCAATAATCTGTTTGTATCTCTGCTTTTCTTGAATTTTTTTGTCTTAATTATGTTAGTAGACAAAAAAGTGGGCAAAATGACTGTTGGCTGGCCTGGATTCATATGATCTGGACAACTTCATTTAAAAGGGACATTTTTTGCTACCTTGTTTAAAAGGGACTGTCTTACTATAGCTCCTGCATTTATTTAAAATGACACACAACAACAACAACACCTCCCTCTGTTTTTCTTCCTGTTAGACTTTGGCCTGGTTGGGTAGGGCATTCTAATTGTCACAGCCCAGGTCTTTAGTCCAGATCGGTGAACCCCATCAGCCCCTCCTAAACAACAGAATGGTCTTCCTATAGGAAGAGGGGTTTTGATATTAGATGATGGGACAATAGGGTGCTGAACAGGTACATCACATCATCTTGAGTGATATACTTACTACAAGGTTTTAGAGTATTTAAAAAATGAGTCCTATACTTCCAAATCACTTTTCTTTCTAGTTCAAGAAAAAGAAGCATTCATTTTTCTATTCCGAGTTAATTCTTATCAAGTGCTTTTGAGCCATTTTCCAACATCTCCCTGTGTCCTAATATACACAAACGTTTTACCTATTTAAAAAATATTTAACTACTATCTTACGTCTCTCTGCCTTTTGAAGCTGAACTCTTTCAAGGGATACTGGAAAGTACAATTGTGAATCTGGATTGTGATTGGTTACATGACTTTGGGCAAGTGTCTTCAACTGAGCTTTAGTTTCTTGTTATCATTCTTCTAGGCTTATTATGAGTATTGAGTACCTTAGGATGAGCATAAAGAGTCTTACATATTTTGTACCTAGCACAAAAATAGTGCAGTTATGAGATTAAAACCAGGCTTTATTTTATAGACCTATAGTTAGTTCCTGGCAAGTCATTTAACTTCTTTGAACTTCACTAGTATTATACTTACAATGTAAAAATAATGCCTACCTTGCAGGATTTTTGCGAGGGTCAAATGGGGTCATGGGTGAATATGTCTAATAATGGTAACTGTTGCTGTTATTTTTTATTTATTTTTATTTTTTAAATTTTTTTAAAATTTTTTTATTGCTACTATTTTTTAAATTAATAATTATTTGCTTTTAAATTAATAATTATTTGCCCAGCCAATTTTCTTCTGTTCCCCGGTCCAACTAATTTGAATGAATTACACATAGGAATCTAATATATCATACAATGATAGAATTTTATGGCTTATAAATTTACATTCAGTTTAAATGTATTAAGCTATTTGATTTAAAGGGAAAATAGACAAATGGCTAGAAGTTTTCATTCTATTTGCTTTTTAATATGTAAACAAAAAATGAAGACATGATAAATAACCTTGAGTTTCAAAATAGTCACTAGCATTCATCTTTTTTTCTTTTTTCTTTCTTTCTTTTTTTTTTTTTGAGACACAGTCTCGCTCTATGACCCAGGCAGGAGTACAGCAGTGAGATGTTGGCTCACTGTAGCCTCTTCTCCTGAGTTCAAGGAATTCTCCTGCTTCAGTCTCCCAAGTAGCTGGGATTACAGGCACATGCCATCATGCTCGGCTAATTTTTGTATTTTTAGTAGAGATGATGTTTCACCATGTGGGCCAGTCTGGTCTCAAACTCCTGACCTCAAGTGATCACACACAGCCACCCAAAGTTCTGGGACTACAGGCATGAGCCACCATGCTGGACCCATTCATTATTGTTGAAGAAAATTTGGAATATCAGTAGAGTGTTCATCTTCTTCATAGAGAAAGGTAGATCATTCCAAAAAGATGTGAAATACATCATGTGAAGTAGGAAATTTAGTTTTACACTAACTATGGGAATCCCTTTAAATTATCAAAATATAATTTTACTTCAAAAAATACCTTGATGTAAATGATTTCAGGTGCATCTTAAAGACTTGAAATACTTAGCACTGCTTTGTTTTATAGTTTATTGTGGAGAGAAGTAGTGAGGGCTTGGAGATAGTCTCCATTCAGTGGTCATCACAATTAGTACAAGTGTCAGATTATTATCAACATTTATTACCAAACAGTGATTACATCACTCAATTCTCAGTTATGCATGTGAGGCAGGTATTTTGTTTTGTATTTCATAAAGCCATGGATGATACTTTGATATCTTAAATTATAATATTTTAATGTTTATCCCCTTTTCCTTAATGAAATAACACTGTTAATAAAGTTTCTGTACACAGCAAAAATGGACATTCAGTCTTAGAGACCCACCATATTCCAACATCTTAATATTTTATATAAAGATGTGTTGTTCAATTATTTATTTTTATTGTAACTTTAGACGAATTGCATAAATTGGATAAATTGGATTAACTTATTCTATGAAGTATTAATCATTGTAATAAGTTAAATAGTCATTTTAGTGCTTTTTTTTAAGTAGGTAGGTACCACCATACTACCTAGTGGAGGAACTGCATGTACTAAGGTGAAGTTTGATAGTACAACCTAGCATTGCATCTCACATCTCGGTTGATTTTCTTTATGCCGATTGAGGGATAAGCTGAATAGTCAATACAAAATATAGATAAAGGCTTTTCATATTTAGCATTTGGAATAGAATTATAAGAAATCAAGTTCGAATATAGTTGCATTTGGCTGCCCCTTGCTTCTAGCCTTCACACCAATACTTTCCTTCTACATTTTTGTTGGCAGTTACCAACAGATTGCCCTACTTGTGTGGCATGACTTCATTAAAAAGGCATATGTATTCAGAATTTAGCTAGTTTATCTTAAAGAAATATTTAACACTTGATATTTATTGAAGGTTTTATGCTAAGAGTTGTGGAGTGGGGAGTACAACATTACAGTAGTGTTTAGAGGTTAGAAGCACACAAATAACTATAATGGTATACAACAAAGTTTTGGGATTCAGAGAAAGCAAGAGTCTCCTGAGGTTAAAGAGAAATAACAAAGTGCCACTTATGATCAGTTTTAAAAGATCAGTAATATTTTAAAGGCAGAGCTGTGCTATAGAGTATACCCCAACCCGGTTATCCCCTCTGAGCTTGTATACAAAACTATGTGGAGAACCTTGAAAGTGCAGCTTGTCACTATTTGAGTCATAAAAAGCAGGGGGAGGAGGAGGGGGACGTTCTTCCTACTGATACACAAGAAATGCTGTCATTTATATGAAAAGCAGCACATTTTTGCTACTTCATGTTAAGAACTTAAATTCCAGCAAATCGTTTTAACAGAAAGATCTTAGAGTAAAAATTTTACCTATGCATCTGTTTATTCTTTTGAATATCCTTGTATAAAGCACTTTGGTAATTGTCGATGTATAAGACAGAGTCTCTGTCTTTAAGGAAGGAAAGAGAAGAGAAATTTACATTTAGTGATTGCCAACAATATGCATATGTCTCTTAAATATATTTCATTTAATACTTGTAGTATCCCTATGACATAGGTATTATTATTTCTAATTTTTTAGAAGTAAAAAATCTTAGGCCTTAAAAGAGGTTACCTGCTCAAGATCACCCAGCAAGTAATTAAAACCTTACCTGAAATTAACATCTATTGGTATAATTCCAAAATCATGTTTTTCCCCTGCAACGCCTTTTGTATATTCATGATCTGTTTCTGGGCAAAACTTTGAGGGGAATGATTGAATATAGATTCTTGTAGATTTTACCTTTATACAAAAGAAAAGTGATAGATTCTCACTAAACCAAAATGTAGTTGTCCCTCAGTATTGAGAACTAATGAGGAATTGGTAGCAGCTGCGTGACCTTACTAAAAATAAAAATCAGATCTGCTGCTGTAAACTCTTCACTGATTTCCCACTGCACTTAGAAGACACTCCTAACTCTTTATCATGGTCATATCAGTGCTATGTACAGCCAGATCATACCAACTTTTGAGAGCCAATTGTTAAATTCTCAGGAATTCTGTGAACCAGTTGTTAAGCACAGCCATTGTTAAAAATTAAATGATAAAAATTTACAGTTAAATAACTCATGTTAAAAACAAAAGTAATAAGTACTCAAAATTCATCACTTCTTAGTATGTTACCACTTTTTATTGTTGTCTGTGCTCTTGAAATTATTTACATTGTCTGTTTTATCTGTATGATAAAAATGGTATATAATGGTGTGCTGCAGCTCTACTGTTATGCATCACTTTTCAACTCCAGTCCATTTATTTTCTAGTATTCTACTCTGATCTCTTCCCCTACCTCCTCTTTATGGTCAGTAATTCATAGATTTGCCCTTTTGAAGCTATTTTCTAGATCTTGCAGACATGCCTAATGTCTTTTTATTCTTTTTGTTGTTGTTTTTCTCTATATATTTTCAGATAGCCTGTCTTCAAGCTCACTAATTCTTCTGCTTGATCATCTGCTGTTCAGAGACTCTGATATATTTTTAAGTTTGTCAGTTGAATTTTTTAGCTTCAGAATTTCTGCTTAATTATTTTTTATTATTTTGGTCTCTTTGTTAACTTTATCTGATAGGATTCTGAATTTTTTTCTCTGTGTTGTCTTGAAGTCATTGAGCTTCCTCAAAGTAGCTATTCTGAATTCTCTTAAATGTCACATATCTCTCACTGCAGGATTGGTCCCTGGTACCTTGTTTAGTTCGTTTGATGAGGTCATGTTTTCCTGGGTATTCTTGATGCTTGTGGATGTTCATCGATATTTGGGCATTGAAAAGTTAGGTATTTAATCTTCATAGTCTGGACTTATTTATACCCATCCTTCTTGAGAAGGCTTTCTAAAGGGAATTAAGTGTTGGGATCTAAGTCTTTAGTCACTGAAGTCATATCTGCATTAGGGGATGAGCCAAGCCAAATAATGCTGCAATTTTTGCAGACTCGCAAAGATTGAGCCTTGGTGGGTTTGGGTAAGATCTGAGAGAATTCCATCATTCCTAGAATCTCTTTTTCTCTTCTCTCACTTTCCCCCAAATAAAGCCCAGCTCATGCTGGGCTTCCTGGAGTTGAGGAGCAGGGTGACACAAGCACTAGCCACCACAGCTGGGACTGGCTACTATGGCTGCGACTGCACTTGGTCACACCTGAAGCCAGCATGGTACCTAGTGACGACTGCCTGGTTACTGCTGGTGTTTATTCAAGGCCCCAGGGTCTTTACATTCAGGGTAGCAGGCTTCCTTCTGGCCCAGGATGGATCTAGAAATCCTGTTCAGGAGCTAGGGTCTGGACTCAGGGGATTCAGGACTCTGCTTCATGTTACTATGGCTGAACTGGTACTCAAGTTGCAAGACAAAGTCCTCTTTACTCTTTCCTTTCTTTTCCATAAGCAGAAAAGGGGTATCTCTCAAGCTGCCCTGCCTGGAGTTGGGGAAGGGGTGTATGTATAGCCACGCTTGCTTTTTTGTTGTTGTTTCTATTTGATCCCTTGGCTACCCCAGTTGGTGTTTCACTGGATCGTATGTACCCCAAGTTCACTGGCTTCAAGCCAAGCACAGCAGCAAGACTTGCCGAAAGATTGTAATACTTGTGGCCTAGACTGCTTTTCAATTTGTTCAGGACACCAGGGCACTTTAGTCTGCCAGGGGGCTTCCCCTCTGACCGGGGCCAGTCTAAATTCTTCCTTCTTGGGTGCCTGCTAAATTCTGCCCTGTGTTGTGTTCTGCTGTGACAGGGCAGCACTGAGTACCAATGCAAAGTCCCTGCACTCTCCTTTTCCCAAGTGCATGGATTCTTTCTCTACACATGCTGGGGGTATAGGATAGGTGTGGTGTAGACAATGTAAGACTGTTTTTTCTACCCTCTTCAGTGCCTTTTTCCTTGATATCATGTTAAAGCCAGGTACTGTGACCAGTCACCTGAATTTTTGTTTTTTATGAAGGTGTTTCTTGCATGGATAGTTGTTCAATTTGGTGTTCTTGTGGGAGGATGATTGCTGAAGGATGATTGCTATTTGGCCATCTAGCTCTGCCTCCTCCAAAATTGTCTCTGATGTTTACGTTTACTTCCAACATCCAACATTCCCTAGTCCAGGACTTCTGCATCCTTGTGAAACTCAAGCTGAGTTGCCTGTTTACTCTTCCCCTAGGGAGGCACTATACCTTTATCTCTGCATCCCTAAAGCCTAGAACAGTGCCTGCACCTCGTCTGTTCCGTGACTATATGTATGAATGCCAAAAGGCACATAAACCTTTTATTTGCCCTAATGATTTTACCACATTCAAAGAAATAAAAACATATTCCCTTTATAAGATACCAGATGGTAAGACATTCAACTAATTGTCATTTACTTAGAAAGAGAAAGACCTAAGTGAATTAGTGTCTCTAGGACTGGCTATAGTTATCTTTTTTTTTTTTTTCCTCTTTTGAGCAGAGTCTCAAAACTCCAGGCTGGAGTGCAGTGGTGCAATCTCAGCTCACTGCAACCTCCACCTCCCGGATTCAAGCAATTCTTCTGCCTCAGCTTCCCCAGTACCCGGGATTACACGTACGCACCACCATGCCCAGCTATTTTGCATTTTTAGTAGAGAGGGGTTTCCTCATGTTGGCCAGGCTGGTCTCGAACTCCTGACCTCAGGTGATCCACCTGCCTTGGCCTCCCAAAGTGCTGGGATTACAGGCGTGAGCCTGGCTACAGTTATTTTACATGCAGCTGTTTTGTATAGACATTTGAGTAGAGATCTGAGAGGAAGATGAGGAGGCTTACAACTTGTTAAGAGAAGTATTCTTGGCCATATATGTTCAAGTTAGTGTCACTTGAGGTTTTGATGACAAAGGAGTAAAGAATACAATGTAATTGTATCCTAAATAACCAAATGGAAGCTGAAAAATAGTTGCTAACTTGAATAGCTGAGGTCAGTGGCCAGAAATTTTGAAAAGGTCTCAAACAACTCATAGATAAGAAGAAAATAAGCAAATGTTTAAAGAATCAAAATGAAAACACTGTAGTGTATTTATTTAACTTTTGGAGATGTTATTTAACAAATTTGGGTGTTTTATGGTTTATAATTGGAAAATAGAAGTGGCTGATTTGTATAAACTTTTAAATAAACAACTGCATTTCTAAGTGGATAAATGGAACTCTACCTGATTCAGTTATTGAAGTATGAAGTTAGTCTGACAAATGTGTGAAATACCATAATCAACCAAATGTAAATTTTCAAGGAAGTAATATTTAAAGTAGATGTTTATATAATAGTTACATCCTGGGACGTTGAGTAAGTACAACTTTTTCTGTATGTTTGGTGTAATTTCTAGAATATTAGATATGTCCTTTTCCATATTCTTTCACCTGTCGATACCACTGTTTAGAGGTTTGTTCCTTTGACTTCTGACTTTATTCCCTATTCAGATAAAAATACCTCTTAGAAAACTAATGTGTTAGAGTTTACTGACCATTTCCCTGAAACTGTATTTTACAGAAAGTAGCAGCATCAAGAAAACTCAGGAAAGAGAGCCTCACACTCTTTACCAAAATTTAAAATGCATTTATTTTTTCACCCAGCATTCCCCTTTTTGGGAATGTGCTCTACCCCATCCCATTTTTGCATATGTACAAAATGATGCATATACAAAGTTTATTGAAGCTTTTTATGATTAAAAAATTAGGAACATCTCAAGTATCAATAGGAAACTGGTTAAATGAACTATAGTACTATATATTCTATATAATGGAATACTGTGTAATTGCTTTTAAGAAAAGAGACAACGCATTGTATACTGAGATAGAAAGATTTCCAACTTATATTGTTAAAAATATCAAGATGTATAACAATGTATATAGAATATTATCTTTTATGTAGGATGGGACAAAATAAAATTAGAAAAGTAATGATTTTATTTGCATAGATAATCAGTGGCAGAATACAGGAGAAATTATTAAGAGTAGATATGAGGTTATGCAAAAGAGGTTGAGGGATGTAGGTACCATTGATTAGTGTATGTATAATGATAGGGAGGAGTGAGACTTTTACCTTTAGATCCTTTTACATTGTTTTGATTTCTTTTTTTTTTTTGAGACAGGGTCTCACTCTGTCGCCCATGCTGTAATGCAGTGACGTGATTTCACTCACTGCAACCTCCGCCTCCCAGGCTCAAGCGATCATCCCACCTCATTCTCCCAAGTAGCTGGGACTACACGCTCATGTTGCCACACCTGGCTGATTTTTTTATTTTTTGTAAAGACAGGGTTTTGCCATGTTAGTCAGGCTGGTTTGGAGCTCCTGGGTTTAAGTGATCCACCTGCCTTGGCCTCCCAAAGTGTGCTTTGGTTTTTTTAATCATGAGTGTATTGCCTATTTTTAAAGATGGCCTAATGAATGAATGACAACGTGATTAAAATTAACAAAAGAGGATAATTCATCTCAAGTAAGGAGGTCATGTCATTCTGCCAAAGACTGGCTCTGAAGGACTTCATTCGCTCCAGGACTTCAGCTACTTATGCAGAGGACTAATAACATGAGGGAACTTCTCTGACATTCTGGCAAAATGCCACTTATTTATGTTGTATATGTATATGTTTTTCTGTAGATGCCAGAGGAACAAGCATTCTGTGTTTTGGTGAAAATCATGTACGACTATGGTTTGAGAGACCTCTACAAAAACAACTTTGAAGATCTTCATTGCAAATTCTACCAGTTGGAGAGACTAATGCAGGTAAATAAAAATTAGAAACTTTTATCACTCAGGGATTTGTTGAGTCATAGAAAAAGCCTAATAGAGTTGGTAAGCAATAATGAATTATAGAAGTTTAATGGAATATTATAGAAAGTGTAAATGGATTTAGTTTCAGACCAGCATCTACATTGGTCTATCATAATATGTTTATTTAACCATTTTACTATTTTAAAAATATCTCACATTTTAAATGTTCAAATTAAACATACTTTGAAGTGAGAATCTAATGAGTTTAATCGTTGAGAGATTGCCAAGTATTGTTTGTAGAGGAATGAAGATATTTACAGAGTAAAAATTGAAATACCTAAGAGCTTTCTCCATACTAATTAGCACCACTTCCTTATTTGGGTCTACATAGAACACTTGGAAAAGCTGGAAAGATATTCATAAGACAATAAAACATATCTGAAATACTGTAGGGATATGTTTAAAATTTTTTAAATATAATTCCTAATTTCAATGTTGTTGTTGTGCTTTATAATACGTGTTTACAAATGTGTGTGAGAAACATACATCCTTTTATATATACCAAATATTACATAGTAAAAAAGATTGTGACCACAGGCAAAGTGATTGACCAGAGCTGACAAAAGGAATTTTTAACTAACTTTGGAGTTCCACCCGAAGTTGATAATATTAAATTTATAATGGGTCTATGTGGCATGTTTATGTGACTTTGTCTAAAAGGGGTGTTGGGAATCCAAGAGAAATGTGAAGGAAGTACATGGATGGATTGATTCCATCTTGGGGAAGGGTAAAATGGTTGAGGAAGGAGGTTAATAGAATGTGAGAGCAGAAGATGCTGGTAGGAACTCATTGATATGAACTGCCAGGGGATCTGTAGGTGTCTAAAGAGGGAAATGAAGCAAATAGGAGACTGAAAGAGTAGAAGAACAGGGCAGTAGAAGATGAATTTGCAGTGAGGTTAAAAGAAAAATTTATTCAGAGAAGGGAATGTAGGAGGGTAGAAGACTTTAAAATTGAAAAGAAATAAAAGGAGAGAGGGATGTAAAACGAGCCATAAGTACAATGACAAATGGGCATTAAGGAGGAAAAAGACTGTGTAGAAGAATCTGGTAAGTATGGATATTAAAAGCAATAAGCTCCTTTTTAACGATTTAATTTTACCAAGTAAATATTTGGGATTATTCAGTTTTTGCCTTTTATTTACAAAAAAGTTCATATATTTTCAAAGGTCAGTATTCCTAAGGGCTTTGAGAATCAAGTAAATATACCTAATAAAGAACAAATTTGTGGTACTATGAAGAATCTCAACCACATTTTTCTATTAGCACTTTTTTTTTCAGTTAACTGAATGAGCATTTGGACATTCCATTTGAAGTACTTAATGGGCACATTTGGCTATTTTTCAAAGAGAGCATGTAGTTCAATGAATGGTTTATTTTGTTTTTTTATTCTTTTTGTGGTCTATTGATGAAAACAAAATGGAGGTGGGCTATTACATGACTTTGCCTTTGTCTTTCAGTTATGGTAATAACTATGCTAATACTTCGTACCTTGCTGTTCATGCTTTTGAAAACCATTTTTGCTTGTTTAAATTGGGGAAAAATAAAGTTACCATAAAGGCATTTTTAGGAGATATCCAATTTTATATATTATACCCTTGCACACTTTCTTTGCTTTGCCATTTTTAATATGTTGAAGACAGATTTCTAAATAGTTTGTCATACTTTGGAAATTTCTAAGTGTTCAAGAAATATACTGAAACATCATAGACCTCAGATAATGTTGGCATTAGATGATTTCCAAAGAGAAGATACATTTCTTTTCTAGCTAGTTAAGAATTGAACCCTGGTCCAGGCACAGGGGCTCACACCTGTAATCCCAGCACTTTGGGAGGCCAAAGCGGGCAGATCACTTGAGGTCAGGAGTTCGAGACCAGCCAGGCTAATATGGTGAAACCCTATATGTAGTAAAAAATACAAAAAATAACAAGGCTTGGTGGAGGATGCCTGTAATCTCAGCTACTCAGAAGTCTGAGGCAGGACAATGACTTGAACCTGGGAGGCAGAGGTTGCAGTGAACCAGGATCATGCCACTGTACTCCAACCTGGATGACAGCGCAAGACTCTATCTCAAAAAAAAAAAAAAAAAAAATTAACCCTGAATGGGGATGCTATGACTTGACCCTGGAGTCAAGATACTCATTAGACTACAGATGCTCTTGTAGAATGAGCGTTTTGCAAGAAACAAGAACAGTCAAGTGAGCAAGAGATAGTCTTTCTTAAGTCTCTTTTTATTTTCCTCAATTATCTGTCATATCCCTAATTCTCACCTGCTGTCTTCACTTCTGCGCAGTTATATAAAAGACAACCAATACTAGAATACAGTTACAGCGATCACAGAAAGCTGTAGTTGTGGCAGGAACTTCATTGTTCTGCTGCAAGCTTCTCATTGCTCCTCTTCCTAAATTTTCCACTTTGACTTTTAGGAACAGCTACCGGACCTGCATAGCCATTTTTGTGATCTGAACCTGG
The DNA here is from genome assembly GCF_008728515.1 of Papio anubis. NCBI lineage: Eukaryota > Metazoa > Chordata > Mammalia > Primates > Cercopithecidae > Papio > Papio anubis. Next base: position 187,203,649 of record NC_044976.1, on the reverse strand, counting down.
AAGCTCATATGTATGCATCCCAGTGGTTTCTCACTCTTTTTACTGCCAAGTTCCCACTCTGCATGGTGTTCCACATCATTGACTTACTGCTTTGTGAGGTAGAGTGACTCCCATCTTTCACTAAGCCAAAATAGAAAGTAGCTTCTACTAAAAATGGTTACAATTTTCTTCCTTTTGTTTTTGCCTGTGACATTAAGCCATAAATACTCACTGACCAAAAAGTTGTATTTGAATTTTCAGTAAAAACTATTTTAATTGTAATTTTATTATTTCTGAGGAATGAAAATATTAAGGCATATATAATTCCTGCAAAGTAAAATGGGCGATTAAATTTGCATAATGAAATTCATAATAATTCTATATCTGTGTAATAATGTTTTACCAGTATACAGTGCCTTTAAGGTTAAATAAATGAATTTGGAATTGGGTGTTTTTTAATATTAATGAGTTATACTCCAAGAGTGAATATAAATAAGATTTTTATAATAACTAATTTCTCAATTCATCAGATATCTTTCTGTTTATCCTGTTTGGGACTGCTGCCAAATGATGAGACAAATGATAAACTAAAGCTATTATGTCACATAATTATATTTTTATACAGTAGAATATTTCAAAAATTAGTTTGTAAAATTTCTTAGGTGTTTATATTTGTGTATTTTATTGCATTTAGTTCCTTAGGTGGCTATCTTTATTTACTTTACTCTTTTAAAGAAATAAACAGTATTATGCATGTATACAGCTTATATTGCTCGTCAAAATGTTTGACAATCTTAGCAGTAATGGGGAATTTGCCAGATAAGAAGTGTATATTTTCAATGACAGTATAAATGTATATAAAATACAGCTATCTTAAAAAGCAGGACTAATCAAAAATATAAGCTTATCTACGTGATTATAAGCTTAATATATACTCTAGACAGTTTTGTACCTACTATGCTTCTTAAGGTAAGCATCTTTCCTTTAAAAAAATTTTTTTTTGTATAAATTTAAGGGGTACAAGTGATGTTTTGCTACATGGATATGTTGTGTAGTGGTTAAGTCTGGGCTTTTAGTGTAACCATCACCTGAGTAATGCACATTGTACCTGTTGACTAATTTGTTATCCCCTATCCCCTTCTCACTGTCCCTTGTGAGTCTCCAATGTCTATTACAAATTCTGTGTCCATGTATACACATTATTTTGTCAGTATTTGACTTTCTGAGTTGTTTTACTTAAGATAATGGCCTCCAGTTCCATCCACGTTGCTGCTAATGACATGATTTTACTCTTTTTTTTTTTTTTTTTGAAATGGAGTCTTGCTCTGTTGCCCCGGCTGGAGTGCAATGGTGCGATCTCAGCTCACTGCAAGCTCTGCCTCCCAGGTTCACGCCATTCTTCTGCCTCAGCTTCCCAAGTAGCTGGGACTACAGGCACCCACCACCATACCCAGCTAATTTTTTTGTATTTTTTTAGTAGAGTCGGGGTTTCATGATGTTAGCCAGGATGGTCTCGATCTCGATCTCCTGACCTCGTGATCCGCCCGCCTCGGCCTCCCAAAGTGCTGGGATTACAGGCTTGAGCCACCACGTCTGACCGATTTTACTCTTTTTTATGGCTGAATAATACTACATTGTATGTATATACTATGTTTTCTTTATCTAATCATCCACTGATGGACACTTACGCTGATTTCATATCTTTGCTATTATAAATAGTGCTGTGATAAGCATACAAGTGCACATATCTTTTTTTGTACAATGATTTCTTTTCCTTCAGATAGATCCCCAATAGTGGGATTACTGGATCAAATGGTAGTTGTATTTTTAATTCTTTGAGAAATCTCCATACTGTTTTTCATAGAGGTTGTACTAATTTACATTCTCACCAGCAGTGTGGACCCTTTTCTCTACATCCTCACTAACATCTGTTATTTTTTGACTTTTTAATAATAGCCATTCTGACTGTCATAAGATAATATCATGTTATGGTTTTAATTTGCATTTATTTGATAATTAGTGATGTTGAACATTTTTTCATATGCTTATTGGCCATTTGTATATCTTCTTTTGAAAAACGTCTGTTTATGTCTTTTGCCCGCTTTTTAATGGGGCTAGTTGATTTTTCTGTTGTTATTGAGTTGTTTAAAGATTCCTCTTTCTTTTTCTTTTTCTTTTTTCTTTTCTCTTCTGGTCTGGTCTGGTCTTTTCTTTTCTCTTTCCTTTTTTTGAGATGGAGTCTCACTCTGTCACCTAGGCTGGAGTGCAGTGGCACAATCTCGACTCACTGCAACCTCCACCTGCCGGTTCAAGCAATTCTCCTGCCTCAGCCTCCCGGGTAGCTGGGACTACAGGCACACACTACCATGCCCAGCTAATTTTTTGTATTTTTAGTAGAAATGGGGTTTCACCACGCTGGCCAGGCTGTTCTCAAACTCAACCTCCCAAAGTGCTGAGGTTACAGGCATGAGCCACTGAGTCCTGCCAGATTCCTCTTTCTTAAAGGGAAAGTCTAATGATTTTATTCACACTAGGAATTAGAAGTTTAAATTTAAACATAAGATTTTAAAAGATGCAATGTATAAGCTATATAAAGCATAAAAATGTTACTTCTCAGCCTACTAAAACAGTAACAGTTATATATGCAGGCAAGGCTGCTCTTTTGCTCTTCAATGGCTTTAGTTAGTACTTGCATAATACCTGAAGGTCACAGGGCGTTTGTAAGCATGTAAGAGTTTTAATCATTTGTACTGTACTTTGATAAAGAAGGGTTCAGTGACTTGCCGTGCTCGCAGAATAGGTTTCCAAATCCTGAATACATAACAGCTAGAGGATCTGATCTATAATATGTTAATTCTCCGACTTGTTTTACTTACAAATTTGTAAAATGCATTTCTAAATGTATCTTAAAGGAAGAATTCGGAACTTGGAGCTGAAACTTTATTCAAAGTCAACATGGTGTGATCACAATATTCACAAAGCATACTTGGTCATTTGTACCAAAAACTCTACCTGATTATCAAAATTGGTATAGTGAACAGTTCCAACTCCGCTATTTTATAGGGCAATGCTCTTTGAAAGTATAAACCAAATTCACATCTTTGAGTTCTAGAATATTAAAATAAGCTAATGCTAAAAGTTTTGATAAATATTCATAGACTTTTTAGGTACTGAGCTGAGTTTAGTATTTCATGGTATTTCATAAAAATAGGAAAGTGGGGATATGACATTTTAACAGTTTTTGAATTATATATCGTATGAGCTTGCAAATATTTATTATTGCTTCACAATTTTTGCAGAAAGAGATTAATTTCATACTAGATTGGTTCTATAGTGTTCATTATAGAAAAGGGAATAAAATTAATGTGCTTAATCATAACCAACTAAATGTGATTTCTCAACCACTTTCCATAGAGTGGTATCTCTGCCCTTCAGTTCACTGGGATGGTGACTTTCGAAAGTTGTCTGCCTGAATGGTGGCACCCATGGCATTGGAACATTGTCCATGGGTTTTCTGGAACCTAGATTCAAATTTTATCTTGAAGATACATGAATTTCTAATGTCAGTTAAGAAAACTAGCAGTTTATGCTACAGAAAAGATAAGTAAATTTATTAGCCTTCCCATCACTTGTCAACTGTGACTTAAAATCAGTGTTTGAAAGGTCATAATGTTCATTAATATTAATAAGAACATCATAGTTACTACTTTTTCTCCCCTTAAACCTGTACTCTACAGCTGTTTAAGGAAGTTGGAAAACTTTTCAAAACATAGGTTGTAATCATAGCATCATGATATTCAGGGAAGTAAATGGTAACATCCTTTAACAGTAAAATTGCTTTTCAGAATAACCTATTGGAAACAATATTGTAGTGTGCCTCAGGATATTTATTCTTTCCACTAACTCATCTTTGTCAAGAATTATTTTACAAAGGAAATTTTTAAATAAACTTTTATTTCCTGCATGTCTGTGTTTTCTTTTTGCCCCTTTCCTTCTTGTAGTTAATAAAATATTTATATCAAAAGCTATTATTTCATATGTGATGACATACTCTAAGAATTGGTAACACAGTCTTAAATAGATAATCCATAGGTATTCGTTTTTGTCATATTCTCTGTTTTTAAGAAAACAATTTAAATTTTGAGGTTACAACTCAATGTTTAGTTATAAATGGAAGGACGGGAAACTCTCAGGTAGAAAAGTGTTGACTTTTCAGAGTTTTACATTCTGATTTTTAACACATGCAACATGTTTACTGAAAGATCCTATTGCAAAGCGAAAAAGAAAGACGTTGAGTTTGAAACTTTATGCTTAGAAGACGTATCATGACATGCTTTCCTAAGCTATATTATTTTAAAGTTTTCTTCATCCATTCTGAGGTTAAGCAATAAAGCTAATTTAGCAGAAAAGAGAAGAATTTTATAGACCTTGACAATGCAGCCTGAGTGAACAACTGCTAATTATTAATAGTTTTATTTAAAATATTTGCTTAAACCTGAATTACAATAGCATGGGTTAGTTAATTCCAGAATGATGGATGGGAATGGGATTTGAAACTAGAGTTTAAAAACATTTTCTTATATTAAGATGAGTGAAATCTCTTTTGATTGTCTTTTAGTCAGTAACTGAAATAAAAATCATTTTTAAAAAAACAAACCTATATCTTATTATCTGCCTTTATCTGGTTAGCAAGATAAAAGTCTAATAGTATTACATTTATATTGTAAATATTATGCTATTAACCTACCAAGAATAAAACATTGCAGTCTTTAAAATAACTTTTTATTGAAGTATAACAACAAATAAAAGAAAATGTGCAAAAATTAATGTAGAACTTAATGATTTTTCAAAAAATGGACATAATAAAGTAACCAGCACCCAGATTTAAAAAAGAACAAAAAGGAACATTATCTGCATTTCAGAAACCCTCTTTCCCTTCACTGCACTTTTCCAGTAACTACACTCTGAAGAGTAATCACTTTCCTGACTTTTAATGCCATAGTTTAGCTTTGCTTGTTCTGGAACTTTATGTATATGGAATCGTACAATAAGAACTATTTTCTGTCTAACTTTTTTCACTCATCATTATGTTTGTAAGATTCAACCATATCATTGCATTTAGGCATAGTTTGGTTTTCCATTCTCCCATTCTATTGTTGATGGTTATTTGAGTTGTTTCTAGTTTCCAGAAGGCCATTGTGAATAGTGCTCCATGTGAATCCTGTGAACTTTCTTGAACTTGTCTTTTGGTTAACGTATCTATGCACTTCTGTGAGTACACACTAAGGAGCAGAATTGTTGGGTTAGGATGTACATACATTCAGCTTTAATGGATACTGTCAAACAGTCCTCTAAGGTAGCATGAGCATTAACTTTGAGTTGTTTTTATTCAATAAAGATCTTTCTTGTGATCAAGGGCAAGGTTTTGTTCTATTTTTGTTTTGTTTTTAGATCGCAGATAATGGGTTAGATTAGAGTCCATGAGTATGCAACAAAGTGAAACTCATTTGGTGATTGGAATGAGTCACTTGGTCTTTGAAGTTGCATACAGACAGATTGAAAACTAAGAATTGGATCTAAAAGCAGACTCCCTTTAGTGCTTTTATGAGAGAAGTTACTATGATGGGGAAAATCCAGCAAAGTATTTTCAGTCTTACAGAGAGCAATGTAGAGACAGTATGACATTTGGGTTAGGATATTGGACTTTTTAGTCAATCTTTCCTAGACAGCCTTGTTCAAGTTACTTGACCTATGTATATCTCATTTTCTTTATTTGTATAATGAGACTAACAATACCTGTCTCTCAGCTTTAGTGTAAGAATTAGATGAGATTATGGCATCAAGTACTTAAGTACTATGCCTACTATACAGTAAATATTCAATTAATAATAATATTGCCCTGCAGTCTGCTCCATTCATCTGTATAGCCTGTTTAGTTGCTTCTTAATTTCTTCAATTATCTAGGTTTCTAATCACCTTCCCCTCCACCACCCAGTGGTTGAGATGCTTCTTTGGTAAAAGCAAAATTTTAAGTGAGTGACCTTAATGGGAGCTTCATTCTATTTCCTTTTTCAGTAGTGATTTGCTTCATTCTATTTCCTTTTTCAGTAGTGATTCAAGTACTTCTCTAGAAGTGTTTTTTGCTTCTCCTCCACATTCTTTCAAAAGACATAAGGAAAATACCGGTATTTCTTTTAGTCTTCACGGAATAACTGACAGCCGGTATTTGAAGTTGACTCTTCCCAGATAGTTCAATTTTTAGAGTACCAAATATGTTCAGTTTTATATAGTAACTTGGTATTTTCATGAAATTTAAGGAAATCATTGACCCTTCAAATTAGAATGTATCTTCTGCTTCGCTTTTCTTCTCAGGATGATGAAAAAATGACAGTACTACGATATTTGATTAAATATCACCAGGGATAATAATTCTTTCAAAGCAGTCTTCAGAAGTTGTTATCTGAAATAGATTCATTATTTATTACACAATATTCTCCCTCTTTATGCCCATTCTCCCCCATAAAAAACTCATCAGAATGAGCTTAATACAAGCAAGATTAAGACTCTGACGTAGGGGAGCTGGCAAGATGGCCAAATAGGAAAAGCTCTGATCTGCAGCTCCCAATGAGACCAGTGCAGCAGGCGGGTGATTTCTGCATTTTCAACTGAGGTACCCAGTTCATCTCACTGGGACTGGTTAGATAGTGGGTGCAGCCCACGAAGGGTGAGCAGAAGCAGGGTGGGGCGTCACCTCACTCGGGAAGCACAAGGGGTCTAGGAATTCCCCTCACTCAGCCGAGGGAAGCTGTGAAGGACTCTGCCATGAGGGACAGTGCTATCCAGCCCAGATGCTACAATTTTCCCTTGATCTTCGCAACCTACAGACTGGGAGATTCCCTCGGGTGCCTACACCACCAGGGCCCTGAGTTTCAAGCACAAAACTGGGCAGTCGCTTGGGCAGACACCAAGCTAGCTGCAGGAGGTTTCTTTTGTTTGTTTGTTTTGTTTTGTTTTGTTTTACCGCAGTGGTGTGTGGAATGCCAGTGAGACAGAACTGTTCACTCCCCTGGAAAGGGGGCTGAAGCCAGGGAACTGTGTGATCTGTCTCAGCAGAACCCACCCGCATGGGGCCCAACAAGCTAAGATTCACTGGCTTGAAATTCTCACTGCCAGCACAGCAGTCTGAAGTCGAGCTGGGATGCTTGAGCTTGGTGCAGGGAGGGGTATCCACCATTACTGAGGCTTGAGTAGGTGGTTTTCCCCTCACAGTGTAAACAAAGCCTCCAGGAAATTCAAACTAGTTGTGGAACCCACCACAGTGCAGCAAAGCTGCTGTAGCCGTACCACCTCTCTAGATTCATGCTCTCTGGGCAGGGCATCTCTGAAAGAAAGGCAGCAGCCCTAGTCAGAGGCTTATAGATAAAACTCCCATCTCCCTGGGACAGAGCACCTGGAGGAAGGGGCAGCTGTGGGCGCAGCTTCAGCAGACTTAAACATTCCAGCCTGCCAGCTCTGAAGGGAACAGTGGATCTCCCAGCACAGTGCATGAACTCTACTAAGGGACAGACTGCCTCCTCAAGTGGGTCCCTGATACCTATGCCACCTGACTGGCAGACACCTCTGTGGAGGGGTGCCAGATACCTCATACAGGAGAGCTCTGGCTGGCATCTGGCAGGTGTGCCTCTGGGATGAAGCTTCCAGAGGAAGGAGCAGACAGCAATCTTTGCTGTTCTGAAGGCTCTGCTGGTGATAGCCAGGCAAACAAGTTCTGGAATAGACCTCTAGCAAACTCCAGCAGACCTGCAGAAGAGGGGCCTGACTGTTAGAAGGAAAACTAACAAACAGAAAGCAATAGCATCAACATCAACAAAAAGGACACCCACGCAAAAATCCCATCCAAAGGTCACCAGCGTCAAAGACCAAAGATAGATAAATCCACGAAGATGAGGAAAAACCAGCGCAAAAAGGCTGAAAATTCCAAAAACCAGAACGCCTCTTCTCCAAAGGATCACAACTCCTTGCCAGCAAGAGAACAAAACTGGATGGAGAATGAGTTTGTCGAATTGAAAGAAGGAGGCTTCAGAAGGTGGGTAATAACAAACTCCTCTGAGCTAAAGAAGCATGTTCTAACACAGTGCAAGGAAGCCAAGAACCTTGACAAAAGGTTACAGAAACTGCCAAGTAGAATAACTAGTTTAGAAAAGAATAAAAGTGACCTGATGGAGCTGAAAAACACAGCACAAGAACTTCGTGAAGCATACACAAGTATCAATAGCCAAATTGATCAGGTGGAAGAAAGAATATCAGAGATTGAAGATCAACTTAATGAAATAAAAGAAGACGACAAGATTAGAGAACAAAGAATGAAAAGGAACAAACAAAGCCTCGAAGAAATATGGGACTGTGAAAAGACCAAACTTGTGTTTGACTGATGTACCTGAAAGTGACGGGGAGAGTGGAACCAAGCTGGAAAACACACTTCGGGATATTATCCAAGAGAACTTCCCCAGCCTAGCAAGACAGGCAAATATTCAAATTCAGGAAATACAGAGAACTCCACAGAGATACTATTCCTCTGTAGAACCCCGCAAAGAGCAACCACAGGACACATAATTGTCAGATTCACCAATGTTGAAATGAAGGAAAAAATGTTAAGGGCAGCTAGAGATAAAGGTCAGGTTACCCACAAAGGGAAGCCCATCAGACTAGGATCTCTCTGTAGAAACCCTACAAGCTAGAAGAGAGTGGGGGCCAATTTTTAACGTCCTTAAAGAAATAATTTTCAACCAGAATTTCATATCCAGCCAAACTAAGCTTCATTAGCAAAGGAGAAATAAAATCCTTTACAGACAAGCAAATGCTGAGAGATTTTGTCACCACCAGGCCTGCCTTACAAGAGCTCTTGAAGGAAGCACTAAATATGGAAAGGAAAAACCAGTACCAGCCACTGCAAAAACATACCAAATTGTAAAGACCATCAACACTATGAAGATAATGCATCAACTAATGGACAAAATAACCAGCTAGCATCATATGGCAGGATCAAATTCACATATAACAAAATTAACCTTAAATGTAAATGGGCTAAATGCCCCAATTAAAAGACACAGACTGACAAATTGGATAAAGAGTCAAGACCCATTGGTGTGCTCTGTTCAGGAGAACAATCTCACATGCAAAGACACACATAGGCTCAAAATAAAGGGATGGAGGAATATCTACCAAGCAAATGGAAAGCAAAAAAAAAAAAAAAAGAAGAAGAAGAAAAGAAAACTGGGGTTGCAGCCGGGCGCGGTGGCTCAAGCCTGTAATCCCAGCACTTTGGGAGGCCGAGACGGGCGGATCACGAGGTCAGGAGATCGAGACCATCCTGGCTAACAAGGTGAAACCCCGTCTCTACTAAAAAATACAAAAACAAACTAGCCGGGCGAGGTGGTGGGCGCCTGTAGTCCCAGCTACTCGGGAGGCTGAGGCAGGAGAATGGCTTAAACCCGGGAGGCAGAGCTTGCAGTGAGCTGAGATCCAGCCACCACACTCCAGCCCGGGTGACAGAGCGAGACTCCGTCTCAAAAAAGAAAAAAGAAAACTGGGGTTGCAATCCTAGTCTCTGATAAAACAGGCTAAACCAACAAAGATCACAAAAGATAAGGGCATTACATAATGGTAAAGGGATCAGTGCAACAAGAAGAGCTGACTATCCTAAATACATATGCACCCAAAACAGGAGCACCCAGATTTACAAAGCAAGTTTTTAGAGATCTACAAAGAGACTTAGACTCCCACACAATAATGGAAATTTTAACACCCCCACTGTCAATATTAAGATCAATGAGACAGAAAATTAACAATGATATGCAGGACTTGAACTCCCCTCTGGACCAAGCTGACCCAGTAGACATCTACAGAACTCTCCACCCCAAATCAACAGAATATACATTCTTCTCAGCACCACATCACACTTATTCTAAAATTGACCACAAAATTGGAAGTAAAACACTCCTCAGCAAATACAAAGGAACGGAAATCATAAGTAACAGTCTCTCAGACCACAGTGCAATTAATCAAATTAGAACTCAGGATTAAGAAAATCACACAAAACCACACAACTACGTAGAAACTGAACAACCTGTTCCTGAATGACTGCTGGGTAAATAATGACATTAAGGCAGAAATAAATAAGTTCTTTCAAACAATAAGAACAAAGACACAACGTACCAGAATTTCTGGGACACAGCTGAAGCAGTGTTTAGAGGGAAATTTATAGCACTAAATGCCCACAATAGAAATCAGGAACGATCTAAAATCAACACCCTAAATCACAATTAAAAGAACTAGAGAAGCAAGAACAAATAAATTCAAAAGCTAGAAGACATGAAATAACTAACATCAGAGCAGAACTGAAGGAGTTAGAGACATGAAAAACCCTTCAAAAAAATCAGTGAATCTGGCCAGGCGCAGTGGTTCACCCCTGTAATCCCAGCACCTTGGAATGCCGAGGTGGGCAGATCACCTGAGGTCAGGAGTTTGAGAGCAGCCTGGCCAACATGGCAAAACCCCATCTCTACTAAAAATACAAAAAAAAAAAAAATAGCTGGCGTGGTGGTGGGCACCTGTAGTTCCAGCTACTTGGGAGCCGGAGGCCGGAGAATCGCTTGAACCCAGGAGGCAGAGGTTGCAGTGAGCCAAGGTCACACCACTACACTCCAGCATGGGTGATAGAATGAGACTCCATCTCCAAAAAAAAAAAAAAATCATTGAATCCAGGAGCTGGTTTTTTGAAAAGATTAACAAAATAGATAGACTGCTAGCTGGACTAATAAAGAAGAAAAGACAGAAGAATCAAATAGACACAAAAATGATAAAGGGGATATCACCACTGATCCCACAGAAATACAAACTATCATCAGAGAATAGTATAAACACCTCTGCACAAATAAACTAGAAAATCTAGAAGAAATGGATAAATTCCTGGACACATACACCCTCCCAAGACTAAACCAGGAAGAAGTCGAATCCCTGAATAGACCAATAACAAGTTCTGAAATTGAGGCAGTAATTAATAGCTTACCAACCAAAAAACCCCAGGACCAGACAGATTCACAGCTGAATTCTACCAAACGTACAAAGAAGAGCTGGTCCCATTCCTTCTGAAACTATTCCAAACAAAAGAAAAAGAGGGACTCCTCCCTAATTCATTTTATGAGGCCAGCATTATTCTGATACCAAAACCTGGCAGAGTCAAAACAAAAAAAGAAAACTTCAGGCCAATATCCCTGATTAACATCAATGCAAAAATCCTCAATAAAATACTGGCAAACCGAATCCAGCAGCACATCAAAAAGCTTATCCACCACTATCAAGTTGGCTTCATCCCTGGGATGCAAGGTTGGTTCAACATATGCAAATCAATAAACGCAATCCATCGCATAAATAGAACCAATGGCAAAAACCACATGATTATCTCAATAGATTCAGAAAAGGCCTTTGATAAAATTCAACACCCCTCCATGCTAAAAACTCTCAATAAACTAGGTATTGGTGGAACATGTTAATAAGAGCTATTTATGACAAACCCACAACCAATATCATACTGAATGGGCAAAAAGCTGGAAGCACTCCCTTTGAAAACCAGCACAAGACAAGGATGCCCTCTCTCACCACTCCTGTTCAACACATTATTGGAAGTTCTGGCCGAGGCAATCAGACAAGAGAAAGAAATAAAGGGTATTCAAATAAGAAGAGTGGAAGTCAAATTGTCTCTGTTTGCAGATGGTGTGATTGTATATTTAGAAAACCCCGTCGTCTAGGCCCAAAATCTCCTTAAGCTGATAAGTAACTTCAGTAAAGTCTCAGAATACATAATCAAAGTGCAAAAATTGCAAGCATTCCTATAGGCCAATAACAGACAAACAGAGAGCCAAATCATGAGTGAACTCCCATTCACAATTGCTACAAAGAGAATGAAATACCTAGGAATACAACTTACAAGGGATGTGAAGGACCTCTTCAAGGAGAACTACAAACCACTGCTTAAGGAAATAAGAAAGGACACAAACAAATGGAAAAACATTCCATGCTCATGGATAGGAAGAATCAATATCATGAAAATGGCCATACTGCCCAAAGTAATATATAGATTCAATGCTATTCCCATCAAGCTACCATTGACTTTCTTCACAGAATTACAAAAAAATGAGTTTAAATTTCATATGGAACCAAAAAAGAGTCTGTATATCCAAGACAGTCCTAAGCAAGAAGAACAAATCTGAAGGCATCATGTCACCTGACTTCAAACTATACAACAAGGCTACAGTAACCAAAAGAGCATGGTACTGGTACCAAAACAGAGATATAGACCAATGGAACAGAACAGAGTCTCCTCAGAAATAACAGCACACATCTACAACCATCTGAACTTTGACAAACCTGACAAAGCAAGCAATGGGGAAAGGATTCCCTGTATAATAAATGCTATTGGGAAAAGTGGCTAGCCATATGCAGAAAACTGGAATTGGACCCCTTCCTTACACCTTATAGAAAAATTATCTCAAGATGGATTAAAGACTTAAACGTAAGACCTAAAACCATAAAAACCCTAGAAGACAACTCAGGCAATACCATTCAGGACATAGGCATGGGCAAAGACTTCATGACTAAAGTATCAAAAGCAATGTCAACAAAAGCCAAAATTGACAAATGGGATCTAATGAAACTAAAGAGCTTCTGCACAGCAAAAGAAAACTGTCATCAGAGTGAACAGGCAACCTACAGAATGGGAGAAAATTTACAATCTATTCATCTGACAAAGGGTTAATATCAGGAATCTACAAGGAACTTAAACAAATTTACAAGAAAAAAACAACCCCATCAAAAAGTGGGCGAAGGATATGAACAGACACTTCTGAAAAGAAGACATTTATGCAGCCAACAAACATAAGAAAAAAAGCTCATCATCACTGGTCATTAGAGAAATGCAAATCAAAACCACAATGAGATAACATTTCACGCCAGTTAGAATGACAGTCATTAAAAAGTCAGGAAACAATAGATTCTGGAGAGGATGTGGAGAAATAGGAATGCTTTTACATTGTTGGTGGGAGTGTAAATTAGTTCAACCATTGTGGAAGACAGTGTGGTGATTCCTCAAGGAAATAGAACCAGAAATACCATTTGACCCACCAATCCCATTACTGGGTATATACCCAAAGGATTAAATATCATCCTACTATAAAGACACATGCACACGTATGTTTAGTGCAGCATTATTCACAATGGCAAAGACTTGGAACCAACCCAAATACCCATCAATGATAGACTGGATAAAGAAAATGTGGCACATATACACCATGGAATACTATGCAGCCATGAAAAAGAATGAGTTCATGTCCTTTGCAGTGACGTGGATGAAGCTGGAAACCATCATTCTCAACAAACTAACACATGAACAGAAAACCAAACACCGCATGTTCTCACTCATAAGTGGGAGTTGAACAGTGAGAATACATGGACACAGGGAAGGGATCATCACACACCGGGGCCTGTCAGGTGGTGTGGGGCAAGAGGAGGGATAACATTAGGAGTAATACCTAATCTAGATGATGAGTTGATGGGTGCAGCAAACCACCATAGCACATGTATACCTATGTAACAAACCTGTACATTCTGCACATGTATCCCAGAACTTAAAGTAAAAGTATAATAAAATTTAATTAAATTTAAAATTTTTTTAAAGTCTCTGACATAAATATAAATGTTTCTGAAAACTCTAGCAGTTGTAGTTGGCCACAAATGTAGAGAAAATTATGCATTGACTAAACCATTAAAAACCATACAGACTATTATAAAGTTATACTTATCAACAGAAATTTTCAGTGCCAGAAAAAGTCTCTCTAAAATCTCATTTCTGGACCCCAACTCTTTCCCACCTACAAGAATCCTTATGGTTCTTATATCAGTTGACTTATAATTCTGTCTTGTGCTTTTATTAATTTTGATATTACAGAGAAAGGGAGAAATCTCAAAATGGCAGAACCATTGTCTATGCTTCTTATGACTTTTAGAGGAACATCCATTCATTCATTCAACATTTGTGAAATAAATAAATTTACATAAACTTAAATCTAACCAAGTCTCTAGCACCATTGCAGTTGAGGGATAAACAAAAAGTAAAAAGCAGGTAAAATTCTTGCCCTCATAATATTTTTGACCTTGTGGACGAGACAGATAATAAGCAAATGACTTAGTAGAATATATAACCAGAAATAAAAAGTGCTATGGAGAAAAATAAAGGAAGGAAAAGATACAGTAAATATTAGTAGGTCCTTTTTAAATTTTTATTATTATTATTTTTGAGATGGGGGTTTCACTTTGTTGCCCAGGCTGGAGTGCGGTGGCACGATCATGGTTCACTGCAGGCTCAAGTGATTCTTACACTTCAACCTCCCAAGCAGCTGGGACCACAGGGGTGTGCCACCATGCCCAGCTAATTTATTTTTATTTTTAAAAATGACAAGGGCTCCCTATATTACCCAGGTTGGCCTTAAACTCCTGAGCTTAAGCAATTCTCCTGCCTCAGCTTTCAAAGTCCTGTAATTACAGGCATGAGCTACCACACCCAACCATAACAGGAACTTTTTTGACCATTGTAAAGACTAGGTTTTACTGATCTGAGATAGGAAACCATTGGCGGGATTTGAGCATAGGAGTGTCATACACTGATACAATTTTATTCTGATCACTGCAGTTTCATTGTTGAACAAAGATTGTGGGGAGTTAAAGGAGAGAAGTTGGAGACAAGGTAGGAGGCAATTGCAGTAATTTGGGTGGGAGATGATTGCTTGGACCAAGGTAGTGACAGTGGTTGGATTCTGGACAAGTTTCAAAGGTAGCCGCAACAGGATTGATGGATCAGCTGGGGTACGTTTTATTAATTACGTGTTCTCATTTAATGTGGTAGTGAGAGAGCAGGGTGGCTGGTTTTGTGGTTTCTACCCTTCCAGGAGCATCTTGTAAACAGATGATTTTGTGAAGTGACTGGAGAATGTTATTTTTATCTGCTTTATTCTGGCAATGCTCAGATTGCAATAGCTCTGCAGTGTTTATTCTAGAAGCAGGTTTGGATATGTGGGAATATTTAAGGTCAATATTTGCATCTCTAAATAAAAAATAGAGAGTGGAATAATTATGGAAGATGAACAACAGGAGAGTAAGCATGTCAAAACCAATGCTTTTAAATAAGGGTATATATTTATTTCTAAAAATAGAAGTGATATTTTGCTCTAATAAAACCAGATCCATATTACTTTGAAGATTCACAAAGACTTAGACCTGTTAAACAACCTTCACTATATTCAGTTGTGTGTTTCGTTCTCATGATCAGAGCAAGGATCACTGACTTCAAGTTATAAGATTTTTTTTTTCCTAATAAAAATTGTCCGTTTCCTCATGAGTTGGAATAACTCAATAAACCACAATGAGAACATTTCACGCCAGTTAGAATGGCGATCATTAAAAGTCAGGAAACAACAGATGCTGGAGAGGATGTGGAGAAATAGGAACGCTTTTACACTGTTGGTGGGAGTGTAAATTAGTTCAACCATTGTGGAAGAGAGTGTGGCGATTCCTGAAGAATCTAGAACTAGAAATACGATTTGACCCAGCAATCTCATTAAAGTTACTTCATAGTATTTTTTGGTGCAGAAAAACCCATAGCAGTTAAACTGTGTACATTGATTGAATAAAATGACTAGACAATTTTTAAAAAATGTATGATTAAATATTTAAAACATACAAGAAAGCAATGTTAAAATGGGGAAAGTTCCCTTATCCCCCTCGCAGAGCATGTGATGGGAGTGTGGCTCACTTTTTCGGTGCCCCGCTGCTCCAACCTCTAGGGGGTACATGCAGACAGGCAGGTCATGGAGATCTGACCCTACAGCAGCATATAGGGATGAATTCTTACAGCTCCTGAAACCCCGGTGGGTGTGTTACAGTGTGCTCTTTCAGTTTAGCTCTCCGCAGGCGGCTTGTATTAATCAGCTCAATTAGACCCTCTGCCTTATTGCAAGGACAGAGGGCTTTCTGTATCCTGGGGTTCTTGCCTTGGTGTACTGGAAAAATTGGATCACACATGGACTTGGGAGGATGGGTACAAGGCTCTCAATGAAGTGGACGGGGAGACCAGAAGGGGAAGGTGGTGGTTTTCCCCTGAAGTCAGGCTGCCCAGCAGATGGGCTCTCCTCCAACCTCCCCAGCCAAACTTTGTGTCATTCCATCAGTCGATGGCCTGCTGGTGTCTGCCGGTGCCTGTTGGTGTGCTCTTCTGCAGGTGTGTTCCTCCCAACGTCCAGCCGCTTGTGTCTGTGCCCCCAGGGTCTTGGGGACTTTATAGGCACAGGATGGGGGCATGGCGGGCCAGCGTGGTCTTGGGAAATGCAGTATTTGGGGACAAAAACAGAAATGCCTGTCCTCATTTAGGTCCGATGACACAGGCCCAGGGATGGAGCCCTTGCCAGGAAACCCCCACCCTTGTCCTCCCAGCACTTCCTTGCCCCCATCCTGCATCATTAAAACATATATTGAAGTGCTCTGTATCTCACCTCTAGAAGTAAAACAATGTCAATGAGATTAGAAGCTTTATATATACCTCTTCCTGACTACACCTTCTTTGGCCTTCCTTGGAACCATAAAGATTTCAGTGTTAAATCATTCCCATGCATGTCTATATTTTTACTACATATGTATGTATCTCTGGACAATTTATAATTGAAAATATTTGAAAAATATTATTTCAGTCTGATGTGGTTTTGATATTTGTCCCCTCCAAATCTCATGTTGCAATGTAATCTCCATTGCTGGAGGTGAGGCCTTGTGGGAGGTGTTGGATGATGAGGGCAGATATTTCATGAATGGTTTAGCACCATCCCCTTGGGAATGAATGAGTTCTTATTCTGAGTTCATGGGAGATATGGTTGTTTAGAAGACTGTGGCACCTTTCCCCCAAACCCTGCTCTTGCTCCCTCTCTCACTATATGACGTGCTGGCTCCCCTTTTCCTTCCACTGTGATAGTAAGCTTCCTGAGGCCCTCACCAGAAGCAAATGCTAGCACTATGCTTCATGTACAGCCTGAAGAACTGTAAGCCAAAATAAAACCTCTTTTCTTTATAAACTACCCAGCTTCAGGTGTTCCTTTATAGCAATGCATGAACAGGCTAACACATACTCACATACTCACCAGTGTATCAAGTCTACCTCCAAAATAGGTCTTGAACCTTTGTTCTTTCTCCGAGTCAGCATTGTCTCTTATTCAGTAACTTCCTAACCGTTCTTCCCACTTGTCCTCCTGTCATTTGTTTTCCCATTATTCTCCATAGCATCCAGAGAGGATTTTATAAAACATAACAGATTATCATCCTCTACTGAAAACCCTTCTGTGGTTTCCCACTAATAAAACTCACATTGTTTCAACTGGCCTGCAGTTATTCCCTTCCTTCCTCCCCAGTGGTATCCAAAGGTCAGCCTTTCTCCTGCTCTTTGTACTGGAACACTGGCCTTTTAGTTTCTGGAACACTTAAGATCTTTTCAGATTGAAAACATTTGTATATTTTTTAGAACAGCAGGAATGTTAATTTAAAAAAAAAACAAAACATTTTTCCTCCTTTTGCTTGGAATGAACTATTCACTCTACCTTGCTAGCTCCTTCGTCTAAGAAATTTTCCCTGATCACCGGTTCTTAAATGGGTACATCCTTTTCCTTTCTCTGTTAGCACCCTGTGGTTGGTGTTTATTTATTGACTTACTTTGTATTACTTTTAAAATGCCTATTTCCCCCATTAGATTATAAATTTCTGAAAGAAAGAGCTCTGTCATTTTTGTGGGCAGCTGAATACCTAGTATCTAACTTCACATATGGTAGACATACTCGAAGTATCTGTTGAAGGAAAATAGGAATGAAGAAGTAATGGACATAATTATTTTTATCATCTTCATTTAAATTCTACAGGCTGAAAAATAACTTTGCTCTTGAGTTTTAAGAGGAAAAAATAAGTTGTTTTAGTTTAGATATTTTAGGAAACAGAAACCTAGACATAGTAGCTCCAGTACAGTGGGGGTTTATTGTAAAGATAGAGGAAATCTGGGAAAAGTTGAGCAAGCAGACTTCAGGGAGGACAGGCACCAAAGTTAACCTAGACATTCGTCTGTAATTCTCTGTCAATCTCTATGAATCAGATTCCCCTCTTTCCTGACCTACTTCTTTGTAGCTTTGTTTTTGTTTTTATTTTTGTTTTTGTTTTTGTTTTTTTTTTGAGATGGAGTCTTGCTCTGTCACCCAGACTAGAGCTCAGTCTCGGCTCACTGCAAGCTCCACCTCCCGGGTTCATGCTCTTCTCCTGCCTCAGCCTCCCGAGTAGCTGGTATTACAGGCACCCACCACCATGCCCGGCTAATTTTTTGTATTTTTAGTAGAGATGGGGTTTCACCATGTTTACTAGAATGGTCTCGATCTCCTGACCTCGTGATCTGCCCACCTTGGCCTCCCCAAGTGCTGGGATTACAGGCATGAGCCACCGCGCCTGGCCTATAGCTTTGTTTTTTTATAGGGCCTAAAAGATCTCAGAAAAGTCTACATGACCTTTTAACTCTAATACCAATAGCTCTTGATAATCTCCCTATGTGTCTTTTAGATAAAATTACTGAGGGAGAGCCTGATTGGTTTTGCACATGCTTTAAAATAAGTCTGCATAGTCATAGGTCACCTTAGGCCAGTTGTCAGTCTCTCATCCATTGTGCTGTGTCAAGGAATAGGATTGGGTGAGTCACATGACCTATAATCCATTCAACAGGAATTGTACATGGAGGCAGATTTCTGAGAAGGTCTGCTGATGGATCTTATACAATAATATATTTCTAGTGTGCATGTAATTTAAGACTAAAATTCTTAATGTTGACTATATTGAAAGTAGACATTTGATAAATGTAATGTTAAGTAAAATTCTAATGCATCTCAAGATAAGCTATATATTAGCTTGGCATAGGAATTTATTTTTTAATTAGAGTGGCATAGGAATTAGCTTGGCATAGGAATTTATTTTTTAATTAGAGTGCAGCATAGCATAGTTTTAATATAGGGCATAATCTTTAAAATTATAATTTGGTCCTCAGGGTTGAAGTGGTAGCTGGATCCAAATCATTTTCATAGTATACATTTGCAGGTGAGGTTATAAGTAAAAGCAGTGTGCAATTTTGACCCATATACATTATTTTAATGATTACTGGCAAAAGTATATGAAAGATTTGAATGCTTCCCATTGTCTAGAAACTGTATTGGGAAATCATATTCTAAGTAATAAGTGTTGAGAGACTTCTATCGCAATTATTAGTAACGTTCTTTCAATTTATAAATTATCTATATTGTCCAAAGAGAAGGAACTCAAACAGTATCAGCTGAAAGTGGATTAAAAATGAGACCTTACATTGAAGAGTATTTATTTCCCTTTATCATCTTGTTTTATAAATACTCAATTTTAGCTGATAAACTTTCAGACTTACTGTTTAAGTCTCAAATATTTGAGGACAGAATACTGGCAGGCTTTACTGGAGAGTATTTCTGGGCCACACACTGTACTAAAAGATTTACATACCTTGTCACACTATTCTTACCTTCTCCAAACAGACTGCAGCCCTTCACACCCCTCATACAGTTGCTCAATTTAGAAATAGGTTTTTCAACTTTTTTCAATTCACATGGGCAGACACTGTGATTATCCTTGTCCTTCATGTCCCTTAGCAAATAACAGATGGTCTTTGTCTCTTTTAAGACATCCTCATTACCTACTGTCATTTAAAGACAGAAGTCGTAATCAATTCCCAGGATCATTTTGGGTCTTTCAGTCCAAAACTCTACTCTGTTGATCTCGTATCCCAGGTACTTCTATGGTCTGGCAAGACTTCTCCATGTTAAATTCCTTCACCTGATGCTCGTGGTATTCTTTTCCAGCTGCACTTTTCAGGCACAGTTTTCCATTGGTATCCACAGGGTTTAAAGACACCCTCATCCCCCACAGATACCAAAATCTGAGGATGCTAAAGTTCCCTGTGGCATAATATTTGCATATAACCTACACACATCCTCCCATATACTTTATATCATCTCTAGATAACTTATAATACCTAATACAATGTAAATGGTATGTGAATAGTTGTTATATTATTTTTAAGTTTACGTTATTTTTATTGTTATTATTTTCATTTTAAAGATATTTTCCATCTGCAGTTTTCCATCTGTTGTTTGAATCCATATATGCAGAATCCATGGATAGGGAGGGCAACTGAACTTAATTATCTGCATCCATTGTTTGGCATTTAGTATTATTATTATTATTATTAGAGACAGTCTTGTAGTGTTGCCAAGAGTAGAGTGCAGTGGCTATTCACAGACCCTATCATCACAGCGCACTACAGCCTTGAACTCCTGGGCTCAGGTGAGCCTCCTACCTCAGTCTCCCAAGTAGCTGGGACTGCAGGTACGTGCCACCATGCCCAGCTGTTTGGCATTTTTAACCAAACAGTAGTTTTACCTTTTTCTTATTTATCTGGGGCTTCTTAACCATATCTAGACATAAAATATTTAGCTTTCAGTACTAGGACTGCTGACTGCATTTGTTTAAAAAGAGGCATAATAGGACTTTCCGGTCTCCTACTTTTTGGGTTGTCTCACCAGGGCTTTCAGAGGCTCTTATTTTTTATTTTTATTTTTTTCTTTCAATACCTTTGGTATGAAAGCTGTTATTTTTTAGAAGTCCACTTGACATTTTGCTTCTTGTCCTCATCCTAGTAGTATAGCCCATTTTGCTCTTCTTAGGAATATGCCAGAAAGTTTTTCATAATTGAAGAGAACAATTTCCTGCTGGTCCACTGGCTCATTGACCTATTGGATTTCAGCTTGGACCACATCATGTCTGGAAATTATTTCTTAAGGCATTTAAAGCACCTGGTAGTTTGTTTACTTACTTACTTCGTCTAGTTGTTCTCCTAATATCCCAATGAAGTAGGTACATCCTACTTTGTAGACTCTAAAGATTCTTAGTTATACTCATTGACAGGCAAGAATCCATTTTGTCCATAAGAATCCTTAATACAGAGAAGAATTAGTGCATTCTTAGTGTTTACCATCTCTGTTACCTTGCAAATATACGTAAAAGATCCGTCATTAATATTAACATGTGAATTTTAGGCCAGGTGCAGTGGCTCAGGCCTGTAATCCCAGCATTTTGGGAGGCTGAGGTGGGATGATCATTTGAAGTCAGAAAGCTGAGACCAGCCTGATCAACGTGGTGAGACCCTGTTTCTACCAAAAGTTAAAAAATTTAGCTAGGCATGGTGGGTACAACTGTTCTCCCAGCTACTCAGGAGGCTGAGACGGAGGATCGCTTGAGCCCAGGAGTTTGAGGCTGCAGTGAACTATGATAGTGCCACTGTACTCCAGCCTGGGCAACAGAATGAGATCCTGTCTCAAAAACAAACAAACGTATGACTGTAAAAGAATGAAAGATAAATATTCAATAGTATTGATTAAACCTCTCATTTAAGTGCCCTCTTTTGTTCCCATTAAATAGAATCAAAGCACATTTTATCTAATAATATATAAGCTTTCAACTTGAAAAACAGCTTAAAATAAGTGACTAAGGTTGAAGCTAATATGAGTCAACCTTAAAACATTCCAAATTTTTACAAAAAACAGGTCGCCTTTAGGTGCCAGGTATTACTTTGCCTATTCACCAATCTAGATGTATGATCTAATTCTTTTCTTAGACCTTACATTTTTTTCCCCCAAAATCAGTATAGTTGCTTTCTGTTTATGTCTGGTAGTGAACCGCATGATAACTTTACAAGTACTGCTGGTTCTATGAGAGTCTTTTTCTTGCTATCAGAAGAGCATGAGGAAACAGTCCAACACTGAAAGAAAAAGGAAGTACATTAGTTGATTATACCAGTGAATCTTGAAGAGCATATCAAGTAATTCTTTTCTCCAAACTTCAAATTGTTATAGTTCACACAGAACTAATCTTGGGTAGGGAGGCAGATGGCGTGGGCTTCCTCTGTCTGCTGCTTCCTGTCCCAGTTGCTCCTCAACAGTAACACCTGAGTCTTCTTAGCCACAGTTCTCAGTACCTCAGGAAACCTCTGTGAAGCTTTCTTTCTCTTTACTTATCCCTCCAGACTCTCCATCTGTTGTCTTCTTCTTTTATTCCTTTGCCCTGTGGTCTTCCTTCCTTTTAGGTTTTGGTTTGGGTTTTGGTTATTCAATCCCACCTAATTTCACCTGGGAAAATGTTTGAGATCCAATCAGGTTGAAGAAGAAAGGGAAAGAAAACCACTTGCACTAGTCCCTCAGGATCTACCATATATAAGCCAAACAGACGTTCTCCTCTGCCAGAATACTTACCTGTTTGCAGAACTTTGTTCCTAAGAATCTCTATCTCACTTCCCTGCTTAGAGTTGTATTATAAAAGACCCCTTTCTATTATCCTGGGTTGATATCAAATAGTATTTGTATCCTGGGTCAATAAGTGCCCAAGCTCAAAAGGGAAAGAAGGGATGTGCTGTGCCCCAAGAAAGGATGATAGAGGAAGAAAAATCCTGTCTTGGCTCATCTGATGTCTTGGTTGGATATTACCCAGTTCTTAATGTTTAATAAGCCCATTTATTTTTGAGACCCTTGGCATCATTTGTCATCGTGTACTATTTTAATGACAATAAAACATTTCTCCAGCTGTATCATGCTGAGTGTGGGGATGGTGGAGACCCAAAGCAGTTTATATGAAACCCTCCATGGGAAGGAGAGGAGAGAAAGTCAGGATGAAACTACAGCCACAGGCAGAATGGTGGACTGAAGTACCAGTGTTCCCTCAGATGGGAGAATGCCTTTATAGTGTGGTAGGTTTTCTTTTCTTTTCTTTTTTCTTTTTTTTTTGAGACAGAGTCTCACTCTTGTTGCCCAGGCTGGAGTCCAATGGTGCCATCTCGGCTCACCACAACCTCCGCCTCCCGGGTTCAAGCTATTCTCCTTCGTCAGCCTCCCGAGTAGCTGGGATTACAGGCATGTGCCACCATGCCTGGCTATTTTTGTATTTTTAGTAGAGACAGGGTTTCTCCATGTTGGTCAGGCTGGTCTTGATTTTCTGACCTCAGGTTATTCTCCCGCCTTGGCCTCCCAAAATGCTGGGATTACAGGCGTGAGCCACTGCACCTGGCCTATAGTGTGGTAGGTTTTCTGAGGCCTTCTTTATACCAGTTTTAAAAATAAATTTTTAAAATTGTGCCAGAATTAAGATTTTTTAAATCTATTTTTCTCCAAGAATTATTAGCTGCTTTTAAAAATATCTTTAATAATTAAAGATAAATTTGGATTTTATTTGAAATGTATTGTTAAACCTGAATTACATGTTACCTAACATATTAACTGTCTTCCTATCTTCAACCTTCAAATCTATAATAGACTTGATATCAAATAGTATTTTGAACCCAGTGGAGTTTCACAACCTTTTCCTGATCTTTCAAGTGTAGAACTACTTACTCTCAGTCAACAAGCATCTATTAAATCTTTCTAAGTTCAAGAAAAGATCCTTTAATTTAATCTAGCATTTGGATAAAACCCTTGAAAAAACTGGGTGTTGGTTACACTTTTTCTACTTTTCCTTAATGGGGCTACTTAAGGATTTATTTTGGTCAGATATGGCCAACTCAAATGCACAAAAATGAGTGAAATGTGCTAGGTGTAACACAATGCGAAGTATTGAGGACTGGGATGAACTGCAGAGTACATATTCATGTAAAGGAACTCAAATTCAACTTTTACAAAAATACTATGAGGCCAAATAGAATGTATCATCAGTTCAAATTCAGCCAAAGGCTGCCATTTGTGACCTCTGATTTAGATAGCAAGATGAAATATTATTCTTTGGTTGGGATTTTTGGAGGTGGTAGGAGTGACTCCAAATCATAATTAATATATTTGTACTTCAGAAGCCCATATTGCAAGAGTTGTATTTATGATGGCTATAAAATATATTGATAAAAGAGTATAATTATGCCTAGAAGCATAAGACAGTATTTCTCCAAGTGTAGTTCATAGCAACTTTCACCAGAATAATTTGGGAGGGGTGGGAAAGGGACTATTTCAAAACTTACTACAAAGCTATAGTAATCAAAACTGCGTGGTAATGGCATAGGTGTAAATCTATAGATTAACAGAATGGAAATATACTCATGTATTTGTGGGCAATTGATTTTCAACAAGGATGCCAAGGCAATTCAGTAAGGAAAGAATAGCCTTTTCAACAAATGTTGCTGAGATAACTGGGGGGAGAGAGAGAGAGATAGACAGATAGATAGTTTTTTCTTTTTCTTTTTCTTTTTTTTTTTTGAAACAGGGTCTGGCTTTGTTGCCAAGGCTGGAGTGCAATGGCATGATCTCAGCTCACTGCAACCTCTGCCTACCTGTGCCTCCAGAGCTCAAACGCTCCTCCCACCTCAGCTTCCTGAGTAGCTGGGACTACAGGTGCATGCCAGCATGGGCCTGGCTAATTTTTTAATTTTTTGTAGAGACGGAGTTTTCCCATGTTGCCCAGGCTGGTCTCAAACTCCTGAGCTCATGTGATCTTCCTGCCTCAGCCTCCCAGAGTACTAGGATTATAGGCTTGAGCCACCGGTCCCAGCTGGTAACTGGATATTGACTTATAAAAGAATGAAGTTGTACCCCTACCTCTATGGCAAATCCATAGAGATAGAAAGTAGATTAGTTTCCAAGAGTTGAAGAGAGGAGAGATTGAAGAGTGAGTGCTTATAGGAAAAAGTTTTCTTTTGGAGATGATGCAATGTTCTGGAAGTAGATAGTGATGATGGTTGTACAGCCTTGCAAATATACTAAAAACAACTGAACTGTACATTTTTGAAGAACAGATTTTATGGTGTTTGAATTACATCTCAATTTAACAAAATAACTTGAAGCAGGAGAGATTGCTCATTAAACATAAAAATTCTAGAGATCATCTTAGACTCAAGCTTCTTTGAGGATATGGCTCTAGAAATCTACAGGTTTAACAAATATACTCAGGTTTATTTCCTAATGACTAAACTAAGAAATACTGATTTAACAGTTGTGTATACTTGTACATTGAAATGTGTTTAGGCTAAAGGACATGTGCTTTTTGATCATTTTAATCATCAGCAGCAAAGAGTTCTGTGGTATTACTTTCTGTTCCATATGAGAGTTATCAAATGATATAGGTGTGATGCTTTCTCTGGAGGAACAAGAAGACAGCCATACAGAAGCATGAAATGTGTACTTTTTCATTTCTTTGAATTTGTTACTTTGGCAAATTCTAGGAAGAAAGATAATAGTTCAAGGTAATGAATTCAGAGAAGCACAAAACTTAAGGGAAATATCCAGCAATGTTCTGTGGTTGCTGTGTTTTTAGTGTTTATTTTGGGGATGAAAACCTTGGTGTGTTGATTTTTCTCAAGGCTTTCTTGGTCAGATGTTACTGTGGGCCTTTCAACAAAGCCAAGTTGACAGAGAACAGATGCATATTTTAATAACTAAACTTCCTCAGCAATAGTGTGTGGATCAGATTTGTTTCAAAGCGGTGTTGTAGCAGGATAAATTATAATTAAAAATAGGCAGGTATTTTATTTCGTGAAGATTTAGGGGAAGAACAAGATGGAACTTTTTAGAGTTAGCAGTTACCAAATAGGGGGATGTAGATAGATCTGCAGTTTCCCAATACAAAGTATTTGGGGGCTTATTCAGATTTTTACTTGCACTGAATTGATAAATGGTATATGATCATCAATAGTATTCTATAAATATTAAACTCTAAGTCTCTTTTGAAAATCTAAAATTACTCCTTTTTCTAAATTATCAAAGGTTTTAAAACATCAAATTCATAAATACCTTTTTTATTTAAAGAGAAAGTAGGATTTGATACTCAATTTTTTTGTTGTTGTTGAGATGGAGTCTTGCTCTGTCGCCAGGCTGGAGTGCAGTGGCGCCATCTCGGTTCACTGCACCCTCTGACTCCCTAGTTCATGCGATTCTCCTGCCACAGCCTCCCTAGTAGCTGGAATTACAGGCAAGCGCCACCACGCCCAGCTAATTTTTGTATTTTTAGTAGAGACAGGGTTTCACCATGTTGGCCAGAATGGTCTCCATCTCATGACCTTGTGATCCACCCTCCCCACCCACAAAGTGCTGTGATTATAGGCATGAGCCACTGCTCCTGGCCGATACTCAATTTTTTTATGGTTGATGCCAGTTACACTTACTTTGGCTAATCCTATTTCTTTCACAATAGAAACAGATGATCAAGCTTAAAAGATTCTACACTTATATGAATGGTATATTGTTTTGTTATATGTAAGATGTAGGACAAGTACTTTGCTTAATTAGGGTCTAGGAATATGAATATCATGATTAGCCTTTCCCATTTTTGCTTTTTTATCGCAAGCTGCTGCTTTTTTTTTTTTTGAGATGGAGTTTCGCTCTTGTTGCCTAGGCTGGAGTGTAATGGCGCGATCTCGGCTCACTGCAACCTCCGCCTCCCGGGTTCAAGCGATTCTCCCGCCTCAGCCTCCCAAGTGGCTGGGATTACAGGCGCCTACCACCACGTCTGGCTAATTTTTTGTATTTTTACTAGAGATGAGGTTTCACCATATTGTCCAGGCTGGTCATAAGCTCCTGACCTCAGGTGATCCACCTGCCTCAGCCTCCCGAAGTATTGGGATTACAGGCGTGAGCCACTGCACTCGGCCTTTATCTCAAGCTTCTACCAGTAGTGATAAATGGCTAGCAGGAACCTTCTATGCCTTAACCTGAAGGAGATGGGTTCCATTACCAATCTTCTTTCTTCCAAAATATGGAACTTCAGATATTTGCCCGAGGCTGCACCCTCAGCCAATATTTTGGCTCTATTTTGGCCTCAGCCAATATATTGTGCTTTATATTAGGCAGGTCACAGTACTTGATGGAGACACAGAACTGATAAACACTTTCAAAAGGAGGCATGTTGGGGTGATTCAATACAAGTAAGATAGACTCTTGCATTATGTTGACCCATAGGAATTTGCTCTTTTTTTGTTTTGTTTTGTTTTGTTTTTGAGATGGAGTTTTAACTCTTGTTGCCCAGGCTGGAGTACAATAGTACAATCTCAGCCCACTGCAACCTCCAACTCCTGGGTTCCAGTGATTCTCCTGCCTCAGCCTCCCGAGTAGCTGGGATTACAGGTGTCTGCCACCATGCTCGGCTCATTTTTGTATTTTTAGTAGAAATGAGTTTCACTGGCCGGGCGCGGTGGCTCACGCCTGTAATCCCAGCACTTTGGGAGGCTGAGGTGGGCGGATCACAAGGTCAGGAGATCAAGACCATCCTGGCTAACACAGTGAAACCCCGTCTCTACTAAAAATATAAAAAATTAGCCAGGCGTGGTGGCAGATGCCTGTAGTCCCAGCTACTTGGGAGGCTGAGGCAGGAGAATGGTGTGAACCCGGGAGGTGGAGCTTGCAGTGACCCGAGACCATGCCACTGCACACCAGCCTGGGCGACAGAGCAAGACTCCGTCTCGAAAGAAAAAGAAACCAGTTTCACCATGTTGGCCAGGCTGGTCTCGAACTCCTGACCTCAGGTGATCCACCCACCTGAGCCTCCCAAAGTGCTGGGATTACAGGCATGAGCCACCATGCCTGTCCAGAATTTGCTGTTTTTGTAAGTCAAAAATTTTTGAATATTGGCAGTTTCCTATGGTGCATCCTAATATTATACTGAGAGTAGTGATATGTTGGACATAAGGTCATAAGAACAGGTAATAACTAATCTAAAATGGGAGAATAACTACTGTTCAATCCCACTATTGGGCCATAGTAGTCACTGTTTATATAATAAATGAGTGAAGTCTTCTGTGATGTCTTTTTGACACATATATTCAGTGTGTATTATGTGTCTAGTAGTCTCCCAATCTCAAAGCTTCTTTGAAGTTGCATATCATATATTTAAAATACATGTAAATTTTGCATTTTGCTGCACAATAGAGCCATAGTTGTCTTAGTACAAATATTTTTTTCACATGTTTAAGTAAAACTTGTCCAAAGAGATATAGCATATTTGCCTTGTTTTTCCCTTTTCTTACACACAGCTCTTTGTACCTCAGGGGTTTGTCACACCACAGTTTGGGATGCATAGTTATATAAATGGGAGGCCACTGAAAGTTTTTCAAGGTAATGCCATGGTGAAATTGATGTTTGAGAAAAGTAATTCTGAGAGAGTCAAAATAATTTGTGTTGTGACAGCAGCTGGCATATTTGCATTAAAAACTGAACATTAAGGATAAATGCTGACATTGTGGATTATTTGTTGTTTTACGTCTGTCGTCTAGCACTTGTGCTTTTTATCTTTTGTATTAAGTATGCGTTTTAAGAGTACATGGTATACCACCCAATTGTCTAACAGTGCTACATTTTTGTGGAATTTTGAGGGAGGGATCATATATATTTAAAATTTTGTATTAGATTTTCTTTTATAGCCATTTACATGATGTAACTTTTTATATTTGGAGGAAAAAAGAATTCATAGAATACATTAATGTGTTACATGATGTCAGCAGATAACTAGATTTCTAAAGGTTAAGTTATTAAAGGCTTACATGGAAATCTAAAAAGACTCATGAGTAATTACTTTTAAAGGCATTGAAAGTAGTGAAAAAGTGGGTGACTATCTAATTCCAGATATGAGAATATGAATATGAGACAGACTAGTACTTATAGCAGTTAGGAGGATGCCAGGGAAGCCAAAAAGGGAGCAGCATATGCTTCCAAATTGTTTTGAAGTGAGGTTTTGTCTTATCTCTAGAAAAATAGCTAATATCTCATCAATTTAACATCTAGAAGATCAGAGATATTCACTGAAAGGAATGTTTTGTATTCATTCAATTATTCTTTCATTTATTAAGTATTGAACACACTTTAATGTGTTGACACTGAGGTAATCCTAACATACCATGGTTAACAGACAGACATTGTCTTTGCATCTATAGTGCTAATACACTAATGGGCAGACAGATAAATACAAAAAATGTATATGACTATATATTATAATAAATGTTATAAAGGGAAACTACAAGTTACCTCAAGATTTGGTAACAAGGAAATCTATTTTAGATTAGGGTTTCAAGAATGGTCTTTCTGAGTAAGTGACATTTAAAGCTGAGATCTAAGAGATGAGTAGGAGAAATTGTGGTGATGAGTAGGGGAAGTGCATGCTCAAGGCTCTTGGGTGGGAGGATCTAAAAGAAAGCCAGACTTTCTAGAACATAAGAGCAGTTGGCCAAGAGGTAGATAGGACCCAAATTATACCAGAGCTTGGTGGCCATATTGAGGAGGACATGAGATTTCATTCTAACTGCAGGAAAAAGCCATTGAAGATCTTTAAGCATGGAATTGGATGGACTGACTTAAGTGTTTCAGAAATGACTATGGCTGTTGTGAATGCATTGAAGGGGATAAGGAGACCAGGGAAACCAGTTAGGAGCTACTGCTCGGGTAAGAGTTGATGGTGGTTAGTTGAATGTTTCAGCAATGAGCTTGCAATTGAAGTCAAAGCTAACTATAAATTAAACTCTTAAGAATATTATTGGTGGTATGTCTCCCAAGAAAAAGACCTGTCTAGGAAAATAGGAAACATCATCCCCAAAAGACTAAATACATAGTGTGAAGGTTGAGAAAGAGGAATATATTGCAGGGAAATTTTTGGTGAGGTTTATTTGTTGTTGTTGTCTACTTCCAAAATATGGTTTCCATTTTTCTCCCCCACAAGTTTTCTATTTGGGAAAAGAGATTTAGTGGAATTATAAACGAAAGAATTAATATATAACTTTTGCCTCACTTTACTTTTTATTTTCATTTTTAGTCTTTCAATTTTTTCCTTCTATAACTTTCCTGTCTTTGAAAAAAAGAGTGCAGGTGCCTTATGTGTCCAAGAATGAAATAGTCTCTGAAGTACTATCTATTTGCTTGATAGCTTGCTGGCTTGCTGGGTCAAATAAAAGGAAAGGCTTATTTATACTGTAACAGTGTTTTGATTTAACGTGCCTCTGAGGTTTTTACTGTGTTCTGGGACAGTACTTATGAACGTTGGGAGTTAAAGGAAAGAATTGCGATGAGTTTGAGTGACACAAAAATAAAATTCCCATGATAATTCAATACCATAAATTATCTTTATTGAGTGAAATAAATTCTGAGGGTATAATAATTATTTTATGGTTCTTTTGCATTAGATTTGTGTTTGCTTAATAATTTAACATTTGAATTTTCTCTTTGAATTTTTATTTTTCCAGAAATCTTTGCAGGGTTGGAGTTTTCATATTGTGACTTTTGGGCTAACATCTCTGTAGCTCTTCTTATTGGTTACTTTTCAGCAGATTCTTTTTTTTTTCCTATATTGCCCAGGCCAGTCTCAAAATCCTGGGTTTATGCGATCCTCTCTCCACAGCCTACCAAGTAATTCATTGGGATTACAGGTGGATGCCACCATGCCCAGCCTTGGCAGACTTTTTATATATTAGCATACCTCTTTCTTCTTTTATTTTTTCACATAATTTTGTTTTTGTTATCAGCAAGTCTGAATCAAAAGTAACTTCCTTTCCTGGTGGTCTAATTGCTAGGATAAAGAGAGGGAAAAAATAACTTCATCATTAGTGAATTATCAAAATGAGGTCTTTTAAATTATCTATTACTATTATAAGGCTAGTTAGAAAATTTGAGTCATTTTCTAAAAGATAGAAATTTGACAGCTTGATTTTTCTGACTTTTTGTCATTCCTTCACTGATGCATGGTGCCATCTGCTGTTTGTAGGAAGTATTTTATATTTTGAAACACTACACATAATAGAAATACAGTGTCTAAAAGAAAAATGCCAAAATAGATGAAATGAAAAAAGCAGAAGTGTGGCCCATTTGAAACTTTGTGACTTGTGGCTTATTTGTTTCTTTTTTATGTAAAATTATTTTTATATCTGATTATTTTTAGTACTTACATGAATCACAAGATTTTGTACTCATCATATTCTGTCTTAATTTTGTTTTTGCTGAAAATAGAAGTAATCGGTAAACATTTGTTGGTTGACTCATTTGGTTTGTGTTTTGTGACTACTCAGGAACCTTTCCTGTAAGCTGCTGCTTAGTCTATGCAACCTTAGGCAAATAATTTCAGCTCTGTAGCACTTCTGTTTTCTTCTCTGTAAGAAGAAGATAATAATGTCAATTGCTTAAGGTTGTTGTGAGGATTAAATAACACTTGTCATATGCATAGCACAATCCTTTCCTTTCACTAAAATGTTATTTCCAGGTCCAGTGAGTTTCCCTTTTACCTTATTTCAAAGACACCTTTGTTAAGAATCAGATTTCATTGCTATAGGATCATAAACTCTTTGAGCCAGAGGAACTATAGTAAGTGGGCCTCAAAATGTTAGTATGCATTTGAATCACATGGTGATCCTATTTAAATGCTGATTCGGATTTTGTTGGTGGTTATAGGATATGGAACCTGATAGTCTGCACATGTAACTTACACTTAAGCAATGCTGATACTGCCCCCACAGAATGCCTTTTCTGTAGCAAAGCTTTGGAAAACAACAAACAGAAAAACAACTAGTAAAGAAAGAGATGGATGGGAAGAAGATGAGTGAAAGGCATAAAATTGCAATTAGAAAGAAAGAACAAGTTCTGGTATTCTATTGCATGGTAGGGTGACTATAGTCAACAACAAGTTATTGTATATCTTAAAATGACAAGAATAAAAGGTTCTGTGTCTTCACACCCCAAAAACAGTGATAAATGTTTCAGGTGATGGATATGCTGCTTAGCCTGATTTTAACATTACACAATGTATGTTTTGAAACATCACATTGTAACCAATAATATGTACAATTATTATGTGTCACTTAAAATAATTTTTTAAAAAAAGAAAGAAAAATAATTCACAAAAATCTGATTTTCTTTTTTGGGTAATCTCATGTGCCAATCATTATAACTGTATTTCTTTGTAGAAGAGGAAAGGAATCCAGAGTCTGTCTGCAGAAGATATTCCAGACTAATTCCTTATTCTTTACTCTCAGCACTAAATTTTATTAGTCAGCAGTTACATTTTGTTATTTGTACCAATGTTAAACAGCAGTAACATTGCTGAGAGGAATTATTAAAGAGAATTATATTCAAAACCCAGTTATTTATTGTCCAAGCATTATGACCTATAAATATTTAATTGGGATCCATTTAAAATTCAACTACAACTTTTATTTCTGTTTGTAACTTGTTACCTAGTTCTTTCCTCTTCAAATTGTCTTTAAATTTTTATAGCATTAAAAAATGAAAAGCTAAAATTAGCAACTTCAGTAACATTTGAGGTTACAAAATCAATGTACAAAAATCAGTAGCATTTGTATACACTAATAATGTTCAAGCTCAGAGCCAAATAAAGAATGCAATCCCCTTTACAAGAGCCACACACACAAAATGCCTAAGAATACATCTAACCAAGGAAGTAAAAGATCTCTACAAGGAGAACCACAAAATGCTGCTAAAAGAAATCATAGATGACACAAACAAATGAAAAAACATTTCTTGTTCATGGATTGGAAGAATCAGTATCATTAATATGGTCATACTGTTCAAAGTAACCTACAGATGCAATGCTACTCCTATCAAACTGCCAATGTCATTTTTTTTTTTTTTTTTTTGAGACTGAGTCTCATCACTCTGTCGCCCAGGCTGGAGTGCGGTGGCACGATCTCAGTTCACTGCAACCTCCCAGGCTGGAGTGCAGTGGCTCAATCTTGGCTCACTGCAACCTCTGCCTCACAGGTTCAAGAGATTCTCCTGTCTCAGCTTCCCAAGTAGCTGGGGCTACAGGCGCATACCACCATGCCCAGCTAATTTTTTATTTTTAGTAGAGATGGGGTTTCACCATGTTGGCCAGGTTGGTCTTGAACTCCTGACCTCAGGTAATCCACCTGGCTCAGCCTCCCAAAATGCTGGGATTACAGGAGTGAACCACCACACCCGGCCACCAATGTCATTTTTGACAGAACTAAATAAAACTATTCTAAAATTCGTATGGAACCAAAAGAGCCCAAATAGCCAAAGCAATCCAAAGCAAAAGAACAAAGCTGGAGGCATCACATTACCTGACTTCAAACTATACTATAAGGCTATAGTAACCAAAACAGCATGGTACTGGTACAAAAATAGACACCTAGACCAAAGGCACAGAATAGAGAACCCAGGAATAAAGATGCACACCTACAAATATCTGATCTTTGACAAAGTCAATGAAAATCAGCAATGGAGAAAGGACTCCCTATTCAATAAATGGTGCTGGGATAGTTGGCGAGCCATATGCAGAAGAATGAAACTGGACCCCTACCTGTCACCATATACAAAAATTAACTCAAGAAGGATTAAAGATTTAAATGTGACATCACAAACTATAAGAATCCTAGAAGAAAACCTAGGAAACACCATTCTGGACATCAGCCTTGGGAAAGAAACTAAATCCTCAAAAACAATTGCAACAAAAACAAAAAATTGACAAGTGGAACCTAATTAAATTAAAGAGCCTCTGCATAGCAAAAGAAATTATCAGCAGAACAAACAGATAACCTACAGAATAGGAGAAGATATTTGCAAACCATGCATCTGACAAAAGTCTAATGCATAGAATCTATAAGGAACGTAAACAGTTGAACAAGCAAAAAACAACCTCATTTAAAAAATGGACAAAAGACATGAAGAGACACTTCTCGAAAGAAGACATACAAGCAGCCAAAATAAAAAAACATGAAAAAATGCTCCATATCACTAATCATCAGAGAAATTCAAATCAAAACCACAATGAGACCATGTCACACTGGTCAACATGGCTATTATTAAAAAGTAAAAATAAATAACAGATGCTGATGATGCTGTGGAGAAAAAGAAACACTTATACATTGTTGGTGGGAATGTAAATTCAGTTCAGCCACTATGGAAAGAGCTTGGTGATTTCTCAAATAACTTAAAACAGAACTACCATTTGACCCAGCAATCCCATTACTGGATATATATTCAAAAGAAAACAAATCTTTCTATCCAAAAAGACACATACACTCACATGTTAATTGCAGCACTATTCACAGTACCAAAAAATGACGTCAATCTAGGTACCAATCAGTGGTGAATTGGATAAAGAAAATGTGGTACACATATACCACGGGATACTTTGCAGCCACAAAAAGAACAAAATCATGTCGCTTAAAGCAACATGGATTCAGCTGGAGGCCATTATCCTAAGTGAATTGATACGAGAACAGAAAACCAAATGCCTCATATTTGCACTTGTAAATAGGAGCTAAACATTGACTACTCAGGGACATAAAGATAGCAACAATAGACATTGGAACAACTCTAGACTAGTAGAGGAGGGGAGTAAAAGGGTGGGGGCAAGGTTTGATAAGCTAACTGCTGGATACTATGCTCAGTACCTGGGTGATGGGATCATTCACACCCCAAACCTCAGCATTATGCAATATAGCCAGGTAACAGACCTGAACATGTACCCCCTGAATCTAAAATAAAAGTCAGAAAAAAAACCCAAACAAATTAGCCCCAGTGACTCTGTAAATTCTAGAGTAATTACTTGACTCTAATAAGACCTTTTTTTTTGGGTGAGAATACTGTTCTCTTGATGTTTGGATTTTCCTCAACACTGGTTGATTATATTTAAAACTGAATACTCTTGTGTCCAGTGCACTAGTGTGGGTTCAACAGGATAAAGTGTCTATCCACAGTTTTCTCTGAGAAGGAATCCTTTAGTTTTAGCCAGAGAGTCATAGAGTTAGTTGTTCACACCTGAGGGGTCATCCAGCCTAGTTACACAAGTTCAGGGTCCTAAAGGAAATTAAAAGAGGCATAAAATGACTTCTCAGAAATGTATAGATTGACTAAAAAGTAAAAATTGTGGCCTAGAAAAAAACTTAATGAGTAGAAAGTTTTTTCCAAATGAAATCTTATATATAAGGATAATATTACCCTTTCTTCCTACCTCCCCTGAAGTGATGCTAAGGAGTATCTTGCTATTTTATTTTTATTTTTTGGAACAGCATCTCGCTCTGTTGTCCAGGCTGGAGTGCAGTGGTGCAATCTCTGCTCACTGCAACCTCCACCTCCTGGGTTCAAGCAATTCTTCTGCCTCAGCTTCCCCAATAGCTGGGATTACAGGTATGCACCACCATGCCCAGCTGTTTTGTATTTTGAGTAAGGAAGGGGTTTCACCATGTTGGCCAGGCTGGTCTTGAACTCCTGACCTCAAGAGATCCACTCGCCTCGACTTCCCAAAGTGCTAGGAATGCAGGCATGAGCCACCACGCCCAGCCAGTGTATTGATTTTATCTAGTGTAGCCCAGCACATTCACAAGCATTGCTGTGAGACTAGACAAATGTCATGAGAGCTACTAGGATTTGTATGGACAGCTTGCACTGTCATCCTATCTGGATACTTGTCATGTTTAAGATATCTAGAAAAGGAACTTACCCAGTGTACTTTGATAACTTTTTCATGATTTTTAATTCTCTTGCTTTTACATCTGTGAAAAATAGATTATTATAATACTTTTGAGGTATATTTTTTTCTAATGGATAATCTGAATGCAAAATCAACCAACAAAACAAACAAAAAACGCTGTTATACCCTGGAACTCCCAACTTGAGAATTTTCTTTTCTTTGCCATTCCTGGCTTCCATCTTCACTGTCATTCATAGACTCACCCTCTCTTTAACTTTGCAAGATCTCTGGAAATTATTCCAGTCTTAAAAGGCTAGATTCTATAGGCATGTTCTGTAAATGCGTCTTGGTTTTCAGACTGTTTCATGGTAATGTTGTTGCCTTCTTTGCTACATCTTCTGAGAACTAGAACTTAAAGACTTCCATGTCTCTGTATGCCTATTCAATCTGTTCTTCTTTTAGAATCAGAAAAAACAAGGGACTATCTTTCTACTATATTCGAATCATAAAGAATCATGGGCTGGGTACGGTGGTTCACACCTGTAATCTCAGCACTTTGGGAGGCCGAGGCGTGAGGATCACAAGGTCAAGAGATTGAGACCATCCTGGCCAACATGGTAAAACCCCATCTCTACTAAAAGTACAAAAAATTAGCTGGGTGTGGTGGCGCATACTTGTAGTCCCAACTTGGGAGGCTGAGGCAGGAAAATCACTTGAACTCAGAAGGTGAAGGTTGCAGTGAGCCGAGATTGCACCACTGCACTCCAGCCTGGAGACAGAGCGAGACTCCATCTCAAAAAAAAAAAAAAAAAATCATGGATTGTTAGACTTGAAAGGAACTCTACAGGTAGTTTAATTCAATACCCTGGTTTAAAAGAAGAGGACTTAAGTATGACAGTAAAGGTTGAAAGAACCATGACTGATCTCAAGCTCAAAGCTGGAGTAGATAGTAGCTTAGCATTAGGGCTTAAAGTTAATACTCTAAGTAGATTAGGTAATTCTTTAATAGTAGACTGTGGTATTTGGACCTATGCTACAGAATTCTGTCTAGTTTTATTTTTTAGATGATTTATAAGAGTCTTGAAGATAATTTATAGGTGAACAAATGAATTTAAAATTAGTTCGCATGAGAACAGATCAAAGGAATTACGAATATTTCCCTGAAAAGGGTACCTTCAAAGGCATCTTCAGTAACATGAAAAATTCAACCAAGTGTTATCTACTCTATTTTTTTTTTTTTTTAGGATAATACAAAAGGAAGTAAAGGCATACTATAGTAAAAAGAACAGTAGCAGTTAGGTGTGAGGCAAATCCATACAATGAAGCTGGTAAACACTAGAACAGGAGGGATATTTGCCTTCCTGGTTATTTTCCTCAAATTCTCTGCTTATTATCAATATCTGTTTACAGTGGTTGGGATTTGGCATCCAAAGGCATGAATGGATGCACTTCCCCAGACTCTGTCCTGTTTAGTGATATTTCATGGTCTATCTAATAAACTGTTTGGGGGACTTTAACATGATAATGTGTCCGGACATATAGTGCTTAACTATGTGTCAGACACTTTTCTAAGTATTTTTCATATAGTAAGTCGTTTAATTCTTTTAAAAACACTCTCTGAGGTGTGTATAAGGAAACTGAGATAGAGAGAGTTAAAATAACTGTAAGTCATATAGTTAGGAGGAGATGCAAAGTTGATTCAGACCTAAGAAGGCTGGCTGTGAGTCTGTCTCATAACCACCATGCTTTATTGCCTCTCCAAAAAAGAATGAAAGGAGGAACGGGTCAGACTTCAAGGGAAATAAAATTTCTTTTATGTTGCCCAGCTATCCCTAGATCTGATAACAGCTGGGACCAAGATACAGCAGGCTGCAGGGGTCAAGGAGAGCCAGCAAGCAGTGAAACACCTGCCTGCCTCTCCAGCTTCATCCCTCACATGCACTTTCTTGGTCTCATCCCTCCCAGATCACCAGCAGTTCTGGCTGCTTTGTTTCTCTCTGCCTTTACAGATGCTGTGCTGTTGGTTTGCACTGCTTTCCTCCCAATACTTTAACGTGACCAAGTTGTATTTATTTCTCTACCTCATTCAGGCAAAACTGTTTTGTAAGCATCTACTGCATTGTGAAACATTTCCAAGTCTACCCAAGAAGTACTGATCTTTCTACCTTTGGGCTCCCCCTGTGCCCTTTATGTCTCTCCTTTTTTTGTACTTTGATCACTCATTTGACAACTATTTATTTAGCACTACTATGTGCCAAGCACTATTCTGGACACTGAGGAAATCAGTCAGTCCAAATTTCTGACCTGGTAAAACATAATATCTAAGTGGGGAAGAAAAGCAAGATTTGGAAGAGAAATGATAGGATCTGATGTCTCTCTCTCTCTCTTTTTTTTTTTTTTTTTAATATGATGCTTCTTAAGGCCTTGGTTCAGAATTCTTTTTTTTTTTTTTGATTTTGTTTTATTTATTTATTTATTTATTTATTTTTTTATTATACTTTAAGTTCTAGGATACATGTGGATAACGTGCAGGTTTGTTACATATGTATACCTGTGCCATGTTGGCGTGCTGCACCCATCAACTCGTCAGCACCCATCAACTCGTCCTTTACATCAGGTATAACTCCCAATGCAATCCCTCCCCTCCTCCTCCCTCCCCGTGATAGGCCCTGGTGTGTGATGTTCCCCTTCCTGAGTCCAAGTGATCTCATTGTTCAGTTCCCACCTATGAGTGAGAACATGCGGTGTTTGGTTTTCTGTTCTTGTGATAGTTTGCTGAGAATGATGGTTTCCAGCTGCATCCATGTCCCTACAAAGGACACAAACTCATCCTTTTTTATGGCTGCATAGTATTCCATGGTGTATATGTGCCACATTTTCTTAATCCAGTCTGTCACTGATGGACATTTGGGTTGATTCCAAGTCTTTGCTATTGTGAATAGTACCACAATAAACATACGTGTGCATGTGTCTTTATAGCAGCATGATTTATAATCCTTTGGGTATATACCCAGTAATGGGATGGCTGGGTCATATGGTACTTCTAGTTCTAGATCCTTGAGGAATCGCCATACTGTTTTCCATAATGGTTGAACCAGTTTACAATCCCACCAACAGTGTAAATGTGTTCCTATTTCTTCACAACCTCTCCAGCACCTGTTGTTTCCTGACTTTTTAATGATTGCCATTCTAACTTGTGTGAGATGGTATCTCTTTGTGGTTTTGATTTGCATTTCTCTGATGGCCAGTGATGACGAGCATTTTTTCATGTGTCTGTTGGCTGTATGCATGTCTTCTTTTGAGAAGTGTCTATTCATATCCCTTGCCCACTTTTTGATGGGGTTGTTTGTTTTTTTCTTGTAAATTTGTTTGAGTTCTTTGTAGGTTCTGGATATTAGCCCTTTGTCAGATGAGTAGATTGCAAAAATGTTCTCCCATTCTGTAGGTTGCCTGTTGACTCTGATGGTAGTTTCTTTTGCTGTGCAGAAGCTCTTTAGTTTAATTAGATCCCATTTGTCAATTTTGACTTTTGTTGCCGTTGCTTTTGGTGTTTTAGACATGAAGTCCTTGCCCATGCCTATGTCCTGAATGGTATTACCTAGGCAAAACAGCATGTCTTAATTTGTATACAAGGTTACTATGTTGGTCTGTGAAATCCTTTAAAAAAAAAAAAAAAAAAAAAAAAAAAAAAGCGATTGATTTTCAGTGCTGTAATCCTGACCTCTAGTGGACATTCAGAACAAAAACCCAAACATCACATCGTTTTATTTCGTTACCCCATCAAGCACCATTAGCCATCCTAAGATAAAGAGCTTAAAACATGAGAAGCAGAATAAAGTAAAAGAATTTTTGGCTAATATTCTAAATATTCTTGCTGTAGAACCTATATTTAAGAGCAGCTAGTATTAACTTATTTCTTTTTGCCTGTTAATTATCTGTCACTTTCACTACTTTCTTTGAAACAATGCATTGCTTTATAGATCATAGCAGCAAGAAATTTATCAAAGAGAAGTCAAAGGGGTTTTCTTCTGATTACCTGTAATATATAAGAAGCTACATGAAAACCGAGTGACTTTAAAGAGATAATGATTTTTATAGTGAGACATATAGTGATGTTATGTAACCTCCTGATAGAATGCACTGAGAAGCAGCAAACTATCGCAAGACAGAAAACCAAACACCGCATGTTCTCACTCATAGGTGGGAATTGAACAATGAGATCACTTAGACACAGGAACAGGAACATCACACACCAGGGCCTGTTGTGGGGTCGGGGGAGGGGGGAGGGATAGTGTTAGGAGATATACCTAATGTAAATGATGAGTTAATGGGTGCAGCACATCGACATGGCACATGTATACATACGTAACAAACCTGCATGTTGTGCACATGTTCCCTAGAACATAAAGTATAATAATAATAAAAGAAATGATGCACTGAGAAGGGCACATCATCATTTCTGTGGTATTTGTGCTGAAAATACATATTCTGAATTTAATCATAAGGAACCAGCAGACATATCGAATTGACAGACATTTTATAAAATAACTGGCCAATACTCTTCCAAAGCATCAAGGTCATGAAAAATAAAGGCTGAAAACGGTCCCATATGAAAGGAGACTAAGGAGACATGACAACCAAATTCAGTATATAATCCAGAATTGCATCCTGGACCAGAAAAAGGGCATTAGTGGGGCATTTGATAAAAATAATAGTTTCTTGGTTTTGATCATTATACTGTGGTTATGTAAGATGTTAATGTTTGGGTGAAACTGAGTGAAGGATATGTAGGACTTCTTGGTACTGGTTTTGCAAATTTTTTCTAAATCTGAAATTATTTCCCAGTGAAAAAAATAAAAGCAATCATTTATTTTCTTACAATCTCATGAGTCAGAAATTTTGGAATTCAGCTATGTGGTTCATCTCTGATCCACTTGGCATCGGCTGGACCACCTGATTCACTTCCAGATGACTTCTTTACTCACATATCTACCACCTTGGTGATTCTTGGTCTTTCTTCTTTACTGATGATATCTGGTCCTCCAGGCCTTCTTGTGATTGCTTGGTTACTTAGAGAGCATGGGGGTGTAAGTATAATTGCACTTCTTATATGGTAGCTGGCTTCTAAGAGTGAGTGTTCCAACAGACTGGACATGAAAGCTGTCAATATCTCAAGGACTGGGCACATAAACTAGCATGGCACCACTTCCACCATATTCTACTGGTAAAAGCAGTACCATAGTCTGCCCAGGTTGAAATGAAAGAACAGAGACCTTAACTCTCAATGGGAGAAGCATCAAAGAATTGGGACTCTTTAATCCATCACAGATATCTAACCAAAGCCCCACTGAGTTAGCACTCAATATGGAATTAGTGGAAAAAAGCATGGATTTGCTTTAGTCTGATAGACCTGAGTTATAGCCTGGCTTTACCATTTACTAACAGTGTTCTGTCTCTGAGCTTCAGTTTAGTCATCTCTAAAATGGTGGCAATAACACATATGCCATAGAGTTACTGAGAGGATTAAGTGAAAAATATAAAATACTGGATATATTAGGCAATGAATACATGAACCTAATAATAATTGCTAACGTTTATTGAATATTTACCAAATACTCAGTTTATTTGATGTATGCTATCTCATTTAGTCATTATCTCTTCCTAGGGTGGTATGTTTTCTTCTGGATGGGTCAGAAAGGACAGAACCCCATTTCTTCTAGCTTTGTCTGTGAACCTGCTTCATTTACTTTGGCCATTTTTGGTTTGATAATTTGGTAATTTGGGTTACTGACTTGTTGTTAGGATTTCCATTATTTCCCTTTTATTTTGATCCCTAAGAACCCAGGTGCTGATGCACACTTGGTACTTTTTGACACTACCTTTTCAGCATTTGTTCTCAGTGCTGTCAGCTTAAGTTTTTGACAGCTTCTCACGCAATCTGTCAGCTCCCTCTGAACCCACGATTGCCTGCTTATCAGAGCCAAAATGTTCGATGTCTTTGTTTCAGTGGGTGCTCTACTGTCAGCCGTTATTTTATGCAAGACTGTGGGTGCTTAATCCTTGGCCTACCTGAGAACACCATGATCTGCACTTTGGAGCAATTATTCAATTTGGGGCAATTACTTGTAGGTGTTCTTTAAAGCAAAGATGTTGCCAGAATGTCATTGAATTTTGAAATAGCAGTATCCAAATCAGTTAAAAATCTACTTCTTCATGCATACAAGGCTGATCTCAATCAGTTGTCATTAGAGGAAGGTGGTGACCCTTTCTTCCCACAGCAAGCTGGGTTTTTGTTACCTCATATACTGCAAGCAGTCAGCTACTTTTTGTAAGTGTTTTCAGTGTGGAAACAAATAATAGAATTTAGTTCTGGTAGAAGAACTAAATTTGTTTGTTATCTTTTTACTCTCTGCTCTCAAAATTTACCTGCCTTTAAATGGAAAGAATTGCTTTAATCCTTTAGGAAGTAGAGGACACATTAAATAATATCCAAATAAGAGATGTATTCATTCATTCAT
Source organism: Papio anubis (assembly GCF_008728515.1). NCBI lineage: Eukaryota > Metazoa > Chordata > Mammalia > Primates > Cercopithecidae > Papio > Papio anubis. Next base: position 187,161,566 of record NC_044976.1, on the reverse strand, counting down.
TCATATATTCATTGAATTATCTTCTCTAACTTAATTGTTTAGAGTATCACTTTTGGAATTAGGCTGCTTAGGTTAAAATCCTAGATCTGCACTTATTAGGTGTTGGACTTAGGAAAGTTACTTTGATTTCTTTAAATCTTGATTTCCTTGTGTATAAAATGGAATTTTAGGTAGTTGTGGGATGAAATAAGGACATGCCTTTAATGTAATTCATTCATATCTTGGCACATACAAAATACTCAGTAGATGTTGGTTATTATTTTGCATTTGGAGTTAGACCTCGTACTATAAATGATGTGTGGCCATAACATGTTTACTTATTTTTTACTCTTTTTTTTTTTTTTTTTTTTTTTGAGACTGAGTCTGGCTCTGTCGCCCAGGCTGGAGTGCGGTGGCCGGATCTCAGCTCACTGCAAGCTCCGCCTCCCGGGTTCACGCCATTCTCCTGCCTCAGCCTCCCGAGTAGCTGGGACCACAGGCGCCCGCCACTTCGCCCGGCTAGTTTTTTTTTTTTGTATTTTTTAGTAGAGACGGGGTTTCACCGTGTTAGCCAGGATGGTCTCGATCTCCTGACCTCGTGATCCGCCCGTCTCGGCCTCCCAAAGTGCTGGGATTACAGGCTTGAGCCACCGCGCCCGGCTACTTATTTTTTACTCTTAATAATTCTCCAAACTTTTAGCCCTTTGATTTCTACTAGGTACATGTTTTCCCCTTAAGAACAAACAAATTGCTGGGGATTACATATTCCTAAAAACTGGAGGCATCTTGAAAATGTATGACATCTTTTGCTTTTAAAAATACATTTCAAGGCTGAGTGTGGTGTCTCATGCCTATAATCCCAGCATTTTGTGAGGCCAAGGCAAAAGGATCACTTGAGCCCAGGAATTGGAGACTAGCTTGGGCAACATAGGGATACCTCATCTCTACAAAAAAAGTTAAAAATTAGCCAGGTATGGTGGCACACACATGTAGTCCCAGCTACTTGGAAGCTGAGTTGAGAGAATTGCTTGAGCCTGGGAGGTTGAGGCTGCAGCGAGTGGTGATCACACCCCTGCACTCCAGCCTGTGTGACAGAGTAAAACTCTATCTCTTAAAAACAAAACAAAACAAAACAAAACAAAAACCTGATAGAATAACAAGTTCTTTTCTGAATTCCATCAACTCAAATGTCTTAAAGTGTATTTGTTTGCATTGTCGAGCCACTCTGTTTTACTTTACTTCAAGGCTTATAAAGTCTTTACTTTTCTTTATTTTTATGGGTTAATGTCTAGAGCTTCATATAAGCAGATATATAATACCTTATTTTTCTGAACTTGTTTAAAGAATTTACATATATAAATTTTTCTGGTAACTGAAAGTTTCCTCTTTAGCTTCCCAAACTTCAAAACATCATTATCTACTTTTTATTTAAAACACACACTCACCTCCCGTAAGCACAGTATTATAACATGATATAAGCATTCATTAATCTTGCTAGATTGTCATTATTAATAGTGATAATTAACAGTAGTTAATAATTAACTATTGAAGATTATTGGCTCCCCCAAGTGGACCCAGAGAGCTATGCATTTTATCTTTTTTTTTTTTTTTTTTTTTTATGTCTTCTATTTCTGTGAGATCTGATATTTTAATTCTGACAACTGTCACTATAGGCTATCTATCCCTGATCCCATCTGGCACATACTTTATCTTGTGGTTTGCTACTTCTGATATCTATAAGCTTCAAAATCATATCACCAAACTAACTGGAAGTATGTATAGAATAAAAAGTTGAGCAAAGATTTCTCTTGGTGTTTGTGAGAGCCATTTTGGCTATTTAGAGATCTTTATTTAATTTTTACTTGTAAGTTCTTTGTGTTTTGCACAGCTTGGTTGTCTAATTGTTTGATTTTGAGATAATTGAAGAAAGGGGTTCTTACTGTAATTTGATGATGAAAGGAATGAGGCACATCCCCCATATATCTCCCAACTTCCTGAGCCCAGCACAAACACATTCCTCCATATTTCTTTCAAACTTCAGAAAAACATCACCTGGGAGATCTCCGATAAGGAATGCTAAATGTAGAATGTTAACCAATTGTAATGCTGTAACCCAGAGAATTACCTTGTTCCCTGTAACTTTACATATCCTGTTTACATCGGGCTATAAAAAGCAAGCACTCGCATTGTTCGAGGCCCTCTTGTATGCTGTGGGATGGAGGGACCAAGTTCGAACTTGTAGTAAAGATCCTTGCCGCTTGGCTTTGACTCTGGACTCTGGTGGTCTTCTTTGGGGAACAAACGGTCTGGGCATAACATCGATAATTCTGTAAATTGGTCTAGTTGGGTCCACAGGGAAATAAATCAACCCCAGAAAATTTGGGAAAGCTAGTGTAGTTTAATCATTAAGTCTTCAAATAAGCATTTACTATGCACATTATACCAGCACGGTGTGAGAAAATCTCACTAGACTAGACATCAGGAGGCTTGAGGGGGTGATTCTAGCCTGTTACTAAACACATATGTAAACTAAAAAGCATCTGAGATGGGTTTCATTCAATTTAGAGGTTTATTTTGCCAAGTTATAGACTATGATCCATGACACAGCATCAGGAGGTCCTGAGAACATGTGCACAAGGTGATTGGGTTTCACATTGGTTTTATATCTTTTAGGGAAACATAAGACATTAATCCATTGCCGAGCACAGTGGCTCATGCCCTTAATCCTAGCACTTTGGGAGGCTGAGGCAGAGGGTTGCTTGAGGCCAGGAGTTCAAGAATAGCTTGGCAATATAGTGAAACCCTCTCTACCAAAAAAAAAAAAAAAACATTATCTGGGTGTGGTGGCACATGCCTGTAGTTCCAGCTACTTGGGAAGCTGATGTGGAAAGATTGCTTGAGTTCAAAACGTCAAGGCTGCAGTGAGCTCTGATTGTGCCACTGCACTCCAGCCTGGGTGACAGAACAAGACTCTGTTTAAAAAATAAAAATAAAAAAAGACATCAGGCCAGGTGCTGTGGCTGACACATGTAATCCCGGCACTTTGGGAGGCCAAGACCAGTGGATCACTTGAGGTCAGGAGTTTGAGACTAGCCTGGCCAAAATGGTGAAACTCCAGCTCTACTAAAAATACAAAAGTTAGCCAGGTGTGGTGGCAGAGCCTGTAGCCCCAGCTACACTGGAGGCTGAGGCACAAGAATTGCCTGAATCTGGGAAGTGGAGGTTGCGGTGAGCCAAGATTGCACCACTGCACTCCAGCCTGGGTGACAGAGCAAGACTCTGTCTCAAAAAACAAAAACGACATCAGTCAATACATGTGATGTGAAGCATACATTCATTCAGTGCAGTAAGGCAGGACAACTCAAAGCTGGGGCTTCCAGATCATAGGTGGATTCAAAAATGTTATCTTTTTCTTTTCTTTTTCTTTGTTTGTTTGTTTTTTGAGACAGGATCTTGCTCTGTCATCTAGGCTGGTGTGCAATGGTGTGATCTTGACTCACTGCAGCTCACCCTCTCAGTTCAAGCATTCCTCCTGCCTCAGCCTCCCATGAAGCTGAGACCACAGGTGTGCACCACCACACCTGGCTAATTTTTTTTTTACTTTCTTGTAGAGAGGGGGTCTCACTTTGTTGCCCAGGTTGGCAAAGATTTCCTGATTGGCAATTGGTTGAAAGAGTTGTTATTATCTAAAAACCTGGAATCAATAGATAGGAGTGTCTGGGTTAAGATAAGGGGTTGTAAAGACTGGGGTTCTTCTTATGTATATGAAGTCTTCTAGGTAACCACTCCCAGAGGCAATAAATGGCAAATGTTTCCTTTAGAGATCCTTAAAAGGTTCTAGACTCACAGCCAGTCTGTCTTCAGGATCTTAAAATGACCTGGAAAGAGAAGGGAATCCTCTATAGAATGCAAATTTTCCCCACAAAAGACAGCTTTTTAGAACCATTTCAAAATATGTTACAGAATCTATTTTGGGATAAAACAGTTTGGTTTCTTTCAGGGCCCTGCTATCTGCCACGTGATGCTATACTTAGAGTCAGGTTGGAATTTGGTATCTTATTGCTACAGGGTCTTTTCTGTCTGTCTTAGGATCTCTCTTTTAATGTTAATGCTGGTCAGTTGTGTGCCTGAACTCCAAAGGGAGGAGGGTATAATGAGGCATGCCTGATTCCGCCTTCCTATCATGTTCTGAACTATTTTTTCAGGTTTAGTTGGGTCCCTTTGGTCCTCCATTTAGTTAGTTGGAGGGCTTAGAATTTTCTTTTTGGTTTTCACATGATAATATTGGGCTAGTCACATTCATACTCTAAAAAATGAGAATCATTTTATAAGTTGTTATAAGAATCAATGAAATTTCACTATTCCTGTGAATATAAGGAATTTGGGGGGAATGTTTGACAGGGAGGTTAAGAATACAGCCAAGGTAGCTGAACATGGAGTGGAGTTTCCAAAGGCTACCATGAAAGGATTTGGGAAGGAGAGGAGGAGTAGGAAACTGGCTTAGGATAAAGGACCAGAGCATTATGAAGATGAGAAAACAGAGATGAGAGGGGTTTACATTTTGAGCAGTGCCTGGAAAAACAAGAACCAGAGAAATAGTGGATCAGGTTCTGATGGCAGGCTGATAAGCACTCAGGTTGTGAGAATTCACTGTTGCCTAGCAGTTGTGACGTGGTGGTGGTGGACAGAGTTGGAGAACAGGGCAGTAGGTCTCTTTTATATTGGCCTTTAAGTTTTGGCAGGTGGGCAGCAGCTAGTGGGTAAGAAGTGAAATTTTGATTCAGAAAGCAAATTTTGCTTAATTGTAACCCACATTTTAAAATCTGTAATAGTCTTTCTTTTCTCTAGTTGGTAAATTGTGATCAAAACCAGTCTAGGATAATTGCTTAGTATGGTTATGAACTGCGTTCATTTGTTTTTATCTCCTGGCCTGATTATACTTATTTCCTACTTCTTTTGGTTTCTTAAAGAATTAACTGAGTAAACCCCAAACTAAAAATATTTTGTTTATATTTTAACCAACTGAATATTTGTGTTTATCATTCATTCCTTCCATCGTTATGTCATATCTCTGGTAGCTGAATGTGAAAGGTTATGTTAGCAAATCATAACAGGAATACACTCTAAATATCTGGGCCTAATCCTTGCTTCTAGAGTTATTTCAGAAACAGAAAAAACATGGTTTATTGTAAGCTTTTTGGGTAGTACATTTGGTACAGCTCCATATCCAAAAGCTAGCCAGAGTGTATCAGTGACCACGATGAAGAGGGCACATGAAATAGACCCTGGACTTACGGGACTTATGCCAACTCATACTTGAAATAAAACAGCATGGTACTGGTACCAAAACAGAGATATAGACCAATGGAACAGAACAGAGTCCTCAGAAATAATACCACACATCTACAGCCATCTGATCTTTGACAAACCTGAGAAAAACAAGAAATGGGGAAAGGATTCCCTATTTAATAAATGGTGCTGGGAAAATTGGCTAGCCATAAGTAGAAAGCTGAAACTGGATCCTTTCCTTACTCCTTATACGAAAATTAATTCAAGATGGATTAGAGACTTAAATGTTAGACCTAATACCATAAAAATCCTAGAGGAAAACCTAGGTAGTACCATTCAGGACATAGGCATGGGCAAAGACTTCATGTCTAAAACACCAAAAGCAACGGCAGCAAAAGCTAAAATTGACAAATGGGATCTAATTAAACTAAAGAGCTTCTGCACAGCAAAAGAAACTACCATCAGAGTCAACAGGCAACCTACAGAATGGGAGAAAATTTTTGCAATCTACTCATCTGACAAAGGGCTAATATCCAGAACCTACAAAGAACTCAAACAAATTTACAAGAAAAAAACAAACAACCCCATCAAAAAGTGGGCAAAGGATATGAACAGACATTTCTCAAAAGAAGACATTCATACAGCCAACAGACATATGAAAAAATGCTCATCATCACTGGCCATCAGAGAAATGCAAATCAAAACCACAATGAGATACCATCTCACACCAGTTAGAATGGCGATCATTAAAAAGTCAGGAAACAACAGGTGCTGGAGAGGATGTGGAGAAATAGGAACACTTTTACACTGTTGGTGGGATTGTAAACTAGTTCAACCATTATGGAAAACAGTATGGCGATTCCTCAAGGATCTAGAACTAGATGTACCATATGACCCAGCCATCCCATTACTGGGTATATACCCAAAGGATTATAAATTATGCTGCTATAAAGACACATGCACACGTATGTTTATTGCAGCACTATTCACAATAGCAAAGACTTGGAATCAACCCAAATGTCCATCAGTGACAGATTGGATTAAGAAAATGTGGCACATATACACCGTGGAATACTATGCAGCCATAAAAAAGGATGAGTTTGCGTCCTTTGTAGGGACATGGATGCAGCTGGAAACCATCATTCTTAGCAAACTATCACAAGAACAGAAAACCAAACACCGCATGTTCTCACTCATAGGTGGGAACTGAACAATGAGATCACTTGGACTCAGGAAGGGGAACATCACACACCGGGGCCTATCATGGGGAGGGGGGAGGGGGGAGGGATTGCATTGGGAGTTATACCTGATGTAAATGACGAGTTGATGGGTGCAGCAGACCAACATGGCACAAGTATACATATGTAACAAACCTGCATGTTATGCTCATGTACCCTACAACTTAAAGTATAATAATAATAAATAAATTTAAAAAAAAAAAATACAGAAAAAAAAAAAAGAAATATCTTTTTTCTTATGTATGATGACTTGCATGGCAAGGAAACAGCACATTTTGTAGCAAACTTATTTCTGATTGTTATCTTTATCATATAAGATTCTCTATCTTTTGAATTTAATAACTCAACATCTCTTCAGAGCAATTGGGCAGAACCCAGAGTTCAAAATTCAGTTCTAGAATGGCTTCTTCAAGAACAATTTAATTTGTTTATTTCTAAAGAAATATTGCTATAGTTTTCAGAAAAGAAAAGGAAGTCTGGCAGATAGCCCCTAATGACCACCTCTAGTTATACGAATAATACTTGAAAGCAATCACTAAAACAAATAAGAAAACAGTAAGAACAGTAGTGGAAATGCAGTGTGATACTTAAAGCCTCCAGTACACAATCTGTCCCACTTATGGGCAACATTGCCTTGTTTTGTTTTATTTTATTCTGTCTGCTACTTGTAGTTTAATTGTAACACCGAGATGTCCAGATTAGGGTTAGGAATTTCAATTAATAATATTAGACTTCTTCATCATTATGCCAGCTTGAGCAAGGAATTTGACTTTCACAAGACTTAGGCACATGCAAATAATCCAGAAATTGACTGAAGGGAAATAACTTATTGTAAAAAGAATTTTATGTGAACATTGATTAAATAGCACCTAAAATTTACAACAAGCCACTCAGGGAAAGAAAATGCCTTAAAAAAAAAAACTCATGGTTTAGTTATTGTTTGTGAAGATGAAAGCAATTAGGAATTTTATTAAAGATATATGGGAGTCTTGGGGAAATAATAAAATCGTGGTATATGTGGCACTACTAATTTTCACTTTCTTTTTCTATTTCAGGGTTTGAACATAATCTTTCATGTAGCTTTGGCTCTCCTAAAGGTAAGTCTTTTTTTTTAATCTTAAGTTACCAAATTCTCTTACCTCTTTGCACTTGGGACTGGAATAATTCAATTTACAGTCTTTGAATCATTTTAGTTTCTCAGACACACAAGAAAAGATGACTTCTCTGAGAAACTCTGATCCTCTTCCCTCCTCTCATTCTTTTCTGTTGTTGTTTATTTGGAGTCTTTTTTTTTTTCTTTTTTTTTTTTTTTTTTAAATTTATTAATTTATTTATTTATTTATTTTTTAAATTTATTTATTATTATTATACTTTAAGTTGTAGGGTACATGTGCATAACGTGCAGGTTTGTTACATATGTATTCTTATAATCTATGTATTTAATGATACTATTTTAGTGTTTTTTGCAGTAACATAAAATATCTTTTTATCATGAGTTGGATGATATAAGAGAAAAAGTTAAAAATTGTTTTCTGTCAGAATGATGCCTTCTTTTTTCTTAAAACACTTTTTACTGTAACATCTCTGGAGGTACCTAAACATGTAATTGAATTATTAAAGTTTCCATAATATGCTGACTAAAACAGGAACTACTACATTTCAATTTGCAGTTCTTTCTATGATAGTTAGAAATTTATAAAACACTTTAGAATTCTATTGTAATTACCTTGTTGGATTTTATGTCAACATATCATACAGCTTTAATAATGTGGTAACTGCAAGACATTTGCTGCAGAGTTGGTGAAAATAACCCAGCTGGTTTTTGTCCTTCAGTCAAAGAAGACATTCTGATAGTAAAGGTGATAATTGCCTCAAAAGCACAGGCTTACCCTTTCCTCAGTATAACATGGTGGTTAAAATGGCAGACCTGGACTCCGACAGATTTGCTTCTAATTTCAGCCCTACCGCATGACCTTAGGCAAATTATTCTAAGTGTGCAGAGTCTGAGTTTTGAGATAATAATAGAAATTAATATATGAGATTGTTAAAAGAATTGAGATGATCAAAGAAGTCCTTAATGTAGTATCTAGAACATTTTACTGCCTAGTAAATGTTAGCTGTCATTATTGTTGTTCTTTACAAGGTGACTCAGAATATGTTCCTAGATCCCTTATCATTCTTCTGAATCCCTCAAAAGATAGTGACATGGTATCATAGGAGGACCTCTTGATATGTTAGGAGAGCCTTAACCATACCTAATCATTAACATAGCCTTGATTTTAAACAAAGGCATGAAATAGTACAGGCCCTCTGCAACTCAGTAAGTGGGTTTCTGTTCCTCATCTCTTATTCCATTACACATTTGCTCTTTGTGAAGTTCGTAAAATGCACTTTTTAAAATTAAATCATTTGTGTTTATATATTTTTTATGCCAAAGCTATTTAGAAAATAGAAAAATATTTTAAATAAAATAACACAAACATATTTGCTGTGTCCTTTAATGAAGTCATGGGTTTTGACCTCTAATTTTTTTTCTTTTATTAAAACAAATCCAAGCCAAAACTTTCCAACATGTCCTCTCAACAGGGCTGGAATAAGACTTTTAGAATGCCTAAGCATTGAAAGTATATGTAATTCAGACTAAAAACAATATTAAAACATAAAGTAAGTATAAGAAGGTCCAAGAAAGTTCTGATTTCTCATATTATATCTAATTTTTTAAACTCTCAGATATTATGTCTTTCCCAAAATGCCTTTCCTCATTTTTTTGGTGACTCATCTTTACCAGTGCTTTCACTGCATGTTTAATCTGTCTTTTGAGTAACCCAGGACTACCTCTCTGGATATCAGACCTATGTTATGCCCAGACCCTCTGTTCCCCAAAGAAGACCACCAGAGTCCAGAGTCAAAGCCAAGCGGCAAGGATCTTTATGACAAGTTCGAACCTGGTCCCTCCATTACACAGCATACAAGAGGGCCCCGAACAATGCGAGTGCTTGCTTTTTTATAGCCCGAAAGTTACAGGGGAACAAAGGAATTCTTTCGGTTCCCGCGCTTTCAGTAAAACCTTGAACGGCTGTCTCCTTATCGGAGACCTTCCAGGTGGTGTTTGTACTGGGCTCAGGAAGTTTGAGAGATATGTGGTGGGATGGGAGGATGGGATGTGTTTGTACTGGGCTTGTTTGTTTTGAGCCCGGGGCTGAGGAATGTGCCCGGCTCCTCTCACCTATACCCTGTGTCAACTTAATACTATATACATTAATAAGTTATCTTCTTGATTGACATGTTGACTTGTTCATATTATTTTCATTTATTTTGTCCATGTTAACCCAGACAAGACCTCTACAGAGGACATTCTCTGGTCACTGGGCAGGAAGGCTTTTTCTGTCTTCTTTAGCAATACATGGGCACTCTTCTAGCATCATCTTAGAGAATTTTACTAGTTAGAGAAGATAAAAAGAGCCCTCTCATCACTAGTGCCCTATATTTATGTAACTTCCTTATATGAATCCTGAAGCTGACCCCCCCATAGACAAAGTATATATGGGACTAAACTGAAGTGTACTTTAATCATCTATTGCCACCACTTGGAAAAAAGCATACCCAAACTAGTATAGTATACCAGAAAAATTATATGTATTTGTTTATATCAAAATTTAAAACTTTGGAGAACTTCAAATTGCTGGGGTTTTTTGTTGTTGTTGTTTTGTTTCGTTTTGTTTTGTTTTTTGCTTTTTGAGACAGGGTCTCATTCTGCTCACTCTGTTGCCTAGGCTAGAGTACAGTGGCATGCTGATAGCTTACTGCAGCCTCAAATTCCTGGGCTCAAGTGATCCTCCCACCTCAGCCTCTTGAGGAGTTAGAGTTACAGGTAGATGCCACCATGCCCAGCTAATTTTAAAAATTTTGTAGAGACGGGGTCTCACTATGTTGCCCAGGCTGGTCTCAAATTCCTGGACTCAAGCAGTCCTCCTGCCTTGGCCTCCCAAAGCACTGGGATTATAGGTGTGAGCCAATGAGCCTGGCCTTCAAAGTGCTTATGAATTGAGCCTAACGAATTTTCAGTATAGCTACAGAGAGACTTCAGATATCTCTGTATTATAAGCATTTCTTGTGATGAGGGGACAGACCTAACATTTCTTGAACATTTATACTCTGTATTAAGTACTAACAGATTATCTCATTAACATACATTAAATGTCTAGGTGTTATTTGTGGAAGAGTAATGGTATTAGCCAGAGAAAAACATCTAATTCTTCCCCCAGCCCCTAGTTGATTATTGAGAGATCAAAGCGCAAGACCACCTAAAGACTTTTGTCTCAGTAGTGGGAAAATTGGATTTATAATGTTTTTGAATGGGATAGATATAGGATGAATTCTCTGTTGCTCAGTTTGGTTTTAAAGACACCTGCTTTCTGAACAGGATCAGCTTCTTTTTGGTTAGTAATAGCCTATCAGGTAGCTAGAAAGGTACTGAGCTAAACGAATGATTCACAATACTAGGCAGCATCATGAAATCATTTTGTGTACAGTAGGTAGTTCAGATATATTCCTCCAAATCTAATTTATTTACTTATATGAAACATTAGGTAGTCATAGAATACATTCAATAGATTTAATAGACTGGAGATGATAAGTCAGAATTGATCTTAGTCACTTCATATTGGGCACAGAAATTTTTCAGTCAGAATAGGTTTTTTGTTTGCTGACCGTGGTTAAAAGCAAATGGCAGAGTGTTTTTCTCTGGCCTTCCCAAAGTATTATATGCTCGTTTCGTGTCCTACATGCAAACACTACAGAGATAAATAAGGCCCAATCATAATCCCATTCCCAGGGATAACCATAATAAAAACTTGGTATAAAGCCTTTATCCCATGCTTTGGTCTATGGTTATATAAGTATGCATTACCTACCTATACACATATGTATGTATGTATGTATATTTTTAATCTGGGTTTGAGATAAGATGGGAAAGTGGGAGAAAATCCAGAAGAACAGTGTGAAAGGATGCACATAAATTTATTTTCTTTCAAAAAATGCTGTTGAACAATACTCTTTTTCATTTAGTATATCATGAATATCTTTCCATGTCACTAAACATATGTAATGGTTAAAAGCATGTGGACATTGGAGCCAGACTACTTAAGTTCAGATTCATTAAAAACAATTTATCCAATGGTCTTAGGTAAATTACAGTTTCTCCATTTTTTAAATGGGGGAATATTAGTAATACCAGTCTCATAAGATTGTTGTCAGAGTTTAATGAGTTAATATATGATTGATGCCTAGCACTCAGTACTACAGTGTACTGAGGTGCTATTTAGCACCTCTGTCTCTAAATTCTGTTAGAGACAGAATTTTCTTTTGACTGTTTTTATCCTATTGTATATGCCATAATTTATTTTGAGGCGGAGTCTAGTTCTGTTGCCCAGGCTGCAGAGCAGTGGCACGATCTTGATTCACTGCAACCTCCGCCTCCTGGGTTGCAAGTGATTCTCCTGTCTCAGCCTCCCTTGTAGCTGGGATTACAAGTCTAAGCCTCCAAGCCCTGCTAAATTTTGTATTTTTACTAGAGATGGAGTGTCACCATGTTGGCCAGGCTGGTCTCGAACTCCTGATCTCAGGTGATCCACCCACTTTGGCCTCCCCAAGTGTTGGGATTACAGGCGTGAGCCACCGCGCCCTGCCCTGTACCATAATTTTTTTTTTTTTTTTGAAAGCCACTGACTTAATTGATCTAAAAAACTTTACAAGGACAGTGACTTTTCTGTCAAAAAAGGAGCCAAATGGTATCAAATGGACTGAAAGTGAGGGTGGGGGTGAGGGACAGGGCCAGGAATCCATTCAGGAAAGCTGGTAACTGTCCCCAGGGAACTGGCAGGGGAAAAAGGAAGACAGGAGGCATGCAAGAGCGAGAATCCAAAAAAGTTAAAATGGTTAGGAGAGAAAACTCCCAAAAGACCCTGGAGTACATTGTAGGTGAGTAGGACAATAGCAGTCTTTTCCTTTGTTGAGGACAGGGGAGGAGTCTCTATTCGGTTGCAAACTCCAGTTGAGAGCTGGGGATTGAGGGCTTCCCAGAAAGCACCACAAGAAGACGTCACACCACTCTCGAAGGCATCCGAAGCAATCCTGGTACTGCTTGGCATTGGCACCACCAGTGTCCCTCAGCCATTCTCAGAGGAGGTCTTCATCTTTAGCACCAGAAACTGGCCAAGGACAACATAGGCCTTGTCAAAGCCCCTTTCCTGCAGCTTCTTGTCCATAACTTCACCAATCCCAGCCAGGCTTCCTCCTGGCTTTTCCCCCACGGACTCTGCCACAAAGTCTCGGTGCTTTTGAGAGGTTGTAATCTTGCTCCTGTTCAGGTTTAATCGTCAGCTTCAGTTCTCATAATGGTTCCTCCTGCCACCCATCCGCTCAAGCCACTAGAACTTTCCCCTATACCATAATTTATTTAACCAATTTTATATTTAGTTTTTATGGACATTTGTTTCCAGAATTTCCTGTTAAACAAAACTGTAACAAATATCCTTAAACTTGCATCTTTGTGTACTTATCTGATATCTTGGGTAAATTTCTAGAAATGGAATTGCTATGTCAAACTGTAACCAAATTTTAATTTTGGATACATATTACAAAATTCTTCTCTGCCAGCAACATGAGAATGCATTTTCCTATACTCTTCAAAAAAACCAGAATTGCTAAACAAGCACGTTTATGGAAATTGAAAGCAAGTTATCAATATCAGTATAAATATAATATATAAACAAATGTATACATTTATATATTTATACATAAATATGTAAATGTAATAAATATAAAGCAAAGCAGTTTAAAAGTAATAATTTAGTAATCTTTTTATTAATAAATCATATAAACAAAGCTCTTCAGTCAGCTTCGAAGAGTCCAGTATTATTTTCTTTTTTTGGGAGAATATCCGGTTTCTTTAGGGAAGCAGTGAATCATGGCTAAATTCTAGAAGTCTGGACCTTCTCTTAGTTTGGAAGGGCTTATATAAAAGTTCTGACACTTGGGGGGCCGAGGTGGGTGAATTACCTGAGGTCAAGGGTTCGAGACCAGCCTGGCCAACATGATGAAACCCCATCTCTACTAAAAATACAAAAAACAGCCAGGCGTGATGGGGGGCACCTGTAATCCCAGCTACTTGGGAGGCTGAGGCACAAGAATCACTTGAACCTGGGAGGCAGAAGTTGCAGTGAGCCAAGATCACACCACTGTATTCCAGCCTGCGCAACAGAGTGAGACTCCATCTCAAAAAAAAAAAAAAAAAAAAAAAAAAAAAAAAGTTCAGAAGTATATCTTTGATGTTTTTGGCTTTTCAGCCCTTTCCAGTATGGTTTTTCCTTACCATTCCATTGAAGCTTTTTTGATATCTTACTTGATCCTTCAACAGTTGTCAAAACAGCATAATGACAGACACAACGCTTCCTTTTTCTTCCCCTTCTTTTTTTATGTTTCGGAAACATCTTCCCTCGGCTTCTGTCCTTTCTTTTATCTCCCCTTCTGCTACTTCTCTCTTTTTTTTCCCTCGTTTCCTTTTTTTTCCCTAGCCATTAACTTGGAGTTCTACATATCTCCAGCCTCTAGGAAGTCACTTCTTGCTTCTCCCTTGTTGATCCTGTTCATTCCCCTGGTTTCATCTATACATGTTTACTCTCATTTATTTTTATTTTTTTAATCCCTCACTCCGCTCCCACTCTTTCCCCTTCTGAGTCTCCAGTGTCCACTTTCTACTTTGTATGCTTTTGCATACCCATAACTTAGCTCTCACTTATAAGTGAGAACATGCAGTGTTTGATTTTCCATTCCTGAGTTAATTCACTTAGCATAATGGCCTCCTCTTTCAAGTTGCTACAAAAGACATTATTTTGTTCTTTTTTAAGGCTGAGTAGTATTCCATGGTGTATATATTAATGTATCACATGTTCTCATCTACTCCTCAGTTGATGGGCACTTAGGTTGATGTTTACTCTCATTTATATTTAATCCAAACCCACATATTTGGCTGTGAACTGAACATGTCGACTTGGGTGTTTCACAGGCACATCAAAAGTCAAAACTGAAATAATGTGCCCTCCCAAATGTAATTTTCCTCTAGTAACCTCCACTTCAGTAAGGACTCTACCCAGCTGCTCAAACCAGAAATCTAGAAGTTATCCTTAACTCTCTTCTTAATATCCCATATCCATTCAATCACCAAGTCCTGTGGATTCTACTTCTTGAAAATTTTTAGAATCTTCCCACTTTCCTCCTATTCTTACTTTGGTAGCTTTTAGGCCACCAAATTTTCCAGGAAAATGATGGTCTCCTGGATTATTGCAGGACCTCCTGTAGTAACAAAAATTGGATACCTATGAAGTGCCAGGTACTGTTCTAGGCATTGGAGATAAAGTAGTAACCAGGAAAGAAAGACCCTGCTTTCATGGAACTTGCACTCCAATGAAAGAAAGATAGTAATTAAACAAATAAATGAATATATACGTTAGTTCTTGCATTGCTATAAAGAAACATTTGAGGATGGGTAATTTATTTAAAAAAAAAAAAAAAGAAGAAGAAGAAGAAGAAGAAGAAGAAGTTTGAGCCAGGCACATTGGCTCACGCCTGTAATCCCAGCACTTTGGGAGGCCAAGGTGGGCGGATCGCTGGAGGTCAGGAGTTCGAGACCAGCCTGCCCAACATGGTGAAACCCATCTCTACTAAAAAAACTAGCCAGGCATGGTGGTGTGCACCTGTAGTCCCAGCTACTCGGGAGGCTGAGGCGGGAGAATCGCTTGAACCTGGGAGGCGGAGGTTGCGGTGAGCTGAAATTGCACCACTGTGCTCCAGCCTGGGCAACAGAGTAAGACTCTGTCTCCAAAAAAAAAAAAAAAAAAAGAAAGATAAGAAAAGTGGTTTTATTTTGGGCTACAGTTTAACAGGCTATACACAAAACATAGTACTGGTATCTGTTTCTGGTGAGGGCCTCAGGAAGCTTACAATCATGGCAGAAAGCAAGGGGAGCTATATATCACATGACAAGAGGAGAAGCAAGAGACAGAAGGGGGAGGTCCCAGACTCTTTTACAACAGCCAGATCTCATGTGAACCCACTGAGTGAGAACTAGCTCATTAGAAAGGGGATGGCAATAAGCCATTCATGAGGGATCTACCCCTGTGACCCAAACGCCTCCCACTAGGCCCTACCTCCAGTATTGGGGATTACACTTCAACATGAGATTTGGAGGGGACAAACATCCAAACCATATCAATATGATTAGTTTAGATCATGCCGAGGTTTATGAAAGAGGTAGGTTTGAGAAGATGGTGGCTTGAATTTGAGTGTTAGCAGTGGAACTGACAGCAGTGGGTGACTGCACTTCCCCCATATACTCTTGACCGTTGTTCAGTCCATTGCCACGCTGCCAGTAGAGTAGTCTTTTTAAAGCAGATTTTTTTTTTTTTTACTTTGAATTTCAGGGGTACCTGTGTAGGTTTGTTATATAGATAAATTGTGTGTCATGGGGGTTTGGTATACAGATTATTTCTTCACTCAGGTGATAAGCATAGTACCCAATAGGTAGTTTTTGGATCCTCACCCTCCTCCACCCTCAAGTAGGCCCCATGTCTATTGTTCCCTTCTTTGTGTCCATGTGTACTCAATGTTTAGCTCCCACTTATAAGTGAGAGTATGTGGTATTTGGTTTTCTGTTCTGTGTTAGTTTGCTTAGGATGATGGCTCCAGCTGCATCCATGCTGCTGCAAAGGACATGATCTCATTCTCCTTATGGATGCATAGTATTCTATGGTGTTTATGTACCACATTTTATTTAACCCAGTATACTGTTGATGGGCATCTAGGTTGATTCCATGTCTTTGCTGTTGTGAACAGTGCTGCGATGAAGATACATGTGCATGTGTCTTTATGGTAGAACAATTTATATTCCTTTGGACATACACACAGTAATGGGATTGCTGGGTCAAATGGTAGTTCTGTTTTAAGTTCTTTAGAAATTGCCAAATAGCTTTCCATGGTGACTGAACTAATTTATATTCCCACCAACAGTGTATAAGCATTCTCTTTACTCTGCAGCCTCACCCAGGGTCTGTTGTTTTTCAACTTTTTAATACTATTAAAGCAGATTTTAGTTATTATTCAACAATATTTACTAAACACCTATTTAGAGACAGATGCTGTTCTATGTACTTGAATAGATCAGTGAACTAAAGTAACAAAGCTACTTGTCTCTGTGGAAATTATGTTCTAGCAAGAGACAGTTGATAATTGTATTAGTTCGTTTTCACACTGCTGATAAAGACATACACAAGACTGGGCAATTTACAAAAGAAAGGGGTTTAATGGACGTACAGTTCCACGTGGCTGGGCCAGGCCTCACAATTATGAAGGAAGGCAAGGAGGAGCAAGTCACATCCAACATGGATGGCAGCAGACAGAGAGGGCTTGTGTAGGGAAACTCCCGTTTGTATTTATTTATTTATTTTAACTTAAAAGTAAACTTTAATGTCAAAAATGCAAACCTGAGGAGGGCAGAAAGATCACACACAAGGTTGCCACTTCATACTTGTATGGCTGCACAGCAGCCGGCAGAGGCGCTCCTCACTTCCCAGACAGTGTGGGGGCCAGGGAGAGGCGCTTCTCACTTCCCAGACGGTGCGGGGGCCAGGGAGAGGCGCTCCTCACTTCCCAGACGGTGCGGTGCGGGGGCCAGGGAGAGGCGCTCCTCACTTCCCAGACGGTGCGGTGCGGGGGCCAGGGAGAGGCGCTCCTCACTTCCCAGAGGGTGAGGCGGCCAGGCAGAGGCGCTCCTCACTTCCCAGACTGTTGGGTGGCCAGACAGAGACAATCCTCACTTCCCAGACGGTGCGGGGGCTGGGCAGAGGCGCTCCTCCCTTCCCAGATGGTGGAAACTCCCGTTTTAAAAACCATCAGATCTCATGAGACTTACTCACTACCAGGAGAACAGCATGGGAAAGACCCGCCCCCAGGATTTAATTACCTTCCACCGAGTTCCTCCCACGATACATGGGAATTGTGGGAGTTAGAATTCAAGATGAGGTTTGGGTGGGGACACAGCCAAACCATATCAACAATAACCATAATAAATATATGAATGCAGTATATTAGAAGTTATAGTGTTATGGGGAAAAGGAAAAGTACTGCAGGGTAGTGGAAGTTATGGGTAGGCTGCAATGTTAAATAGGGTAGTCAGGATAGGCCCCAACTAGAGGGTGAGATTTGGACAAAGACTGAAGGTAGTGAAGAGATGCTCTGTGCTGGGAGTGTGACTGAGTGTTGAGTGACAGAAGGAAGCCAACGAGACTACAACAAGAGAGTGAGGGAAGGGCGGTAAGAGATGAGGTCAGAGAAGTAACTTCTTTTTTGCTTAAAGTCCTTCAAAGGCCTCCATTGCTCTTAGGATAAAGTTCACAGTTTTGACACAGTCCACATAGTTTTTATGATCTGGCACAACTTACCTCTCCGTCCTCAACTGCCCCTTCCTTTCCTCTCATTTGCACTCTCTCAGTCAAGACATAATGTACTTCTTTCAGGTTTTCCCAGTAGACCAATCTGTCTTTCACTTAAGAGCCATCACATGTACTGGTTTCCTCTGCCAGGAATGCTCTTTCTCCCTCTCTTCAATAAGCTAATTTCCATTTAGCTTTCCTACGTTAGGGACTTTCTGTGCCTTCTGCAAACTTAGGTTAGACAGTGAAAACACAGGCTCCCTTTCTCTTCTAGGACATCTATTTGGCAGCCCTTCGCACACCTGGGACTGTTACCTGATTAAATGGTTGGTTGGTTGTCTTCCTCCTTGTAGTTAATCTCTATATGGGGTCTGCCCACTAGTTTACCTTTGTATTGGAGTTGCTGGCACATAGTAGGCACTTAATAAATATTTATTGACTAACTGACTTAGAGTCAAATTGAGAAAGCATAGGTTTTCTTTTCCCTCAATTCCTCCTATGTGTATATGAATAAGAAATCTGCCAGGATAGCAGCTTTTTTCAACCCAGGTCTCCTTTGCTTTTTTTTTTTTTTTTTTTTTTTTAAGATAGATTCCAGCTCTGTTGCTCAGGCTGGAGTGCAGTGGCTCTATCTCGGCTCACTGGAACCTCCATCTCCCAGGTTTAAGAGACTCTTGTGCCTCAACCTCCAGAATAGCTGGGACTACAGGCATACGCTGCCATACCTGGCTAATTTTTGTATTTTTAGTAGAGGCAAGCTTTCACCATGTTGGCCAAGCCGGTCTCAAACTCCTGGCCTAAAGTGATCTACCCACCTTGGCCTGCCAAAGTACTAGGATTACAGGCATGAGCCACCGTGCCTGGCCTCCTTTGCTTTTCAAAGCTTTGAAATTAATTGCTCTTGTCCCCAGTATTTAGCTTCTCTCATTTTCATTATTGAGATATAATTTGTGTGTCATAAAATGCCCTTTAAAAATGTACAATTAGTGGTTTCTCGGATTGTCACAAACTTGTGCACCCATCACCTTTATCTAATTCTAGAACATTCTTATCACTCCATGAGCATAGTAGCCACTTCCCATTTCCCCATCCTGTCACCACCTGACAACTTCTAATCTGTTTTCTATCTCTGTGGATTTACCTCTTCTGAACATTTCATATAAATGGGATCATATAAGTGGTCTTTTGTGACTGGCTTTTTTTCCTTAGCATAATGTTTTCAAGGTTTATCCATGTTGTAGCATGTATCAGTTCTTAATTCCTTTCTATTGCTAGATAATATTCCATTATTCAGATGTACCACATTTTATTTATCCATTAATCAGTTAATAAACATTTCAGTTGTTTCCATTTTGACTGTTATGAATAATACCACTGTGAACATTTGTGTACAAGGTTTTGTGAATATATGCTTTCAGTTCTCTTGGGTATATGCCTAGGAACAGAATTCCCGGATCATATGGTAATTCTGTGTTTAACTTTTTGAGGAGCTGCCAGACTGTTTTCCAAAGTAGCTGCACCATTACATCCCCCGAGGCAACGTATAAGTTTGTTGTAAGGCCTAAAATTAAAGCCCAATATTATGTGCCGCCTCAACATCTGGCAGAAACCGGGAAGGTCTCCAATCACCTAAGTGCAAGGTCTCCTCCTTATTGTGCTCCTGTGGATAAGGTTTCCTAGCCAAACAACCCTCCTTAATCAAAGGATGAGACACTGTTCTTTTCTTTGATTTTTTTTAGGGCTGGGGTCTCACTCTGTTGCCCAGGTTGGAGTGCAGTGGCATAATCATAGCTCATTGTAACCTCCAATTCCTGGACTCAATCCTCCTGCCTCAGCCTCTAAAGCAGCTGAGACTATAGGCATTAGCCACTATACCCAGTGGCACTGTTCTTTCTTATCCCTAAGTAGCAAGCTTCAGTTCCTTGCCAGCCTGTGTCATTACTCAAACAAGCCAATCACATCCTCCCAGGGGAGCTGGGGGGCACTGCACTTTCTTGATACCATAAATGCTGCCTCCCACACCCCTGATTGTTCACTGTTTTTTAATCCAGGCCTAACATGATGTTTTCCTCCCTTGGGGATATGAATACATGTTACTAATAAACTCCTGTCAGTCTTATCTGTCTATATCAGGTGTGTTTGACCATGTTTGCAACCGTAGGGCAGGAATTCCTCCCGTATTAGCAGGGTGAATAGGAGACAATCGAAACAATGAGGGTTCTGATTCTTCCACATCCTTGCTAACACTTGTTATTGTCTACCTTATTTTTTTATTATAACCACCTTAGTGGGCATGAAGTGACATCTTGTTGTGTTTTGCTTTGCATTCTCCTGATGTTGAACATCTTTTCAAGTCTACAGCCATACCACCCCAAATGCGCCTAACCTCATCTGAACATATTTTCATGTGCTTATTGGCCATTTGTATATCTTTTTTTGAGAAATGGCTGTTCAGATACTTTGCCCACTTTCTAATTGGGTTTCCTGCACTTTTATTGTTGAGTTTTAACAGATATATATGTATTTTGAGTCAGGGTCTCTTTCTGTTGCCCAGGCTGTAATGCAGTGGCAAAATCATGGCTCACTGCAGTTTCAGACTCCTGAGCTCAAAGGATCCTCCCATGTCAGGCTCCCAAGTAGCTGTGACTACATATGTGCCACCACATCCAGCAAAATTTTTTTTTTTTTTTTTTAAGAGACAGGATCTTACTAAGTTGCCCAGGCTGAGTTGTAACAGTTCTTTATATGTGCTGGGTATTGCCTCCCATTCTGTGGACTGTCTTTTCATTTTCTAGATAATGTCCTTTGAAATACAAACATTTTTAATTTTAATGAAGTCCAATTTATTTTTTTCTTTTGTTGTTTGTGCATTTGGTGTCATATCTAAGGTCACGAAAATTTCTTCTTTAAGGGTTTTATAATTGTAGCTTTTACATTTAGGTCTTTGATGCATTTTGAGTTAATTTTTGTATATGATGTAAGGCAGGGCATTATGGCCGAATTGTGTTTCCCCCCACCCCCAAAATTCATATGTTGAAGTCATAACCCCTAGTTACTCAGACTGTGACAGTATTTGGAAATAGGGTCTTTAAAGAGGTAATTAAGTTAAAATGAGCTCATTAGGGTGGGCCCTAGTCCAATATAACTGATATCCTTAAGAGGAGATTGGGACACAGGCATGTATGGAGAGAAGACCATGCGAAGTCACAGGGAGAAGACGGCCATCTGCGAGCCAAGGCGTGAGTAGCCTCAGAAGAAACAAACCTTGCTGACACCTTGATCTTGGACTTCTAGCCTCCAGAACTGTGAGAAAATAAATCACTGTTGTTAAGCAATCCAGTCTGTGATTCCTTTTTATGGCAGCCGTAGCATACCAATACACTAGGGGTACACCTTCATCCTTTAGCACATGGCTGTCTACTTGTCCCCATACCATTTGTTGAAAAGACTCTTATTTCTCCTTTGGATGGTCTTGGCATCCTTGTCAAAAATCAGTTGACCATAGACACAGTTTTATTTCTGGACTCTCTATTCCCTTATCTGCGTGTCTGTTCTTACACCAGTGCCACAGTCTTGATTACTGTAGCTTTGAAATAAGTTTTGAGATAAGGAAGTGTGCGTTCTTCAGCTTTGTTCTTCCCTTTCAAGATTGTTTTGGCTCTTCCAGGTCCCTTGCATTTTCATATGAATTTTAGGATCAGTTTGTCAGTTTCTGCAAAAAAGGCAATAGGATTTTAATAGGGATTGCTTTGAATCTGTATCCATTGAGGAGTAATGCCATCTGAATGTAAACCAAAAATAAAATCCTAAGCCCCCTGACCATCTCTTACCTCAGCCCCTTGAGAAGGGCATCTCAGAGGTAACCTGAAAAATCAAATTCAGCCCATGATGGGGGAAGGTGGGAGTCAGACATGCCCCATTATGCCATCTTCCCTTTTGGAATTACCAATAGAAAAGACTTGTTAAGTCTGTTAAACATTTACAATCCATTCTCTCCAACCCTGCTATCTGGAGGCTTCACCTGCATGATAAAACCATGGTATCCACAACCCGTTATCTTAACCCAGACATTCCTAAGTCTTTGGAAAACAACTTAACTCTTTCACCCAATTGCCAATAAGTAAATCTTTGAATCTACGTGTGACTTGGAAGCCCTCACTTTCGGTTGTTTCACCTTTCTGGACTGAACCAATGTACATCTTCCATGTATTTGATTGATGTCTCATGTATTCCTAACATGTATAAAACTCAGCTGTTCTCCGACCACCTTGGGCACATGTTTTCATGATCTGAAGGCTGTGTCGTGGGCCATTGGTCATTTATATTTGGCTCAGAATAAACCTCTTCAAATATTTTACAGAGCTTGACTCTTCATCAACATTAAAAATATTGAGACTTTTGATCCATGAACATGAGGTGTTTTCACATTTATTTAGGTCTTATTTAATTTCTTTTGATGATACTTTATGGTTTTTAGCATACAAAAGTCTTAAAGCACTTTTTAAAATTTAATTCTGACTTTTATTCTGCTTGATGCTATTGTGAATTGAATTGTTTGTTAATTTCATTTTCACCGCATCATTACTGGTATCCAAAAATACAACTGACTTTTTTTTTTTTTTTGAGACAGAGTCTCACTCTGTCACCCAGACTGGAGTGCAGTGGCACGATCTCAGCTCACTGCAAGCTCCGCCTCCTGGGTTAAATACAACTGACTTTTCTATATTGATCTTATAACCTGCAACCTTGCTGAACTCATTTTCAGCTTTAATATTCATGTATGTGTATTGTGTGTTTCCCAAGATTTTTGAAATACAAGATGTCATTGTATTAGTGCGTTTTCATGCGGCTAATAAAGACATACCTGAGACTGGACAATTTACGGAAGAAAGGGACTTATTGGACTTACAGTTCCACGTGGCTGGGGAGGCCTCACAATCGTGACCGAAGGTGAAAGGCACGTCTCACGCGACTGTGGCAAGAGAGAGAATGAGCAAAGTGAAACAAGTTTCCCCTTATCAAACCATGAGATCTCACGAGACTTATTCACTACCATGAGAACAGTTTGGGGGAAACCACCCCCATGATTGGATTATCTCCCACCGGCTCCCTCCCACAACACGTGGGAATTATGCGAGTACAATTCAAGATGAGATTTGGGTGGGGACACAAAGCCAAATTGTATCAGTCATCTTGTAGAGATATT
This sequence comes from Papio anubis, assembly GCF_008728515.1. NCBI lineage: Eukaryota > Metazoa > Chordata > Mammalia > Primates > Cercopithecidae > Papio > Papio anubis. The sequence goes on along the minus strand of NC_044976.1, from coordinate 187,138,368 downwards.
TTTACTTCTTCCTTTCTGATTTGGATGCCTTTTCTTTCTTTTTCTTGCCTAATTCCTCTGACTAAAACCTGCAGTACTGTTAGAATAGGTAACTAGGCAGACATGAACAGGACAGGAGAGGGCCCTCCTCCCCTGGAATGTCAGGTCACCATCAGGTAATGGTCAGGCAGTTGTTAAACTACCTAAGATAATGGTTGTAGCTTCTGCCAGGGAAAGGCTGTCTCCCAATAGATAGAAAACACCTGAAGCTGGTGATCAGCAGCTTCTTAATAAGATCTCAGGATTTGGGCAAGTAGGTTCAACCATGCCCACTAGGGGGCAAAATGGTGGAGTTTCACTGGTATATGACCCTCCTCTGGGAACACTTGACTGGTAAGGGAAAAAATATCTCAAATGAGCATGCGTACAACTTCAGTAAACACACTGTACATGTGGCCCCACCCAAGGACTGGCAGGCCACTGTGCATGTGGACAACCCACCCCAAGGGAAGAATCTGGGGAGAAGAAACACAAACCCTGGAATTATGCCAATGTATAAAACCGTAAGTCGGGGTCAGACAGTACACTTGGATCTCTCAAGTTGCCCACTTGGCTCTCTTCCAAGAATACTTTACTTCCTTTCATTCCTGCTCTGAAAGTTTTAAATCAATTCTCACTCCTACTCAGAAACTTGCCTTGATCTCTCACTCTGCCTTATGCCATCTTGGACAAATTCTTCTTATCGAGGAGGCAAGAATCAAGTTGCTGCAGATCTGTAAAGATTGACTGCTAACAGTACGTTGAATGGAAGTGGCAAGAACAAGTGTCTTGTTCCTGATCTCTTTTACTCTCTTTCAGAAAAAATTTGTTTTCCTTAGAACTTCATTTCTGGATTACTACTATCACCATTATCACTGTAACCACCTGACAGGTGCTTCCTACCCACTGCACAAACAAAATCAATTCATGGAGCATTGCAGTAAAGAAAGAGATTAATTGATATGAAGACAGCCACACTATGCAGGTGATGGAGTTATTACTCAAATCAATCTCATTGAGGGTTAGGGATTTTCCAAAGGTAGTTTGGAAGAAGGGGTAGAGGTGGCTAGACAGTGGATACTTGCTGCTGATTGGTTGGAGGTGCAATCATAGGCGTGTGGAAAACAGTCATCTTGTGTGCTGAGTTGCTTCTGGGTGGAGCCACAGGAGCAGTTGGTGGGTCTAGGTGGAGCCATTGGTGTCATGCAAAAAACCTGAAAAGATATCCAAAAGGCCAATCTTAGTTTCTATAATAGTGATGTTATCTACAGGAGTAATTGGGGAAGTTGCCTGTCTTGTGACCTCCAGAATAGTGGCTGATAGTCATGTCCCCACCATAGCAGCATTCAAGCTCCTCTATCTCTCTAGCCTGGTGGTCTCTCATTAGCTTTACAACGTTGGTTGAGTTTTGGGGAGAGGCTTTTATCATTTAAACTATAAACAAAATGTTTCCCAAAGTTAGCTTGGCTTAATGAATGGCAGCTTGAAGGCTAAAGGTGAGAGGCGAGTTTGCTATATCATATATTCTGCACTGCCATAATTTTCTCACTGTTACAATTTTTGCAAAGGCGATTTCATCACCACCACCTCCTTATCTACTTGCTTAATTTTGAAATTTTTCTATCAGATATTATTCATTTGTCTCTGCCTATTTCACTTACTTTAGTATTCAGCTGTTAGAAAGGATCTCTACGTAAAAAACAAGAAATATATTTATATTACAATACTAATTTGTTTATCTTTTTTCCATGTTGCTTGTCTGGTACTACAGTTGATCTTAGCCAAGGGGCTTAGAAGTGATGTTTGTGTGGCTCTGATTTGTATTTCAAGTAGAATCTAAATGCTTAACTGTAACCAAACTTACAGTTAAACTTTCTGGATCTAAACTTTCCTCATGTCAGTAGCTTGCTACTACAGGCCTCGTTTCCATGTCTCAGAATCTATCTGGAATTTCCTAGGATAAATAGCCTTTCATATTCATCATTTTGGCCCCTGTCAAAAGCCTTCCAGCTTACTGTCACTGGGCTGGAAGCTCTCTCCTAAGCCACACTCTGTGTGTCCCATCCTGCTCTGCTTATTAGTTAAGTGTCCCTTCCACAGCTAAAATAACCTCCCGCTATTTCCTTTTAGGACCTTTAATAACCTTCTCATTTCATAATTTTTCACTTGCTCTCCAGCAACTCATCTGCCATTTCCTACTCAAAACTCTCCTAGGACCCATGAAATGCATTATATATTAACATTCATTTATTTTATTCATTTAGCAATGACTTTTGAGGACCAGTTATGAGCCAGGCAGTATGTTTCATGATAGGGAGATACAGGAAGAAATATAGTCCCTTTCCTTGAGTTGTTTAAGTAGTATCTGGCTGGGCACAGTGGCTCACTCCTATAATCCCAGTGCTTTGGGAGGCTGAGGTGGGCCGATCGCTTGAGGCCAGGAGTTCGAGACCAGCCTGGCAAACACAACAAAACCCCACACGACAATACCCCATCTCTTTTTTTTTTTTTTTTTTTTTTTTTTTTTTTTTTTTTGAGACGGAGTCTCGCTGTGTCGCCCAGGCTGGAGTGCAGTGGCGCAATCTCGGCTCACTGCAAGCTCCGCCTCCCGGGTTCACGCCATTCTCCCGCCTCAGCCTCCAAGTAGCTGGGACTACAGGCGCCCGCCACCACGCCCGGCTAGTTTTTTTTTTTTTTGTATTTTTAGTAGAGACGGGGTTTCACCATGTTAGCCAGGATGGTCTCGATCTCCTGACCTCGTGATCCACCCGCCTCGGCCTCCCAAAGTGCTGGGATTACAGGCTTGAGCCACCGCGCCCGGCCGACAATACCCCATCTCTACTAAAAATTCAAAAATTAGCTGGGTGTGGTGGCCTGCACCTGTGATCCCAGCTACTGCAGAGGCTGAGGCAGGAGAATTACTTGAACCTGAGAGGTGGAGGCTATAGTAAACTGAGATGGCACCACTGTACTCCAGCCTGGGCAACAGAGTGAGACTGTCTCAAAAAAAAAAAAAAAAAAAAAAAAGAAAAGAAAAAAAGAAAAAAAAGTACTATCTGGCAGTCCTTGTAATACATAATAGCAAATGAGACATCTTCCTCTTACTTCTTAATCCAAAAAAATCTGCCCACCAGTCTCCAAAAAGAGAGTGTCCCAACTTATTTTAGTTACGTCATAGTAAGTCCCTAGAGCAGTAGAACTGAAAGTGATTCTTAACCATTGGTATACTTAATAATCATCTAAATCCCAAGGAGTTTGTTTAAAATTAGAATTCCTAAATGCCTCATTCTCCCCGACTCCAACCACCACCCCCATATTCTAAAGCCAGCAGTTGCAGAACAAAAAGAGTAGGAATATTCATGTACTGGTTAGAGCAGGGATTGTCAGCCTTAACTGTATATTAGAATTATTTGTATATTATAATCAGTTTTTAAATTTTTCTGATTCCTGAGTTGTACTCCAGACTAATTTCTTTTGAATGTGTAGGTGGGACTCAAGTATTATTTGTATTGTTATTATTCATTTTTTATTTTTATTTTTGAGATGGAGTCTTGCTCTGTCACCCAGACTGGAGTGCAGTGGCGTGATCTCAGCTCAACTGCAACCTCCACCTCCCAGGTTCAAGCAATTCTCCTGCCTCAGCCTCCCAAGTAGCTGAAATTACAGGCGCACACCACCACACTCGGCTAATTATTTTGTAATTTTAGTAGAGACAGGGTTTTACCATGTTGGCCAGTTTGGTCTCAAACTCCTGACCTCAACTGATCCAGCTGCCTTGGCCTCCCAAAGTGCTGGGATTACAGGTGTCAGCCACCGCACCCGGCCATTATTAAACTCCCCAAGTAATCCCAGCGTACAACTAAACATCTAGTATATTATGATCAAACATTCATAATTAAATTAAAATACAATTTTAATTCCCCCTTCCCTTTCTGCTGGCATTGGAAAAAAGGACCAATTCATTCTCAAGAGGCTCTACCTGCTACTCTCCCTACAGGGCCTTATTGGAATGCCACATAGGGTTAAAGGAAGAGAACTGAAAAGCAAAAGACCTTGAAACTGGAAAATGGATTTCAGTTCTGCCTAGTCTTTGATGTACAAACTTGGGTTAAAAGTTCTTGTTTCTGTGTTTGAAGATAGTGACTTAAGGAAGAACTGAAGTTGTTGGGAATGTAGTTTCTGTAGTTAATATTTGTGTTACAAAAATAGAAATCTAAATATCTGAAAAAAAAATGAAACAACTCATAAACTTTTTTTTTTGCATTTGCATTTGCAATGATTTTGTACATTCCATTAGTTTTGTAATGTTCATGAAGGAATGCCTATTGTCCTGTTGGTGGCAGTAAAACACCACTCCTGGATATGGAAATGGCCTATAATGATGCAGCACTTTGAATTCTGTGACATTGACATTCCTTTATTTCAGTTTCCTCTACCAACATTATTTATTACTTGAATATTTCATTTGTTTGTTTTTAACTTTCTCTGGTACATCTTCAGTTTGATGATAGGTTAGATTCAAGATGCTATCTAGTAAATGCTAAAACAAACCAACAAACACAAATACTGGGCTTCTAATTAAGATACTCAAGGAATTTTAAAGTTTTAAAGTTTCAGAAATAATACATTTTATGAAATAGGGATCTGTATCAGGAAAATATCACAGTACTATGCATGTATTATGTAATACCTTAAATTTGTTGAAGCAGTTTCTCATTACTTATTTCTCATTAAACAATCCAAAATATCAAGAAGGGAAGACAGTTGAATAAATCACACCATTTCCAAGTAGTCAGTGATTAAATTGGACTTAATGTACCCTAAGAAATATGAGCTCACTTGACAGAGAACAAACAGAACGATAAAATCCAGTTTCCTCCTTGTTCTATTTTTGTGAGCAAAATAAATACTCATTCAAGCTTCCATCCCTTTTACTTAAAAATCTCTCTCCGTCTTCATCCTCCTCTGCTTTGCTCTTGTCTTTAATGAAGGTCTATTCTGCCCCCATTCCAAGGCTAATTTCCTCACTGTGTCCTTGATCCCATCCTTCCTGCCTCTCTTTGGAGAAGCCTGTGATGGTTAGTTAGTTCACTTATTCAACAGATATTCACTATTGACAGTCCCTGGGTTAGGTGTCAGGGGATACAGAGATGACATTCTGTGTCCTGAAGTTGTCACGTCTAATAGAGGAGGCACACAGACAGTTAGAGTTCAGTGTGATTTATCCTGGGGTTTAAAGGGGAACTTTGGGAGCCTAAAGGCAGGATGCCAGATTCATTCTGGGAAAACTAGGAAATATTTTCCAAAGGTGGCATCTAATCTGAGAATAGGGCATGAGAGTGAACAGCATGTAGAAGAGAAACGAGGAAGAATGGCTGAGGCAAGTCCTTTGCCATGGCACATTTGAGGGGGATGCGCACGATACAATTCTGAGGGGCTTTAATTACATTTCTGCCATCAATTTACTGTGGGATTTTAATCAAATCATCTAACCTTTTAACACTTAATTTCCTAACTTATAAAATAAAGAGACAGGGGAACATGCTCTAAATTTGTCATGCCAACTGTGTCAATCTATGCTATAGGTGTGTGTATATGTGTGTATGTCTTTCAGTTCAGTCCTTTAATGAATAGATAAGAATCTTTGTATAATTTGCATGTTTCTTGTTTAAGTGCTTGGCTAAATTTATCTTTGTCTCTTTCACACACCAAAAAAAGTGTTTACAGAACAATATAAGAACATTAGGAGCAAAGGAATATTTTATTTGTTATACTTCAAGATGAATACCACCGAAATGTTTTCATTTCAACTAAAAATCTCCTTATAACCATGCTTAAATATAAACAACTCATTTGTTCTACATTAGTGAAATGTTAGTTTGTGTATTTGTGTGTGTGTAGGGGTATGTGTCTAGCACTCACACCTCTGCACTGTGATTATTCTATCAGGTATTTCCAGATATCTAAGCAATGTGTTGGATCTATGTAAAAAAATTTGACAGCTACCATCAATAACAATATAATTGTGTAGCATTTAAACAGTTTGTAATGAGCTCTCAAATCATTTTAAAAATGTTTAATAAATAAAATTAATAGTAATACACCTATCATTTATTGAGCACTTAAAATGTATCTGATGCTGTGCTAAGCACTTTAAAACTAATCTTCACGGCAGGGCATGTTGGCTCACGCCTGTAATCCCAGCACTTTGGAAGGCCGAGGCAGGTGGATCACGAGGTCAGGAGTTCAAGACCAGCCTGGCCAAGATGGTGAAACCCCATCTTTACTAAAAATACAAAAAATTAGCCTGGCATGGTGGTGGGCGCCTGTAATCCCAGCTATTCGGGAGGCTAAGGCAGAGAATTGCTTGAAGCCAGGAGGCGGAGGTTGCAGTGAGCTGAGATCACGCCACTGCATTACAGCCTGGGCGACAGAGTGAGACTCTGATTCAAAACACAACAACAACAACAACAAAACAACTAATCTTCACTAGCTTTACTTTTGTTTATTGTAGTATAATATACATAACATAAGATGTACAATTTTGGCCAGGCACAGTGGCTCACGCCTGTAATCCCAGCACTTTGGGAGGTCGAGGTGGGCAGGTCACCTGAGATCAGGAGTTTGAGATCACCCTGGCCAACATGGAGAAACCTCATTTCTACTAAAAATACAAAATTAGCTGGGTGTCGTAGCACGCACCTGTAATCCCAGCTGCTCAGGAGGCTGAGATGGAAGAATCGCTTGAACCCAGGAGGTGGAGGTTGCGGTGAGCCGAGATCACACCACTGCACTCCAGCCTGGGCAACAGAGCAAGACTCCATCTCAAAAAAAAAAAAAAAAGTACAATTTTAACCATTCCTAAGTACACAGTTCAGTGACATTAGGTAAATTGACATTGTTGTGCAACTATCACCACCATCCATCTCCAGATCTTTTATTCATCTTGCAAAACTGAAACTCTGCACCTGTTAAACAGTAACTCCCCATTCCTTTCTCCCCTTAGCCCCTGGCAGTCACCATTCTGCTTTCTGTCTCTATGAATTTGACTACTCTAGGTACCTCATGTAAGTGGAATTATATCGTATTTGTCTTATCTCTGGCATATTTCACTTAGCATAACGTATGACCCTTAATTTGTTTTACAGACATTAATCAAAAGAAATCCTAATTTTAAGAATAATTCTATTACTGTTAATACTGTATTACTGTTTTATCAGTGATTCAATTACTATTAATACTGTATTGACTTGTTGGTATGAATCAATATGCTCATTTTACAGATTAGGAAACTAAGACTTATAAAAAGTTAAAAAACTTGGTTAAAGTCATTCAGTCAGGCAAATGACATACCACAATCACAACTGGGCCTGTCTTACTACAGAGGCAGTGTTCTTAACTTCTGAGCTATGGGGGGTGTGTGTGTGTGTGTGTGTGTGTGTGTGTGTGTGTGTTTATTTTAAACCTTACAGTTGCTCTGTGAAGAAGAGATTATATCCCACTTGATACTCAAAGCCCAGGCATGGCGACACATGCCTGTAATCCTACCTACTTGGAAGGCTAAGGTGGGAAGATCACTTGAGCCCATGAGTGCAAGACTAGCCTGAACAATGTAGTGAGACCTGTTATCTAAAAAGTAATAAACAAATAAATAAATAAAAGCCAGGTGGCTCTCACTAAAAATTCCATGCCTTTTTACATTATACAGCAGGAGATGCTTAAATTATAGTGAAATCAGTCTCCATTCCATGTTGACATCATACTATGAGTGAAAAGAGGTTTTTTAATTCAATTTGTTTGAATTAAACATATTCTGTTGTATGTTCAAAGATAGTTGTCCCAATTTAAAAATGTCCTTGGTTGAATAGGACAGAAGCAGAGCCAGAGCAACCAAGAGCCGTTGCTGTATCAACAAATAATTGAATTTAGGCTAATGAAAATGAACTCACTGTCAAAAATGATCATGAAATTAAAATATTCTCTGCTCTTGACTGGCTGGAATAATATTTGATTCCTGAATTCTGCCTTTCCACTTATTCAGTCATAATCTTTGAGATATATGAAGTCATCCCTGAATACTGTTTAATGCTCTGGTTAAACTCCATTTCGCTCTGACCAATCAGAGTATGTGAGCTGATCATAAGGAGATATTATTGAGAGACTTGTCAGAGGATGTCATTGCCCAATATGTTTTTGTGACCCTTTTTATCTGTAAGAGTTGCTGGTATTGCTTTTGAGAATGAAATAGACTAATTTTGTCCATTACAGTGTTGATAGTTTGGTAACTCACTGTGGGAATCAGTTGATCTTATCAGAATAATATAACCAGTAGAGGAAATGTAACTGAAGCATATACAGATTTATTTGATATATTGTTTATGCAGGTTGAGAAAAGGCTGAAATATGCTCCTTGTGCTGGAAATATAATAACTAAAACCCCCATAGCCTTGATCTTTTTTATCTTTTATTGCTTTTCCTTGACTAAGAGAATTTGGTTTTGGCAAAGCTAAATGAATTTAGAATAAAGTCATTTATTTGTGTCATATGTAAGCTTGATTAAGAAGGTTTTTATGGCCAAGAGCTATGGCTCATGCCTGTAATCCCAGCACTTTGAGAAGCCGAGACAGGAGGATCACATGAGTCTTGGAGTTCAAAACCAGCCTGGGCAACATAGTGAGATCTTGTCTCTACAAAAAATAAAAATAAATAGCAAGGCATAGTGGCATATCATTGCACTCCAGTGATCGTGCCATTGCACTCCAGCCCTGGGTGACAGAGTGAGATCCTGTCTCAAAAAAACAAAGGAAGATTTTTATTTCTTTTTAGAAGGAGAGTGCATAAAAGAGAAAGCATAGGCCAGGGACAGTACCTCATGCCTATAATATCACTTTGGGAGGGCAAGGCAGGAGGATCGCTTGAGCCTGGGAGTTTGAGAGAAGCCTGGGCAAAATAGAGAAACCTCATCTATCCAAAAAATACAAAAATTAGCCAGGCACAATGGCACGTACCTGTAGTCTCAGTTATTTGGGGGGTTGAGATGGGAGGATCACTTGGGCCTGGGGAGTTGAGGCTGCAGTGAGCCATGATTGTGCACTGCACTCCAGTGGGCAACAGAGCAAGACCCTGTCTCAAAAAAAGAAAGAAACCATAAAAAATATAATGACTTTAAAAAGATGGTGTATTTCTTCCACACATATTAGTCTAGAGAGAAAAGGACTGGCCCCAAAAGGCAGATAGCTCAGTTAAATAAGATCACTCAAGGACTCAGGTTCTATAATGAATTCGTTCAATTATCTCTTAGCATGTTGTCTTCATGTACATAGTTAAAGTCAGACACATCTTTCAATTCAGAAGAAGAGGAAAATTTCAAGCAAAAGTGAAGGGAAGGCAATTTCCTTTTAAGCAAATAGTGAGGAAGTTGCATACATCACTTTTATTCACATTCCATTGACAAAAATGTTGTCCACGGCCACACTTAGCTGCAAGGGAACTAGGAAATAATTGTCTGCAACTCAGCAGCCATGTGCCCTGTTAAAATTATTATATCTATGGAACCAGGAGAAAACTTTTTTTTTTTTTTTTGAGACTGAGTTTCCCTCTTGTTGCCTAGGCTGAAGTGCAATGGCATGATCTCGGCTCACTGCAACGTCCACCTCCCAGGTTCAAGAGATTCTCCTGCCTCAGCCTCCCGAGTAGCTGGGATTACAGGCATGCACCACCACACCTGGCTAATTTTGTATTTTTAGTAGAGACGGAGTTTCACCTTGTTGGTCAGGCTGGTCTCGAACTCCCGACCTTAGGAGATCTGCCCGCCTTGACCTCCCAAAGTGCTGGGATTACAGACGTGAGCCACTGTGCCTGGCCAGGAGAAAACTTTTTAAGAAAACAATCAGCAGTCTATCATAGTCTACCCTACTGACCTTTCAGTGTCTGTGATTACCTTTATTCTCACACATGGATACTCCCTGTCTCCCAAGGGAGACATTCCAAGGCTCCCTTGGATTACTTCATCTGCTCAAAGTCAAGGATACCTGAATGATGCACACTCCTGACTTTCAGGTCTGTGATGGTCCCTCGCAGTTCACTAACATGTTTTCTGTTCATCTCACATCCAGTATACTGCAGTAAAAGCTGTCATTCAGAAGATGGAAGAATGGGGAGCATGTCACAGTCAGTCCATAGGAATTTCCAAGATTCTTGCTATTTCAGTAGAGGAGATTTCTTGGTTAGCCTGTGTAGCTGTGCCCTGGTTCTAATTTCTAGGAACTACACCATTTTCCATTGTCCTCCATGGCCATATCTAAAATTGGTGTTAGAGGCCAGGCACAGTGGCTCACACCTGTAATCCCAGCACTTTGGGAGGCCAAGGCGGGCAGATAACTTGAGATCAGGAGTTCAAGATCAGCCTGGCCAACACAGTGAAACCCCATCTCTACTAAAAGTATTTTAAAAATTAGCTGGTTGTGGTGGCAGGCACCTATAATCCCAGCTACTCGGGAGACTGAGGCAGGAGAATCGCTTGAACCCCAGAGGGTGGAGGTTGCAGTGAGCTGAGATTACACCACTGCACTCCAGCCTAGGCAAAACAGTGAGACTTCATCTTAAAAAATAAAAAAAATAATAATAAAGTTGTTGTTAGAGAATAGTACATCCTCCTAGGGAGCTGCACACTTTCAAAAACTTGCTGCTTGTGGAGATTTGGAAGCCCAAGAGCTGTTTTAGTGATCAAACAAATGACTCTTTTTTAGACCAATTTTGATTTCTTTTGGGAAATAATTCTCTGAATACTTTTGTCGACTTGTGGTCTTTTTGCTTCCATTCAGTTCCTTCTGAGTAAACAGATCTAAAGATTTTTTCTAAACATAGTTCCTAAGTCTTCTTGTTTCATTTGTGTACCTGTTTGCATTTAATGGCCCATCCTTTTTCCCTCCATTTTAATGGTGGTTACCCTGAGGCTAGCTAAAACCACAAACTTGAGTGAGAAGGCAATACCATTAATTTGTTCTTTGCCTCTTAGCTGGCTGTATGTTTTGGCTGAGAAGTCTTAGTGAGAGATACTTATGAAAAATGTAGATCCTTTTAAACCCTTCTGTTTGGGTACAAGTAGTTCGATTTTCTAATCCTATATCCTTAAATTACTGTACTTAATCAGTTTAGATTATAGACCACTTTTTCTGAAGTGACAGGTATCATGGGCACACAGTCTACCTTCCAAGTTATCAAAAGCAATAGTTTTACTAAATATTGTGACATGATATAAAAAGGATCATTAGTTTTCCAGCCTGCAATATTTATTTTTTCACCTTGACCTTTACTCAGCCACAAAGCCAAGAAACATATTTGACATTTTAAGTTTTCATTTTGGCAGTGTATCATTTCTGGTTACTTATCCCAAAACACAGTACCTTAAATAAGAAATTTTTTTCTTTTTATGTGATAGTATGTGGAGATAGCACATGGTCCAGAACTTTATGCATCTCAGCTCCATGAGATGATTCACAGACTTGTGTTCTTTTCATCCTAGCGTTCTGCAGCAGTATTGCTCAAACTCAGTACTATTGGCATTTTGGGGCAGTTAACTCTTTGTTATAGGTGGCTGTCATGTGCATTACAGGATGTTCAAAAGTATTCCTCATCTCTACAGGATGCCCATAGGACATGCTCATTTGAGACAAACAACATCTGCAGACATTGTCCAATGTTCCCCTGGGAGCAAAATCACCCCTGGTTGAGAATCATTGCTGTATAGTTGCCTAGGATCTCATCTTCATCTGCATGATGAAAGCAGATTTTGATCCATAATGAAGAGTAAAATAAATCATTCGAAATCACCCCAGATTTTATAATTGGCAGATAAAGACATTAATATTGTAACTTTATTCCATGTATTCAAAAAAATAAGTACAGAAATGCAAGATATTTAAAAGGAACCAAATTAAACTTTAAGAGATAAAAATTACAATGTCTGATAGAACTAAGAAATATATTGAATAGGATGAAGGGCAGATGGGACATTGCAGAAGAAAAGATTAATGAACTTGAAAACATACCAGTTGAAACTATTCAAAATTAAATACAAAGAAAAAGCAAATTTAAAAAAAGAGAGAAAGGAGCATCAGTGAGCTGTGAAATCCTTCAAAAGGCCTAATGAATGTGTAATTGGAAGACCTGAAGGAAAGGATGGGAGTGAACGGTGGGCAAAAAGCATTTGAAGAAATAATGGCTTATGTTTTTCCAAATTTGGTGAAAATTACGGACCCAAGAAGTTTTGTGAATTCCAAGCAAAAGAAACATGAAGAAAACTACATCGAAGCATGTTATGATGAAATTGCTCAAAACCATTGATAAACATAAAATCTTAAAAAGTATCCAAAGGAAAAAAGATAATATGTGTAAAGAAACAAAGAAAAGTATGATAGCAGATTTCTCCTTAGAAACAGTGCCAGCAATAAGACAGTGGGACCACACGTTAAAAATACTAAACAAAACAAAAAGCAAAAATGTCTCTCAAAAACTAAGATGAAATGCTTTTATAGACATACAAAAGCTAAAATAATTCATCACTAGGAGATCTGGATTACTGATAATGTTAAAGGAAATCCTAGGGAAGAAGAAAAATAATACTTCACAGAAATATTAATCTACTCTATGCAAAAGAATTGGGGAGCATGGCAAATGGTACCTATGTGGGTAAAAATATAATAAGAATATAATTCTGTATTCTTCAGGTCCTTTCTTTGCTTATCACTTTGGTGGGTTTCTCTTCTTCTGTAGTTTTCAACAGTAAGTCCTTGAACCTTCTGCTTTTTTCTTTTTTTTTTTTTTAGTCAGAGTCTTACACTGTTGCCTGGGCTGGAGTGCAATGGCGCGATCTCAGCTCACTGCAACCTCCGCCTCCTGGGTTCAAGCGATTGTCCTGCCTTCGCCTCTCGAGTAGCTGGGATTACAGGCGCCTGCCACCTTGCCCGGCTAATTTTTTGTATTTTTAGTAGAGATGGAGTTTCACTATGTTGGCCAGGCTCGTCTCAAACTCCTGACCTTGTGATCCGCCCACCTCAGCCTCCCAAAGTGCTGGGATCACAGGCATGAGCCACTGCACTCTGCCACCTTCTGCATTTTTATATTGCATTCTTGCCTTTGGAGAAGTCGTAAATACACTTTTCAAAAAAAAGTAATTTCTAATTTTTGTCCTAACCCAAGTTCCAATTTAATAACTTTAGTAACTCTATATAAAATCTTCAGTGGACCAGGCAACTTGTGTACAGCACAACTTCAGGGATACCATTCCCATAGACTATGATTGTACATCTGTACATCATGTTTCTGATTATAACACTGCATTCACCTTTTCACTCTCTCATCAAAAGTATTTGAGTTGAACTCGAGCACTGTTTCTTAAAAACATCTTTATCTCTTATATCATCTCCCCTTTTCTTTGTATAATACTGAGCCTTCCTAGCCCTTATGTTGTGGCTTAAGCCCCACCTTCTTTAAAGGATGGTTCTAAATTCTTTCTGCCCAAAATGAACATCTAGTATGATTATACCATGTGTCATTCATTATGACACCAAAATACTGTCTTGTTGTTATTTCGATGTTTCGTATGTGTATGTCTTGTCTTGAATTCTTCAATTAAACTGTTTATTTTTTAAAGACAGCGTGAGGCTGTTTATCCCCTAGGAGAGCAGTTGAAGTTCTGCATGTTCAGCAAGCATCCCTAATTCCAGAATTGATGCATAAAGTAGCAAAAGGCCAAAGGATTATTAACTTTATGCTTTTTTTCAGTTGTTCTATTTAAGCAAACTACGCTCCATCTAAAGCAAGGTTTGAAGTAGTTTGAACTTTTCTCTGAAGATTTGATTTCTGCTTGGTTTTGAAGTTTTGTATTAGAAAGAAACGACATTAACCCTTACTTCATTTGATTAATATTTGTTAATTGTTTCTATGATAAATACAGATCTCTTCACATAGATTATGTATACTGAACTCCTTTCTTTTGAATACAAAAGTCTCATATTTCCCAAATTTAGTTTTTATTTAAATAATCATGTCCTGGATCACCTGAGGTCAGGAGTTTGAGACCAGCCTGGCCAACATGGTGAAAACCCCATCTCTACTAAAAATACAAAAATTAGCTGGGTGTGGTGGGAGGCACCTGTAAAACCAGCTACTCGGGAAGCTGAGGCAGGAGAATTGCTTGATCCCAGGACGGGGAGGTTGCAGTGAGCCAAGATAGTGCCACTGCACTCCAGCCTGGGAAGCAAGAGTGAAACTCCATCTCAAAATAAATAAATAAACACATACATACATAATTATGCCCTAATTAAAATTTCCCTCAATATTACCAGTGTTGGGTATGACCTCACATTGTTTCCATCCTGCTTTTCCCATACTTAATAGGCCCTCACTGACTCCTAAATATTGAAAATGGAGTTCAAATACATAGTTATTCCTCAAAATCCTCCCTCTATACTCTGCTCAGATGGATGATTCCAACCTCATCATGGATCTCTGCTCTACCTAAAGTGGAAGTGGACTCAAGATTAGCCACACATACCTTAGGCTTGCCTCCTTTCTGTCTGGGAATAGCCTTCCTCCAGCCCTCCTAAATCTCATGTTTTTCAAGTCTAGCTAGTATCTAATCCCTGATCATCAGTTACCTTCCTCTATTTTTACATTATCATCCTAAATAGAGATAACTCACAGGGAATACTCTTGTATTATAGTTTACTTGCTAAAGTACATGAATTTTAATACATGCTTTACTTAAATGTTATTTAAAGAATTTGGTGAAAGCTCTGAAATTTTTCTTCATTTGTTACTCTTCTCTGGAGCACCTCTGCATTTCCACATGGGGTGGCACTTTGCATCATAGGAGAGAATGGACATTTCATAGGTACAGTGGATTGAGGTAGCGATATTGAGAGACAGGACTAGCTGGATTTCCGAGGCCGACTAAGAATTCTTAAGCCTAGCTGTAGATGGTGACCACACCCACCTTTAAACACAGGGCTTGTAACTCAGCTCACACCCAACCAATCAGGTAGTAAAGAGGGCTCACTAAAATACAAATTAGGGTTAAAAACAGGAGGTAAAGAAATAGTCAAATCATCTATCATCTGAGAGCACAGGGGGAGGGACAATGATTGGTATACAAATCCCAGGCATTCGAACTGGGATCCGGCAACCCCCTTTGGGTCCCCTCCCGTTGTATGGGAGCTCTGTTTTCACTGTATTAAATCTTGCAACTGCACACTCTTTTGGTCTGTGTTTGTTCCCGCTGGAGCTGAGCTTTGGCTCACGGTCCATCACTGCCCAATGCTGCCATCGCAGACCCGCCATTGGCTTCCACCCCTCTGGATCCGGCAGGGTGTCCGCTGCACTCCTGATCCAGTGAGGTGCCCATTGCCGCTCCCAATGGGGATAAAGGCTCGCCATTGTTCCTGCATGGCTAAGGGTTCGTCCTGATCAAGCCAAACACTAGTTGCTGGGTTCAACGGTTCTCTTCCGTGACCCACGGCTTCTAATAGCGCTGTAACACCGCATGGCCCACGGTTCCATTCCTTGGAATCCGTGAGGCCAAGAACTGCAGGTCAGAGAACAAGAGGCTTGCTGCCATCTTGGGAGCGGCCCGCCACCATCTTCGGAGCTCTAAGAACAAAGACCCACCCCCCTTAACAGTATGAGAGAGTACCAGATAAGAAATCTAAATACATTCCTAGCTCTTCCTGAGCCAGTTCTATTTGAAATGACTTCATTATTCAAGATAATGCCTAATACATAAGAGATATTCAAATAGAATTGCTACAACTTATTCAAATCTGTATTAATCCTCAATTTGAAATTAGTACTGCCATTCTCTGTTGATAATTGAGAGGTTACTGAACATCTTTGCATCGTTGGTATTTTTTCTTCTTCTTCTTCTTCTTTTTTTTTTTTTTTTTTTTTTTTTTGAGACGGAGTCTCTCTCTCACTCTGTCGCCAGGCTGAAGTGCAGTGGTGCGATCTCGGGTCACTGCAACCTCCGCCTCCTGAGTTCAAGCGATTCTCCTGCCTCAGCCTCCCAAGTAGCTGGGACTACAGGTGCCCGCCACCATGCCCAGCTAATTTTGTAATCTTTACTAGAGACGGGGTTTCACCATATTGGCCAGGATGGTCTCGATCTCATGACCTCATGATCCACCTGCCTCGGTCTCCTAAAGTGCTGAGATTACAGGCGTTGAGTTTTTCTTCTTCTTCTTCTTTTTTTTTTTTTTTTTGATGGAGTCTTGCTGTGTCGCCCAGGCTGGAGTTCAGTGGCGGATCTCAGCTCACTACAAGCTCCATCTCCTGGGTTCACGCCATTCTCCTGCCCCAGCCTCCCGAGTAGCTGGGACTACAGGCGCCTGCCACAGCGCCCGGCTACTTTTTTGTATTTTTAATAGAGACGGGGTTTCACCGTGTTAGCCAGGATGCTCTGGATCTCCTGACCGCGTGATCCGCCCACCTCAGCCACCCAAAGTGCTGGGATTACAGGCTTGAGCCACCACGCCTGGCCAAGTTTTCTTCTTTTATTTGGATAACTATAGATTTTATTTGGATAACTATAGATTTACCTAATTATTCTCTATTCTTCCTTATCTTTAGTGCTCTGTTGTCAATTTATTATATTTATCTTATCTCATATTTCTTTTCTTTCTTTTATATGACCAGTCTGCAGTTCCTCCTATATTGTGGTGGGAGGTGGGAGAGGCTTACCCCAGCAGGCCTGGGACTGGTAGTGGGAATATCTTCTACCCAGACATGGTAATATTTTATTTTGTAAGGCTTGAGTTGAGTAAATGAACTGAAGGAGGTAACTGAGACAAGCATGGGCCATCCAGCAAGGCTTGCCTGAGGGGCATGTCAGGAATCAGAGTACAAAGCCAAAAATAGACCGAACTGCGGGAAAGCAAAATCAAAATGAGTGTAAAGGAAGGCAGCCTAGAAATGGGGGTGTGTGGAGAGCAACGTGGGTGTTTACCTGGTGCTAGGCTTTTACATGTTCTACAAGCCCTTGCATGGTTGAAGAAGCTCCATTTTGAAGAATCAGTATTGGAGCAGAAGCCACCAGTCAGTTTCTTCTTGATTATTAAATCATAAGCAATTCCTCCTTAATTAAAAAATAATGAAAGATGGCATATTTTAAATAAGACCCATTGTATTTTCAGTAGCATTTAAATGAAAAGGTATGTTTTGGGGGAGAGAATATACTACAGTATTTCACAATGAAATATTTCCATATAAGTGATTTTATTTTATTTTTATTTATTTTTGTTTTTGTTTTTGTTTTTGAGACAGAGTTTCACTCTTGTTGCTCAGGCTGGAGTGCAATGACACAGTCTCAGCTCACTGCAACCTCTGCCTCCTGGGTTCAAGCAATTCTCCTGCCTCAGCCTCCCCAGTACCTGGGATTACAGGCATGCATCACCAATCCCAACTAATTTTTCGTTTTTAGTAGAGATGAGGTTTCACTGTGTTGGTTAGGCTGGTCTCAAACTCCTGACCTCAGGTGATCCACCTACTTTGGCCTCCCAAAGGGCTGGGATTACAGGGGTGAGCCACCGCACCTGTCCTGAGTGATTTTAAAATTGGAGAATTGTCTTGTTCTGAGATGAGGGTTAGCTTATTGTTCAGCTACTATTTCAGTAAAATAAATAATTCCAGTAAAGGAACGATAATTGTAGTTATCTTGGCTTAGTATATTATACTATGTTTAGGCAATTTTAGCATAAAGAGAAGAAATCAAAAGCTCTTGCTTAGCACACGCGCTGGTTAGGCATTCTTTTTTTTTTTTTGAGACGGAGTCCCGCTGTGTCGCCCAGGCTGGAGTGCAGTGGCCGGATCTCAGCTCACTGCAAGCTCCGCCTCCCGGGTTTTTACGCCATTCTCCTGCCTCAGCCTCCCGAGTAGCTGGGACTACAGGCGCCCGCCACCTCACCCGGCTAGTTTTTCGTATTTTTTAGTAGAGACGGGGTTTCACCGTGTTAGCCAGGATGGTCTCGAACTCCTGACCTCGTGATCCGCCCGTCTCGGCCTCCCAAAGTGCTGGGATTACAGGCTTGAGCCACCGCGCCCAGCCGCATTCTTGTTGGAAAATAATGCGTTCTCATTTCAGAGCAAAGACAGCAAAGCTGACTCTGGTATTTGGAGAGCTAAAGGAGTGATATTTCTTTTAAGAACAGGACCATTCGAGCCCTGTAGGAGCTTTTAAGCACGTGTATTCAACTGCTCACTCTCATGTCTATAACCCGCGCTGCTTCTCCACCATTATGTGCAGACCATAAGCCCTATAGTGGTGACAGCTGCTTTTAGGCCCCTTTGCCTTAAATACAGCAGAATGCCTATATATTAGACTTTTATTTCTTGAGTCTTGGCTAGATATTTCAACTTTCATTTAGGTAGCATCACATGATCAGAGCATTATAACCTGGAGTATCACTGATAGGAAAGAAATAGTAAAAAACCATATGTAAATATGTAAATGTAAAAATAAATGGAAATTTGAACTCAAATTTTTGACTAATGTGTGTATACTGTCTGGCTAACTCCATTTCAAACATCTTATGCATTTACTTGTAGTTTTTAATCTTCTCTAAATATAATAACTTGTAGTAGAGACATGTGGAAGAGTCTTCCATTTACCAAAGTGATTTCTATGTCATTTTTTTGAGTTTGATTTCAGTCTTTTGACTGATAAATTCTAAGTATCTGCCCTTTTGAGCAAATAAACTTGTCAATCAGATATTTTCTAAAAGGAATATTTTTTGTTAATATTAGTTTAGGTTCATGTGGGCATTGTTTAAAAATCTTTGAGAACTTTAACGATTAGATTTTATAATACTTTATTAGTTATAGCCAAGTATGCTGCTACTTCCATCAAAACTTATACTCTGTTTCTACGTGAAATGAAAAATACTGTTTT
This sequence comes from Papio anubis, assembly GCF_008728515.1. Taxonomy (NCBI): domain Eukaryota; kingdom Metazoa; phylum Chordata; class Mammalia; order Primates; family Cercopithecidae; genus Papio; species Papio anubis. Next base: position 187,119,407 of record NC_044976.1, on the reverse strand, counting down.
ATTTGACACTCCCCTCCTCATTATATTGTACACACTAAAATCCAAACGGAAGCCAATAACTTCTGAACTCTAATTGTGTCCATCCTGCAAAGCATATGGGTTTGTTCACTGATTCACTTCCAGAGAACTAGACCATCATCATGAGAACCCCCACATTCCTCAAATCAAATTTACATGTTTCTGAAGGAACACCAGATGGTAGTGAGCACTTTGCTAAATAACATTGAGTTTTATTTATTTTCTTATGGATTTTATCCTGTTTTACTATGTGTCAGCATCCCTCGCTTATTTTAGAAATCCATAAACATTGCACTTACTTTCATTTTGAACTTTCTTCTTACTAATTTAGACATTAAATAAAACAGATATATATACTTATTATCCCCAAGTTTAATATATATATTTTTAAAAGTTAAGCTCATACTTTAATTTTATTTCTTCATGCGAGCATCATTTATTCATTTGTTTATTTACTCAATATTTATTTAAATGATCTGTGACCACAGTGACTAAAAACTGTTGCATACCAGAGGTGCAAAAATGAATATGTTGTGTGGTTAATCTTAGAGGTTCACTGGGGAGTAGGGGAGACAAACATGCATACAAATAATTGCCATAGAAGAGTTGCTATTGTAGGGTCATAAATGGGACAGGATGCAAAGGCAGAGGAGGGAGGTAATGATAGGGCTGACTTGAAAGAGAAAGTGAGGCTGGGCATGGTGGGTCACACCTGTAATCCCAGCACTTTGGAAGGCTGAGGTGGGTGGATCACCCGAGGACAGGAGTAAAAGACCAACCTGGCCAACATGGTGAAACCCTGTCTCTACTAAAAATACAAAAATGAACCAGGCATGGTGATGCACGTCTGTAATCCCAGCTACTTAGGAGGCTGATGCAGGAGAATCGCTTGAACCTGGGAGGCGGAGGTTGCAGTGAGGTGACATCGCACCATTGCACTCTGGCCTGGGTGACGGAGTGAGACTCTGTCTCAAAAAATACGGTAAAGTAAAATAAAATAAAATAAAGAGAAAGTGACATTTGACTCTTGAAAGATTAGCAAGAGAAAACAAGGAATGATGTTTTAGGCAACAAGAGCAATATATGTAGATAAGAGAAGCATCATTTTTAAAAAGCGTATTTGGGAAATAATGAGAAATTTCATGAGGACATTGGGCATGAAGGATCAAGGTGACAGATGTAATTGGAAAGGTAGGATAGATCTAGCTTGTCTGAAGGATGTCTTGTGCTTTGAACCTGTGGACTAAAGGATATGGATACTTTCAAACAATTGCATGATGAAATGTTTTGTTTTAGGAAGATAATTTGGAGGCAAAAAGACTGAAATGTGAAGGTAGTGGTAATACATATGGAGAATAGTTAGGATACTACTAGAATAGTCTGGGGGAGAAATAATGAAGACTTCTTTAACCAAGGCTGCAACAATAGGGATGTAGAGGGGCAAACTGAGCAGCATTTCCCAGGTACTGTAGGGAACTTGGGTACAGTGGATATGTGAGACAACGAATAGTGAATCATTATTATTCTCCACTTTTCTTTTATCTTCCTTTAAAAAACTTCCCTGTCCTGGTCTCTCTTTAATTTTAAGGAAAAGAGCTGCTAAAATGTGTGCTTTATAGAGAAAGAAGCTTACTAGACCTTATATGTTCTCACTTATGGCTCATTTAGTGAAAACCAGGGTGTCCCTAAGCAATTGAGTAGTGATACCAGACCAGCTTCTGCATGGTACAGCTTTAATGTGTTATTGTTTGAACTTCATTAATAATTAGACTTGCAGGCCGGGTGCGGTGGCTCAAGCCTGTAATCCCAGCACTTTGGGAGGCCGAGACGGGTGGATCACAAGGTCAGGAGATCGAGACCATCCTGGCGAACATGGTGAAACCCCGTCTCTACTAAAAAATACAAAAAACTAGCCAGGCGAGGTGGCGGGCGCCTGTAGTCCCAGCTACTCGGGAGGCTGAGGCAGGAGAATGGCGTAAATCCAGGAGGCGGAGCTTGCAGTGAGCTGAGATCCGGCCACTGCACTCCAGCCTGGGAGACAGAGCGAGACTCTGTCTCGAAAAAAAAAAAAAGAAAATTAGACTTGCAATGAAAATAACCAGTTCAAGTGATCTTATAATCAACTTTGTGCCTCAGCATCCGGAACTTTGAGAGAGCGACTGTGTTCATTTATCAGGAGGCATTCTGCTTCCTTGTGGTGTGCCATTCCCTGACTGGGTAAAGAGTATTGTCTCTCTGGCGGTTTTGTATCAGTGAGTTATACGAAGGAGGTCATAGCAAACCACCTGTACTTTAGAAAGTTAACACAGAAACACCGAAGAGGTATTTCTTCTTTGTGGTACTTCTCAGATGCAAGCTTGGCTCTATTTCCATAGCACACCAGTCCAGGCTCTCATTTTCTCACATTCAGTTGACTACAAGAGCTTTCTGACTTGTCTACCTTCAGTCTCTTCCTCTCTTAAGCTGTCCTGTCCTCTGCTACTAGATTAATCTTTCTAAAAGATTATCTTCGTAGCATTCCTCACCTGCTTGTTGTCCAGTGCCCATCCTTTTAGCATTCCATTTTCATCATAATTTGGCCTCAGATGTACCTACTGGCCTCAAGTGTACCTGTTGGACACATTGAGATGAAGTCTTGCTCTGTTGCCTAGGCTAGAGTGCAGTGGTGTAATCTCGGCTTACTGCACCCTCCACCTCCCAGGTTCCAGTGATCCTAGTGCCTCAGCCTCCTGTGTAGCTGGAACCACAGGTGTGCACCACCACAACTGGCTATTTTTTTTGTATTTTTAGTAGAGATGGGGTTTCACCATGTTGCCCAGGCTGGTCTCAAACTCCTGAGCTCAGGCCATCCTCCCTCTTCAGCCACCCAAAATGCTGGGGGTTCAGGTGTGAGCCACTGCAGTCAGCCTGTTTTGTGCTTTTAATTTCCTTCTCATTCCTAAAGTAGTTGGCTGTTATATAACATGTATTATCCAAAGTTCACAGGACACTCTAAATACCAATATTATGATATCTTTATTTTTAAATATAGAAACCTTTCTCTTCTTTACCAAAAACCACAGTGACTCAGCTACTTGCATGTCTAAAATGGTCTCTGCATTTTTCTGTGGCTAGTCTTTATGATGGTTATAGATCAGTAACAGCCTTTTTGGAAGCATAATATTAGGTATTAATCATGGCAATCTTAAGGAATTACTGCAGTTAACCAGGTAGACCAATTTAGTTGGACTGTTAACCAGGTAGACCAATTTAGTTAGACTGTGGTCTTTTTTTTTTTAGTACGTAAAAACATGGGTTCAGGGGATAAAAACAACTCAACATTCATGAAGAATGTATTTTCAGATGTTCTTACATTCCCTGATTTTTCAATACTGCTATGGTTTTTTAACAGTTTCTTTACTTATGAAATTGATATAAAATAACTGCCTTGTCATAAGAATGTATAATAACTGAGAAGGGCAAAGACTGTAAGCTAATTTTACTCACCATCTGCTACATGGGAGTGACTCAGTTCATTGCTCAGCAAACCCACAAGTTACTGTGTTGTATCTCTGTGGGGTCTCCTGGGGAGAACAGAAACAATAAATATTAAATCTGTAAATGTCAAGGGGTCACTTTAGTTGACTCTTGGTTGCTAAAGGAAACAGAGGTTCAAAGGTCCTGTAAAATTATAATCTTTCAAAGTGAAAATGAATGAATAGAAGAAGCTGAGACAAGGATCTTATTTTATGTTTGTTTTCCTCTCATACCCTTGTCAATTTAGATTTTTTGAATCTCTTGCTTTTCTCCACTGGAAGCCTGCCCTGATATTTTCTAATTGGGTACAGAGATAATACATAACTGGCCAGGAGTGGTGACTCATGCCAGTAATCTCAGCACTTTGAGAGGCTGATGTGGGCAGATCACTGGAGGCCAGGAGTTCGAGACTAGCCTGACCAACATAGTGAAACCCCATCTCTACTAAAAATACAAAAAGATTAGCTGGGTGTGGTGGCTCGTGCCTGTGGTTCCAGCTACATGGGAGGCTGAGACACGAGGATCACTGAAACCTGGGAGGCGGAGGTTGCAGTGAGCCAAGATCATACCACTGTACTCCAGTCAGGGAGACAGAGTAAGACTTTGTCTCAAAACAAACAAACAAACAAACAAAAAGAGACAGGGAGAGCAAATACATAACAAAGAAGTAAGAAAACAATTTCAAGTAGTGATAAATGTCATAAAAGAAATAATACAAACTTTTTGCTGCCCTTCATTAGATAAAGATGGTAAGAGAGAAGGCCTCTGGGCTGGGCCTGGTGGCTAATGCCTGTAATCACAGCACTTTGAGAGGCCAAGGTGGGTGGATCACCTGAGGTCAGGAGTTTGAGACCATCCTGGCCAACATGGCGAAACCCCGTCTCTACTAAAAATATAAAATTAGCCTAGTGTGGTGGCTTACACCAGTAATCCCAGCTACTCAGTAGGCTGAGGCAGGAGAATCGCTTGAACCTAGGAGGCGGAGGTTGCAGTGAGCTGAGATTGTGCCATTGTACTCTAGCCTGGGTGACAAGAGTGAAAAGAAAAAAAAGAGAGAGAGAGAGAGAAAGAGAAGGCCTCTGTGAGCAAAATGACATTGGAATCCAATGTTGCGGTAGAGCTAGCTGTATGAAGATCTGCAGCAAAAACAGTGCAGGGCCCTTCCGAAATTCTGCTGAATCCATTTGAAGCCATGAGTGTGTGTGGTGGGGGGAGGGGGGGGGCGTATGTGTTTATGTATGTGGGGAGAGCTAGAATGGGAGGAGGCTGTGCAATCTATTACCACCTTTGTTTCACAACATGGACTTGTCCGTTTCAAGAAAAAAAATGAGGCCAGGCACAGTGGCTCACACCTGTAGTACCAACACTTTGGGAGGCTGAGGCGGGTGGATCACTTGAAGTCAGGAGTTTGAGACCAGCCTGGCCAACATGGTGAAACCCCATCTCTACTAAAAGTATAAAAATTAGCCCGACATGCTGGCACATGCCTGTAATCCCAGCTACTTGGGAGGCTAAGGCAGGAGAATTGCTTGAACACAGGAGGCAGAGGTTGCAGTGAGCCAAGATCATGCCATTGCACTCCAGCCTGGGTGAAGATGAGAGACTACGTCTCAAAAAATAAAAGAAAAAAAGAAAAAAATGAATGTCCCTATCTTGACATATTAATTTTGTAGAAATAAATTTACTTGCTAATACATGGGTTGGCCCATATAACTCCTCCGTTGAAAATATTATTTTTTACAATGACAGCTATTAAACTATACTTAGCATTCTATGTAACATGAAGATGAAGATGTTAGAGATTGCAAATTTAATATGAAATTGGAGATGGACCATAGGAAGAAGGTGGAGACAATTCACAACTTACTAGGATGAATACAACACCTCATTATTTTTTAACAACAATGACAGTACACACACACAAAGATAAAAAAATGCTGGTCTAGCTTGAGAGGATCAGGGAATAGTCTAGATTCTATACACGATAATTTTAATCTGATCAATTCACAATTTAAAAACAGGCTTCTGCTAACATATGTTTATACATTCTGCTTAAGCTTGAAAATAAATATGAGCTTTATCCACACTGCCCAGGAAAGGGGATGAACGAACTGGGATAGCATTCCATTTTCAAGTCTGTGCCACTAACATGGCTTCAAGAAAGCAGCTCTTACAGAGACGCTATGGCTGAGCTGCCAAGGATGTAGCTCCTTGAACTGTTCATTTGGAAAAGAGAGTGCTTATCAGTTCAAAATTGAGAAGGCAGATGTGCTTTATTATAACAAGTGTGTGTTTAGAAGTGACAGTTCTCAAGGCAGACTTGTGGATACCCCTTCTCAACTCAACCTAAGAATCTTAGATTCTTTCATACCAGATGGCAGGCTCAGGCTCCGGATCAATTCCATGTGGAATAAAGTGATGAAGCATAATCTTTCTAATACAATAGGTTCTTTATGGGCTACATTAATTGGAAGACCAAATTACAGTGCAGGAAATGCTAGGTTCTCTGCCGTGCATCTGTGCTCTGAAGATCTTGGCTTCCTGGCTTTCCCTCTGACAAGTTTTATGATCATGAGCAGTCACTTATCTACTGCCTCAGTCTTTTCAATAGGATTAACATGTTAGACCTTGGTGTTTTCTAGGGTCTAACAAGGTTTCATTACTTTATTATTTTGTTATATCTAGAGTATCTGTTTCAGTGTGGGCAGCCCTATGAGAGATACTGTCCAAAGCGTGTTCTTGAAGCAGCAAGCATGATTGTTAATAGTCTAGAATGGTCCAGAAACCAGCTCATAGGAGACCCAGTTAGCAGCAGGGATGATTAGCTTAGAGAAAAGAAAGTTAAGATTCTCTTTGAATATTTTAATTAATGTCACATGGAAAAAAAATAGACTTAGTCTATGTTGCTATAAAATATTTAATTGAGGTGACTCTTATAGTAAGTGCTCTAACCACAAAAGGAAAAAAAAAAAACAAAACAAAGGGAATAGGAGGAAATTTTTAGAGATGATGAATAAGTTTATGGCACTGATAGTGATAATGGTTTCACAAGTGTATACTTATGGCAAAGTACATCAAATTGTACACATAAAATATCTACAGCTTTCTGTATGTCAGCCATATTCAATAAAGCAATTAAAACTATTTATATATAACTGAGCCTAGTTACTAGAAGTTTCAGATGTCTGGCTTAGTATGTACAGTATAGTCCTTTCCTAAATGTCCAGTAATAAAATAAGCAGCCTATTGAGCTACATGTCAATAATGACATAGAAGTAGAAACAGACCAGTGCAGTGGCTCACGCCTGTAATCCTTGCACTTTGGGAGGCCAAGGCGGGTGGATCATCTGAGGTCAGGAGTTCGAGACCAGCCTGACTAACATGGTGAAACCCCATTTCTACTAAAAATACAAAATCAACCGGGTGTGGTGGCGAGCACCTGTAATCCCAGCTACATGGGAGGCTGAGGCAGGAGAATCACTTGAACCCAGGAGGCAGAGGTTGCCACCACACTCCTGCCTGGTTAACAAGAGTTAAAAAAAAAAAAAAAAAAAGAAGAAGAAAAACCAATTAGAAACAAAATGACTCTCTATGGACCGAAAGACATTCTTACATTAATAAAGGCATTACAGTAGAATCTGATCACAAGGATTGGCAGTAGGTATTAGTGATGCTACCAAGACTATTCAGAATGTTATTAAATTGCTTTTGGTAGGGGAAAGTTCTCCCTTCTATTTAAAAACCAAAAACCTTCTTTAACAGTTATGCCTTAAATTTTACAAGGTTAGAGCATTCCTTACAAACTAGGTAAGTCTACAATATTTTACAGAGATGCTATAAACATGTGACCTCAACCACCCACCAAAATGTCAGGTAACTGCACAGTATCTTTTATATTGTACTCTAATTCTTCGATGTTTGAGTTCCAACTATAAAATAATGAGACTAATTTCCCTGTGATATGACTTGTAAGCTCAGTCTCATTACATTTCATTTTAGCTTTTCTTTAAGTAGCTTGAATAATCCATAAAGTTAGAAGGCAGCATCTGATCTGTCTTTCTATATCCAGAAGCATATAGTACAGTGTTGAGTAAAATCAAGACTTTTTTTTTTGAGATGGATTGCACTCCATCACTCAGGCTGGAGTGCAGTGTCATGATCTTGGCTCGCTGCAACCTCTGCCTCCCAGGTTCAAGCGATTATCCTGCTTCAGCCTCTCCAATAGCTGGGATTACAGGTATACACCACCACACCCAGCTAATTTTTGTATTTTTAGCAGAGACAGGTTTATGCTATGTTAGCCAGGTTGGTCTCGAACTCTTGACCTCAAGCGATCCACCCACCTCAGCCTCCCAAAGTGCTGCGATTACAGGCGTGAGCCACCGCGCCCAGCCCAGAATCAAGACTGGAATGAAAGAGAGAGTGTGATTTGTGCAGGATTGTACAGTACCACAATGGCACTACTACTCACTGTGTCACCTGTATTTTGATCTGTTTGCTGGATCTTAGGAACTTGCAAAATTATTGAAGGTTCATGTTTTTAAAAATAGTCAATCAGGCAAAGAATAGCTAGAGAATTAGGTTTCGCTCTCCTAGTCAAGAAGGGCATGGATCCTTTGCTACTTATTGATGTGTCTGTGACTTAGTGAACCAAAGAGGCAAGTGATCTGACAGGAATGTCTTTTCAGTGTTTGACTAACTCTCTTTCTATTGTGAATATATCCAAAGTTCTTTTTGTCTTTCTAAACCCTAATCCAGATAAACACAATGTATTTTTACACATTTTCTTTTCTTCTACATGACTTCCTGAAAAGAATGAAAAAAACTACTAGTTATTGAGCACCTACCATGTGCTAGGCACTATGAGAGATTCCTTTGTATGCATTAATTTATTAAATTTTCAGAGCAGCTTTGCCAGCTAGGTGACGTTGCCATACAGAATCTCAGAGGGCTAAGTAATTTATTCATGTCCTATAGCTAGTAAATGTGACTAAAAGATGATGTAATAAGCAATGCCCTGTTTTGGTCTTAGAGATATATTTAATTCTCATTACTCTAGGATTTGCGTCTAGGTCCATCACAGTAGTATAAACCCACTTCTGTCTGCATCTACTGTGGACAACAGAGACATGCCTACCTCATAGCACACAGTGTGTCACTCCTTTTACAGTGTCCATCACACCCTGCTTTATCTTTGTATTTGGATACCTCCTTGATTTTAAGCTCCTGCAGGTCAGAAAGTGTTTCCTTTTTCATTTTTGTAACTACTGAAATAACTACCTAGCATATTTTGTTACATTCAGTTTTCTTAATTATAGGTCCATGAATTAAGTCAAATGTGCTTTTCATTTTACAATGGAAATCTATGTGTGTCCTCAACATGTCTGATAACCATGACACAGTGGAGTGGTTCAGGAAGAGCATTCTCAAGTGCAAGGCTCTAACTGGGATAGCAGCACTGACCACCTGCTTCCAGCACTCCAGAGAATGACACTTCCAGTCATTAGACCATGGCTTTGGGACCATCACCTGGTTTTTTTCCCTTACTTTCTCTCATTGGGTATGAAAGGATTCAGAGTATGTCATCCCCCAATATATCACTTTGCCATAAGGATTATTTTGAGGTAAAGGCAATTGAGAAAAAGCAGACACAGGATGAGCTCTCTGCCATCCCCCATGTGCCTGAAAGTCAAACATAAATTCCTCTTGTGAAGGTACCTCCCCACTCACTTTCCATACCGGGAAAGAGATAGCAACCTTATAACTGGAGATGAGATGGCACCAAGAAAGAGTCTATACAAACAAACCTTATTAACTAGTCTTTATCTGTCATTAGTTTCCCCATATATTTGCCTTCCTATAATTTGTCACCCTAGAAACTCAAAGTCCTTTTCCTTTGTTTTATCACTTCTCTACAAAAGTATTGTTCCTTCTTAATATGCTGATAAACCCCAAGTCCCAAGTTTTTGTTTTTCTGAGACAGGGTCTCACTCTGTCACCTAGGCTGGAGTGTAGTGGCACAATAGTGACTCATTGCAGCCTCAGCTTTCCAGACTCAAGTGATCCTCCTACTCCAGCCTCCTGATTAGCTCAGACTACAGGTGTGTGCCACCATGATTTATTATTATTATTATTATTATCATTATTATTTGTAGAGACAAGGTTTTTGCCACGTTGCTCAGACTGGTCTTGAACTCCTGGGCTCAAGCCATCTGCCTGCCTTGGCCTCCCAAAGTCCTGGGATTATAGGTGTGAGCTATTGTGCATGGCCTCAGCTCACACTTATGAGCTGAGTTGTAACCACTGGCCAAGTTGTAACCACTCCTTTGAATTAGTCATTACTGAGTTTCTCCATGTATGTGCATACTGCATTTGTTAATAAAGTTCTGTTTATGTTTATCTTGCTAACCTGTATTTTCTCAGACTTATTTGCAGGGCCCCAGGCAGAGAACCTAGGAGAATAGAGGGAATAAGTTTTTCTCCTCTATAGGTGATTCATCCAAAAGAAATGTGAGAAATCATGCATTATTAATTAGTTAAATCAGAAGAGTTTCTTTTCTATTATTCCATTTTATGGACTACTTTATAACTCAAAAATGTCTTCTGTAAAGTGTTCTATTGGGTGCATGCCTGTAATCCCAGATACTAGGTAGGCTGAGGCAGGAGATCCCTTGAGCCCAGGAGTTCAAGATCAGCCTGGGCAACATAGCAAGATCCCATTGGAAAAGAAGAGTGTTCTGTGATTTATTACTGAATCTCAACAACAATAAAAAAAGTATTTGGGATTTGGGGAGGAAGAGGAGTTTTGAAAAGCTCACTGAAATTAATGATGCTTTTAGGGCTTCAAAAACCCCTAGAATCTCTTTTTTCATTTCACCAAGTACTGTTCTAGAAGAATCATTTTACTTGATATTGATGGACATCCTATTCTGAAAGAATATCCTGAAAAAAGGACCAGGGCAGAAATGATGGAAATTTTGAATGCGAGGATTTTTGAGGGGAAGCATAAAGGAAGCATGAGGGATTTTTGATGGGGAAACTGAAATACGTGACTACTTGTGGTTGTGCCTTGTACACAGCATTTTGTTAAATGTACCTAAATGTTTTAAGTGAAACTTGGTTTGCTCATTAAGATATCATATTTTGCTGGGCACAGTGGCTCACGCCTGTAATCCCAGCACTTTAGGAGGCCGAGGCGGGTAGATTATGAGGTCAGGAGTTGAAGACCAGCCTGGCAAACATGGTGAAACCCTGTCTCTACTCAAAATACAAAAATTAGCCGGGAATGGTGGCACGTGCCTGTAATCCCAGCTACTTGGGAGGCTGAGGCAGGAGAATGGCTTGAACCTGGGAGGTGGAGGTTGCAGTGAGCTGAGATTGCGCCACTATACTCCAGCCTGAGCAACAGAGTGAGACTCTGTCTCAAAAAAAAAAAAAAAAAAGTCATATTTTAATTATTACATTTAATACATAGTATGTATGATTTTAACTTCTTTTTGTGTGCATCAGAGCCAAACTATACAGTTCCAAAATCACTTGATTAATTTTCACTTATTTTTACTGGACTCTTTTTGGGCAAGTCCTGTTTCTGATTTATATAAGAAAAAATGCTTCTGCTAGTACTTTTCGAGACCCAGTTAGTTGAGTGGAAACATCTTCCCTACCCTTTAAAAAGTCAACTAGAAAAAAATCCTATAACCTGAGAAGTGACTGAATTCTTCATTCACATTTAAGAGCAATTCAGGATGTTCCCTTGTTCTTAAATGTGAAATGTCCATGGCAGTGCTGTTCATAGTAGTAGCACTGCTATGTAGCATAGTCCTATCAAACAAAATTTAATGCAGAACACCAGTATGTATACAAGGTAAAAATGGAGCTGAGGGGTGTGTGTGTGTCTAGTGTGCGTGTGTGTGTATGTGTATGTGGTGTTGGGTGTGTGTGTGTGTGGTGTGTGAGATGTGTGTGTAGGGGGTGTATGTATGTTGTGTCTGTGGGTATGTGTAGGAGGGTGTGGGGGGTGTGATGTGTAGGGTGTATGTGGTGTGTGTGTGGGGGTGTGTATAGTGTAGAGTGGAAGTGTGGGTGTGTGGGGTGTATGTGGGGTGTGGGGAGTGTGTGTGTGGTGTGTGTGGGATGTGGGGAGGTGTGGGGGGATGTGTGTGTGTGGGGGGGTGTGTGTTGTGTGTGTATGGGTGTGCGTGTGTGTTTAGGGATAGAGTGTGAAAGGCCCAGAACCTCTTCCCTCTTATGGTCTCCCTCTTCCAGCTGAACCTATCCTCATCCTAGGCAGTACATCAAACATTTACTCCAAAACTTTAGGGACCTGAAATTTACTTGTATATATGTAATATTCTATGCTTATGATCATTTTACATTAAGATCTTTACTTTGCATAGTTTTTTGTTTTTGTTTTTAGAGATGGGGTTCCACTATGTTGCCCAGGCTGGAGTGTAATGGCTGTTCACAGGCAGGACCATAGCACGTTACAGCCTGGAACTCCTGAGCTCAAAGGATCCTCCCACCTCAGCCTCTGGAGTAGCTGGGAATACAGGCACACACTACTGTGCCTAGCTCTACTTTATATAGTTTGTTAAGAAATCATTTTTGGCACTTTGGGAGGCCGAGACGGGCGGATCACGAGGTCAGGAGATCGAGACCATCCTAGCTCACATGGTGAAACCCCATCTCTACTAAAAATGCAAAAAAAAAAAAAAAATTTAGCCAGGTGTGGCCTGTAGTCCCAGCTACTCAGGAGGCTGAGGCAGGAGAATGGCGTGAACCCGGGAGGCGGAGCTTGCAGTGAGCTGAGATGCTGCCACTGCACTCCAGCGTGGGCAACAGAGCGACACCCCGTTTCAAACAAATAAATTAAAAAAAAAAAAAAAAGAAATCATTTTTGGAAGAAATAAAAGGCTCGACAGCAACATATAAATATTTCATTTAAAATGACTTGCTAAGTAATACTTTAAATGTTTTTTTTGTTTGTTTATTTGTTTGTTTTTTTTTTGAGACGGAGTCTTGCTCTGTCGCCCAGGCTGGAATGCAGTGGCACGATCTCGGCTCACTGCAAGCTCCGCCTCCCGGGTTCACGCCATTCTCCTGCCTCAGCCTCCTGAGTAGCTGGGACTACAGGCGCCCGCCACCGCGCCTGGCTAATTTTTTGTATTTTTAGAGACGGAGTTTCACCGTGGTCTCGATCTCCTGACCTTGTGATCCGCCCGCCTCGGCCTCCCAAAGTGCTGGGATTACAGGCGTGAGCCACCGCGCCCGGCCTTAAATGTTAAATTTCTTAAAATTTTTGTTTTTCTGAGATTTTGGAAAAACGAAACCAAATAATATATTGTTAAGGGAGGCAGAATCTCCCTTCCTATTTCTTTAAGCTCATTTTCATAATTAATCTATTTCTTTAGGCCTACAGACATAAATCAACAAATATGTTTCTATTTGGTTATTTGTAGATACATAACTTATTTGTCAGAGTAGAAAACTAAGACTCACAAAATACATGCTCTGGCTCTCTTAGCCTTGTTTCTCTTTGTACCATGCTATAATTTTTATGGAGAAACCAACCTGGTACTTCAGAGAGCAACTACAGAACCACAGAATCAAGATGCTGAATATGGATTAGTTAATTGTTAGGATAAAGTTAAGAGACTGTCCTTACGGTGATTTTGTCATTTTGCCTTCATTTGGCTACAACTGATTATTTATTCACAAGTAAAGTAATATAACACATTAGCACTAAGACTGTAAAATTTTGAACTATGGATAATTTTTATATTATTACTGGGGAAGGATTAATTTGATCAGAGATTATCAGAACATGTTTTCAACTATTAGCTGAGTGTTTGTCAAGGTCTGTGGCATACAGAAGTTATTTTTGCTTTAAGAATTTCAATTTTAATAGTTCTTTAAATATATACTCTTAATATGTGGTAGGTTTTTATTATTTATCATATTGCTTGTTTACGAAAATCTTCCTTTTAATTATGGTCAGCCTTCCCAGAATCCTGAGATGCTTCTTGTATTTGCATTGCAAAAAGTCATTATTATTGCATAAACACTTCAACTTGAGGGTGTGTCATTTCTTGGATGCTTGGTCTTTGGCTCTTCTGTCCATACTCTATCAGTTCACCCTAATACCTCTCTTCTGTAGCAGTTTCAGTCATCTAATAAGGATTGGAACATCCCACTTTAAATACAAGATCTGTTCTTGTTGTTAGAAAGCAAGAGTGAATAAAGGTCAGCCGTTCAGATGACTGGCTGTCTGATTTTTTTCTGTGGGCATCACATGTTAGAAAAAGCTAGTTCATCTCTCTGTGGCTTAGGATTCAACAGCATAAGCTGTCAGACTAACACTGATTGAAGGTAGACTGAGAGGGGGAAGCGCATCTGTCCAATGGCTCGCCATTGGCTTCTTATTACAGCATTCTCCCCTGAGACACACTCTGCATGCTCATTCACCTACCTCCTCCTCTTCCCTCCCCTTCCTTTCCTACCCCTTCATTACTGATTCACAGCGAGAGGCAGCAGCAGCAGCAGCAGTAGCAGAAGCAGCAGCAGCAGCAGCAGCAACAACAGCGCTGCTTGTCACGAATCGGGATTGCAATGAGCTCATCCTTTTCTCCTTGCAGCTTCACAACTGCCCTGGCTTCCTGGCTACTGCTGCTGCTTCTTCTCACACATAGACACACACACACCCTTTCTCGCACACACATACACACACTCACACATTCTCACATGCTAGACCCTTCTAAGCAGCTTGTCCGTTTTTACACATGTATCTGAACTCTCCTGCATCACTCTTGGCCATTTTCTCGCATTCGATTGCTTTTGCCGTTTTTTATTTAGATCAGTACTTGATTTCATTTTCATTTTCCAGTCTACTTTGGGGTTCTCGCAGTGGATAATTTAGCCAAAATGTTTTTCTTGTGGAGACATTAGCTGACAATTCCCACCACAGACTGGCTTGTACGTCCTCCCAGGGAGACCTAAACCTGGCTCCCCTCCCACCGCAGTTCTTAAAATTGTGGATAAGAGATCCATCTTTCTCATTCTGGATACCTACTTAGTGCTCATGGAAGAAGGGGTGCCCTGCCCAGCCCCAGCTGCTAAGCTCACACCTCCTGTCAAAAAGTCCCAGGACATGCACGACGAGAGGAGCAAGCTGGTGAATGAGTATGCGTGTCGAGTGCTGGAACTTCTGGGGATGGGGCATCGTCTGTTTGTGCCTCGGCTTCTGGCGGTGAGATTGTTTTTCATTGAACTTCATTTGTAGGGAATCTGCTTTCCTCTGTGAAAATTCCTTGTATCTCTGAAAGAGGCTTGTGGTCTCTGGTTTTCTTCTCCTTCTCCCCATTCTGCCGAGAAGGAAGTGCTGAGTGACCACTGCTGTGCAGCTCATTTGGAGCCTGGTCCACACCACCCCTTAATTGGTTAGAGGAGATCATGGCTCTTTTCTCAGAGCCCAGGGTCACATTAGTGGCATTATTTCTGTGGCAGCAAAAAAATGGTTTTCTGCCTGGCTAGGCTCAGCAATAAAGCAGAATACCCAAGTGCTTGATGTAGGCATTCTGTTATTTGTATCTCCAAAGGGTTAAATTTTACAACAGACATAGCAACTTATCTAGACTGCTTGTGGTTTGCTTTCTAACCTCCCCATTTGATTGCCAATTTGATTGTTGTTTTGTTTTGTTTTCTGATAGAGAATTTTACCACCTAAAAATACTTTGGTAGGAAATTGTAGGTTTGTCTCCTAGAATGATTGAACTGTTTATCTGTGAAACAGCTTAAAGCTGCTGGCTTCTGTGCTGTGAATCTGGGAAGTCTGACTTGCTTGTTATTTGGTTTCCTGAATAAGAGAAAAATCACCTTTCCTCCTTTCCTACCAAGGGTTAAAATTAAATACCCACAATCACTGTTGCAGGCTTGAGAACTATACCTAGCAACTATTCCATAAGGTAATTGGTTTACAGTAGTCCTATACCATTATGTGGTAATGGAATAAGAATAATTTAGCCTTGTCTGTTTTATAGAATGGAGTTTAATACCATTTTAGACTATTTCCTCATTATGGTTCTCTCATATTAAAGTCTTTTCAGTACAGTATTTACATGACTGAATTTAACTCTTTTCTCTCACATATCTCCCTTCACTATAGTTCATCTCTATTTATACTTATCTTTACAATTACTAGTTCAGTCTTTATGTATGTATTTACATGCAAGTATAATTTCTTCTGTACAATCATAACAGACATGTTAGGTAGTCATGTAAATAAAAAATTTCCCATCCGAAGGAAAGTCTATTTGTCATTGCAAAACAAAGTTTGACGCAATGACTGGCATACAATTATAGGGGGGGTATTTTTGAGAAATATAATTCGTTTGTCATTTAAATAAGAAATAAAAAGAGCTGAAGACATGTGTTTTAATGTCCAGGTGAGGTCATTATTTCCGTGAACCTCATCTTTTTCTTAATAAAGGAGAAAACTAAGGATTCATGATTCTGTTAGAAAGGGTTTTTTTTTATTATTATTTTTTTTTTTGTAAGTGAAATAAGCATTTTATTTCAGGAGTTTTGATATTGTGAAATGCTAAACTATATTTCAACAAATTCTCTACATCTCTGAGGAATCAGGATTGGTCTAATATATTTCTGCATCCTAAAGACCACTCAACTTTGTGACTCAAAGGCTTTCAATGGTAACTTTCCAGTAATTTGGTACCACCTCTCTTTGGCATTTACATTTTCAGTGTTTTGAAGGAAAACATAAATTGGTAATTAAGAATATTTTGTGTATTCAACTCTGCATTAGGGATGAATTTAAACTGCCTCTAGTTTGAAAAAATTAATTAGCAATAAAATCCACAGGGAGTTGGGCTCTCAAGCTTGAGATCTTCGGAGGTGATGTATATCTGTGTGTTGCAATTGTACCAACACTGTTTGGTTGCCAAATTAGGCATCTGAAGTAGCACATCTCTCAGGTGGTCTTGAGACATTACTTAGGCTCTATCAGTTAGAGCCTAAGTAATAATGCCACTTGCATTATGTGTGAAAAGCGTATGCTAGGCCAGACGCAGTGGCTCATGCCTGTATTCCCAGCACTTTGGGAGACCAAGGCAGGCAGATCACCTGAGGTTGGGAGTTTGAGACCAGCCTGACCAACATGGAGAAACCCCGTCTCTACTAAAAATACAAAATTAACTGGGTGTGGTGGTGCACGCCTATAGTCCCAGCTACTCGGGAGGCTGAGACAGGAGAATTGCTTGAATCTGGGAGGCAGAGGTTGTGGTGAGCCAAGATCGCACCATTGCACTCCAGCCTGGGCAACAATAGCTAAACTCCATCGCAAATAGAAAAAGAAAAAGAAAAGCATATGCTGATTTATCTTTGGGGCTACTTGAAAATCTCTGGCTTTGTTTTACACCGTTGCACTTGAAAAATTATTGGTAATACCAGGATACTCTACATTTTTGGAAATTACAAGTTCTTTAATTAGCAATATGGCTGTGAGTTAGGATCTGCTGTTCAGTAAGTTACTGCTCAAAGTTTAGCATGTGTACCAGGGGGAAGTTGTTCAGCCTTGTGTTATTGAACTGGCTAATAATGTGGGATCAATGGCTACTCTGCACAGGGCAGTCCTAAGAGGAATCCTGCTACATGTGGTTTTGCAATCTTTTCATTTCTAGTCAAGAGAAAGTACTAAAGTTAAAATATCTCTTTACCTTTTTAGTCATGTTTTA